>NC_142100.1:5363833-5969166 GCF_054644295.1 Miniopterus natalensis | reverse complement strand
AGATTTCCAACACCGTTCAGGAAGGTAGCTGTGTCACATCTTTCCCTAGAAGCTCTAAATTATAGAAAATTTTAAGGTTTTCTATGAACTTCCCTATTCAACAGAAATGTTTTCAGTGCCTACAGTGCACGGCCATCTCTCCTAAGCTTGCAGTGACAAATGCAATAACTACAAGGTCGATGCGGTCTTTGTGGTGGGGCTCCAGTAACAGCCAGTTTAGGACAGGCTGCTATTGTTTTGGGGGATTTGTAACATTGAATATAAATTTGTCAAAGAGGTATGTCTATGGTCATGCCAATTCAGATCACAATCCCTAAGCTGTGCCCATATCAAAAATGATGGAGCCAACACTGGCCCTGGCCTTCCAGAAAATTATAACCTGGGGAAGAAATAGAGTAGATCCACCTGTCGCTGAAAAATGAAATGAAAAGTTACAGGTATCCTACGGCAGTACAGGTAAAGCGATGCCTTCAGCTTCGGGGATTCAGCAGCTCTCAAACTGTGCAGTCCAGTACAATTGCCACTAGCAGGGGTGGCCACTTTTAATTAAATTAATTATAATTAAATAGTACCAAGATTCAGTTCTGCAGTGAGACTAGACCTATCTCAAGTTCTCAGTCACCACTTGCGGCTCATGCCACCATGCTGGACAGTGAGGACCAGCACATTCCATCACCACAGAGAGGTCAGCTGGACAGAGCTGTGGGACAGTGCTGCTCGGATGGGTCTGTAGGGTTTGGCTGTTCCGAGAAAAGAGTGTCCATGGCAGATGGATTGTGTGAGAAACGGAAAAGAATGCAGGACACCCGGGGTGAGGGTTTCACAAAGACGCATTTGCTAAATTGTGTGTAGGATGTAAAAATGGAATAATAGAAAGTGAGAATGGAAAAGTAGGTTTAGCTCTGACTTGTTTAGCACTTGGAAAAATGATCTAAGAAGTTTTGACTTTATTTTATTGTCAACAGGGAGTCATTAAAATTATGAGTCGGGGAAGTGACATGATCAGATGTGTGCATCAGCAATATTTAGACAACAGTGTTAAAGAGAATCCTACGGAGGCAGAGACGGAGGATTGCACAGCAATTAGAGTGTGGCTGTGAAAAGTCGCTGGAGAGTAAGATGCTACACTTTGTTGGTGGCAGTTGTGGGAACGGAAGGGAAGAGAAGGAATTTATTGGACATGGCATCTGCTTTCCTAGAGAAACAAAAGGGAAAAAAGAGTCAAAGCTTAAGCCAAGGTTTTATACAAGGAAGTTATGTCCATACACAGAAATGCGACTTAAAAGAGGAAGAACAGGTGTGGGAGTGAAGAAGCTACGTGTAGTGTGGGACACGTGAGGACACTTATGGGATACCCATGTTGAAGAGCTCAGGAAAATATAAGAAATAAAAGCCAGGAATTAGGGAAGAAATTAAAAGCTGGAAATGTAGCCCGGCCAGCGTGGCTCAGCAGCTGAGGGTCGACCTGGGATCCAGGAGGTCACAGTTCGATTCCCGGTCAGGGCACACGCCTGGGTTGCGGGCTCCATCCCCAGCAGGGGCGTGCAGGAGGCAGCCAATCAATGACTTTCTATGATCATTGATGTTTCTCTCTCTCGTTCCCTCCCTCCCCCTTCCTCTCTCAGAAATCCATAAAGACATATTTAGAAAAAAATAGAAAATAAAAGCTGGAAATGGAGATTTAAGAGGCCATGATGCACACCTGATATTAACTCCAAGAAGGCAGTTATAATTACCAAGAGGAATAAAAGCAAAGAAGGCTGAGGGAGGACACGTTCCGACTGCAGAGCTAGGAGCTGGGAGTCGTTCTGGCGGAGGTGACCTGGCAGGGAAGCACCGGCACCGTCGGGGAGCTGGTGTCAGTCGGGCCTGCTTGTCAGAAAGGGGTGGAATCGAGAGGACGCTCCGAGCAGGGGTTAAGCTCCGGCTTCACTGTAGACTGAGCAGAGCTCAGATCAAAGGGTTCAGCTCATCAGCTGGTGACCTCAGGCAAGTTCTTTAGCCTCTCAATTTCCTCATTGAACAGTTAGGAAAGTGCACCCTGCCTCCTGGGGTTAATTGGAAAATAGGATCATATCCATACGGTGACTGCCAACTGCCACGATAAACACTCAGCCCATGGTCCCGTGGTTTGTAACTATTAAAAAACATGTTTGTGACTGGTTCTACTGGGATTATTTACACCATTTCTATTGCTCTTCAATTTCTCTACCTATAGAGGAGAATTATTAGTGAGAAAAGAGTCAAAGGCTTTCCAATACCTTTATGAGAAGCCAAAACAAAAGTAAGTACAAAGGATGCTTATTGTTGCCAAGATGTCGTGTTTGAGGTAAAACTTGTTAACCAGGGCTCAAAATCAGGTTTCAGATTGCAAGCCAGGCTCTCCAAATATGTGTACAGGTGCTCCACGCAAGGAAACATCGCCACCCTGAATCCGCAGGCTGCTGATGCTAAGTGATGGCTGACTGACCTGCGCACGGTGCAATCTGAGATCTCACGTGGGATCCTGACTGTATGAGCATCGTGATGAACTTTCATCTGTTAGGAGAATTTGTGAACATTTCCTAATTTACTCTGCTTCAAAAGGTGCTTCCTCTGCTCACAACAGGAGAGATCTCTTTGCATTGATTTGAGCTACTGACAGACTAGACTCTTAGGAAATAAGCTGAGATCACCATACAAACTGAGTAGAACATTCCAGGCATTTCATTTTCCCCTCCATCTCCACATCAGTGATGACTTTGAGAACAGGCTTTATGACTGTTTCCTTTATTTGATTCTAATGCAAATCAGGCAGAGACAGCTCCAGGCCCTGCCACTGCTCTTTCTGGCTACTGTATATATCACCAAACCAGCTGCCAGGACACGCAGCACCATCCTGGACCATGCTTCAAAACAACCTGCACACTTTCGAAGCCAGGGCTCTCAAATGGAATTTGCAGGCAGGATCAAACCACCTTCAACCCTGACAATGTGTTCATCTATTGTCAAATTTTGCAACTCTCCTATTCCTACAATTAAAAGATTATAAGTGTTACAGGAGGAATTAAACATATATCCTCCCTTCCACGTGGAAGCTGAACCTACACATTTAATGGAGGTGGATGGAATTCTAGAGACCACAAAAAGAAGAGCCATGAAACCTGTGAAAACCGTGTGCATGCATGTGTGACTGTGTGAGTTATGTGTCTGTGTGTATGTGTGTGTCACAATCTTAGTTTCTAAGTAGAGAACAAAGCCCCATATTTCTCCTCACAGCAATGGGAGTAAAGTCTTGATAAAAAGAGAAATACTGGGAATGTTTTTTTGTGTGTTTTTTTTACAAAATGTGTTTTTGACTGCGTTCTCACTAACTACCCATGATATAATGACAAGGCAGTAACCTAGGAGATGGAGTGGAGGTGGAAATCAGTTCTTTTCAGGCTCTATGACGTGTCAGGTTCAGGTATAACTGAGTAACACAGTCTGAGGAAAGGGGTAGGACCATTGTGAGGTGCGTGGGAGTGTGGGTGAGTGTGGGTGAGCGTGGGAGTGTGGGTGAGTGTGGGTGAGCGTGGGAGTGTGGGTGAGTGTGAGTTCATTCCAGCCCAAAGCAGGAGAGCCTGGTGGGCGTGGAGGGAGCCTGCCTGGGGAGCCCTTCTTGTGAGGAATGACTCTGGAGACCCTTCCTTTATTGGGTGCAGCTGGCATCCTAGGGCAAAGGCTCATTTCCGATTCTAATTTGCAGTTGCCTTGGCTGTGGGTTGTGGAGGTGACACATGTCAAGGTGGAACAGGGAAAGAGAGAGTGTCTTTCTTTCCCACCCTCTCCAAACAAAAGGAAGCCACCGCCAACACAGGTGAGCAATGCTCCAAGTCACCACTAACAATGGTGTTAGCAGGAAGCTCAGATCCTAAGGGCTCTGAAGAAAATATGAGTAAGAAAGATAATATGAGCAAACCTTCAACTGCTCCTTCAGTGGGTGAAGTTGGAAAAGGCATGGGGTACAGAGATGCCTGGATGTACAAAAATCCTCCGGAGAAATTACACTGACAAATCTTGAAATGTCGCAACTGGAAAGGACTTCCCTACCATCCATTCAACCCTTCATTCCAAAGCCAAGGACAGGACGCCCAGGGAGGTTTCTACACTTACTTTGTACGGTGGATCCTTTGGCTTGTGTGCTTGCTTTGCACATACATAGAGTGTAAAGCATATGGACTCCTTTTCAGAATCTTATTTTCTAGTGAAAAATAATAATTATTAACAGTAAACATAGGGTTAAGGTGTACACGGGTGTACCTAAAGGGACATTGAATTGGACTTTTCATCTCGAATGAGAAGCTAGGAGGTGACGTTCCAAGGATACAACCCTGGACATCAGGAGCAGAGCTCAAGCTGGGGGATGATTTTCTGATGCCCAGTCTTGTTCATTCCACTTTTCCACCCTGCCTCTGTGAAGAGCAAGTGTGATTAAAATTTAAAATAGAGGCCTTATAAATTAAATTGATTTCAGGTTGGCTGCTTGCTTTTCTTGAGGCCCACAATTACACATGTTAATTTAAGTGACTGTAATATTTGGGGCAGGAGGGGAAAATAGCAGAAAAAAAGAGGTTAGTCACAAAGGAAGAGCTGAAAATAGGCAGGTCCTTGGCAGAACTCTGACCTGTGGGCAGTCGTTGCCCCTTGCCTGCGGGAAATCCTCCAGCAGTGCCCTGCTGGTTGCTGCCCTGGCTCAGCCTCGGCCTGGCCCACTCCCCCCAGCAGCTGTCTGTTAGTACTCACCTCCAAACATTTATATTTTCCTCACAAATAATAACATTTACCTGTCTCTTTATTTAGCCATGAGTTAGCAATCTGGAATGTGAACACAATACTGGGTCTAGAATAAAAACACTGGGCGTTAAAGGTCTTTGCCACCTACTAGCCACTGCATCTTAGGCCCATTTCTTCAACTTACTGAATCTTGATTTCTTTTCTTGGAATTTGGTGACTTTCTGTTCAGCTTCCCAGGGCTTTTGTGAAGAAAACTGCAAGGAGATCATGCATGTAAAGTGCTTTACCTGTTTTTATTCGGATGGCTTTTTTAGAGGCAAGTCTGGTGGAGAGAATTTAGTAGCTCCATCTTTGGGCAAGGCTTTAATCTCTCTGAGCCTCAGTTTCCTTCTGTGTGAAATGTGAACTTGGCATAGGCTTTGCAGGGTCAGTGTGAGAACCAGCTGAGATGAGGTTTACGCTTTATGAGCCCAAGGCAGAGGTCTGCTGGTGCTCAGCAAAACCCAGGGCGGGGCTGGTGGGCAACCCTGACTTCCCCACCTGCTAAACGAAATTGTGGGTCCCAACAGTTCCCCTTGGAATGACTCCAGGCTCCAGACCCGACGTGTCTTTCAGACAGAAATTGCATAAGCTTGCTGCAGAGTCTCAGATGTGACAAATTAACGTGATTTGTCATTTCTAGCTCTTCACATAAAATTAGACTTAGCAAGAGGAGTTCATTCCATGAAAGAAAATACCAGGGAGTAACAGACGTCTGAACTAAGGCAAGAGAGCAGATAGAGCATCAGTATCCAAGGAACGAAGGTCCACCCGCTTTTCCTGCCTACGGACAATGACAACTCTGGGCACACAAGGATAGTCACACAGTTTCAGAATGCTGGGCATTTGTGACAATTAGGATAACAATTAGACACTGGATCCTCAAAGCAAGCAGCCAGGTTTCGGTAGATACATAGGAAAAGGGGGTAGCATTTAAAATGTGTATCCCTGCCCGGCCGGGCGTGGCTCAGTGGTTGAGCGTCGACCTAGGATCCAGGCGATCAGGGTTCGATTCCCTGTCAGGGCACATGCCCGGGTTGCGGGTTCAATCAATGACTCATCATTGATGTTTCTATCTCTCTCTCCCTCTCCATTCCTCTCTCTGAAATCAATAGAGATATATTTAAAAAAATAAAATAAAATAAAATAAAATAAAATAATAATAATAAAATGTGTATCCCTGAAGGGATGAGCTACTCATAACGTATTCTCTTCTTTGCTGCCCTCTCTCTCTCTCAGCCCCTCTACACTATTCATTGTGGTTTTGGCATCCCACCTCCACACCTAATTTTCTACCTTGAGCTTTGTTCTCAATTTCTTCTACAGTGCAATCTCCATAGCAGAAAAAGGGAAGAAAAACAAAAGGATAACTGGAAAATGCCCAAGGATCTAGATTAGAAAAATAACTTCAGTTGTGCTTGGCGGGGGCGGGGGGGGGGTGCGGAGTGTGCTGGAGGGACACTGGTCTTGGAGTTATCTGGCCAAGGTTCAAGACCCGGTCCTGCTCCTGGCTCACAGGAGGCCCTGACAGGTCTCTCAATCTCTGGGAGCTGCAGATCCTAATTTGCAAAATGGAGATAACAGTCATTGCCCTGTGGACTCCCAGGGCTGCTTGTGAAGGTCAAATGAGACAATATTGTGAGCAGTCCTGTAAAGTACTGAATAAATGCATGGGGTTCCTGTTAACTCCGTTTAACATCTCTCTTAGCTCATCACATTGAAGACCCCCCACTCCTCCAGGGAACTCTTTCCCATCACTGTCCAGTCCACGTCATCTGGACAGGGTCTGACACAGTCCCCACCCCTCTCTGCTCGAAGGGGCTTATGATCACTGCCTTCATATGCCATTTCATTGCTGGTTCATTTTACAAACATTGACTGAATGTCTGTTATACCTCAGGCTCCTGCTATTTTCTAGGGATAGTTAATCCTGGAAAACTCACTCACTCTCATGCTAGGAAATTCATGACGGGTCTCACACACCCACTCCTCCTGGTCTTCGGTTACACCTGTTCCTTAGTTCTGCAATATCTGTGTGATGTTTGTGTTTTCTTTACCCCTAAATTTAGCAAATCCTAATGTTTTTCTCTCCTAGTATCACAGGATCCTAACTCCATGGATATGAGTTAGGCCATCAGCACTTCCTAATCGAAATGTAGGTGATAACCTCTTAATTTTTCTTCTTTCAGGGCATTAATATTACTTCTCTCAAATTGCTTGGACAATATATTTTGGAGGAACCATCTTCATTTCTACAATAGATCCACAGCCTACTCTTGGCACAGTCCACAGCCTACCTTTGGGGTGATGGGAGTAACTTACTACCTGTCCTTGTGCCTCCAGCTTCTCTCCACCTCACCACACCCCATACTGGGCTGCTGGACTGATTTCCCACCCTGACTCATCTGACTCTCCAGCAATGCTGTCCCCGGGCTCAGGATTTCCCTGACGCCTAGGTACACAGTCCAGCTCATGCTATCACACACATCCACAGGCTGCCTTGAAATGGTCACTCAATGGCCAAGATGTACCTTGGGTACCAGTGATGATATTTTAATGAATGCAGCTTCTCTCAAAGGGAAGGACTTGGGAATTAATTCCATCAGATACGTGGCAAAAGCCACCTTATAAAACAGTGAGGACAGGCACTGAGGCTAGTGACAAAGCATCTCTCAGTTCCTCAGGTCACAGGAGCAGGAGTGACGGAGCCAGGGCCCTGTGGGGTTGTCCCCCTTCTCTACCAGCACTTGCCTGGCAAAGGTGATGAGATTCCTACATTCTCTAATGAACAGATGATAAATAAACAACTTTTTTTTTTTTTAAATCTAAACCGACAAGTTGCAGCTTGGAAATTTTTCCGTTTTTCTCATTGCAAAATCAATACCCATCAGCAGTTTGAAATTAAAGGCAAGATTAGGCCTCAGTTTTATACCTGCCCTATTGTATTCCAAAGCTTTCTACTCAGCCAGATAAATCTCCCTTAAGAGGATCAGGAAACCTTCATTATCTTTATCTAACCTGAACCAACACTAAGTGGGAAAAATTAATCCATAGGCTGGACAAGAGCCGATCGCTGCTGGGAAGGAGCGCTCTTGGACGTCTCGCTAACTGAGCGATGGGGTCGCTGCTTCCTCCCGCTGGAAATTCACCTGGTGTCCAAGGAAGGAAGGGGCCAACCATTGCTCACCAAGACAGAGGAGAATGCAGCGCCCCAGCTCCTCCTTTGGACCTGCTAAGTGTTGCAGAGAAGGTTCTCTCCCCATCCCCCCACCTTCTAAATGGAATTTCTCAGCCTCTCAGAGCTGTGAGAGGTGCTGGGCTGAACTTGAGGACTGCGAGGGACTGAGCCCCAGAACTGAATCTCTGCTTTCACCTTGCCTGTGCTCAGACCCTCTCTACCCAACGTCCTGAGGCCCACGGGGAGGCCCCACTGGCTTCCAGGTCCAGCCTAAATCCTAGCGCCAGGTGCCCCTGAAGAGCAGCACCCCGCCTGCTCTTGAGCCCTTCCTGGCCCGAGTTGACTCTGACATGTGGTACAACCTGTCTTTTTTCCTGGGGCATGAGAGCTGCACTCTGTTTCTCTACACTCCCTGACAGTTCTTTTTTATCTCAGTGTCTCATTTTTTGGATTTGAAGAGAACTTTGCTGTCAAGGCCGCGAGCGAGCCATGGAGGCGTGGACTCCCAGTGCCCAGAATTTCAGCTCTTCCAGAACCAAGGCCAGTGCCAGGCGGGGCAGGGAGAACTCGCGCCCCTGTGATCTGCACCCCAGGAGCGTTAGCCAGGCATTTGAGCTCATCCCAGATGACCGATCTCACCCAGCCCTCGCCATCCTCCGAGGAGAAGCACTGGGTGACAGCTGTCTTCATCTCCAGATGGCAGGCCTCGTGTAGCCCCCAAGCGGTGATCAGCCCCAAGCCATCCCCCTGGGTGGGACATATGCGGAGAAGGGAAACAGCAGAGTGCACAGACATCTGTCGGATGGCAGGCTGGTGTGGGTGTCTGAAAGCATATGGGGGGAGAGAAGGGCTGGGAGGCTCAGCTGAGGCGAGGCTCCACACAGTAGGGCAGCAGGGGGGCTGCTGGGGCAGGAACTGCAGAGCCAGACCCCTGGCCCAGCACAGGCCATCAGCATGGCTCAGAGGCAGGGACCTGGAGGCTGTGCTGGCAAAGAGCTGCTCTGGCCAGGAGAACGGCCACCCTGAATTGCACAAGTAACTGAAGTAGGAAGAAACGCTAACCCTACTCAAATTCTCCATGAAACCAAAGGAAATGGGCAAAACTGTATTTTTTAGAAAGGCTGGAGTGAGAGACTCCATATTAGCTAAGCTGGGATGCTGCACACATATCATAAACTGACAAATCCTTTGAATCTACTGCAATGGGACACAGTAAAAGGCAGCTTCGGAAGATGGCATCCTACACAGTGACCCCTGAGAGCCCAGTTCATGGCCCCAGGACACCAGTAGGGGGGCCCTGAGAGAGGCCCCCCAAGCCCCTCATGTGGTGGAGGAAGGTAGGGTCCTTGGAGGAAGGGGGCTGGCCTAGCACTCCCCGGCCCCAGTGCCTGACAGGAGCTGCTTTACACAGTGATGGGTGTGTGTGTGTGTGTGTTTGTGTGTGTGCAGTCAGTCGGGAGCAGTTCAAAATAAGTTTATTTGTACAGGTGTTTTGTTTTAAAATGTTCTCAGAGTCTCCTAACTGCTGTCTGAACACATTTTTAATTTTTAACAATTGATATCTGAGTTTCTGACATTTCTTCAGCCCTATTTTTCCCCATACAAAATGAAATTTGAATAAAAAATTATTAAATACTATGCCTGGGTTTTACTGATTCAGATTACTTATAGGAGACTAGGAGAGAATGTTAGGAATTTAATCCCCCCTTTTTAATTATATCGATTTATTGCCAACATAGATCTGGGAATATAATTTTGACTAATCTCTCTCTTGACCTTGGCTCCACTGTGGGGTTAGGAGAGAGGCGTCGGCGCAGCAGGGACGCAAGGAGAGCCTGAGGACGCACGTCCTGGGCCACACAGGACCATCACCCACGCAAAAGCAGCCCGACTCACCTGATTTCATGTCAACAGCATTAACCTTTTATCATAAGAGAAGCCTATAAAAGACCCTTAAAGACAATCTCTACACAAACATCATTCCATTTTATTACAGTTATGTTTATGAGTATAGAAAGTGGCTATCATATCTATTTTCTAAATCTACCTGGCCCCAACTCCAGAGTACTGAGTAACTTAAGAGAGCTCAACCAGCCCATGCCAAACAATTTATCGATAAGAACTGAAGGATCAGAGATACAACTGAGAAGTTTCTTGAAACTGTTCAGTACTCAGTCAACCCAGCAGATGGGCAGGAATCCCAGACTTACACTCAACCTCTGGATTCTGTAGAGGAAAATAACTTTTTCTGTCTTCATACATGAGTAGAAGCAAAGCCTGAGATTGTCCTCCCCTCCATCATTGTCAGAACCCAACCCGAAAATCTGGCTGTGGCTCACCTTGCACAATGAGGTGGACCCGCGAGGTCTTGGGGTGGTTGTCCGTCTGCACGGAGCAGGTGTAGGGGCCCTCGTCATACACATCCACGTTCTGGATCATGATGCTGTACTGGGTTGGGGTGTTGACCAGAATGATCACTCGAGGGTCTATGGACCACTTGTCATTCCCCGCGTAGAGGATGGTGCTGCGGTTTAGCCAGGCCACCCGGGTGACTCTGTCATCTATGGTACACCTGTGGGGTGGCGGTGGGGGAAAGGGGGAGGGAAGGAGAAAGGGGAATATTGAGGAAGGGAGAGAGGAAGAAAGAAGAGTGTTGAGAGATTACATTATACATACAGTGGTTGTGCTTCAAGGAGTAAATAAAACAACATAACCTAGCACTACAAGAAAACAATTATTGATGAGATTCCTAAATATAGGTTAACGCCGGCCTGAATCTTCCTGAAGAGCAGGAACATATTCTGTGAATATCTTTGCTGTAGATTTGCTTTCCATCTTATTTCTCCCTTAGGCTCATATGGAAATTAGTTTATATTTCTTGAGCACATTGAGCACCTCGTGGGAGAAGTAGCCCAGGGGCACAGGGGAGAGAAAGTGGATCAGTGTTTCAAACGGGTCACAGATGATCCACAAAGCAAACACCTAGCTTGTCGTTAGTCAAAAGCAGAACATGTTTACCTCCAGCCCTCCCTGGTGCTGACAATCTCCTAACCTGCCCAATCTCCTAACCTGCACACCACATGGCTTGAAAAATCCCCCTGAGAGAGCCAGTGGTTTGGGAGGAAGCCGTGGCTGCCTCTCAGGATTTCCAGAGAGGGAAGGCGAGATGAGCAGGCAGGCCCTCCCTCTCGGGCTCCTCGCCCTGGGCCTCCAGAGGAGACAGTGGCTGATGTCCCCGGGTCACCATCACACCTCTCACCTACTCTTCCCCAAAACTGGGAGGCAAACAGAGTGTGCTTTTTGGTGCATGTGACTTGCCAGCTATCATGTTTAAAGTAGAGAAAATACATCCGTGGGTCAGGAAGAAGAGGCGCTCATGTACCCCAGGAACTTAGAACCTGCAAAGGGAAAATGAAGGAAAAGAAATTCTCTATCAACGTGGACCCGCAGCCAAGGGTGTGATTAAAGGGTAGGGCTGTGCCCACCTAGCACTCAGCGCCCTACCCTCGGGTCAGAACCTGAGCCGGGTATCTGAGCAAACAGCAAGGGGCAATTGCAGCCCCACCGCTTCCCCCAGATGTCCCCGCAGAGGGTAGGAGGCGTGCCTCCTGGGCACAAGGAATGTGAACCCAGGGCCTCCAGGTGAGGAGACAAGGAGAAAGCACTGCCATCGCTCACCACGGCTGATCCCCCTGGAGCGACAACAGGGATCCTCCTGACAGGCTCAGGAGATGGGCAGCAGGCCAAAGCCACCGGCAGGGAAGACATGAGGACGTGCCCTTCCCCTTGGCAAAGGAGCCGCCTGACAGGGTCAGGGGAGCAGCTAGCACTGCAGCACCGAGAGGACAGCCCCCGTTGGAAGGGGGAAGCCTCCGTCTAGAGAACTACTGTCCCTGGTTGGCAGGAGGGATAGAAATGACACTAACTTCCAATTACTGGGACTTTTTATGCACAGGCTCACCGGTCATTCAGCGGGTGCCAAGGGCCATGGGGCAGGCCTGGGGTGATCATTAGGTGCTTTCAAATTATAATAGGAGGGAATTTTTCTCTTCTAAATTATCTTTATTAGCTGTGTTTTTTTAAACTACAAAAGCAAGATAAACATGTTTAAACATGTGAAGAAATATCATACAAAGGTGCCTAAAGGCCAAAATAATCTTTCCATCTCCACCCAACTCCTGGTTCCTGAGGTCTGCACACCGGTAGTTAGAGACTTAATTTTGTATTTGTTTCTAGGTATCATCAGTGAGATGAGTTTTGGGGACCCAGCTTTACTCTCCATAAGGCCCTGATAATTCAGGCATCGTTAAATGACTCTTTCCCACCTTAGTAAGCATGTCATTGGTATAAACAAAAATTGAAGTCATGTTTTTTCCTCCGTATCCTGCAACATTAGCTTCACTTTCCACAACATTTTTTTGTTTTATGGAAACTTCCTCATTGTGTTTATGAAGAAGACGAAAGCCCAAAAGGACCTGCCCCGCTTTGAACTTCCAAAAGCATTTTTATAGGAAGTAATAAACTCATCCATTGGCTCTCAGTTGTAAAGGACTGATCAGGCAACCGCTAGCCTCAGGACTGCTGTGTCTGAGTAACTGCTAACGATGGGGCTCCCATCAGGCAGCTCCAGGCACTGGCGAGCCTGGGCAAACGGGGAACCGAGGCCGAGGGAGAGTCTTCCAGGCCCTGGGACCACACAAATGCAGGTGACTGTGCGCAAACAAACATTCTTGCTTTTATTTTGGCCAATTACATGTCCCCCTGAACATTTTCAAGTTGACATCAGTTTTAAAATTTAAGTTATAGTTGCAAAGAATGCATTTTTGGTCTGTGGAAAATATTCACATTTTAAAATTAAAACATAGCAATAGCCATATATGTATATGTATGTATGTTTAATGGAATTTAAATACTATAGTAATTTGACGCTCATGATTATCTGTTTCCAACATTCATAGACAAGCTCTTCTTTAACAGCCATAAAATATGTGCTGTTCCTTTTCAAATGTAAACTTGTGTTCCCCTTGTATGTCCTCTGAAAGGTTTTATCCTGATATATTTTATGCTTGAACATCTTTTATTGATCGGCTATCATATTTATGAATAAATTTAAATTTATTTTATGTTCTGTGACCATAAAACTCTGAGTAATAATATTTTCTTTTCGAATGAGTTATCAATACAAGAATGATATTGATAAAACAACCTGAGTATATTGTACATGTTGTTAAGTAATAATTAAAGGTAACTCGTAAGCTTATAGTGGAAATAAAGCTCTTAGTGAGATAGAAGAGGCTTTTTAAGATTGCAGCCTAGATAAATATCATTACAGCCAGAATGAGGTAGGGCAAGGGTTAAATCTATTCAATTCCTATTTTTGCTTTAAGAGAAACCTGGTTCACATCAGCAGGGATATGGAAATGAAAACCTTGTAGAGAAATGTCACTCAATTCTTTGAAAGTCTTCCAAAACATACGCCAAAAATCACATAGTAATATAGCTTCAAAAATTATTTTAATGATTGCACAGCTGACAATTCAATTAGTTCCTTCTTCAATTTCTTTTAAAGCAATGAATTGGAAAATACCTGACTTGCAAAGAGCTTTGTAACACGGTATTAAATTCATTCGATTTCTCAATATCTAGACAGTATACTGCTAATATTTTACCAAGCTTTATCAAATGACTATTAAAGTAAGAAAGTAAAGAAAAATTCTCTCCTGGACAATTACCAAAGTGGTAGTAGTCAGAAAGGAGAATTAGAATTGCAATTCAATCTCTGGCACTTTCTCAGGCTGATGTGGGGAATTTGAGACCTTGAAATATACTACTTTAAACCTACCATGCCCTGTATAACCCACAGCTGCAAGTTGGGGTGTGTGCAACCAGTTCAAATGACCAAGGGGCCCAGTAGGGGCTCACTTTGAAACAGGTCAGTCCAAGTCTACCTTCCGGGGCCAGAATGCATTTCCATGCCTGCCCACACAGCCCAGCCTGTGGAAAGCCTTGTGCACCCCTAGGGTAGGGCTAGACAGACCCTAGACGGATGAGCAGGCCCTATTTACCTGCTCTCAAACCTGGGTCTCATTAGCAGGCATGGAGGGCAAATAGAGGGGACTAACTGGACAATAGCCATCCCACCAATGGGGCAGAGCTGAGTCACCAAGTCTGTGCAGCCCTAGGGCCTAAGGAGTGGAAAAAAGACTTCACACAATGAGGGTGGTGGTTGAGGACAGTTATTTTCCTCATAATGTGTCTGTGCTTTAGAAGGAGTAGTGTCAATGCTTCTTACTTTCTTCCATTGTAACAGGGCTCTTTTACTGACCTACGAACAAAATCTATGTTTAAGTGCTCTGCCAAATCTGGCTCCTTCCCTGCTGTTTATGGCTATGTCCTGGGCTCTCATTAGCAACAAGCACATGGAGGATGATTTTTGATGTTAAATAAGGGGATCCAAGAGGAAAGTTGAGAAACATTAATGTCAACTTTCAGATTTCTTGAAAAGTCTTTCAAGCATTTAAAATTTTTACATTCCAAACTAAATCTTCCCACTGGTCCTTGAAAAGAGAATTCATTATAACTCTATCACAAGAAATGTCTAACATTATATAGCGCTTATTTGGGGCCTGGCACAACTTCAAAATTCCCATATAAGAAACCACTCAATCTATCCACATTTTACAGATGAGAAACTGAAACACAGAGTGGTTCAGGACTCCTAAAGCCCACAGTTGGTACTATCAGAGCAGGGAATTCAAACTCAGGCAGCCTGGCACTAGAGTTTCTGTACTTGAGGGCTGTGATATTCTCCTAAAAGACAAAGTGCTTGTGAGAACACCGAAGACCCCAAATAGCTAAAGCAATCTTGAGAAAGAAGAACAAAGTTGGAGGAATCATGCTACCTGACATTAAACTATACTACAAAGCTATAGTACTCAAAACATCATGGCACTGGCATAAAAACAGACATAAATCAATGGAACAGAATAGAGAGTCCAGAAATAAACTCACACCCATATGCTCAGTTAATCCATGACAAAGGAGGCAAGACCATACAATGGAATAAAGATATTTTCTTCAATAACCAGTACTGGGAATCCTGGACAGAAACATGCAAAAAATGAAACTAGATCACTTTCTTACACCATATATAAGAATAAACTAAAAATGGGTTAAAGACTTAAATGTAATACTCAAAACCATAAAACTCCTAGAAGAAAACTTAGGCAATAAACTCTCTGACATTGCTCTTAGTAATATTTTTTTTATATGTCTCCTTAAGCAAGGGAAACAAAAGAAAAGATAAACAAATGGGACTAAATCAAACTGAGAAGTTTTTGCACAAAACAAACAAACAACCTACTGAATGGAAGATGATATTCTCCAATGATAAATCCCATAAAGGATTAATATCCGCAATGTATTAGGAACTCATAAAACTTAACACCAAGAAAGATAATCCTATTAAAAAATGGGCAGAGGACCTCAATGGACACTTCTCCAAAGAGGACATACAGATGCCAACAGACATGAAAAGATGCTCAATATCACTAACCGTCAGGGAGATTCAAATTAAAACCACAATGAGATATCACCTCACACCTGTCAGAATGGCTCCATCAATAAATCCACAAAAAACAAGTGTTGGTGAGGAGGTGGAGAGAAGGGAGCCCTTGTGCATTATTTGTAGGATTATAAATTGGTGCAGCCAATTTATAGAAATTCCTCAAAAAGTTGAAAATATTACTACCATGTGACCCAGCAAGTCCACTTCTGAGTATTTATCCAAAGAAATCCAAAATTCTAATTTGAAAAGATATATTCATCTCTATGTTTACTGCAGCATTATTTACAATAGCCAAGTTATGGAAGCGACCTAAGTGATCATTGGTAGACGATTGGATAAAAAAGAGGTGGTACATGTATAGGATGGAATATTACGCTGCCGTACAAAAGAACGAGATCTTGCCATTTGTGGCAGCGTGGATGGACCTAGAGGGCATAATGATAAGTGAAATAAGTTAGACAGAGAAAGACAAACACTATATGATTTCACTTATATATGGAATCTAAAGAACAAAATAAATAAATAAGTAAAACAGAAAAAGACTCATAGGTTCAGAGAGCAGACTGATGGTTGCCAGAAGGGAGGGGATTAGAGAACTGGGTGAAAAAGGCAAAGGGATTAAGAGGTACAAATGGCTTGTTACAAAATAGTCATGGGGATGTAAAGTACAGCAAAGGGAATATAATCAATCATATTGGGGTGACTGTGTAAGGTGTCAGGGAGGTATTAGACTTACTGGGGGCATCACTTCATAAGTTATATAAGCATCTAACCTCTATGCTGTACACCTGAAAATAATATAATATTGACTGTTCACTGTAATTGAAAAATTAAAAAAAAAAAAAAAGAAAGTGCCTTGGCTTGAGAATCCATGGAACAAGGCCAGCCAGAGTCATTGGCCTGATCCAATCAGTTTCCCTCACATTTCTGGTGCTAATTTAATTTCCTCATAAGAGATAAAATAGCTTAGAACAAATAGATATTTGAAAAGTGATTTTGTACATCCCAAACCCATTGCTAGCTGTGTGTGAGGAGGGGAGATGGAAATGGGAACCAGAAAGAGCAAGGAAACCCCTGGAAGACATCAGGGAAAGGGATCTCACAGTCAAGGTATCGTTTCCAAGGCCACTGAACACGGAACTGGGGTTAAAATGCAGGTTCCAGGTGTTGTTTTGGAGGTGGGGGTTCGGTTGGGGAAATCCATTCCCAAAGCAGAGCTTTTCACGCTTCAATGTGCAGCAGAACCACGTGGCACGCTCTTCACAGCGCAGATCTCTGTGCGGACTCCCGAGAGCTCTGGCCAGCGGGTCGGAGGTGGGCCGAGAATCTGCATTTGTAACAAATCCCCAGGTGAGGCCAGAACTCTGGTCTGGGGCCGCCTGTTTGAGAACCACTGCCTTAAAGACACTAGACGGGAGACAGGTTGGAATTTAGTCAAAGTAACAGAATCTTCCTGAATATTGGCCAGCTTTAAGTTTTATGTGTGCTTGTTACTTTTGTTTTTGTTTTTACATTTTGCCTCTGAAAATACAAAATTAAAAATAGCCGTGATTCACACAGCACATATGTAATGAGTGTCTAATATGTACTTGATGACTTTCCAGGAGTTGAAACTTTTGGGAAAGGGCAAAGCGATGCCTGTGAGATAACAACATTATTTAAGTAAATGCGTATATTAGTTTCAAAGAACAAGCAGTGAAAAGAAAATGCCCCTCTGTGGCCTGCATTCTAGACGTCAAAGTTTTTACCATCTCAAATCTGATGCGATAGGATGTTCATCTGAAAAGAATGTCTAACTCAGAAATATAAGCCACATCTCGCTTCCAGACACAGAGAGCTGCAAAAACATTCAGACAATTTGGGTAGCCGGAAAACAAGTCTCTTAGACCCATCTACATAGATAACGTTACAGGTGTCAGAGGTCAAAGAATTGACAGTGGACATTCTGAGACACTAAAGATTATTAGAAATGCCTTTGTATTTCTCCCCTTGCTATCGGGTAATAGCTAAAGTATATTGCATGCTCTCTGTCTTAACCGCATTGGCTAATACAGACTCATCACTATAAACCTCTACTTCTCTTTGTAATCCAATGTTAAGAGCAAAAATACTGGACTTTGTAGAATTTACAACACTGGATTTAATGATTTCCACAGCTATTTGTTAGGCTACAAATACCAGGTAGATGAGAACCTTGTCAGTGGTCTTCCTTTTGTGTCACCAGCACCTCCCACAGTGCAGCTAACATATAACAGGTGATAAATATATATTAGTAATTATGAAAATATAAGACAATGTTTTTCACACTGGCATCAGAAGGATCCGCCTCACTGGCAATTTGTACCTCTTAACTCCTTCCCCAATTTCACCCTTCCCCCCAAACTCCTCCCATTTGGCAACCATCAATTTATTCTCTGTATCTATGAATTTGTTTTTGTTTTGTTTGTTCATTTATTTTGTTTTTTAGATTCTACATATAAGTGAAATCATATGGTATTGGTCTTTCTCTGTCTGACATTTCACTTAGCATAATATCTTTTAGGTCCATCCCATTTTGACACAAAAATGGCAAGATTTTATTCTTTTTCATGGTTGAGTAATATTCCACAGTGGCAATACAGTGTTGTAATTCAAATAAATAATACAACAATTAATAAATAATATTACAAGAATAAACTGTGTTTTGTGTAGTCACATTTATAAACCTACTTTTGCCCACCCCTGTATATACATATTCTGGATGTTTTATGAGCAAATTAGATTTAAATGCTCAGAGTTGTGTATGTTATTACAATGGCACCAAAGAGTACTTCTTTCATTGTCTCAGCCTAATGAGAAAAATACCGAGGTGGACTTACTGTGTCATCAATGCATTCATGCCAAGGGAAGCTGAACGGTGCCAGGGTCCCTACAGCAATGAGGATTCCCAAAGCTGGAATGAGCCGATGTGGAGGGAGTGCGTGGCTGTCATGTGGCTCATGCTGAAGCCAGCAGTGATGCTCCCCAACATTCACTACCATGTTCACATTGCAAAGGAGAAATTTATTATAATGAATTACCATCTGTTCGATTAATTAATGTAGACTTTAACTTTAGTGGTTATATATGTGTATGACTTATAATTTTGAATTTTAGAGTCTATAAAGGTATAGAGTTAAGGCATTTATCCCTAGTTTTATGATTTTATGTATATATAATTTTTTAAATAACTTTCAGGACTACTGGGAGTCCTGAGAACCTTGTTCCTGCCCACCTCTGTCCTTGGCCTTTAAACTGACCTTCCTGAGGGCCCTTGATTTAAGAAATGCTGATTAAGTGATAGAGTTGAATGCTAAAACCCCCAAATGCATTTTTGTGAATTTTTTCTTTAAATTTACCCACAATATTAGTCTCTTTTGCTTTTGTTTTGTCATTTGCCTTCTTTCAAGAATTGAAAGGTAATTAAAATTCAGGTAAGAACCTTATAGCTATCATAATGTATTAGTAATGCCAGTTTGAAGAGCTGGAGGAAGATCTTGCTTTTTGAGAACTCAAAGACCAAAAATAAATGGAATTTTTAAAGGAAAGGAGAGGAGGCAACCCAAAATGAAATAGTTTTAGATCAATTCCCAAAGTATTTTAAATTGCACAAAGCTGTTCTCCTGGGAAGTTTTAACTACTCAGTGATTTCCTGAGTTACACATACAGGTAACTCTAGAGCATTACCAAGGAGCCTAAATTATGTTGGAGAAAACTTTGTGATTCAGATGGTTGCAAACTCAACAAGAGCAATAACTCCGCTAGGGTAGCATGCTGACGGGTGTCGGTGGAGCAGGGATCTGGAGCCTCGGTGGAAGGGTGGGGAGGGCCTGGAGCTGCTTAGAGAGGGTCCAGGGTGGAAATATTTTGGTGAGTCAGGGAGCTGGCTTCCAGGGCTGCGGGGTGTTCCGCGTACACGCATCGTTCCCAACTGGGTGGTGGTGCCACACTGACAGCAGGGCACGCGGAGGGTGAGAGCAACACAGAGAGGGTGCTGGTGTGGGTGCACAAGTGTGTGCAAGAGTGTGTGTGAGTTTGTGAGCTAGCACGTGTTTGCAAGTATGTGTGAGTGTGTGGGTTTGAGTGTGTGAGTGTGCAAGAGAGTGTGTGTAAGAGTGTGCGGGGGCGTGAGCGTGTGTGTGAAAGAGCATGTGTGGTTTTGAGTGTGTGAGTGTGCAAGAGTGGGGGTGATTGTGTGGGGAGGTGAATGCGAGAGTGTGTAAGTGTGGGGGGTGATTGTGTGGGGAGGTGAGTGTGCGAGAGTGTGCAAGTGTGTGCATGTGAGTGTAGGAGGGGAGGGGTGTTACGGGAGGAAAGGAGGAAACTTAGCAGGCACACGCGGAACGAGGGCCCTGGAAAGAGCATCAAACCCACGCACGCGAAAGGCGGCGCGGGCGTCTCCGGAGCAGAAGGGCAGCTGCGGCCGGCTGTGACCCCCAGTGCCTGAGTCCCCAGCGCAGCGCGGCCCTGCTGCAGAGCGACCCCTCCCAGCTCAGCGGCCCTGGGGACAGCGGGCAGCTGCCGGGAGGGTGTGGCGCCCAGGGGCCGCGGGGGCTGCTCAGGGCCCGGAGGAGATGAGGGCGGCCGGGGGAGAGGAGCGCTCCTCCCGCGAGGGAAGGCGCGGCCCGGGGAGTGGCGCCCAGTGACCAGGGCAGAAGGTGGGCAAAGGGCAAAGAGCGCTCTGAGCAAACAGTGAGTGGCCGAGCCGGCTTCCCCCCCACTCAGGGTCACTCTAAATTCGCAGGACTGTGGGGAAGACAGCTCCACTGGTTAGTTTCCTAAGGCGGCAGAGGCAAGGCCACGGTGCACACAGTAGCCAAAGCCATCCTGAGGGACAGCGCCTGCCTTCAAGACTTTTTTGATATCAAATGACAGGACACTAAGGGCGCTAGAAAGATGCCTGCTCCCCTTCACGGGTATCATAAAAACATACATTCGCCCATTCATGTAACAAATATTTGTTAAGCGCCTACACAGTGCGCGATGTGATGCTGGGCTCCGGGGATAAGAGGCTGAGCCGAGAATCACTGGCCCCCGCGTGGCACCCTCAGGTTCGTGGGGACAGTGTGCGATCAGCAGTCCCCAGAGGGCCTGCACGCCACTGCAACGGAGCGGGTGCCCCCGGCAGGATTGTCGGTGCTGGCGCTGGCACCAGGAGCCCTACTCAGATGCACAGTCTCTTCTGCCTCTAGAAATGGAAATTAATCTAATACTGAAAACTGAGGCAGAATACCAAGTGCATGTGTTGGTTGCAGAGAGCATTTCAGGTAGAGGCCAGGGCAGGGGCACAGGCCCTGGGACAAAGGGTGGCCTGGGTAAGGAGCAGAGTGGAAGCCAGAGTGACCCAAGCAAGGCACGTGGGAAAGTGGGAAGATCGCCTGAGGCTTGGGAGGTGCACATCTCTGCAGTAAAACGCCTGCATCTTGTAGGCGTGATGGGAAATACCTGAACAGGTTGAAATAGAGGCACGCCACGTTTTAAATTATGCTTTTTACGGAATATTCTGGACTTTTTTGGAGAATTAACTGTTGCAGGACAAGGGGCTAAAGAAAGACTGAAGGGCTTTGTGTCCTGTAGACAGGAGAGAACAGTCACATGACAAGGGAGGGGTGGGAGGCGGGGGGAGGAAAGGGGTAAGGGGCGGAGAGACAGCAAGGCACTGGGGGCGACGCTTTCAAGAATGTTGGCAGCAAAGGGAGGGAGAGAAATGAAGTCAGAAAGGGCACTGAGCTCTTCAGAGTGGAAATGCTTGGGAACCTAGTTATTCATTTTATAAATATTTACTGAATATCTACTGGAATTTTTCAGACTTTTAGAGGCTCACAAATTACCCATGCATCTTGTTAATGCACTAAGTCCGGGTGGGGACCAACCTTCTGCACGTCCAATACCCTCTGAAATGATGGCGATGTGCTGGACGCTGCCCTTTGAGTAGCCTAATTTCAGTCACTAGTGATGTAACTGTGAGTGAGACAAGAGCCAGGCACCTCACATTCCAATGTCCAGGTAAATGCTAATGCGATTAATCTTATTGAATGAGAACAACTGATGATGCAGGAGAAAGGGGATGACTGACAGGTGAGAAACGATGGGGTTAAAGCACATGAAGGAAGGGGCCTCACCTGTTGTATCACAAGAGAAGAAGAAATAATGGAAAACCAGGTATGTTTGTGGACCTGGCTACGGGAAAGCAAAGGGGCTGGTGAGTGATGCCTCCTGTTTTCTCCCAGGCAGAGGGCAAGTTATCAGTTGCAGGTAAATGGGAGAGTAGGAGAGAGGGGAGGGCAGACGCAAGCACAAGTGAAGTAGCTGTTGCATAAAAACGAGAGCAAAACGACTGGGGAGCTGAACTAGGATTCACAGGCAGTGCTGAGGTCCCCTGTGCAGTTGCTGGCCAAGGATTCATGGTGGCGGTGCCCTGCCAGCTTTGCGGCTGCCCCCCAGCACCGCGCAGCTGCTCAGCTGCTCCTCTGCAGGCACAAAGAACGCGAGTAGTTGGGTTCCTCTGATGTTGGAGTGTGCCAGATGGGGGAGAGAGCAAGCCAAGGATTAAATACATGAAAAATGACTGAGTATAAGGATAGTGAGGCTAGGAGGGGCTGAAGGATAGGAAGGAGCTGTTGGGTTCGGTACAGCAGAAGCCTCAATGAGGCCCTTGAGCCATGAGCTGGAATAAAAGAAACTAGAAAGTGGAAATGTGCGGTGACCTTGCCACGATGGCCCTTGTCAGTGAGGGACTACACTAACTTTGAGGTCAGGTGGAATCATCTACGTGGATCTTCGTGATATTGAGGATGATGGTGGGAGATGAGGGTTCTTTATGAGTTTTTAGGACCTATGCAAATTGAGTATTAGAGAGAGAGTGCATGGTGGCGCTCAGAAGGCCTTGTCATCGAATGGAAAGGGTTCCATTACATAGGAGGGCAGGTCCCAGGACAGGCATTTTTGTCTAACCTCTCAGAACCTCCATGTCCCCATCTGTAAGGTAGGACAGACGTATTTATCTTCTAGTTTTATTAAGTAGTATTTTGAGGCTGAATGAAGTAATTCATGTAAAAGAGCCAGAACTGTACCTGGCAAATAGTAAACACTCCTTAAACAGAGTCTGCTCTATTACTATTGTCAGAGAGCTCTGCTGCTTCCCTTGGGAAAATATACTTCAACTCCTGCTCCCAGGGTGAGCACGTTAGTTTCAGCAAGTGGCACTGAATCCATTTGCTTGTCATTTTCCAAAGAGTTCAGAAGCTTCTCTTTCTGTGTTATCAAATCCACAAAGAAAGATTTGATTTCAGCTTGTTTAAGCCCATTTCAAGACAAGTTATTCTGTTGTTTAATAGATTAGAAATACCACAAGATTTACATTTTTGGCATTACCTCGCAAATCTAGCCAGTGCTTTTTTTCAGCCTACCTGTAGATTAGTTCACTTCTAATGAGGTTTTTCTTTCCCCCCCAATTTCTCCCTCTCCAGAAGTATTTGTACTTGACCTATGTAGAGTTCTGCAGTAGGATTTCATCTCCTGCTGAGGTTGATTTTCTCAGCTACAGCCGTTGAGAGAATTTAACTTTGTATTTTTATCAGGCCTTGTTCACAGTGTGTTGACACAGTGGTTGATGGGCTGGTTTCTAGATTAATGACCAGTGGTTGGTAAAATGCTGTATTTCTAAAAATACATAATTGAGAGATCAATCAGCACAATTGTGCGCACCTGAAAGAGAATTCAGTTGGCCTGCAGGCCCCATAACTTAGGCAGCAGTGTCCTTGTGCCGGGCAGCCTCTCTGTATAAATAGGACAATCCTCAGTCTAGAAGAACCAGGTGCCCAGAACATTCCATTCTCAAGCCGATGGACACATTACTGCCATCAAATGCAAACGGAAGGGGGTGAGAGTAAAGGGGGCCTGGGGACAGGCTCACAATGGGATGGATTGCTTCAGGGTGAAGTTTCAGAACAATAATTCCTTTAATTTCTTTAAGAGGCATTTACTGCACATGTACTACTGTAGGACTCTAAGAAAAAGTGGACATTATTCCAAGGGCTTCACTCCCCACCCAAGGAGACATGATTAGCTGATAAACAGATTTTCAGAGGAGGTAGTGAGGGTGCATTGGGTAGATAAGGACAGGAACCCATTGTAGCAAAGGGCCTCTCCACAGAGCTGGGCAAGTCATGGGTGGGGGCCATCTCGTATTTGGAATCACCTCATGGCTTTGGGATCCCTCCTTTTTTTCCATTGTCTTCTTTTATGACTTTGTCTTAAAAGGTAGCGCTCACCATAAGGCAAAACCATTTCAGAAGCAATGAACCTTGGGCAAAGAAGAACATTGTCTTTTAAGCTGAGATTGATCAAAGCCTCTCCTTTCCCATCCTTCGGCCCACATCCCTTGCCCCTGGGTTTTGCCAGTGGTGCAGAATTCCATGCGGAGTTGCAAAAGGCAACGAGGGCCTTTGCTTTGAGTCCTGCCTGCCTGTCCTGGCAGCTGTTTCAGATCCTGTCCTGTGGCTAGCCAAGGATGCCTTGCTGAGCCACCTGGAGCCATCCACGTGATTTATATGTCATATGGCTCCTACCTGACTGTCCCTTCCTCTACATTCTGCACAGCTTTAAAATTCAGCCTCCCCATTTGTTCATTATAGTTGGCAAAGAAGTGAGCAGGGTGAAATTAAAATGTTTCCCAAGCACACAGCGTTTTAATTCCATTCAATAGATTATCCTGACATATTTACTCATGGCCATGTCTGTCTCAGTATCATCCGTGGAAAAGTATAAATTAAAATTTTAAATTAAAAGGCGAGAGTCTGGGGAGCTGGATATCTTTTTGAAGAATGGAGCAAGTCAGCCACCGGCTCCCAGCATGAGCATCGTGGGAGAAAGACTCTGGCAGCACAGGAACTACAGCCCACTGATTTCCCTGCAAATACCTCCCCACATGTAATGGAAGGGATCATGGAATCCCAAAGACAGACAGAACCTCAAGGGCCATTCTTCTTTCCCAAAACTGCATAAACAAAGACCTTCCCCGCTTTTGGGTTCAGATGAAACTTATCAGGAACTGCTAATGGACTGATTTATTTTTGAAACCAGAAAACGTGCTGAAAATTGATTAGCTTTTATGCTTTACAGGAATTTTGTGTAATATACTGGTTAAGAGAATAAATATTTCAATAGGAGGTATGTATATATGTTTCAGTCATGGGTCTATAATTTACAAACTCTGGATCCTTTGTGAGCATCAGTTTTCTCATTTATAAATGTCAATCATGTCTTAAAAATGATAGATTGTGGTGAATATTGAAAATACAGTCATTTTAATATTATTATCAAAGTTCTGAGAGCACAGTGCATAGTCAATCAATGTTTGCTATTTTATTTCTGTAATTATTCAAAACTAAATAGGAATGATACTCAAAGCATTGTAATAACTTTGACTTTCCCTTAGTGATAATCTTCCAATCTACACACCTATCAGTCAGAAAGTTTGGAAAGTTGAGTAGGAAATCCACCTCTTTGGATCACAACCTACAGACCACACTGTTTCACTTTTTGAACTAGAGACTGTAGGTACAAGTATTTTGGCCAAATGGGAGGCCAATAAGTGTGCATGCTCATCAGTGCCATCTTGAAGAGACTATACATCTGAACAAAACCTTATTTGAGTTTTTAAAAATAAGCCTCATTAAACAGACAGATGGGCAGCAACCGATGGAGAGGAATGGGGTGGAACTTTCACAAGTGCCTGTCCTTTCTCGAAAGCCCTTCTCCTGTAGAATGGCAATTCTGTTTGTTTAAAAATGTATGTTATATATATTTAATAAGCCAATCATCTTTTCCAGAATAGTGGCTTATTTTATAAAGATTATGCCAACTAGCTCCCCTTAAAAAATAAAATTGAAGGCAGGCAAAAATCTTTCCTTGGGCCATGAGAGACCTGAAGAGAGACCTTCCCTAGAGGCAATCAAGTCACAGGAAACTTTTGCAGATGTTTCCAGGTCAGGCCCAGAGAGTGCTTGCTGTTAATGTGCATCACCCACAGTTCTGTGCCACAGGTTGGCAGGCTGGGAGGAAGGTCTCTGCTCCTGGCCTCTCTGGAGGGCTTAGGGGAAACCGAAAGAACAGGAAGTCTGCCCTGAAAGCAACTTAATTGCTCTGGCCTACATTTTACTCAGGTGTTGAGTTAGGTGCAGAAACCTGTTGCAATATCACCTCAAACAGGGGCAGAAACCCCAGGCTGAGCCCGTGGTGTTCTGCAGAGAGGAGCATCTTTCCATGGAAACTTGTTACTGGGAGGGTCTGAGAAGGTATGCCCTAAAACCCAGTTATTTATTATCACACGAGAAGGCTGAGTTTCCTTGCCAAGGATTTTAAATCAATAAATGTATAGCAAAAGAGAGAGAAAAGAAATAAGGAGGGAGAAAAAAGAGACAAAAAAGAGAGAAAAAATCTTTAGATTGGTTGAAAATGTAGAATGTACTTCACACTTTTAAGCCCACAGACACAGAAGAATGCTGAAAGCATTTCCAATGCTGTGTTTTACTGCGTTGAACAGTGAAACTAATTCTGCAGATGATTCCTGTTTTTCTCTGATGAGGCCTCTGACGCGTCATTGCCTGGCACCCGAGGCCTGCGCGGGTGCCCTCAGCCTTGACTTTGCACTGTCCTTGTCACCAGTGGGCCTCCCGCTCGCCTGCTCCCTGGCTCACCTCACCTCGCACAAGCCCTAGTTAGGACTGTGTCCGGACAGATGTCGCCTTCCACTCACTCAAATGAACTGTGGGGGAGCAAGCAGAGCCTGGTGAAGCTGAGCCCTCGGGGGTTCCAGCGGAGCGAGTGAATTACTCCTGTCTCAGTTCATTATAATGAGTAATAAAGAGATACTTACGTGTGCTTTTCGGTAAATTATTCATCTTGTGCACTGAAGAACCAGGGCAGTAATGCGTGAGCGGGAGCCCTGGTGCATCTAGGTTCCTATAAATACTCGATCTAAAGCACTCCCGTAGACCCGTCTCCTCCCCTCATTAAGGGCTGAAGTAGTCGGGAATCTTGTAAAGAAATGGCTTAAATCAGGCACTTCTACCTCCCTCTTGGCTCTGTGTGCAGCTCCAGTAAAGCTGAAGATGTTTATAGCATATTTGTTATTTTATTGTAGCTTGGAAGTCACTTGAGGCCACCTGAGGAGCTCAGCAGGACCTCCACTTTGCTTTATGCACCATCCTCAGGAGGTAATTAGGAGAGTGAGAATTGTTTCCAAACCAGTAAAGCTCCTCTAGGACCCTCCACCCACCGAGTTCACCATGGCCCCGGCCCCTCTAACAGCAGACCAATGCCTCCAAGAGAAGCACGCTTCCCTTGGGTCTGCATGCTTCCTACTGGATGTCACTGTCGCTGTTATTTGTTCATGTTTCAGATGGAACAAACCGAGACATCCTGAAAACCATCACCAAGAGTTTCACCACCTATATGCCAGGATAAGTAATCGCAGGGAATTAGGGAGTCTGGGGCCTCCTTTAAGAAACACGAGATTTTGCTTTCTCTAGGCATTCATTTGATAAGTTTTAGAAAATAGCCCAGCCGGGCGTGGCTCAGCGGTTGAGCATCGGCCTAGGATCCAGAGGATCGGGGTTCGATTCCTGGTCAGGGCACATGCCCGGGTTGTGGGCTTGATCAATGACTCTCTCATCATTGATGTTTCTATCTCTCTCTCTCCCTCTCCCTCTCCTTTCCTCTCTCTGAAATCAATAAAGATATATTTTTTAAAAAAAAGTCCTAATTATCGTTTGTCCTGGTGACACTCGTAATCATTCCTGCCTGTTAAAAATAAGGTTAATGTTATTAACCTTAAGTGTTACATTTTACACAAGCAGTTGTCTTTCTCTCCCTACAGGTAATAGGTGCATTTATAATGTCCAAAGATTGAGCACCTGAATTAATCTGAAATATAATTAAAAATAAATATAATTAAAAATAAAAATAAAATTGTAGAACACATATACTTATGTAAGCAGGGATTTAAGTTTTTTTCCTTAGGCTTCTTTCTCCTAGACCTTTGCACCCTACACTCCCCTTGATCCTAGACTGAAGCAATTAAGCAACTATGAACAATGGGTTAAGATATCACCTTATCGAGACATCCCCAGGCAACCAAGATCAAAGAAGTGAAACTATCACCTTATTGAGACATTTCCAGGTGAAGAAAATCAAAAGAATGAAGTCCAGGACTGCAGTAGCTGCATTCATTCCATTCCCAGCCTCAGTTTGCCCCAAATAACCCGATCCCTCAGGCCACTCCTTAAGACAGGTTTTGGATGCTCCTATGTAAGCTCCCTGTCTTCTTGGCTGGCCGGCCTTCTCAGTAAACGCCTTATATGATTCAACCCTGCCTCTGTTGAATTGGGTACAGCCCCAAGCAGCCCCAAGCCCCACCGGGGTTTCCGGGTGACAGTTACACTGAAACAGTTTGTTATATTACACCTTTGGCTTGTCCTTAGCAAACATGGAGAAGGCTCAGAACTGAGGCCCATAAAACAAAACAAACAAAACAAAACATGAGACTGGATGATGCTGATGATGATGATGGTCATGACAGAGATGAAACAGTGGAGCATATAGGGAGCAACAGACCAAAGAGAGATGGGAGTGGGTGGGGCATCCGACCTCCCTGAATACTACTTGAATGTTCTCAGAACCAAGGGTAGAAAGCAACCAACCTGAGAAAAGTTCTGGAGGAGACAATACAAAGCCATCAAGTAAACAAGACTTATGAGCCCCATTCCTGCTCCGGGGGAGGCGAGGGACAATAAGAGGGGTCCTGTGGTAAAGGAGGAACCACATCCTGCTGTGGTCATGGGACGTTGGCATGTACGCTTCAGGCAGGAAGGGACAATTGTTTCTAAATATTTAGAACTCTACAGGGAAACTTTTTCCATCCATATTTTCTCACCTTGGGATGGCTTATCAAAACAGCAATCTTAAATGTTCCCAGAAGCAGGGTTGGGGTCAGAAACTGAACCGTAACTGGGCAGTAAATAGTAACGAGACGGTGAGAGTGCTGGTCTCTGCAGTTCTGTGAAGCTTCACTTTACCTCCCTCTCTCTCTCCCCGACTAACAATTTATCTGTGCTACTTAAGTTCTACCCTTTTCCAATTGACTGGTATTATGAAAATCTGTATCGCATGCATACAGGCCGTATGAGGGTGAAGAGACCGCTTCGAAGTGTGCCGATAAAGCAGACAAGCTCTGACAAAGCGAGATAATAAACCAGGCCAGGAGGGCTTCCCTTGAAGGAGTCTAATTAAGAACAAAGGCAGATGTGCATTAACATTCTCCTGAAGGCCTCACATTCACCTCTGAAAACATTTTATTGTTGTAAATACAAAAGACAAACCTTCGTGTCAGAGCTAAGAGGGGGAACAAGGCAGAGGCAGAGAGAGCTGGAGAGGCTTGTAATTTTGCTGTGGGTGGAAGGACTGTCTAGGGAAGGAAATTCAAAAGCATCTGAAACAGGAAGCATTTAAATGTGCAGGAAGCTAAGCCAGGCCCAACAGATGGCCTGGGAGGGGACCTGGCATCCCCATTCAAGGCTGGGCTTTTTTGGCAGGGGGATAGCCCCAGGGAATAATCAGATTTATTTGGTTTTGTATGTTTTAAATAGAAAATAGGCCAGTTTAAGTTGCTGACCTCATCATAAAGAGAAAAAGTCTCCCTAAATCTATGAGTACATTCCAAGAGACCCAAGATGGGGTATCCCTTGTCTTATAAAATTAAATTAATTTCGAAGACATCTTTTGGTAATATCAAGGGATGATAATGGTGCTTTTTATTAAAGTTTATTAGATTCTTAAAATCATGATACTTCTGAGTAAAAATTATTGCTTTACATAAATGATCCAGGAAGCGTATGAAAAGTGTATTAAGCCAACAAAGAGTTCATTCTGATGCGGAGCAGGTGGGCTTTTGGAAACCTATACTGAGTTGTAATGCACCTCCCTAATGCCACCCACTGGTGCCAGCTCTTCTTCTTGTCAAACAAATGAATCTAGTTGGTTCTCTCCATGGTAAACCTTCTTAAAGATGAAGGAAATTATTTTATTCACTCCAAGTTGTCTCAACTTGAAGTTAAGCTTTTCCACTTAAAATCTTTATATAAGCTACTCTTCAGATGTCAGATCCTACGTGAGGTTAGAAGGAACACCCTCCAAGAAGTGAGTCCCATTAGGAAGTAAATAGAAGGTAGAATTAGGTGATTTGGTCCTCGCCATGCCTAGAAATATGACAGCACATGCATGTGCTTTACACTAATGTTCTACATACACACACACATACATACATATAAATAATTTATACCTCTAGTCGCACGCGCACCCCACCCTACAATATTTAGTTGTGTAGTTAAGTACATTCTATATAAAAGGGATGCTTAAACACTGTATTAAAGGTTATAGCCACAGCAATTATGCAAGAAAATTATATACAAGGCATCCAGTTTGAGAAGGAAGAAATAAAACTATCTCTCTGCAAATGACATGATCATGTATATAGAAAATTCTAAGGAACCCACTAACAAATTATTAGGATCAATAAACAAGTTTAGCCAGATTTCAGAATAAAGCATCAATATAGAAAAAAGTTACATTTCTATACACTAGCAATAAAATTACTAAAATAAAATTAAGAAGACAATTCTATTTACATTAGCACCAAAAATAAAATAGGTTAAACTAAATTTAGGAAAAGCAATATAAAACATACTCTATAAACTAAAATGTTGTTAAACATATTAAAGAAGACCTAAATACATATAAAGCCATCTAATATTCATGAATCAAAAGATTGAATGTTGTTAAGATGTCAATATTACCCAATTTGATCTACAGATTCAATTAAATCCCTTTAAAATGTCCAGCTAATTTATTTGCAGGAATTGGCAAACCAATCCTTAAATTCATGTGGAAATTCAAGGGACCCCAAATAGCCAAACACTCTTGAACAAAGGAGAAAAAAGTTAAAGGATTCACTCTTTTCAATTTCAAAACTTACTACAAAGCTATGATAATCAAGGCAGTATAGTATTGGCATAAAGATGAATATTCAGACAATGGACTGGAACTGAGAATTTGGAAATAAACTCTCAACATCCACAGCTGATTGAGTTTTGACAAGAATGCCAAGACGCTGAAAGAGGAAAGAACGGTGTTTCCAACAATGATTCTGGAACAAAGGGATACGCACACGCAGTTGAATAAAGCTGGGCCTCCACCTCACGCCAGACACAAAAATCAACTCAAAATGGATCAAAGACCGCGGCGGCTCCCCAGAAGGTTAAGGACGAGTGACCGTCTGACCCAGCAGTCCCACCAGGCGCGTACCCGAGAGATGGAAACATCTGTCCATGCAGAACCCCGTACATGATTGCCCCTATAGCGTGCAAGCGTGGAGAAAAGGTAGGAACAACTGCAATGTCCATTAAATGCGATACAGCGCAATATTATTTAGCCGTAAAAGCGGATGAAGTCCTGATCCATGCTTTTAAGTGGATGGACTTTGCTGCCCGGCCAGCTTGGCTCAGTGGTTGAGCGTTGACCTATGATCCAAGAGGCTGCAGTTCTATTCCCCTGTCAGGGCACATGCTCCGTCCCCAGCAGGGGGGCGCAGGAGGCCCCCCTCAATGACCCTCTCTCATTGGTGTTTCTCTCTCTCTCCCTTCCTCTCTCTGAAATAAATAAAAATATATTCAAAAGTAAATAAATAAATGGATGAACTTTGAAAACATGATGCTAAGTGAAAAGGCCAGTCTCAAAAGACCACCTACTGTATGACTTAATTTATATGAAATGCCCAGAATAAGCAAATCTATAGACACAGAAAACTGTTTATTAGTTGCCTAGAGTTGAGAGGTGAGGTTGGGGGAAAGGGGGGCTGACTGATAATAGTTACGGTGTTCATTCAAGGCAATAACATTTTTTCTGAAATTGACTGTGTACATAATTGCACAATCCTGTGAACATACTAAAAGCATTAAAGTGTACATTTTAAATGGGCGACTTGCATGGTGTATAAACTATTTCAATAAAGCTATTATTAAAAGGGGGAGCATGCTAAAGCCATGAATGAGGCTATTACTGAAAGGAATCCTCGTTGCTGTCTTAATTTGGTCTTTACTTCAGCAGAATTCATGCTATGACTATGAACTTGTGTCTTAGTTGATATTTATCCCAGGAAACTGCTTGGGAAGCAGGGGTGGCCGGTGATGTGCATCCAAAGAAAGATTTCTTTTAGAATATATAGCAGTCGAGAGAATGTGTCCTCAATTTCCAGTTCTTCCAACTTTTCATTTCCTTTGTGAATTCCAAATGCTTTATAAAACATGTGTACTTGGGAGTGTGCTCGGTCTGAAAGCTGTGCGGCTGTGAGGAATGTGGGCCACTCGGGCTAACCCCTGGAGCCGCATGGCCACGGCTAAGCCACTGCTCCGCGGACCCTCCTCTCACCGGGCCCCTTCGGGCTCTAAGGGCCCGCATCCCGGCCAGCACCCGCTTCAGCGTGGGCCTCCCTCCTTAACCCGCATCCTCCCAGGTAACCATGTTTTAGTAATGATCTTCCCTGGCCGATTATCACCATTGCCTCGTGAAAAAGACTGATACTAAGGGATAGAATTTCCTCCCCCAAAAAGGAAGAAACAAACCCCTTGGGGAGGTAGGTGCTGAGCCACATCCTACCATGTAAGCCATGACGCCCTTTGCCCACAAATACAGTCCTGGCCCGCCTCTCTCAGAGACAGAGAGAAAAACCGCAGGTCAGGACCTTACAGGGACAAGGGCCCTGGCTCCAGGCGCAGTCAGGGGAGAAGAGGCGCGAGCTGTAATTGAAACCATCCCTCACTCTCAAATGCTAATTTTGAAATTTTCCAAGGAATTATTTTACTTAGTGTCAACAATACAGATCGCCCTGTTGATAAGCTCTTTGTATTCCAGGCGAGAAACTGGTCAGTGTCTGCTCTGGGGGCCTATTAGCCGGACCCTGCTTGAAGCACCCTGGCAGTGTGCCTGGCGTCACTGATGTATGGACGAGCCACCCCACCCGGGGACCCCGCCACGTTCCCCCCGGGCTGCTCTGCCTCCCCTCTCCCTGCCCAGCTGTGGCCTCTGCTCTCGGGCAGGCGTCCAGGCCGGTCTGGCGTTTGGGAAGCTGCTGAGCATCCCTTCGACTGCCAGGACTCCGTCGGCCAGGGAAGCCTGGCATCCGTGGGTCCTCCCCAAGCCTGAGAACAAGGCCACCAGAAGACAGTGAGGCCAAATGATTGCCCGTTATGTTTTGATGATGAAGGATTTGCCCCCAAAATCTCATTTTCTGGTGGTGCTTCCTACCTAGGCTGACAGGGTCACTGACAGAAGAGACTGCAAGACACAGTGGCTCGTGGGACCCAGAGGAAGGGGCCACGAGGGCAAAGAACTCCACAACTCCTTTATGGTTTAGAACATGTCTTCTTTTTATTTTTTATTTTTTATTATTATTATTTTAAATATGTCTTTATTGATTTCAGAGAGAGGAAGGGAGAGAGAGAGAGAAACATCAATGATGAGAGAGTCATTGATCAGCTGCCTCCTGCACGCCCCCTACTGGGGATCGAGCCCACAACCCGGGCATGAGCCCTGACCAAGAATGAAACTGCCATCTTCTGGATCCTAGGTAGATGCTTAACTGCTGAACCACGCCAGACAAGAACACGTCATCTTTTTTTTTTTTTTTTTTTTAATTATTTTTTAAAATTTGTAAGGTTAAAAAAAGGCCAGCCTCTTAAAAACACTTGACAAAAGAGGTGGACTCTGAGTCAAGAGACAGCAATCAGCTTTGAGGTCCTAGTGAAGCACCTGCCTGTGGAGAAAGCATGTTTGCGGCCAAGGCCTGCCTGTGCAGTTGCTCAGAGAGCCACAAGGAGGTGCTAAGGAGGGGATCGGCCTTCCCTCCAGAGAGCAGCCAGGATGAAAGGGGGTTCTCTGGGCCAGGGCCTACGGAGCGGACCTAAATCAGCTGCAGGTAAAAGTTGGTAACTCCCCAGTAAGGTCTTCTTCCATTATCAACACAGCACGTGATAGACATTAATTTCTGTCCTAAAGATGGATGAGCAGACCTGGTTCACGCTGTGCCCTAGAGGGGCCAGTCTTCCACATTCCAGGACGACACCACCCTGGGGAACCTTCCCCAGGACAGGCTGGGAGCAGAGGCAAGGGTGTGTTCCAGGTCACAAAGCTGAGGGAGCCTCAAACTCCTTTATTCTTGTTCGGAATATGATATTCTTATCAGTTCCATGGGCAACTTAGACCTAAGCAGCTGAAGGAGTTTTCATTCACATTATACTTTGCTTTAGTGGGGTATTGAATGACTGGTAAGAAAAAATAAAAGGTGGCAGGTATGATGTTTTCTTAGAAAAACATCTGTTGGTTTGATTATTTAAGCCTTAAGATAGTCCGTATCTCCCCAAACACAGCTTTCGTAGTGGAAAAAGGAGATGGTTTAGAGTCCCAAAACCTGGCATCAGGTTCAGGCCCTGCTTCTACCAACCAGGTGTATGACTTTGGGTAAATAAATAACTTCTCAGAACCTCAACTTCTTTATCTTTAAAAGTGTGATGACTCCGTCTTGGAGATGGGGTGAGTATAAAAGGAGGAGTTGGCACAAAGGGTTTGTAAAGCACAGCTTGTAACCTCCTGCCACGCTCCCTCCACCTTCGGGAAGGAGAGCGGGTCCCTCAGTGACAGCAGACACACTCGTGCCACTCACGGGTCAGCTTAACGAGCTGCCTTTGTGGAAAGACGGAGCAGATCTCTGAGGGGCCCTGGGCAGGTGCCTTTGGGCGAGTCACACTGTCTGAAAGGATGGGATTGTATTATGTGGTGTCTAAGATTCCTCTCAGCTCTAACAGCCTGATGCTAAGTACCATTTATAGATTCTTCATAATTTTTCCTCCCTGACTTGTCCTTTTCTGAATGTTCCTCTTCATTTGTGTACTAACATCAAACCTCTGTAATATTCCACTATTCTATTTCCATCAACTTAAGTAGCAAACAACATAAAGCTGTTTATCTCTATTTTTAAAAATCACTTTTGAAAATAGATGTGTTCAGCAGCTATGGAATGCAGGGCAGTAACCTATAAACTGCGAGATTAAAAATAAAGAACTTAACATATGCATCCTTAGCGAAAACATAAACTAGTAGAGGAGGCCAGCTGTTCAATACTGATGATAGTAACAACCGAGCTACCTACCGGCACCGTCTAAGTACTTAGCCAGATACCACCTTCAGGTCTTCACCTGCATTCTCTCAACATTCGTGCCAGAGGTAGCTTTATTCCCCTTTTACAGATTAGTAAACTGAGTCCCAGAAAGGTCAGAGGTGTTGCCCCAGGTCACATAGTTAGTAAGTGGTGGAGGTAGTTTGACTCTAAAGCTCATGATTTTATTTCTAATTCATGTTACATCTCATGTTTTGAATATAAAGCAGAATGTATGGACACACAAGAATATAAAGCCACTTCCATAGGATTACATTTCTCCCTTGGCTTCTAAGGGTTTTACATTTTTCTACCTCAGTAGAAAATAAAAGTGCCTAATCCTGTTATGAAAATAAAGACTATCCTTCTAAAACCAGTGGATTCATTAACTCAACAAATATGTCTTGACTGCCTACTATGCACAGGGAATCGTCAGTGAAAAAAGGGCCAAGTCAGTGCTTGTGAAGATTTGCTGTTGGTATGTATTTTATCAAAAATCAACCAACAGACAGACAAATAAATAACTTTATGGTCACTCATAGGATGATGAATGTCTCCCCCAGGTGGACTTTTTTCACTTGAAATTCTCATTTGTCTTAAAGCTACAGAAAAAAAAAAATAACAGTTTGAATTCAAGACTAGTGCAACTATTAGATATTTAAGAGCCATAGTCTGCCTGAGACATAATACAGCTCTCTCTTATTAATCTATGTTAAACTAGCAAAATATAATGAAATCATCTTCATAATCGTTGTGTTTATAGGCGGTCGAATTTGAATTTTATCTTGGCATTAATCTCCAAACCGGATTAAATTACCTATTGTCAATGGAACTTTTAAATGAGTTATTTTGGATTAGACTTGCTCCCAGAAAACACTCATAATGAGGTTTCCCCCTGCCCCCCACCCCCACCCATAGTCCAGCGGAGCTGATGAGACCCAGATTCTCCTTCTCAGGTTCTGTGATCATTGAAATGCTCCTAAATGCTTCTGAACGGTGTCAGTCTTCGCTGAATTCAGAAACTCACAGAACATTGCTGCCTGTTTTTTTTTTGACAGACCTTTAAAATTAGTCCACTTTGAGAGATTTGTTTGGTTTCCCGAGTTCTTTGAAGATGAATCAGAAACCTTCTTTATCGGATGTAAAGTCTAGGCTTCAGCTCTTTCGAAGCTACATTTCCCCAGTGCTGTGGCCTTTCATGGCACACGCGGCCCTGATCCCCTGGTTTGGAGTCTCTGCTCCCTGTGGTGTGAGTTTCTCTTAGACACACTGCAGGGAACCGCAAAGAAGACGGATGTTTCCAAGCGAAATGCAGCAACCATCCTGGCCGGGAAGGAAACATTAATTACATTTTTGAAGGCGTTCTAATTGGATTTTCCTTCTCTCTTTTTTTGATAGTTATTCTAGCTATAGAGTTAACATACTCCCAACATCTTTTATTCATTCAGTTTGTAAAAAGGAAGAAAAAAAAAGATTTATTTGTAATTATCAGGAATAAACAGTTCCAGCAAAACAAACACAAAGGAGCAGAACCTGGCTGGGATCCCACCTCGTTAAAGATGCAAATTAGGAGCAGACCATTGAAATGGGAAGTCTCGCTAATCCTTTCTCAGCGATGTAAAGCATTGAATCAGCCCGGGGTTCAATGACATCCGCGGTGTGGAACCGGGTTTCCTACAAGGGATCCCACAAGGAGCAGCGACTTCTTCTGGGCCGGTCCTTGTTCTGGTGGCTGTTTGTTCTGAGCCACGGGCGTGAGGCCTGCCCGCGGTCCTTTCACTGTCGCCCACTTTGGTTGGGGCCCGTGTGTGACCTCACCCCAGACCTTCTGGTCTGTTTCCAGTTGGTCGGGGTCAGGCTGTCCTTCAGGTGGGGCCCCGGCTTCCCTGAAGCAGATGCATGTGGATCATCAATCCTAACTCAGGATGCACGACCTGCCTTTGGGGACAGTGACAATTCCAAATACAACAGCACTGGAAATGAAGGCGGGGGTCGCGATGACTTGCTCTGAAAAGCGGGGCTTTAACAGTGACAGGGCCTCCTGGGCCCTGACGTGCCGAGTCGCTGGGTGTCTGAGCCACCCTCACCGATGAAAGAACTGTGGCGATGGGAAGGCCACGGTGTGTGGCCTGTCGAGACTGACTCCACGGTACCTCGCAAATGCTGGACGCTGGTAAACAAACATCTCTCACCCCTCAGGCCCCTGCTCCAACTGCGAAGTGTTTCCAAAGCACCAAACTCCTTATGCAAACAGTTTCTGTTTGTGCCAGCGCATGAATTCTCTAGAACAAAAAGGTCGACAGTTCCTACTATTCCAGTTCCTTTGATACTGAAAACAGTCCAGAAGGAGTATTTCTTGTTCCAGTTCTCCAGTGTCCCAAGAAGGTGGCTCAAGCTATTTATCCCAACTTTCTAAGCCTGTTAGGAGTGTATTCCATGCTCTCGTTGTGATGTTCTGAAGGCCTTAATCTGGACACAACACCCACAAGCCCATTGGTAATGTTTCTTTCCCATTGAAAACCCATTTTCAGGGAGAAACACCCCTTGAAGGAGCTCAGAGTCAACCGGCCGTGGTGCTGAGAGTCAGACCCTAAGCAGAGCTGCTTAATGCTCTGCACAACACGGATCCATTCGGATGTCCGAGTATTTCTAACACTACTCAGCTATCCCCAAGGCATTTCTCACCAGTGGAAGCCTACACTTCAGTCTCAGCAGTCATAGAAGTATTGTAGGGGTTTGGGGCAGAAACTGTAACTAATTCTATTTAAATAGGATCTACTCTAAATGTTGCAGGCGCTGGATAAACACTAAGCAACAGAAAGAATGGCAATCCCCTTAGAAAATCACTTTACTGTCTCATATGTATCACTGTTAGGAACTTTTCTTCCTCACTTTGCGACTGAATTTTTCTTGATTTAGCTTGATCCCATTAAGGCCCGTTTTGCTGCACTAAACATTACGTTGATTTGAATGGTCAGCTAAAGGCTTGGACTTCATTTCCCAGTCTGTGTAGTTTTTAGAAAATGCTCTGCCGTAAGCTACATACATAGATTTTTTTTTTCATCTAGATAGCAAGAAGTGTTGTAGCATTGATTTGCATTTGAGATTCCTGACACTAATCCTATGTTCTTCTACAAAACTTAAACTACAGCCTTTCTTCAGCACAGAAAATTAATTTTTCTATTTCTTTTTTTATTCCTAGTCTTTCCTTTTTAATCTCTCAAATACTCAGGGAATTAAAAACTGAACTCATATTTAAATGAGTTTCTCCCATGTTAATCTCACCATTTTATGTCATCTCATAGTGTTTTCCATCTGAAAGCAACTCTCCTGTTTGTCACAAAATCAACTTCTAAATTGAAGTACTAAGCGCCAAGTATTTAGCAAGTGATTTGGTTCTTGTAATATCTCCAGTCTAATTTACATCAGTCACTTTCTCCTGCATGTAACTGCTCCCATTCTCTATGAAAAGGAGAGGGCTAGACTTTTTAAAGTTAAATGTTTGATATAAAACAGATACTGTGCTAATTTGCTTTGCAAATTGAGCTCTCTGTGATTTAATGTGTAATGCATCCAAGATACCTTAAAAATCTACAGATAACTTGCTGTGCCTTTCACGCACAGTCAGCTAGCCGTTCTGGTTTTCACTCCTCCCAGCTTGGAAATGATGACTCTACCTTGTATTTCCTCGGTAGAAGGGCAATTTGTGAAGATTCCTAAGAAAAGGTTGAAAATGTTACCCTTTTGGGATAAAGAACATATATAATAATTATTATTATTGCCTTTCTGTTGAGGAATCATACGATTATTTTTCCATGATTCTTGTGAAAACCTAAACTTAGAAATAACCTTCAGTCAGTAAAGACACAAAGTAAACTTTTCTACAAAAAAAAAAGAATGGGCTAGCAGGCTGTTTGTTTCTCAAGCTCTTTGACCATGTAGGAAATGACGAGAGGAGGGGGGACAGACAAGACCACTGGCCTGGTGGCTGAAACCCAGTCCTGAGTTGGCCACAAACTCGATGTGTGTCCTTGAGAAACTAAAGAGCTTTTCTGGGCCTCAGTTATCCCATCTGAAAGATCAGGGCATTAGATGGGATGATCTCCAAGACCTTTTTAAATTAGAGACTATGATTTCAAATTTGTCTTTTTAACCCCTTTCCAGGAACAAAACTGTATTCAGCGCAGCCTGACAGTAATGATGGTGTCACTATTTTTGATGGATGTGGCACTGGATAACCTTCCATTAAGTAGAACCAGACTGCATTTTCAGCAAAAAAGCGTATTGTCTAATAGATTTGAAATGTAAAAAAGAGCCCTTTTCTGTCTTTTTGAGAAACGAAGTGTTAGTAATCGAGTTGCCTGTTCTCTGAGATCCTGAGATTTCCCGTGGATTATATGCAGCATGTAATAGACCCTAATGCTGCTCTTGCAGGCTGTAAAGTAGGTCTCCACAATTATTTTTTTAATACAATTGCAGGCCTGTTTTCAGAACATGTAAAGAAAGCATTTGATAAAGTCATTTAAGTTGTAAAAAGCAATCTGGCCGTTTTGCTGGGATTTTCACTGGGTTTGTGGAGAGATTTCCTCCCTGTTCCCTCATGGACCGGAAACGAGGAGCTTATGAAGAGCAGAGATTGTCTGGGTGGTTGTTTGGCTGACTGACAGTTCCAATTCCACAGCTAAGAGCAATGGTGTTGTTCTGAGTATCAGGGCAAAGGCTCTCTGCGTGCTAATAACACTGGGATTCTAGGATCCATTCCCAGCTAAGGCATCAAGAGAGAAAATGCACGCGGCCTTCCTGTTTGTTGATTCAAAAGTAGGCTTGGAGTCAGGGGTGGCTCAGAAGAAAACTTGCTTAGCTGTAATTTTGACTGAGATGGATCAATGCGATAAAATAATGTTTAATAAGCAGACTCTGGAGGGAAGTAAGGAGGTGGCGTGCATCATGAAAAGTAGAATTTCTCAGGATTTGAGAGCAGTCCCTGGAGTCAGAACATCTGCCTTCACACCCAGCTCAGTCATGGACTTACCTATGAGACTTTGTGCGAGAGGTTGAACCTTAAAAGAATTTTTTGTCTCATGAGGGAAGCTATATAAATTATACCAACAGATTGGGGCATTCTCCTTCTGCCAAGCTAAATTGATAGAGAAGTTAAGAGGAAATTCAATTGTGTGGAGGACCTTCCGTTAACATTTGCTGGAAAAGTTATGGGCGTGTCCATATCTAATGCTGAAAAGAAAGTCTTGCCCTATAACATGTGGCAGGTGTGTAAGCAACAGCAGCCGTTTAAGCAGATTTCACGGCCCTTACACATAACACCACTGGATCCATCGGCCTAGGCTCAGCGTATCAATCAAAAAGTAAGGGGCAACTTCGCAGAAGCCAGTGGTTCTCCAACTTCAGTATGCGTCAGAATCACTGGGAGGCCTTTTGGAGCAAGATTGCTGGGTCCCTCGTCCAGTCTCTGGATCAATAGCACTGAAGTGGGGCCAGGGGACAAGCATATCTAACAAGGTCCCAGGTAATGCCAACACTGCTGCTAGGACAGGTGCATTTTGAGGCCCAGTGGTTTACAAACGCGTTGAAATCTCCTAGCGTTTATCGTATAGTAACATCACCGTAGAAAGGTGTCGGAGGAAAGTTAAGAGAAAGCTCATTGCTGGGAAAGATTGGCTTGCCTCATCCTTTCCAAATACCCGTGCTTGAGGCCGAGAGGAGGAGACATGGTGCGGTTAGTGTGCCAAGCCTTTCCTCTACCCATCTGTCGCCAATGCATGCATCTCCTCAACCATTCACTTAAACATTATGCATGCATGGCATGCTCAGTGTGTGTGTGTGTGTGTGTGTGTGTGTGTGTGTGTGTAAGGGCTAGATTCTGGGTTAGAGCATAGAAGAAGAGAGACCAGGCCATGCCATTGGGGTGATGATAGTCTAGATGCACCTCAAGCCTCACCAGAAGGATTCTGAACTATGATGCAGAACTTGGCTGGGAAACAACTGTTAGCTTAAAGGGAAATGACATGAGACCCCCTGTAGAAAAGTGCGTTTGCATAAAAACAACATGGGGAAGGGGCATTGCAGACCTTTCAGGTTGATTGTCTGTCTTAGAGCACTGGTAAGATCAAACCTCTACACAGGCTCACCAGGCAGCAGACACTGATCTATGCATGAGTCGGTTTAGCCTCGTAACAACCCTATGAGCGATGTGTGGTCAGAATCCCCAGCCAGATAGAAAGAAACTGAGGCACAAACAGTTTTTCTTTACAGTCAGGATTACTTTAATGCTGGACAATATCTATTTAATAAAAGCATCTGGACATATGAAATATGAATGAACGGATAAATGATGGACCAGTGTGCCTTCCATGGTGAGAAGGTATTTTGCTCAGGGATAATGCCTCCTGGTCTTCCCTTCTGCAGGCGGAGCTGCCAGTGAGCCTGCTGGAGGCCCTCGGGGCCAATTTAAAACTAGGTGAAGGCCCTAGTGGAAACGGTCTGCTGATTTTCACAGGATTCTGCAAGTCCTCTTTGCAGCTGTGTCAATCTCTGTGCTATTTCTCCTAGCAACTAACTCCATTTCCTTTCCCAGCAGGATGGCCTCTAAAGTGTCACAGAGCTTACATAAGGGCATTTTTAAAATGTAGGATAACAGTTATTGAGTGTCTCCTAACACATCTGGGCTGGCCCGGCCATCTCAGCAATAACACCTGGGACACTCCCAAGGGCCATTTCAAGCAGTTGTGCCAATAACTCGTAGTTTTCCATCCTGTTAGCCAATCAGAGGCTTTAAATGAAGAATAAAGGCGCCTGTCCATCCAGCATCATTACCAAGTCGGATGAGCATCTGATTATTTTCGTGATTTAAATGTTCACCTACTCAGCATGAGAAGGAAAACAAATCTGAAACCGACTCTCCTCTTTCTCCCCCAGATCCATGCTTGTTCTTGTGACCAGCCTGGGGTGCTCTTGGCAGATTGGGCCAAGGACTCTAACCTCCAGTTGATGGTATTGATAGATGTGAGGGTGTTGATTAAGGGACATGATATGGCAAAGCACCCTCCTGCTTGCGACCTAGTGTTTGCAGAGTCATAAGCTTGCAGAACACGCGCTTCAATCAGCTGGCTGTGCAAGAATTCAATCAGCCTTAATCTAACACAATGCAGCACCTGCTCCCCGGCTGATTTCTAGTGTTTTTCAATCAAAAGCAGCAGAAGAAAAGCATCATCTACTGCAAGCAATGTTAGCAGACCTGCAAATTCAGGAACCTGAAGTTCAGTAGGATGCTCAGGCTCACGGCTTGCTCTTCTCTCTCCCGTTGAGGTGCTACAGAGGGAGGGAGCTGTTGCTTGGAAAGAAAGTAGAGAAGGTTGGGCATGTCCAGCACTCCAATTGCTCCCTATAAAATGAGTGCAGTAATTAGGTGCTGGCAATTAGCACTCATTGCTATTCGGTGGTTGCATTTATAGGAACAGCCACATTTTGGGGGCTCGGCTGGTTTTCCTCGAGGCTACAGCATGGAGCACAGAGGAAAAATAGACTAGTAAAGCTGTGTTAGAAAGGGCCTGACCGTGTTACCCCCCAATCAGGCTCAGACCCAGAGCCAGCTGGCCTCTCTGCTGGAAAATTAATAAACCATTTGCACAGGGAGATGCTCTCAGAGCTGCAGAAAAGAAAGGAGAGAAACATGGTCCCTCCTGCATGTGAAGCCTCCTGAAGGCAGGGACGGGTAAGTCCTGTATGCAGCTTCATCCCAGGTGGTGAGAACGGCTGCCGGCTCACAATAGGCGCCCCATAAGCTTGCTGACTGAGTAATTGAACAAAGCAAACACCACCAATATTTCTGTGCCAAGATGCCTTTTATCACTCAGGCTCATACTAAAAATTAAAATTAAAAAAAAGAAAAAAAATCATTAACCATCACATTAACTCGGACCACGGATCAACCTTTTGCATTCACTTTCAAGGTCCCACCGAGTGGAAATAATATACATTTCTGAAAGCAGACGTTTACTAACCATGGAACCTGTGCTTTGTAATTCAAACCCTGAACTTGACAGTGCAAGTCATAATATTTGACTTGAGACAGAAAATCTGTGACTCTTGCGAGGAAGGGAGAATTTGGTGTCGCTGGGGAGTGTGTCCTGGCCCCGGCACTTTGCCCAGAAGGATTATCTTACAGCAGGTTGCATTCTCAACTAATTATCTTCAAAAGAGCTGGACTACTGGATAAACTTTATCTTAATGCACAGTACAAGAGCAAATAAAGATAATTAAACTTTGATTTCAGACTAGGCTGACAGGGGGAAAGGGTGGGGAGAATGTTAAAAATAGAAGGCAGAGGGAGGCAACCAAGGAGTAAAACCCCTCCTCAGGACCAAAAAAGCGTCACTTATTGTTCATATTCTCCAACTTATTTTGATAAATTTGTATTCCAATCCAATTACTTTAGTTTACTTCAGGGAACCCTAATTGATTCCGCTGGCTCCCTAAATAATTTAAGACAAAGCATAAAAAAAATAACCTCTTGATTTCATCAGAAACATGCAGCTAACAGAGTTGGCACCTAAACTTCCTGTGGGCAAAAGTAACAACCTCCTCCAAACAAAGACTATACACAGAGAGAAAGACTCAGCTGAGAGGTGATGAAACCGCACTTCATGGAAAGTGCTATGAAGCGTTATTGCCAAATGAGAAATCTGTAAATTACCTGGGTGAGCAATCAGCTCCCGATTATAATTGCCAATTTGAGAAAATGTCACCAAAAATTAAGCAACATCAAATAATCCATTTGAGGACATGGAGTGGTGACAGGCCACTACCTTCTCCTTCTTGCTAAGGTTTACTATAATTTGTTTGTATTTTCCTTGAGAAATTGAAATTGCATTTTCTCTTATTGGGCTAGAAATAATTAAGGGCCTGCAGGGAGGGAGACAGACACATCTGAAGAGCAGTGTCTGAGTGATTTGGTTTCAGCAGGAAGCAGGAGTCATATGAGCCTGGCTGGAAATTGTTTTGACCCAATAATAGGAATCCTAAATCCAAACAACAAAGTCCACATTGCAGTTGACTCATTACTCTGGCTTATACTACCAGGTGAGTTTTTTTGAGCTAGCCTACAAACTCAGATCACTGTAGAAAGGTTGCTAGAGTTTGTTCCTAGGTTTCATCTTGTTCCCAGGACTTCTCAGTGCTCTGCCACATGTCCTGATGTGTCCTGGCGAGGTCATTTAAACTCCTGGGAGTTCAGCTTCCCTCTCAAATAGAATAAGATTCCTCTCATGTCTTAAAATCAATATATTTTTCTATAAATATTTAATGAACACCTGCTACATGCCAGATACAGTGTTAAGTAAAAAATATATAAAATTAGACCCAAAACTGCATGCTAGATACTGCTAATAGTTTCCCAGTAGTTCCCTTTCTCTGTTACCAAGAGACTCTTGCTATTGCTCAAGGGGCCATTTGCCCACCCACAACACTGTCTTCCTAGACATTCTTGCATCCATTGATGACAATGCCACTCAATTCTGTTCAATGAGAAACAGAAAGGAGTTGACCAAGGAATACTGGCATTTTTACTGAATTTATCTAACTTTTATATAAACTTTATTTTCCAGATATGAATGTGGCCACTCTCCCCTTCCTTCCTTATGTTTGTTCTGGTCTAGACTGAAAATGAAGGTTGGATTTGGAGCGGGAATCTCGAGACCAGAAAATGATAAGCCTTAGAATAAAAACCACAGACTCCAGGTGGCAGAGGGAAGACAAAGACAGTGCCAGGAGCGTCAACGACATAAAGCAGCTCTTCCCAGCTCTGTGGAGCACACCTTCAAAATCCTTTATGGAGAAGAATCATCGCCTGCTTGGTTCCTCCACTTGACTCAGATTTTCTTACTTGCAGCCAAACACAACCTAGACTGAAAGAGTTCATCTGCACCCGGACATGCTGAAGGGATTACAGATACATACACAAGTCAACTAAAGAAATGTGATGAAGGTGAGGAAAGATACAGGGGGAAAAGAAAGATTGAGAGAGATGAAAAGAGAAAGAGATGGAAATGCAGACTGGTTTTTGAAGCACATCGCCTCCGAACTTGGCCTGTCTTTTTGGGAGTGATGGCCAAGAGGACCTTCCTGAGACATAATACGCAGTGTGATCCACACAGGCTGAACGCCCTGGTCGATAAGAGAGGAGCAAAGACCCGGCGTGTTCTAGGCAAATAAAGACATAAGTCAATAAGCCACATTGAAACTGCAGGCCTGAGTCCCACTACGAAACCACACGTTTCGGTGTTCCGTGGCCGAGGAGCTGGGAGGAAAGAGGGAAGTGTGTTCAAGAGCTTGGATAGCACACTGAGAAGCCAGTGCTTCATTTTGAAGGACATCATGAGATGCTAAAGGATTTCCACGAGAGGGCTGGAAAACTTCATTAGTAGAATCTAGGTTTCATTGCTACACGGGGAAAAGCACTTGGCAGATGAGTGTGCACAGTATATTTAATCAGTAACACACAGGATGGACAAGCTAGGAGAACCTGACCTAGGAGCTTCTTGATCGAGGTGACCTCACTAAGCACATGCATCGGTTTTTTCTCCTTCCCGAAACCCCAGTAAAGTAATGGAAACAAAATAAATAAAAGGAGTCACAGAACAGCCAAGAGAATAGGAGAGGGGTCATTAGCAGATAGGAAATTTCCACATAGTCCTGAAAGTACAGAGAAAGATGAACATAAAAATAGAAGTAGCTACCCCTCAAGAGAGCCCTAGCAGAGGTGTGAGCGCGTCCACAGACTCCAGGGTTGGCTTGGGATTGAGGGGATGGAGGGCAGGGAGTGGGGCTGCAAACAGGAAGAATGTGGGTACCCACAAAGCAATCGTGCTATTTTGTGCCCCTAGCCTTTCCTTTATATCCCTGCACATAAGGAACACAGGCAGCCCAGTAGTAACACAGGCAATTGGCTTTCCTTTCATAAAATTAAACAAACCGCCATGGAGTTTGCCATGTCCTGGCATTTAGGGATACCTAACACTCAAGGTCAGCTTCATACCTGCATTAACAAGTGCACAACCTGCTGGGAGATAAGCTTAATCACACACAGCACCCAGGCCTTTGGGTTTCATGGATGAAACCGAATGTGAAGTAGGAAGAAACTCACACTAGTTATATTACAATATCAGTTCAGTTCTCCTTAAACATGTATATCCAGTTAAGTGTATGTGACATTTGTAAAATGAAAACCAGTCCCATAAAAAGCATAAGCTGCGCTAAACAAAGAGAATTGGCCTCAGAAGAAGAAACAGGGAACAGATGAGAAAGTATTTTTAAATGCCTCTAATTTACATTCTTAGTGATTTAAAATTTAAGATACTGAACTAAAATAAAATAAAAATATGATGCTATGAAAAAGCAATAATCAGAAACAAATAGCAAGCCCATGAGAATTAAAAGTATTATTATATTAAAATAAAATTATAGGGTATGAGATGAAGTTGAGGGAATCTCTCAGGACACAGAGCAAAGGCGGGTGTGAGGAGGCCGTCGCTGAGGTGGGTAAGAGCGTGGAGTGTGGAGACTGATTACAGTTCCGAACACTGCCCATCACTTAACAACACGGACCTGGAACATTCTCTTTATCTCTTGAGTCTCAGTTACCAACTACCTTTGGAGATTGTTGTAAAGATGAATGACATAATATCAGTAGTTTAGTTAGAAGAGTTTCTGTCATATAGAAAACACTACAAAACTTACACACACGTACACACACACACAGACATGGTCAACCGAAGAAGCCCAACATTGTAGAATTAGAGAAGGGAGAAAGCAGAGAAGAGGAAATGATTGAAGAACTAATGAAAGAAAATTTCTCCCCTCAAATTAATTGGCTGGCTGCGGAACAGGATGGCTGGAAAAGGGCACACACATAGATACATCCTGTAAGTGAAAGGTCAGAACACCAAGAGTCAAGCAACATCCCGAGGGCTTCTAATGAAAAATAAATAGTGTATTTGCCTGCCCACCTGCTTAGGTCCTCTGTAAAGAGTCAATCGTCAGGGTTGAACAGAATTTTTCTTACCTTGACTCCTGGGTGAAAGATGCTAAATGTGGAAAAATGATTTTAAATCTAAATTTCTATATGCAATGAAAGGGAAAGATCAGATGTACAGTCAAGGACACGTATTTCCCGAGGAAGGTACTTGAGTATGTGCTGAAGCCAAATTAGGGTTGAAACAAAGACAGTCTCTCTGGACCTATTTTTTTCATCAGTTGATGCTCTAATCTGAAGGTCTGTCATTTCAAGGGAAATAGTCAAGTGAAACAGTAGCCTTTGAGGCAAGGTGGGTAGGGGGGAGGTTAACCAAAGAATGTATACGCACGTTTGCATAGGCCATGGACAGACAATACTGTGGCGAAGGCCTGGGGGCGTGCATGAGGGGATCCGTGGGCGGAAAACAGGGGACATCTGTAACACTTTCAACAATAACGATAAATTAAAAACAACAACAACCAAATAAAGTAACCCCTAGAAGTAAAACAGAATAAAAAGGATGACTGACGCAGTATGAAAGAACTGGTGCGATCAAACTAGGGACTAAAGGAAATAAGTCCTAAATGAGCAGCAGGATGACAGGCTTGTCCAGCAGTTGGGCAAATAAGCACCAGAAGCCAGTGGGAACCACAAGTGCTTTTAAGAAGAGCAAATGCGTAAAGAGGGGATACATGGTGATGGAAGGAGGCTTGGCTTCGGATGATAAACACACAATATAATATACAGATGGAAACCTGTATACTTTTATTGACCAGTCACCCCAATAAATTCAATAACAAAGAAGAATGAGAGAAATATTTAAATATTTAAATAGGTAGAAAGCCATTAAGACTATGCTGAAAAAGCACATATTTATTTTCTTAGAAAGAAAAAAGAAAATCATTTAGAAACTCTAAAATCACAAACAGACAAAACCAAAATAGCAAAGTCCAAATACGAAACAAACTGAAATGTGGAATCCATTTAGAAATTGATGAAGACCATCCATTTGATATGAATCAAAAGAACATTTCCATCCCAATGGTCAGAGCCGGCCACAGGGACACCTCCTCAGGAAACACCATTGACCAAACTATGACGGAAATGCTCTTTATTGGCCTTAAATCTGTAGAATCAACTTAGAGACAAACACCTAGAGTGAAATGTGCTTACAAAACAGAAGGCACTTGTCCTGAAGGCTGATGGTCACTGGCAGAGGCTGGGGGGCGTGCAGGTGCTCAGAGCTCCATTCATAAGTGAGGAATAAAGGTTATTTACTTTATCAAGCATGCAAATCTTGATAAAAAGAGGGAAAATTGACCACATGGTACATATCTTGCTAGAGTCAATCACTTGACTCCATCTGAAGTTTTCTGTCATCCTGAACACAGGTGGATGAAAGCCAGAAGAGGGTAAGACTAACAGAGTCCCGGGACTCTCTGTTCCCTCCCATACCAGGCACAGGTGCCCTTCCCACTCTAGAATAATTTTTTCATGCTACTCCTTTGCCTTCTCCCTAGATATTGAAAATGAAGCCTCCTGAATTAAAAAAGAGCTGTACTTGAGGAGGCCAGCAGAAGTCAACTTGCTGATTACGAGGTGAAGGCTGTAGATCGTCTTGGAGGTGTTTATATACCTCTCTAAAATTCCATTTTCGGGTCCCTGGAGCCATGTCCTGGAGCCCCCACTTTCATTAAGCAGCCCCGTCACTACCTCTCCCTCTGGAGGCCCCTGCATGGACCGGGCAGGCCGGGGTGCTGACCGTGGTGAGCAGGCCTTGTGCCCGCACAGCTGAATGATTTCATCTAATAAGGGGTTTATTTGTTGGAGTTGTACATGAATATACCCAATTACATGATCAGATCAGAGTCCTGCTTCTGATTTATTCCTTCTTTGTTCTTCAAGACTTCGTACGTCTGAGCAATTAACCTCTCAAAGAGCTGGAGAACACGTAATTATCCTCATTTGTCTAAACGTCGCCAAGATCGCTGCCTTTCAATTAACCTTCTGGGGATGCGAGGGAGTTGGAGTGATATAGTGATCATTTTTAACCTTACTCTATGCTTCTTTAATGTAATCTGATTGAAATAGCCAGACGGGAAGAGAGATACTGTTTCCCCAGGTAGGAGGGTGGAGCGGGTTTGGGGGAGAGGCGACTGGAAGCTGACAGAGCTGATGGGACGGATGATGCATCGCAGAGCGAGAACCTAGGTGTCACCATCCATGGGACCGCACTGACCAGCCCAGAGCCAAGGTCCCCGGGGATCCCAGAACCAGGCGGCAAGGAGTGGGTGTGCTCTGGCCTTTCATTAGCTCGGGAAGACTGTGGGAGACCCAGGAATAAATGACACTGTTGCTCAAGGAAGAGAGGTTGCGTAGAGGAAAGAAGATGCTTTGGAATACCTTGGACCCGCCAGAAGGCTGAGAGGCACTGCAGGGACAGGACGTCATACAACATATGTGTACATCAGTATCCCAGGCAATACCTCCCTAGTCACCCCGGACCTATGAGGGCAAAGTCAGGGCCCACTGACGGGGATTCCTTGCGTAAATATTATTATTATCTTATGTTATTCAATCCTATGGCTGAGAAGTGGTTCAAAGGGAGATTGTTCAACCAGCCAGCAGAATTAGTTAACAAAGTGAGATCAAGTGCCTACACAGAGCCATGCATAACATGCCTTACAGGTCTTTTCCTTATACATGTTATAAGCATGTACACGTTTTTCAATTCTGATATGTACAAAACATAGCATATACCAAGTAACGATTCAGATCATGTTCAGCCCTGGGTAGCACTTTCAAAGAGAAATGTTAATAAACACTCATGTTTCTCAAAATCATGCTACAGAAGGATTCACCCAAAAATCTGGAGATGTTGAGCCTGAACTTCAGCTCGGGGCGGGTGTAACACGTCTTCACGTAGAAGTAGGGCCGCCACGTAAAGGAGAAAGAAGATTTAGAGGAAACAAGCAAAGCCAATAGGTAGAATTTCCAGGGTGAAAAAGTTGCAAATATACATTTAGCCAAAATTTAACTATTGAAATGTGCCGCGGTGGAACTTGCCTCCTGTTCTGAGGCTCGATTATTTATAGAGTGCCCCTGTCACAGTGAGCATTAAAATGGGTGCTAAATGAGCATCTGTGCAAGAAATGCTGGAAAACAGATTTCTGTGCTGAATGGGCAGCCTGGAGAGCTCCCCCCATTCCTTCTGAGTCTACTTCATATGACCTCCAATCCTCGCAGTCACAATCTAATGCTAATTCACCGAGAGGAATTAGCATTTTCTGTTTTTCCCAAACATACCATCTTCCTCTCCTCTGCAGTCCAAAGCCCCTCAAATATAGTGGAAGCACCACATTTGCAGAGGAGAATCATGAAAAATAGGAAAAGAAACAAAACTTTTAAAAGCAATAGTACTTCCATATGTGTAGATCTTTCCATTTAGGATATAATTTTGGATGCTAAAATAATCATTGCTATTTTCTTATACTGAGCTCTGATCAAAGGACATTAACTGCTAACTAACGAACTGAAAATCATACACAGTAGGTAGCAGAGCTAAACATCACCTGGACCCCTCTTCCTTGTTGCTGTTATTGGGGTACAAGTGATCTACCCAGACTCCGTTAACAGAAAGGGTCACAGAAGATGGGTATATGTTTTGCTCCTCAGGAAACACTGAGTGCTCCATTCATTGGAAGATGGAATGAAACTAGGAAATTTTCTCAGCGAGTTAGAATAAAAGTGCTCCAGATAGCTCTAAAAATTAGATACAATAGTAAGACTTTTTCTTTACACTTGCAATACAATCACTAATATCACAAGATAGTCTTTAAAACGTGAAGAAGACACCACTTTCACACACTGGTATCTTTTTCTGAATGCTCATTTCATACTGAGTGTATTTAAATGAAATAGCCATCTGTCCCCTGAGCCGCATTTCTTATTTTTAGCCATATGGGTCATATAGTTTTACTTCCCTTCAAATAAAAAGTAGATATTTAAGAAACATCAAGGGAAGCTCACCAGTTGCCACGTCCCTCTGGAGTTTTCTGACAAGCTGTGCTTTACCCTCCTGCAGCGATATTCATCAATAATGCCCAGCTGATAAGCGTCCTCCCCCTGCATTTATGGGGCACCTTTCGCTGGTCAGCATTCAGTGTCGTTTGTGTTCAAAGGTAACGCCTTTAAAGCAGGCATTCTTTTTTTCTGTTTCTTTTAAAAAGTTTTTATTTGGGAATAATTTTAGATTTTATAGAAGAGTTGCAAAGATACTATAGAGAGCTCTTATAAATTCTTCACTTAACATCTTATGTAATCTTGGTACAACGACCAAAACCAAGACATTAGCATTGCTACCCTATAGTAACTAAGCTACAGACTGAATTCACACTTCCCCTGATGCCCAGGGCTGGGCCCGCCACCCCACACTGCCTTGTCACGTCTTCTAAGTCTCCCCCAGTCTGGGACGGTTCCCTGGTCTTGCCTCGCCTTTTCTGCCTTCGACTTTGGACAGTAATGGCTAGGTGTTTTGTACAATGTCCCTACAACTGGAGTCTGTCTGATATTTTCTCATGATTGGATTGACTAAGGATACCAAAGAGCTGATGTTCCTTTTCACTGTATCCTATCAAAGGGAATATAAAATCCACACGACATTACTTGTGATGTTGACTTTGGTCCCTTGGTAAAGTGGTATCTGTCAGATTTCTCTACTATAAAGTTACATGTTTTTCCTTTCCACGCTGTATTCATTAGAAGACAATCAGCGTATCCAGCTATACTCAGAGGGAGGGGATTAGGCTCTACTTCTTACAGAGAGGAATAGCAACATTTTGTGACTTGTGAAAAACACACACACCCACAATGGTTAATATACACTGTGGGGAGACACACTGAGGCTATGCAAATATCCTCTATCTTCTTAAGGTTTGCACATTAATTTGAGTTTTCATCAGCAGATCTTGCCTCAAGCAGTCATTCTTTTTAGCACAAGATCCCTTTAATGGGCTACATAGACACATTTTAACCATAAAATATTATCTCAATTAGAAAACAAATGCTGAGTGTTTACTAAATATCTGTAAAATAATCAGTAATTTTATAAATATTCCCCACTTGTAACCTAGGACACAATGGGGACATGCTGTCCTGGTTCTCTAACTCTGGTGGACATTGGTGTCATATATGTAGCTAGTTAAAAAGAGGAGGCCTGGGCCACAAATATTTTTGTAGAACATGTCCCTCACGTAGAACAAATTTAAGTGGAGTAGAACCTGATGTAGACCCAAGGAGTGAGAAACAGTTGTCTATTATGAAGAGTCAGGTTTTTTTCCATTAAAAAAAACTAATCAGTGATGAGGTATAAAATAGTATAATACTTACAGTATAAGGATTATGATAATTATTGGGATACACATTTCCTGAAGAGAGGAGTTGTACCATCACTCAAATAACCAATAAGTGAAATATCTATACTGTGCTCAGTGTGGTGGCATAGAGCATAAAGGAAATATGAAGATAAGTCGGACTTGGCTCGACACAAACCCGTTCACTGTCAGCTTGGAATAAGACAATTAGTTCATTAACTGAAAGAGCTGCCAAAGGGTCAGTGTTGAGACTGACTCTAAAAGTAATTAAAGGTCCAGGAAAGGAGAGAGAAGGGGGACTAGAGAAGTCATGAGAGGCTTCATGAAGGAAGCACAATTAAAGATGGACTTTATATGTTGGAAGTAGGGAGGAGCCAAGTTGAGGGGAAGGGAAGACCATGAGTGAAAGTTTCAAGGCAAGATCTGCCCCAGGGACAGAGAGGGGTGGGTGAGTGAGACCTGCTGGGGAGGCCAGGTACTAAAATCCAAACTTCATGTGAACATCCAAGGAATAAGCTAACGACAGGGGTGGTTCAGGAAAACCAGTCTATCTTTTATTGCCTTTTTCTCTTAACAAACCCCCAAATACTTCTCTACAGACGAGGGCACTCAGTTAATACTGATGACGAACCGATGTGAAGCCTCCAAAGAATCTCTGCAAATGGAAAAAATGGAAAGAACCCAAAAGAATGACATTCAAACAGGACAAATATGAGAAAGCACAACTTAGAGCGTGGATAAAACTGCTCAAAATACACAACACAGGTTGATTCCTTCCTATGACTGTTAGATAGGGTTTTAGAACTTGACACAAATTTATAAATCAACTTAAAATAAATTACCTGGTTTTGATTCTCGCACGAGCCCCTTGAACTGGATATTATATTCATTTTATATTTCAGGAAATTTAGGCTCAGACAATGTTAGTGGTTTGGCCAGGAAAACAGAGCTAACGATGGGGAGAGCCAGGCCTTGTGAGGCCACAGCCTCGAGAACCATTAAACCACCTAGCACCACTGTGAGTGTGTGAGTGGCTGTGTGTGTGACACATATAGAATGCATGTGTTTACATGAACATGTATATCACACATATGGTATATACACTTGACCCTAGAGCAATGCAGGGGTTAGGGACACATGCCCCCATGCAGTCGAAACTCTACATGTAACTTTTGACTCCATAAAAGCTTAAACTAATAGCCCACTGTTGACCAAAAGCCTTATTGATAACAAAAACAGTTGATTAACACATATTTTATGTTATACTTTTCACATATAGGATTCTTGTAATAAAGTAAGCTAAAGAAAATGTTATTAAGAAGTCGTATGAAAGAGAAAATATGTTTATAGTGTTTATTGAAAATATCCACATTTAAATGGAGCCAAGCAGTTTAAACCTGTGTTGTTCAGGGTCGACTGTGCCTGGTCACAGGCGAAGATCTTCCCTTCCCTTCCCTACTCCTTCCGTGTCCACACCTCTCCCTTAAAATGACAACATGCACTCACAGTGCCACTGTACGTAAGGAGTAGCTTACAGAGTGAATGTCCTACCAAAATATCAACAACAGTCTGCCTTAAGTACATAAAATCGCTCTCGCCCTCACAATTGGCAGAGCGAGAAGATCTTGGAGAATAGATTGTTTTTAATGTAGCTTCCTTTGTATTGCCTCACTCTTAAAGCCCTTGTCCCATTCGGTGGTGGCAGGGGGCCGTCTTTGGAGAGGGGGAAAGGGCTGGTAGGAGCACAGCCACGCCTCACAGAAACGCCTCTCAGAAAACGAGCTGGGAGGCGGTTCCCATTGATTTTGCAGTGGAGGGAAGATGAACATAATTAGCGGAGCTGCAGGCCACTCAGGACTTCAGGCTGCTTTTCTCCAAACCCGCAAATGTTCCACAGGTGCCCCCCCTTCCTCCGCACCCCTCCTCCCCAACAAGTGGTCCGGCCGAGGCCTGCTGTCTCCATGGAGAGAGTGAAGGTCACCGCGTAATAAAGCTCTGTTTTGGTGGAAGAGCTGTCACGCTGAAATTGTCCGTATTTATTTTCATAAAGGAGAGGTTTGGCTGCGCTGGTGTCTGACACTGGGCACACTCTCTCCTCTCTTTCAAGCTGCACGGTCTAATAAATATGTATCATTTCTCACGGAAAGTCCTGGGTCAAAGTCCCATCCCAAGAACACGGGATTAAGGAGACGCAGAGCCAGCTGCCGTTGCCAGCTCGGCGGCCGCACGTCAATAAAACTGGAGGCTCATCACATTTCATCGGCTGACAAGCGTGGCCTTCCAATTCCTCCCCGAGCTGCTGCTTCCTGCTCGGCATGAAATCTGCCCACCAAAAAGCAATTTCAGCTCCTGCTTCTTGCAGGGCTTCCAGTTTTGATGTGAGGCCCTGGCACGGGGCAGCCTGGCGGTCAGGGAATGAGAGGGGAAATAGCATGCAGTTTACAGGGAAGAAAAAAAAAAAAAAGTTATAAAGTAAAATTAAATCCCACCAGCCCGAATCGGCTCCCAGCCCATCTCTCCTGATGACTGCTGGAGCTGACGCTCTTCTCTCTGGACCAGGGCGGCGGGGAAACCAGCCCATCCCCGTCGGGGGCCAGGCCTGCGACAGGTTTCACGCGCAGCAGGTTCTGTTTACAGGCCTGCGTGTCCCCCCTTCTTCCCTACTCTCCCCTTCCCTTTGTTTCCTGTCTGAAGGAGCGAAAGAGCCGGGGAGTCCCTTTAAGGTTTCGAGAGAGTCATTATTTCACTTTGAAAATGTAATGTCACCCAGAACAAGATGCTTTATCATAAAATTATAATGACACCGCGCGTTGTAATTCATCACGCGCTGTATTTGCCAATTCATTAATGAATCCATCCAAGATTCTGGGATAATGGCCTCTAATTCTACAGGTGCGACACTTTGCGGTAATTACTCTAAATGACAATTACCTTTTCCTATTTCCAGGAAAGGCTTGGTAAGAAATCACCTCGTTTATCAAGAAGGCAAGTGTCTTTACACCCTTTTAACCAACACGCAGTAAGAAACTCTAAGAACTTTACCAGATAAGTATGTTTTATCATTATAAATCAAATTGCTTTCCTAGAACTGAAAGTGCAACATTTTATGTAAGAAAACACTTAAAATTATAAAAATGATCTTACATTATTATAGAAAACTTAAAACACAGAGGGAAACAATCCCTCTGTGTTCCAAATGTCCTACCCTAGAGTATTTGACAGATTCAAACCTCGCACCAAAGAGGGGCTCAGCCAGAATCTGGAATTGGTCGGGAAACTGGTTTCCATCTCATTTCTTGTAGCATCCAGGTCAATAGCTGAACCCCTAAGTTAGCAATAAGAACGCCGGGAAAGAAAAGAAAGTTGTCCAGGTGCGGTCTTGTTTATGTTCCACGTGTGGAGAGCTGTTTGGCAACAGTGATCAAAACATTCCTGTCTGTTGACCCAGTAATTGCACAGCAGGAAGACCTTGTGCAAATAATCCTCTCTCCCAACTCCCTGCAAAGGTCTTGCAGAAAAAAATGATCATTAAAGTGTGTTTACTGCAGTGGAAACAACCTAAGTAAACAGCAATAGCAGACTAGGTAGATCAACTTAGGTTATATCCTCAGGACGGAATATTATATAGACATTTTAAAATATTTACAAAAACTATGAATTATATGTGAATTGTGAAGTTATAGCCGAAAGGCATAAATACAGTATAATTCAGATCCCATAGAAATGCAACAGGAGACTGAAAGAGCATCCAGCAAAACGTAATATTCCTCTCTCTAGCTGGTATGGTTAATGATATTATATTATATAATGATATTATATTATTTTTTTCTGTTCCCTCTTGAAGATATCATGGTATATCTAATAAAGACATTTCTAATTTTTTTAAGAATCTGAGTAAAAAAGGATTGCAAAGCTTTCCACCAGATTGGACATTGTGCAAACCACCCAGTACCACATCTGCCTGAAATAAGTCTCCAAGTTAATCATGTACCAGCCACACGGCAGCTTTCCCACCGAAGGCCTGGCAAGCCAAGCCGTTTCAAACCCTCATCTTTCCCCACATTAGCTCAAGGACGGGGGAAGAAGCCTGCACAAAGCTAGAGAGCTGCGGACCCGCTCGCGATCAGGCACATAATGAAAGCGTAAAAGTTAAAGTCAAAATACCAATTGATAAATCTTGACTCTGGGCTCTGAAGCTTGACAGGAAGCCTATAGCTGGTGATGTCGGGGCTGGAGTGGAAACAGGCCCAGAGCACTGGCTTATCCAAGACCGTTTTAATGTTTTATTTGAGTAATGGGCCTTGCAAATTAGCACCCCTGCGGCTTGAAATACATATCTTTTCAAGGACACACCGGTTTTCAATTCGACAGGTGATATGGGAAAAAGTCCCCAAGGGGAGCTTTGATTTCTGTACTTTTCGGACACAGTTATATTTTATTCCAGCTAGGATGATGTGGGAGATAGCAGAGAGCTCCGAGGGTGATCTGAGGGCTTGGAGAGGAAATGGAGCAGAAAACAGCTCGGAGTGTAAAGGAAGGGAGGGCTCCAGGAACGGCCAGGCCGCTCCAGTCCCGCGACACCTGATGGGGTCCGTGCCACCTCCCCGCTCATGGGGAGGGAGGGGGCAACCAGCAGACACCTCACCCTGGTCCTCAGAAGGAACTGCACTCCCACTACTCCTGGTCCTCATTGCCCCCCCCCCCCCCCCCTAGTTCTCTTGATTACAACATGTAAGACAGAATCGGGCTTCACAATGGCTTTTCATGGGGGGTAGTTCAATCTGCTCCCCACTCACTAATCTATCCAACCAGCACACGCTTACTGTGTATCTACTGCGTGCCAAGCATCATGCCAGCTGCGTACAGGGAAGCAGAGGGGTAACATACAGTTCTGCCCGTGGCTGTTCACAGTAGGCTCAGGTGTCAAGGACACAGACTTTGGAACTGGGGAGATGTGGATTTCATTCCCAGCTCTGCCACTGCTAGCTCAGTGAAAAGAAACTCATTTTTTTTTTAAATAGAAAATTACGCCCCGTTTTCTCATCTATAAAACGGGGACAATGGAAGCTGTCTTACAAATTACTGGGAGGAATGGAGGTAAATATATGTCAGGTCGGTGATGAGACAGGATTGATACTCGATGGAAAGCTTTTTTAATGACAAGCTTATCTGACTTCTCAAATTTACGTCTCTTAAAAGACAAGTCAGTGCCAATTAATTTTTAAATAGCGATCTGCTAAGGGATTCAGCACACATGTAGCTTTTAATAGCACATCTATCTATAGATGAAAAGAGAGTGGGGTGCGCTGTGTGCCAGGTAAGAAGCTGCTCCTGGAGCTGGCTGGAGGCCTGCACAGTGGCCCACACCACCCGTCATGTGCCGGCAGGTAGGGATAGAGCAGAGGGACCTGACACTCACTGTAGCCACACCCTCGGCCCCTGGTCAAGGTCCTGCAAACCCAAGTCTTGCAAACCCCTCCCAGGAAGTAGAATGTAGGCTTAAAAGACCTGGGCTGCAGTGAGGGTTCTCCACACTAGAAGACTGAGGACACAAAATCTGTCTATCTATCTATGACTCTATTTATCATCTATCTATCGCCTACACCTGTGATATTTATCAATCTATGATACCTATTTATCTATCTATCTGTAATGGCCTTAATACCAACTCTGAAAATCATTTTTCCAGTAGGCCTTATGAAGGGTAGTACATGGATAAAATCTTTATCACAAAATATTAATTTAAATAACTTCTCTAGGAAAGCCAATTTAATAGAACTTCCCTGCAAAATATAGATTTTTCCTATTTGATATTTAATACCTAGTTTTTACAACAGAGGTAGATGTAATTTATTATTATTTTTTAAAACCACTACTCTGCAGTTTAATTCCATAATTTTAATTTAATTTTCCAGGTAGATCTAAAATTGAATGATTATTTATTAAGTATCTAGTACAGGCTTGACACTGGGAATTGAAAGGTGAGTCACTTACATAAACACTTTAAAATGTCCCAAAGGTATGAGGTAAACAGAATTTTCTCCTATAAATGTTTTTTAAACTACTCCAGTAGAAAATGGATAAATGACAGGGAAAAACTTCACAGAAAGAAGGATTTGCAGCCAGTAAACAGACCTGAGTGGGATGTAAAGCACAGGCTAGGGAATGTGGTCATTAGGGAATGTGGGAATGACTACGTGTGGTACCAGGTGGGTACTTAAAATATTGGGGTGTGGGGTGGTGGGGAGGAACAGTTTGTAAAACATCAATGTCTAACCACTATGCTGAACACTTAAAACTCATACAAAATAATATTGAATGTGAACTGTAATTAAAAAGTAAAATTAAAGAGAAGAAAGAAATCTTATCAATTACCCAACACACACACAAAAAATACAAAAAACAGAAAATAGACCTAAAATTGTTCAACCTTACTCATGAGCAAAAAACTGAAATGAACGCCTGAAGAAACTTTGGACTGTTTCTAGATCTTGGCTATTATAAATAGATCTGTATAAATGTAGGGATGCATATATTCTTTTGAATTAGTGTTTCAGGATTCTTAAGCTATATTCCCAGAAGTGGGATTGCTGGGTCTAAAGGAAGTTTTATTTTTAATTTTTTGAGGAAACTCCATACTGTCTTCCACAGTGGCTGCTGCCCCAGTCTGCATTCCCACCAGCAGTGCACTAGGGCCCCCCTTTCTCCACACCCTCCTCAGAATTTATTGTTTGTTGATTTGTTGATGGAGCCATTCTGGCAGGTGTGAGGTGATACCTCATTGTGGTTTTAATTTGCATCTATCTAATGATTAGTGATACTGAGCATTTTTTCATCTGTCTATTGGCTATTTGTATGTCCTATGTGGAGAAGCTTCTATTTAGGTCCTTTGCCCATTTTTTAATTGCATTGTTTGACTTTCTGCTGTTGAGTTATATAAGTTATTTATACACCTAATAAGGGAAATTAATCCCTTATCAGATGTATCATTGACAAATATGTTCTCCAATACAGTGGGTTCCCTTTTTATTTTATTGATAATTTATTTTGCTGTGCAGAAGCTTTTTATTTCGATGTAGTCTCATCTGTTTATTTTCCCCTTGTCTCTCTTGCCTTAGGAGACATATCGGCAAAACTATTGCTGAGAGAGATGCCTGAGGTTTTACTGCCTATGTTTTCTTCTAGGGTTTTTAGGGTCTTGTGACTTACAATTAAGTCTTTTATCCATTTTTACTTTATTCTTGTGTATGGTGTAAGTTGGTGGTGTAGCTTCATTTTGTTGCAAGTATCTGTCCAATTTTTGCAGCACCATTTATTGAGGAGGCTGTCTTGACTCCATTGTATGTTCTTGCCTCCTTTGTCAAATACTAATTGACCTTAAAGGAATGGGTTGATTTCTGGGCTCTCTGCATCTTCCCATTGATCTATAGGCCTGTTCTTGTGCCAGTACTGGGATGTTTTGGTTACAATGGCTTTGTAGTATAGCTTAATATCAGGTATTGCGATCCTTCGAACTTTGTTCTTCTTTCTCAAGATTGCTGAAACTATTTGGAGGTCTTTGTGGTTCCATATAAATTTTTCCAATATTAGCTCTACATCATTGGGGGTTCCGCAGGAAGCAGCCAATCAGTGACTCTTTCATGATTAATGTTTCTCTCTCTACCTCTCCCTTCCTCTCTCTGAAATCAATAAAAACATTTTTTTAAAAAATGTTCAGCTTAAAACAAAAATAAACAGCCATTGTTTCCTTGTTGATTTTTTGTACAGAAGTTTTACCCATTGATGTCAGTGGAGTGTTAAAATCCCCTACGATGACTGTTACTGTGAGTCCCTCCCTTTATGTCCATCAAGATTTGATTTATATACTTAGGTGCTGTCATGTTGGGTGCATAAATGTTTACTAGAGTTATGTCCTCTTGTTGGATGGCTCCTTTATCATTATGTAGTGTCCTTTACTGCCTCTTAATATACTCATTGTTTTAAAGTCTGTTTTGTCTGATTTAAGTATTGCTACCCCAGCTTTATTTTTCATTTCTACTTACATGAAACATCTTTTCCATCTCTTTACTTTTAGTCTGTGTGTATTTTTCATCCTTAAGTGTTTCTCTTGTAGATACCATACATACATGGGTCTTGCTTACTTATAATTCAGCTGTTCTATGTCATTTGATTGGAGCATATAAGCCATTTACAATTAAGATGATTATTGACAGGTACATATTTATTGCCATTTTGTTGTTTTAACTGTGTTCCTCTGTTTCTTCTTATTCTTTTTATTATTATTCTTATTATTATTCATCCTTAAATCAAGCCCTTTAACATTTCTTATAATTCTAGTTTGGTGTTAACAAACTTCTTTAGCTTTTTCTTTTCTGAGAAGCTCTTTATCTCTCTTTAAATTTTAAATGATGCCTTTGCTGGTAAAGCAACCTTGGCTTAGGTCCTTGCTTTTCACCACTTTGAATATTTCCTGCCAATCCCTTCTGGCCTGAAATGTTTCTGTTGAGAAATCAGCTGACAGTCTTATGGGAGCTCCCTTGTAGGTAACTAGCTAATTTTCTCTTGCTGCTTTTAAGACTCTCTCTTTGTCTTTAACCTTTGCCATTTTTAATCAGGATGTGCTTTTGTGTGGGTCTCTTTGAGTTCAATTTGTTTGGAACCCTCTGCACTGCCTGGAGTTGTGTGTCTTTTAATTCATCAGGTTAGGAAAGTTTTCAGTCATTATTTTTTCCAATAGGTTCTCAATTCTTTGGTCTCTTTTCCTTCTTTGACCCCTATGATGTGGATGTTTTAGGTGTCATGTTATCCCAAAGTTTCCTTAAACTACCTTCATTCTTTTAAATTCTTTTTTATTTTGGTTGCTCTGATCAGGTGTGTTTTTTTACCTTGTCTTCCAAATCACTGATTTGATACTTTACTTCATCCAACCTACTTTTTACTCCTTCCAGGGCATTCTTTATGCCAGGTTTAGTATTCTTCACATCCTACCGGGTCCTTTTCATGATTTCTCTGTCCCTTTTCATGCTGTTGTAGTTCTCACTGAGCTCCTTGAGCATTCTCATGACCATGATTTTGAACCCTATCTCAGTTATGTTACTTGCCTTCACTTCATTGAACTTTTTTTTTTTATTTCAGGAGATTTCTTTTGGTCTTTCTTATGGGGCATGTTGTTTTGTTTACCCATTTTGGCGGCCCCTTTGTGTTTGTTTTTATGTATTAGATAGATCTGCTATGACTCCCAGTCTTCATGGGTCCCAATGGTGTAGTCTTGATATCTTGAGCTAGGTGCTCCAGGAATGTTTCTTGTGTGAGTTATGCAGGTTCTCCTGCTCTAATTGAGTCTTGATTGCTGTTGGTTCATTTGCATGTGGGATTGACACTCTATTGGCTGATTGTAAGGCTCAACCTGACCACCGTGGCATGTGAGCTGCTGTGCATGTGATGACCAAATAAATAAATAAATAAATAAATAAATATAAAAAAGGAAAGAAAAAATAAAAAAGGGAAAAAAAGGAAATAGAAAGGAAGAAAGAATAAAAAAGAAAAAAGTGGAATTCACCTCAGCCAAGTTTAGTGGTTGCTACAATCTCCTTCAGATATGCTGTGTGTGAAGTTTTTTAGATCCTGTTCCAATGTTGTCTGAAGCTGGCCACTTGATGTGCTGGTTCTGGGACTCTTGGGAGGAAAACCGGTGCAGGCCATTGTCAGATGCTGTTTGTGCCTGGTCATTGGAAACCTGTTTGAAGCTACATGTGATCCACTGTTTGCGGTTATGTCTGTTGGACTTGACTGCACACACAAAGGACCCAGTTGCTCTATAAGGCCAGCTTTGACCAACACCAGGCTGACAGTGGGTCAGCAAATGTCCTGAGGCATCCTGGGATCTGCCTCTACCTACTGGCTGCCTGTTAGGTTCAGTCAGTGAAAGAGTTTCTGTTGGCATCAGGAGGATGGGCCTAGTGGATCTCCTGTGAGGGGTAGGTGATATTCAGAGTTGATTGAGCTCTTTAGATTTTTTAAATCTGATAAAGAATTCATAGTGATGGTCATAAAGTTGTTGATAGAAATCAGCACAATAGAGGAACACAGTAAGAACTTTCACAAAGACCAGTTCTGGCCTCAGCGGTCTGCACCTGCACACCCTGGGGGAGTGAGCCCAGTCTCTGACACCTAGGGGGCAGTCATTGAAAATAATCAGGGTTTGCTTGATAGATGCAATGTGACAGACTCTTTATGGACAAATCTGGAACCAGGGGCTTCTGGACCTTAGGACACCCAAGTGTTTTTCATCCTATCAAATTTTTAAGTGGCTTATCTCTGGGTGATAAAATTATTTTTAAAATTTTCTTCTTCATACTTTCTAGATTTTCTAAATAACCTAAAATAGCATGTATCATACTATAATTTTAAAAAGTTAAAATTATATAAATCTTCCTTAATTCAAAACAAATTAACAAACTTAGAAAATAAATAGAAATGAGAACCCCTTAGAAAATGCAACTATTTAAAAGCAATAGCTCCATAAATTTGATTCTTTCCCATCCAATGTTTGTCTCCTACTGTATGAGGGAAATAAAGTCTGAATTTTGGAATTTGGGAGGTAATAAAAACCAAAGTGCATGAGCTGTGGTGTGGGGGGCAAGGGGAAGGGCTGTTGGCTGAGAACTTTATGATCAAGTTGACAAAGAACAGGTGGATGGCCCCCAGTCATCATCGATGACTCATCACAGAGCCCTCTTGCATTTGCAATTGTGCAGAGGAGAAACATATCCCTTTTCATACCTTCCACCAGGTGGAGTGATAGTAAATCTCATCTTCCAGCCTAACTGATGAGAAAAAGAAATGGGACAGGACCATCATTTCAAGTACATGGACCACTCAGTTTTTGAGGACTTAAAACTCAACTCTCATTTGGTGACACAGATTTTACCTGCTGTCTCTCTAGTGTCTGAATGTGTCTTGATGCTGAATTTCTCTCTCAGAATCAGCTTCTCCTTTACATCAAGGAGCAGAGCAGACAAAAGTATGTTAATTATAATCTCTAGTGCTGGGGTGGATTCAAGTTCATGATATCTGAAGTTGATAAAATTGGGGGGAACTTTTGTAAGGAAAGAAAATTGGAAATTGTGAGTCATAAGATAAGTACAAAATGAGTATTGAGAATGATAAAATAAATCACAATATGTTACAAATTTTAGAACACTGTAGGGTGTGTTCATAGTTGTATCATTGTGTATATTCCCAACAGGAGAGGAATTTCATTTTGACCAGGCACTAGTGAGAGGGAACCTCCACTTGTAAATTTACACTCACGAAGACACTGAATTTTCCACAGATTGGACTGTTTCTCATTACCCACCGCCCTCCCGGGGCACTTTCAGCAAGAAGCACGGGCTCACAAGTTCATGGCCGGACAAGGCTGCGCCTTTAGCTGCGATGCTGGGTGAGCCCCACCAGGGATGCTCCTGAGGGCCACCCGTTCACAGGGCAGTGATGCCTCACTGTTTATACCCCATCCCCCAACACGAACCAAATAAACAAGAGACCATGGGGAGAGCATGGGGACCGTGCAAGCACCTGCTAATTCAACTAAGCTCCCTCTTTCTCACTCAGCTTCCCCCAATCTGATCCCCTCTGCCCCCCTCTGACCAGGAGGGGGGGCCGTGGGAGGGGCTCTGCCTGAAGCACAGGGAGAGTTGCCACGGAGAGCTGAGCGCCTCTCCCCTCTGAATGTGCAGGAGCAGCACTGAGGGAGGGATCCCTGCACCAGCCAGGCCGAGGGGCGTGACTCCTGTCACCCACTGGCTTGCTGGGTGTCGTCCTGGAGAGCCATGGCAGACACCCCGTTACCTGCTCTCTGGGTAGAGGAGCAGCATTCGTCCGCTGCCTGTTTGTAAGACAGAACAGGTCATACTCTGTGTGGAGTGAGAGTATATCCTGTATGGTGAAGGGGATTTGGGTCTTTTGGTTTTTTGGTTAATATTGGGGGATGGGATATAAATAGCATCTTCCTCTCTTCCTGTCCTGAGCTTGGAATTAATTGAAAGGTGGACAGAGGGGCCAGAGATAAATGTGTCAGCTCTATTCCTGATAGAAGAGGAGGTAGTTTGGCTGTAGCTACAAGGGGCCTTTTCTCACTGTACCCCAGATTTGACAGCATACATATATATATATATATATATATATATATATGTCATAGGCAGGCCTCCTGTGGTGCAGCAGAGAGCAGACCAGAATGTTTGTATACTGTGGCTGGAAGTAGTTACTTTTCACACAGAGAGATTCTGTCTCATAAACTCCCCTAAGAGATAAATAGTTCTGTTTTCCATGGAGAGAAGTAAGAAAGGGACAGGGAGGGGACACGGAGTAGTACCTTCCCTCAGAAATCCTTTTTTATTGAAATAAAAAGCCAGAAATTGGGTATGCTTTAACAAAAGCTACAAGGAGATGTTCAAATTTGACCAGATGAGACAGAACAGGCAGGAGCGGGGTTCCACCAGCAGCTGTAAAATGAGCCCTGTGTCCCAGTGCCGGTGTTGGTCTGGAGCTTCTATGCCCCCACATGTGGCTCTGAGAAGGCCTGGGGAAGCGCACAGATGCCCGGTGCGGTGAGTGGTTGGAGATCACTGAAGTTAACTGCGCATCCACCAAGGACCAGGCACAGCAGAGAAAGGATTTCATCAGGGGACCAAAACTTACTCTGCTAAATGTGCCTACAGAATAGGGTCCTTGCACTGAAGAGGGAAATATCCTTAATAAATAAATGAATTCACTATTTGTGAGTTTAACCCATGTAAGAAAGACTGATTAGTTCTCGGGCTACTATTGATGTACGTTTTTATCTTGATAGAGCTAAAGGTCAGACTCTGAACCAGGGTCCATGGTCAAAACACATGAACCACTCTGTGTCCTGGGAACCAGACTGTGAGCCAAGCCCTGGACACTTCCTCTTCCCCAAAGGATGGCCATCCTGAGATCCTGAACAGGCCTTCTTCTGGCTTGCTTGTTTTACCATTTTACATAGTTCCAGGAAAAGATAAATGATCACCCATTTTAAATTCTGAACTAATTTTTCTTACCGTTCTGTTTCAAATCTCCGGAAGGACCTACTTGGAGTTAAAAACTGAATTTGCCAAAAAGAGCTGTCAATTTGAAGATACGGATGGATTCAGACATTTAAAAGTCTCATCAGTTTACTGGTGTGGCTTTCAAACCCTTATCAGCACACATATATTTCTCTAATTGGCTCACTATTTACTGGGGAATTTATTCTGGATAGAATTATGGAAATACCATTTCTAAATGTCCATTTTATTGTCAACATTTTATACAGATAAAGACTGACCTAGGACCCAATTATTGAGATAACTGGCAAGAAAATTAGCTAGAAATACAGCATAATCAGATGAAACCTATTTATAAAATTCCCCGTAAAATGTCACACAATGATAGTATTACCTTGTGTAGGTGGACTATTTTATAACTACAATTTGACATATATCTGGTATTTTTTCCTAATAGTTTTATGTACAGTTTTTTAAACATATGGCAAATTTATAACATGATTCTGGATAAATCAATTAAAATGATCTTCATAGAAAATTTAATCAGCAATCATTTAAAATTAAATTTAAATTTCAAATCACTCATGTATAATCCTTATTACTTCTCTCTGACATCATCACACACAGATTAACACCTTAGGATCTAAATTACATCTAATTCATTCATTTATCCACGCATTCATTCATCATTATATTGTTTAGCCAACAAAACCAGAAACTTTGTTCAGTCCTGGGGACCTATCACTGAGACATGAATACTGTCCTGACTCTCAAGGAGGCCCCAGCTGACTGGCACATGTGTCTGGCAAGACACTCAGTGCCCAGTGACGCACATTTTAATAAAGGTGACCTGTGTGCTGGGTGGAGTTGGGAAACTTCATGGAAAGGGTGATAATTCAGAAGGCCAAGGTTACCAGCAAACAAGGAGACAGCGAACCGCATGCAGAATCAGGAGACTGGGCAACGCTTGAAGTGCAAAGAACAACTTCCTGGGGAGTTACGGCCACCAAGGGACCAGGTGGTGTGGCAGAGTGTGCAAGATGGGACACTTGCAGATGGGGGGAAGGGACCTTGAATGCCACGTGATCTCTGGGTGCCAGGAACCCCAGGCAGGATTTTCAGCAGAGAGGTCTCATGATCCAGTTTGCATTTTGGAGAGATCTCTCTGGTGGTGGAAAGGAGGAGCCCTACACAGTAAATGTGGGGTACAGACCGGCAAAGGCCACGTGTGAGGGGCTGGCGGGGCCTTGGCCTGCACACCTGTCTCCACAGCGGTGCGGTGGAGTCAGGTGGCAGCGAATGAAGGTCTGAGAGGAAATAAGGAATCGGAGGCGACAAAAATAGCCTGGTTGCAAGACATTTGGAGGTGAAGGGAAGGAGAGAGATCTGTGACTAAAAGAGGATAACTTTGAAGCTATTTGGGGATTTTTTTTAAAGGAGGGAGACATGTGAGGAAGCAAAGAGAATGTCTTTTCCCTTTCATCTTCCTTTCTAACAAGTACCTAAACTCACATCACATCCGTTTTATAAAGTTGTTTGTCAGAGGGGGTACACGCTGTTGAAGAAACTTCCAGCATTTTGAAAAGAAGGCTGGCCTAAAATGGCTGGTTTTTCTTCTTGCATGAAAAAATCTCAAGAGATAAAAACATAAGCGTCTCAAGACAGGACTCCTATCACCAAGCATGTGTCTGAAATGTAGGGGGAGCTACAGAAATGACAGTGGAGCCGGGAAAGGACACAGATGAATGTCCCCAGTAAGTCCAGGTGGATGGAGAAATGCAGGGTTCTGGGTGAGGAGCCCCCCGGTTTATTGTAACATCACATTCAATCGGCACCCTTGCCTTTACGGCGGCTGTCCACGCCACCTGCCATCTGACAGGAGTCCCTGGCCGTGGCAGGGAGCAGGCAAATCACCCAGGAGCTGGAGTAAGAGCAGGCGAGGAGGCCAGTCCCAGGCAGACCTCCCGGGCCTTCCCCTCGCATCCAGGGCTGCGGGTTCTGTCACTTTTGTGTCACTAAGATGTCATACCGCTTTGCTACCCATGTCTTCATGCAGATTTCACAGCCTGCCCTGGATAACCTATAATTAAACGAAAATGGGTCAAGGGAACCATGAGGAAGGGAGGCTGATTGGCTCTGTCCTCTGAGATGATGTTTTGGAGCTGCCTCCATGAAATTATAGAAAATGGAACATTCTAGACTGAAGAGAGAGCCTGGAAACGCACCTTGTCTAAGGCAAACCTGGGTACACAGAGTCTACTGAACCAACAACAGAACAAACAGCCAGGCAGCTAGAAAAGGGCTTTCTGCCCCTCAGAGGAATTCACCACAGGGTGTATTATATAAAGAATGACCGTAGCACATTTAAGATATGCATTTATTTACCAAAAACATGTGTTAATGCCAAACTTCTCAATAATATTTTGAGAACTTTCATTTGGCTTCTTCTCGCATAATGCCACCCATTCTGTTAGGTGAGGCATCATAACAGAGGGGTTAAGACCATGGGCTTTTAGCAAAAGAGATTGGGGGTGGCATCTGGGCTCTGGCACTTACTGCAGTGTAACCTGGGGCAAAGGAACCGCTCCTTGCAGACCCTTCAATGATATACACACCTTTTAAGATGATTGTAAAACAGAGGAGAGTCCATAATAAAAAACACTGTAGTTCACATTCAGTAATTCTAGTGATGTTTTTATTATAAAAGGTACGGCAAAATCATGCTGTGGAATATTTACCAACAGTTCATTCCCTATTTAATTTAGCCACTTGATCTCCCCCGTCCCTCCTCGGTCCCTCACCACTGCCTCCCTAAGGCAGCAAAGGCTTTCCAGGGTGCAACTGTTCCCAGCAGAAGTGCAAAGAGAAACCAGTTAGTTCATGGCCCGGAGCTCTACAGCGCACACACTGCAAACAGCATTCCTCACACTACCTGTTAGACTGCGCCCAGGCCCTTCCTCCAGCCCCAGAGGAAAGAAAAGTTCTGGAGCTGCTGAGGATGGAGAAGAGGCTCCCTGGTCCATGGGTTGCCTGCCAGAGCCGCTGTGTGTGGTCTTCAGGCAGAAAGGACCTGAGACAGTCACACAGAGCTTCCCAGAACTGCCCTGTGATTCTGACCTGTGAGTAGCTGACCGAGGGCCTGCAGAAGCCCCCCAGTGTATCCTTGGGACATTGTGAGCCAGCAGCTGAAGAGCACACGGGCACAAGGACATTTTGGAGGGGGGACATAATTCCAAGACAAAGGGTGCCCAGGGCCAGAAGCCTCCCCGGCACAGTGCACCAAGTAAGCACCGCACACTCAAGGGTCACCTTGAAGAGTGAAGAGAAATCCTGACCCACAGAGTCGATTCTGAATGGACTGTTCTTGCCCGGGACACAATGGAGACATTAAGTTCAGTTATTAAAAAATAACAGTGAAGTTACTGCTTTGCAGCCTTAGCCAAGGTCTGTGGCTGGTGAGATTCTTCCCAGTTGCAAAAGAAATATTGGACTGATTCCTTGTAGAGCTAAGGAGGTGGCTAAGGAGCTTGGGTCTGCGTGTGGGCTCCCAGGGTGGGTGGGCAAGTCCCAAAGAGGGACTGGGAAGGAAGCAGGAGCCCAGGCACCAGAACTCTTGGTGACAGAAGTCCGGGCCTTTGCCTGCTTCCACTCCTTTAGAGTGACAGCTCGTCCTACATGCCTGGGTGGCCTCCCATCTGCGCAGCTCCCTGCCCAATCCCACCCCCCCAGTTTTTCAGTATGAAAATATTCTACATCAAACTCACTTCCATGCCTCTTGCATCAGCCCTTCCCGAGCCCTGGCAGAATCAGCCGGCGCCGCCTGTGACCCTAAGCGCCTCCGACATCCCCCACATTTATCAACACTTCTCACTACGCTGATCAGGACATTTACTGGGGACTTACCCTGTGTCAGTCACTGTCACACGCACTATATATACACATCAGTCAACTAATTCCTTTGCCTTCTTAAGCAGGTGCTATGAAGAGCTCCTGCTAACAACCAGCCGAGAAGTGGTCACTGTCCCGAGGCCACACGCTCGGCTAGTGGACAGCAACCCCGCAGCTGAGTCCAGAGCCTGCTACTCACCGCAGTGCCAGCCAGCCTCCCCCCTGTGCTAGGGCTTCGTGGGAGCAGACGTGGGCATCCCTGTTTCTCCCAGGAGCTGGCGAGCTCCCTCCTTAACCTGTCCTTTCACTGGGCAAACAGGTAGTGAGTCCTCCGAAGTGTCAGGCGCGGTTCTCGTCGGGAGGAAACCTCCCTTGTCATCCCTGCAGCACTGTGGCCCTTAGGACGTGCTGCCCAAAGAGGGGCCCAGCTGCCCTCCAGGCCCACCAAGGCCCTACGGGCCAGGACAGTTATCCTCAACCTCAACTGCACATGTGATCGCCTGGGCATCTTCAGGTAACACTGACACCAAGTGCCACACTGGAAGTGATGAGGTCATTGGCCTGGGTGTGCTCCTGGCATTGGGGTTTTTAAAGTCTCCTGGGAGTTCACACCTTTGTTCTAGAGCATCCAACCTGGAAATTACATCACAGAATGCAGTAGCCTTCCACGGCCATGTACAGTTACCCCTGAGGAGGTCCAGCTCCCATTTTTAAAATGCCCCTTGAAAAGACAGACGGGCATCTTGTTAAAGTCCAGGAGGCCGAGGCCGAGGCAGGAGGAGAATCCGCCAAGTGAAGGCAAACCCAGAGTCGGGCTTCATGGCAGCGGCCCGGTCCCCAGCCCTCTGTGACAGCGAGGACAGGACAGAGCGTGGGGCCCTGTCCCCAGCCCTCGGTGACAGGAGGGACAGGAAGGACTCGGAGCTAAAGGGGGGGGGTGTTTGTTTTCAGAGGCTCCCACAGGGCTGAGCCGGGAGGAGCGTGTTTGCCACATGGCAGCCCAGAGTCTGCAAGAGCAGAATCAAAGTTTGATTTACAGGGAAAACCAGAGAAAGACGAAGCACGTGGCCTGCCCTTGACCACCGGGGCTTCCCCAGAACTCAGAGCCGGAGCAGCAGGCCTGCCTGGGGCCCTGAATCTCTGGCTCTAGGGCCAGGCTCCTTCACCCTGGGCAGGAAAGCAGCTGTGAATTACTTGAGAATGTGCTGAGAGTGTCCTGCCTGGGTGACAGAAGTCTCATGCATCACTCCTTCCTTGTACTTGATCTCTCTTTCAAGTGCAGTAATGCCACCTCCCTGGGCCCCCCATGCCCTGGCATCGATGGGGAGGTATGACTGGGGGGTGCAGATCTGCGAGAGGAACCAGAGGCTGACCTAGGAAAAGAGGAAGGGCCAGCGAGGCGATAACTTAAATCAACAACGACAATCGTGAAAACGATGACTCTCCCTGCTGGCACCTTTCATCGCCTGGCAGCATGTGCCATATTTGTTTGTTTTCGAAGTTCCCTTCCCTTTGGCGTGGAGCCTCCATGGTGAGGAGTTCCTGCGGCAACTCCAGTGCCTGCAATAGTACCAGCCACAGGGTAGGTGCTAATAAATATTTGCTGAATTCATTAAATGAAATATCCCCTATGCGTCATGCATTTAGCCCACATTAGCACATTTAATCTTCAAATAACCCTGAGAGGCAGATATTACTAATGCCATTTAGGGCTGACAAAACAAGCCCAGAGAGCTGCCTACATTTCTCCGAGACACACAGGAACTGTGGGCCGAGTGGGGCCCAGTTCACTGCTGTCAGCCACCAGGCCTGCGCGCCCTCTGCCACCCCAACGCTGCGTCCCAGTGAGATTCCTGAGAAGGAGACAGAGGCAGAGGAGCAGGAGCTGAATTAAAGCAGAAGGACAGGGAACGAGGTCAGGGTGAAGGAGCTGCTGCTCAGGGCACTCGGGCAGCGGCTCCCCTCGGCGCCCTGGGGAAAGGCGCGTGAGCAGCCGCGGAGCGCGGAGCACCCGCCGAGATGGGCGCCCTGCTCACGCGCCCCAGCTCCTTGTCGCGGGACACGGCGCCCGGTGAGCTTCATGGGGTACTGTCGCCCTGCAGCTCAGGTAAAAGCAGCCACAACTCATGCACGTCTCTTTCCGAACTCTTCATCAGTTGGCATTAGCCAAATCTCAAAACGGCAACAGAGCACTGGGCAGCGGGAGTCTCTCCTCATGTCCTGGAGCTGCGATAAACCAAAACTGAACACTCCCATTTTACAGATTAGGCACCACACACACGCACACGCACACGCACACATACGGGTCAGACAAAGGTCCAGTGACCCAACGAGGTTGAACGTGGGCAGGAACAGAATGCGACAGTTGCTCATTGTGGTTGCAGAACACTCAGACTCTCCCTGGCGGTTTTGGTGTCTCCTTCATTCTTCTGAGTCTCATTAGCCAAAGCCCAATCGCACTTTCCCTTTCAAGAAAGACTCTGAGCCCTTAAGTTTGCTCTATCCAAAGGGGCCCAGCTTGAGGAAGGACCCAGCTCAGTATCAGTGCCTCTGGAGATGGGACCATGTGGTTGGCATGGACACGGCCCCTGAAGAACAGCCGTGGGCTTGTCAGAAAGCGTAAGAGCATCTTGGTTGGTTGTTAAGTGAACGTAGTTGTCAGGAGCCACATGAAGGAAGAACCCAGGCCCTGACACATGGCAAAGGAGATGAAAAGACTTTTTAATATTTCCCTGTAGAAGTCAAGTAGAGCTTCTCTCGCATGGCATTAGAGAGGTGCTTTACCAGGACAGTATGTCCTGAGTCACTGCCCTGATGACAAAGAAACTGATCGTGAGAACAGGGAAAGGTTTCATTTGCCATTGAGATTTCCATGCAGCCTGTTTAGGCATATAACAGGTGCCCAGTGCAGTGGACTAATTAAATATTAATAAATAACACAAATCCATCCAGAGAGTACACATAATTGAAGATAATATTCTATGCTAATTACCTCAATAGTGGTGGGGAAATAAATAAAACCAAAACATATAATCTTCTATTAATAAAATGCTCTAAAAGCAAATGAAGTACAGTAGCTATGGGAAAATAGCTCTGGTCCTCCCTTGACATATTATTACTCCATTATTTTCTTCTCTGTGAAATGTAATTTTGATCATATAAAAAGGTGGTGTTGGTCCCAGGAAGACCCCTCCCTGGAAGAGAACCTGAGTGACGAGTTGTTAAAGGAGCCTGCAGAAGAGCCGACTTGGTAACCTGGACCTGGGGAAGGTGGAATGCTTACTGCGGCCAACAGCAGATGTTATCTCTGCTTTGAAACTAAGCTGGCAATTTGAGTGACCCTGAGCCCAAACTGTGAGACAGGCGCCGAGTGTGGACAGAAAGTGGCTGAAAATCTGCTTGACCAACAAAGGAGATCTCCAGGAACTGGCCACCAAGCCTCCGGCCAGCCACCCGGGAGATGAAACGGCTGGCTCACATCGCAGGGAGCCCACGTCTGCAGAAAGAGGGAGCCAGATGCTGACCAGATTCTGGAAAAGGCAGATGTCAGGAGAGACTTCGGAAGGGTAGACTCAGGACGCTGGGGACCTCGGGGGAGAGTCTGGTGAAACATGAGGGTGTGTTCTTGTTGTTCTGTCTGCCTCGTTGTTGTTTACGTCTCGAGGCTCACGGCCCGGTAGAACTGCCTGTGATGACGAAACGCTCCGTAAGCTGCATGTCCGATAGGGTGACCAGTCTGTGGCTGTTGGGTACCTCAAATACAGATGGTGTGTCTTAGGAATTAAATTTTTTTTAAATCCCCATCCAAGGAGTGAGGATATTTTTTCCATTGAATCATACAGAGAGTGGAAGGGAGGGGAGAGAGAGAGAAAGAGAGAGAAACATCGATGTGACAGAGACACACAGACTGGTTGCCTCCCTCACAGGCCCCGACTGGGAGCGGGGATCAGACCTGCAATCCAGGTACATGTCCTTGACCGGGAATCTAACCGGTGACCCTCCCCTGTGAGCAGGCTGACACTCTAACCAGTGGGCCATGCCTGCAAGGGCTAAATTTTTAATTTGAATTAATTTAAATTAAATAGTCAACCCTATCTAGGAGCTACTGTATTAGAACATATCTAGAAGATCAAGAACCAGCATACTATTCAAGAAACTCAGGACAACTAGAGGTTTGGAGATGAACATTAATCAAAAAGATATAGACCCACACAGTCACTGGAAGGATCTAGCACTCCTGATAAATTTGGCAGTGACACCTACTCGGGTTAACCTCAGTCTAAACATCTGAAAGCGCTGGTTCTCTTAGATAAAACTAAGACAAAGAAATGAACCACAGGGAAATGCTCTGTCTAGACACTACAAAAGAGGAGTCAGCCCATGGTTTCAAGTTGAGTTGGCTTTATCATGTGAACTTACTAAATCAACGTATTTTTCTATATCTACTACATGGTAGGCACAATACGAGAGCATTATAGGGCTCTGTGCCTTCCCGTTACGTTTGAGGTGACCGGGCTGTGCTGTGACAGCAAATGCGGGAGGGTTTCTACCCCGACGGGGCTCAGGGAGGGTCTTCTAGAAGATGCGACTGGAGTTGAGTCTTGAAGACAGGGAGGCAGAGAAGGGCTTTGGGGGTGTTAAGGAGGATGTTCTAGGAAGAGGGACAACTTAAGCAATGGAAAAAAGAAATGAAGCTGTCAAGCACATGTAGGAATTGACAACTAGGTGTTATCAGGGTCCTGTAAGTCCTGTTAGAAGTGACGGGACTTGAAGGAGGGGTGGGAGGTAAGGCCGGAAAAATTATAGGCAGTCATCAGACTGCACCACTCATACTAGGAAAATTAATTTTAATTTGCTGGCAGCATGGGATGTTATGCATTGTTTTAATAAGTATCATACTAAATGGATCATTCTGCACAAAGAAAGTTAGTGGGTCTATATTTGCGGGGAAAGTAAGGATGCGTGATGCGAAGCAATAAGGACCTAAATTAAGTCACTGTCAGGGAACTTAGAGAAGATGTGAGTGAGTTAAAAAATTAAGAACAAAAAAATCTACTGTTTTCAGTGATGACTCGTGTCAGGGGAGGTGCAAATGAAAGAAATAATTATGGACAAATTCCAGGTTTCTGATCAAAGTAACTGAGCAGGATTATACTTCTTTTAAGAGGAGTGTGAGTCAGATGAAGTAGCAAGTGGGGGGGGGGGCTCCGTGAGCTTATTTCTAACATTCTGAGTCTGAGGTTCCCACCTGAGGCATTTCCACACACACACATCTCAGGCCAGAGGTCTAGTCTGGAGATACAGGCATCGGCATCAGCAGCATAAAATAGGAATCATAACCATGAAGGTTGATATAAAGTCCGAGATAGACTGAGGAAGGGCAATGAGGGGCTGAGGGTGGAAGCCTGGGGAGCCCCATGTGTAAGGGGCAGCTCTAGGAGAACGAGTCCAGGAGACACGAACGAATCGCCCAAAGTTGAACAAAAGCCAGGAGATGTCCCTGTTTCTCCCCATTGACCCCTCCCCCCCCACCCCCTTTCCCGTCCCTCACACATCACTGTCCGTGTCCTTGGGTTGTGCACATACGCATATAAATTCTTCGGTTAATCTCTCCCCCACTCTACCCCCCTCCTTCCCTCTGGGATTCCTCAGTCTGATCCATGTTTCCATGTCATTGAATCTATTCTGTCCCTCAGTTTATTAAGTTCTTTAGATTCCACATATAAGTGAGATCTGTAATATTTTGAACAATAAAAATATGTAAAAAAAAGAAATCAAAGGGATGGTTACTAGAAGGGAGGGGGTGGGAAAGGGGTTAAAAGGAGAAGGGGAGTGGAGTCAATAGGAATGTGATATTACTGCCATAGACGATCAGTGGAATTAGGGGACAATCAAATTACAAAGCATAAAAGTATAAAAATCACATGAAAAATCACATGGTAAAGTATAAAACTTTATTTGTGCACCTGAAACTAATATAACTAATCTAAGCTTGTACACCAATTATACTTAAATAATAAAATAATTTAAACAACAACAACAAAAACCAGGAGAGACGGTTGAGTTGTAAGAAAGGAGGAGCCAGGGCGCAGCTGAGCTGCAAGGAATAAAGCAGCACCGTGGTGAGTGGTAGAGACTAAATATGTCCATTGGGTTCAGGGCAACAATGACCTTTGCAGGAGCAGCCTCAGGGGAACTGCGTGAGGGAGTCGCTAAAGGGCACACGGGGCTGAGGAGGCAAAACCAGTGGAGGCAGAGTGACCCCGTTTCGTGAGGCTGGGAGGACAGACACTGAGTGTGGGAGGTGGTTTCCCTGGAAAGGAAAATGGGGCAGTCGGAAGGTGGTGAGTAGAAGCCCTTCATTGCTAATAAATTTTCATTTTCTCCCACATCATCTCAACCACAGGATTTCACGTTATAATAAAAACACAGATAGAGGTAAGAACGAATGGAGATAAACGTCACCACAGAGGCAAAATGGCCCTGGGACCACACACTTAACACGGATGAAAGGCTGAGAAAGAAAACAGCCTCAGGTGGACCCTCTTTCAGAGAAAGACATTTAAGGCCATCAGAGGCCCTTTACTCAGGGAAAGGAGGTAACAGAGTAAAAGGTGAAAAGGGAGACAGGTGACAGAGGAGGTAACTGATGGGACCGCGACCCGTCCTAGTTGTGCACAAAGAACGTGAAAGGAAAAAGCAGAAGGGTTGGTCCTGGGTGGTAAGAGGCTCTTCGTTTTACAGGGATAAAGGTAGATGCAGATAAAGTCCCGGGCTGAACAGACATTTCATTTGCTCAGGCTGAACATTCAAGGAGAGAAGGAGAGGTGTGGAATCGTGATCTGAAGGGTCAGAAAGAGATCTGACCAAGGACAGGAGAAAGGACCGTGCAGACCTGAAAACCCAGCTAAGGCCGGAGGCTGCACATTTACAGCCGCAAACCCAGGGCTTTGCCATCTCCGTCAGCTGCCGTCTGGGACCTGAGGATGGAACCGATGGGTCGCAGAGGGAGGCAGCTCTGTTAGGAAACAGTTGAGACGGTCCACCACCGGGTCAGAGCTGAGTAGGAAAGGAAATGCGCCTAGGAGAGGGTGGTAGATTGGGAGGGAAAGAGGGGCTTAGAACCCCTAAGATTGGAGGCAGGTGTACTGGGGAGAAACCAAAAGCAAAGGTGGCCGTGGCTAGAAAGAAACGCAGTGACAAAGCAGAGTTAAAGTCCCAGGCAATGAGCTACATACAGTTGGGATTGACTTCCAATTTTGCCATCACTAAAGGTATGACCCTGAGAAAATTATTGAAATTCTCTATGCCTCGTTGTTTCTACCTGCAAGATTACATTTATCTTAGTGCTTTTATGAAGGCTGTATACAACGATCACATTTCCTGATACATGGTAAATATGCAAGAAATGGTCAAAAACAATCACACACATACACACCAGAGTTTCAGATTTTGACATAAAGAATCTTTCCAATGCCAGCTTCAAAACTGCCCCCAACCATCCTCACCTCCTCGGGCAGAACCCACCCACACTGAATCTTGGCTGCCCTATGTGTCCAACAGGCTCTATCCAAAGTGACGGTGTCTGGTTGGCAAGGCTAGACCATAAAAGACATTGCCATTTGCACCTTGGTCTCTCTTGAATCATTCACTGGAGGAAGCCAACTTCCATGTCATGAAATCATTCAAGCAGCAGCAGGAGAAACTGGAGCATCCCACAAACAGCCAGGACCCACTTGCCAGCACCATCAGTGAACAGTCGTGGACGTGGGTCCTGCAGTCCCAGTCATGCCTTCGGAGGCTGACATCACGACTACAACTTCATTAGAAACCAAAGTCAGAACCACCTGGCAAAGTCACTCTTAAATTTCTGATTCACGGAAATCGTTTGAGATAATAAATATTTATTGCTGTTTTAATCCACGGAGTGTAGTGAATAACTAAGTACAGAGCAATAAAAAATTTATACATAATTTGGTAACTAGAGAAGGGGTGCTGTCAATAATAAACAACCAAATAGAGGCAATGCAAAAGCTGAAAGGGTATTGAGATTGGTGTTAGTGAAAGCCTAAAGGGGCCAAAAGAAACTGTTAGCATAAGTTTATGGCTCTTGAAAAAGTCATCATGAGAGTTTAAAGAAAGGTGAGGAAAATGTTACTAGAAATGGGAAAAGATGCAATTCTTTATATGTGGAGCGAAAGTTTACTAACACTGTTGCTTGCAAAAATAAGGAAAGTAGAAAATGTACTTAATTAACTAGATGATTTAAGTCTGACTTCAAGGCAGACTGTTAACGGTTTTTCCTGTTGTTTATAGTAGAACTAGAGAGAATAGAGAGTCCTAAAGGAAGGGCAATAACATATAAAGGAGCCAGGGCTTACTGATTTTCAGTATTCCTAAAATATCTAGATGGCAAATGATGTCAAAATTTGAAGAAGAAAATTTTCTGGGAATACATAAAGCCTACAAAATTGTCAGAAAAACTTTATATTAGAAATAAACCTGATGATGTGGCTACAAAATCCTTTGTTGAGATCTCAGAAACATCTAGACTGGGGATCTCAGGGAAAGATTCAGTAAAACAATAGAGCTTCTAAGAAGCTTAAAGATGTTGTTCCTCAGCAAAAGCTCAAAATGGACAGAAGCTTGTGCAGAAGAGATTTTTTAAATATTGCTTTTGTCTAATAGAATAAACTCAATAATATCCACAGGGAACCCCTCCATTTTTAAAATAATTGCACTGACAAAAAATTTTGCCAATTTGGATAGAAAAAAACAGTAATAAAATGAAAGAGGTCTGGATGCCTCACCATCTACCTACAAGAAGTAGGCAGAAAAAATACTTGAAAATACAAGCTACCTTTGATGTAGAAGGACCCATGACTCAGAAGGTAAAACTAAGAGTCTAGAGGGCAGAGCAAAGAACCATGGAGAATTGTTTAATGCCAGGCCATGGACCCAAATCAAGGAACTGTCAATAGTACTTCGCTGGATTTCAGAATTGCTACGAACCAGTAAGTCCTATGCACATCCTCTTTGCTCACCTTTTTTGAACGGGACAGTCTATACCAACTACATTACGCCCATCTCACAATTGTATGTTAGAGATATATGACTGTGTGTGTGTAGGAAGGGGGCAAATCACTGTCTCTTTAGCTCACAGATCTTCTGATTGAGAGGAACTGGACTCAATGACTTCTATTCAAGAAAATGTACCAAAGGAGCATCGTCCTTCCCCACCCTTGGGCTGATGTAGGTGATGAGATTCTGGATTTCAAGCTAATGTTATAATTGGGAGGAGATGAAGAAATGTCACATCTTAAGGCATGTGGATCATAAAGCGCCAGAGGGTGAACTGTGGTAGCCAACCTCTAAAATGTCCCCAACTGTCCTTGCCTCCTGGTAAATAAGTCCTTGTGTAGGAGCCTCCTAAAGAAGCCCTTTGTGCCCAATGAAATGCCCCAGAGGTGACAGTGTGTGACTCCTGAGGCTGGATCATAAAAGCCATTGTAGTTTCCACCGTGGTCTCATTCTTGGTTTACTGCCATGTCGTAAGAACATTCAAACAGCCTGTGGAGAGGTCCACAGCGTCAGGCAATGCGGTCTCATGCCAACAGGCAACACCTACTTGCCAGGGTACCAGCCCCAGTGGTCTTTTATGACTCCTGCTCCAACCAACACCTCGACTAGAACCTTTTGAGAGAGTCTGAGCCAGAACCACTCAGCTAAGCCTCTCCTGAGTGACCGACACATAGAAACTGAGATTATCGATGTTTTATTTTAAGATCCTGATTTTCATAGTAATAGAACAATAAATAATCATTTTAATTCCAAAATGATAAAATATTCCATTTGAGGCTGTGCAATATGATTGATAAAAAGTGAGATGGACTTTGTCCCTTGGAGTTAAAGATCATATCTCAACGTTAGTGTGTTTTCGTGGGGACGGATTGATGTCTCCGGGATAGTGGTGTGACATGAAACCGAAGAGGACACTCGCCTGTTTCCTAAATTCTTCAATGAGTGTGGGACGTACGGAGGTGAAGGATTATAAAATGAGGATAGGAAGCACATTAAAATGAGGTTCAAAAAACGTCGGGCTTCCCCCTCTTCTTTTTTAACCAAGACAAGTGATTGATTCTTAGAATACAGTTTTGTGTCCCATAATACTCACTCCAGAAATTTTTGTTGTTTCACAAATATAACAACAATGATAAAGACAATAAGAATGAAAAATCTCACAATCCCAACTTTTTCACACCCCATTTACTCTTTTACATCTTCTCTAAGTTAATATTTGTGGACTTGTGAATGTGAATAATCACCTAGTTGCAGCTTAAGTAAAATTTATATTTTCATTTTTACTGATGAACTGCAACCATTTACATAACACTATACGTTCGCCGTAACTTTTATTTAAAATAATTCCTTGAATGAGTATAGGGCAATTTTCTTCGCCATTCTCATGGTGCTGACTTTTATATTTTCCCCAATTAAAAATCATACTGTGTAGAGACCTTCCTCCAACTTTTGACTTATTTCTCCATGAAAATTATTCTTGGGTGACATTCCTGGGTCAAAGGCCTTTGGCTACTTTGGGCAGAAACAAAGCAAGCCTATCTCTCCTAGTCTAGGTGTCCTTTAATTCTAGATGTGTCCTTTATTTTAAGTGGTCTAGGTGGAGCATTAACCGTGGGGCGCTGGGGGGGAACTCAGGGGGGGAAGGGGGCAGCGAGCCGGGCAGCCCAGCTTCACCGCCTGCTAAGCGGCTGCCCGCAGGCCAAAGGCAGGAACCGCCTGACAGCTGCTCATCGGACGCCTTCGTATCTCGGTCCGGGACACGGGTGGGGATATTTCTTATATTTCACTCGCCTAGAACGTCTTCACGCGCCCACTGCGCCTGCCATCATCGGATCGGTCAATATTCACCGGACGCCTGGCTGGCAATCGGGCGGCTGCCTGGGTCACTCCCCGGGCATTGGGCAGGCGTGCGGGGCACCGGCACCGGGCTTGGGTCTCACCCCAGAGGCCAGGCCGCGGGCTGCGGGCGAGGCGGGCTGCCCACGCTCAGATGGCGAAGGGCTGGCGAGCCTCAGCCCCGCAGCACCCGCGCCCGCCTTGGGCAGCGCATCACGTCGGCGGGGGCCTAGCTGGGGCCTTGGAACCCAAACCGACCCCCACCGCCTGTCAACTTCTCTTCACTAAGGAGAAAAAGATAAAAGTTTCATGTCAAGGTTCTTCCTGGAGTCAGATGTTTTAAATGTTGGGTTAACTTTTCCATCTTTCTAGCGAGCAGGATTTTAAGTGCCTGAAGGCACCTCTGGCCACATGCTCAGCACAAGAACATCCCCAAGCGCCGGAGTTACACAAGCTTAGATGTTAGTTTTTGTTCTAAGAAGCTGAAGCACACAAGGACCCCGCCGCACTAGTGTAACTTTTTATTTTGTTCTTCGGGTTTGAGAAGCCCAAAGAGGACGCCGAACGGCTGGTTCTGCAGGGGATGCGCCCTGGTTTATGAGGAAGGCTGCAGCTGGAAGTGTGAGCACAGAGGAAACGCAGCCTCTCCTGCACCAGCCCGCAGGATCCCTCCCTCTGAGCTGTGTTTCCCACCCTGGGCAAGGGAAGAAAGCAGGTCTCTAAGCTTCTCCAGGTGACAGGCTAGCGTGTCACAGGGTAGCAGTTATTTATTGCTTCCAGGGTTTTCAAAATTCTTTATTTTAAGTGGTCTGTTTTTAAGCCCCTTCATTAACTTGCGGTCGGATTGGCTGTTTTACATTAATTAAAAAAATAAGCGACTGTTACAGCATGTGGTGCATTCAGCCTTTTACTGTAAACTCTCAGAAGATGAAAATGCTGAGAAGCGTTCCCGGTGTTCTGGAAACAACTTCACAAGCAGCTTTGAAGGGCTGCAAAGGACCTTCCCGCAGACACCGATCCCCAGCCACGGCCAAGGGAAGTGCTATTGCAGCTGCAGGTGGGACCTAATCCCGACCTAGTAATGTCTCCTGGGGCATCCCACCCGCTCACAGCCAACAATAAAGGTGCTGCCCATTTGCGCATGTTGTCTCTCGAGGGCACCACAGCCCAAAGCCAGCTCGCCATGGTCGTTGGCAACGTCCACTGGGAGCTGTGTGGTCCCATCGACAGCAAAACCCCATCAGCTTTGCTTCTCAGTCACCTGATCGCCACCTTCCTTCTTCGACTTATGTTAACAGATACTGATTTAGCTTCTGCTACGGGGTACGATCATGAAAAGTCAGGTATTTTTATTTGTTTTCCCCTAAGAAAACAACAACTCGATCCTGACTGGTGTTGGAACATAGCCTTTCATGCCTGCGTTTTAATAGCGCCTTAGAAGAGTCAGGTGCTGCAGGGAGAGGCGTGTTTTAAAGGGTAATTAGTCACAAAAGGTGCTGAGCAGTAGAGCAGACTTACATGTAGCACTTGCATTTGAACTGAAGGAGTAGACAGAGTAGTTACATATTTACTATGCATCTATTGATTTCTGCAGCCCTCTTGCCCCTGCCCTGTAGGGGAGGAGATCAGACAAGCTTGGTTCACTGCTACTTTCCCAAACCTCACCCCGCCTCTGTCACATCATAAATATATGCATCCCATCAGCATATATTTGTTGAATAAATGAATTTCCTATTCCATAAAATAACTTGAATATGGGTAGCAAAAGCAGCCTGAGGCGTTCAAGTTTTCTGCCCTGAGACTTTGTCCGATGTTTTTCCAGGCGGTTTCTGCACCATCTGCACTAGTAGGAAAGAAAGGCCTGGGGAACCGTCTCAGTATAATTTATCATATTTATGTAGCATCTATCACCTTGGTGCTGTATGTAGGTCAGCAATTTCCCAAAGTTTGCTTCATAATATCCCAGAGTATCTCTGTGGGGCCATAGTGTCTTAAATAGTCTCAAAATGAAATTAACTTTCATCCCACTTAATTTTTAAAAATAATAAACATGGCCCATGAAGGAAAGCCTTCAAACATCAAGGACACAATAGTAAAATACAGTAATTCCAGGGAAGTGGTGACCAGAGTTCTATCTTGATTCCAAAATAATTATTGATCCTTTTATTTGTTAATTTTCAACATATATTTATGGAATATATAGTTTTTTAAAAAGCATGTCTTTATTGATTTCAGAGAGAGGAGGGAGAGGGAGAGAGAGTCATAGAAACATCAATGATGAGAGTCATTGATCGGCTGCCTCCTGCACGCCCCTGCTGGGGATCGAGCCCAAAACCTGAGCATGTGCCCTGACCGGGAATCCAACAGCGATCTCCTGGGTCATAGGTTGATGAACCGCTGAGCCAGGCTGGCCAGGCTGAAATGTTTATTTTGTGTCAGACGTTATACAGGTCCTTGAGATATAATGATGTACTTTTTGTTCTAAAGGAGTTGTTTAAAGGGCAGTGTGACGGACAGACGATATGGTGTAAAATCCAAAGTTCAAATCCAACATTTTTTGGGGTGTCCACAGAAGTTACATAGGATGCGTTATCCTATATTTCCTACCTTTTCTGACATCTCTATTCCTCATAATTCATGTTACCTAAGGAGGCTCTGACAAGCAACACCGTGTACCCTGAGTCTGACAGGTTTACCCTGTCTCATGGACTCACTTGTGTTGCACGAGCCTGAAACTGCGGCAACCAGAGCCGGTCAACCTCCAGTTCTGCATCTCCAGCTGCTGACGGTGTGCGTGTCCCTTAGAGCCGGGCACCTAAGAGCCAAACTAAATGTCTTCACCAGTAAACCACTTTCCTCACCCAAATGCTTTTATTTCTTTCAAGCACAGTTAGGTCAAAAACCTGGAAACACTTTTGTTGCTTTATGATATCAGAAGAGCATGATCCTTGGAGTTATAAAGATTTGAGTTCAAATCCCAGCTCTTCTCCTGGTGCACGAGGAGCCACATGGCTAGATTTCTCCTCCCATAAAAATAAGACAGTAGTTCTAGCCTCTTAGAAACGTTATGAGAATTAAATGAGAACACATACAAGGTTCTTAACACTGCCACAGACAGTGAAGTTTTTCAACAAAATCTCTTTTCTCCAGGAATATAATAATGTGTCATTATAAGATTATGATTTTGACTCTGTTCACTAAAAGTATGCAAACAATGGCATTGTTCTCAATATATTTTAAGATTATCATTCATTTTAAAAAAAAGGATGCCATTATCATTAAAATTATGACTTGCTTTAGTGAGTGGTGTAAGTTAATGGTGTGATTCTCCGGGCCGTGAATGTCTGATCAGTGGTATTACCAGAGTGCCGCCCACAGGTGGAGACCCTGCAAAACCACTGCAGAGAGACGATGGTGATTTAACCGGCGGTGCAATCGCTGCCATGATTCTCAGGCATATGTGTTATGTAATTACTGCATATATATGTATACATATGCATATACACGTATTTACACAGACACATGTACACACACATATACACATGCGTATATGAGTAACTCTTTCAAAATATTGAGGTAAAGTATTATAGTGCAATTAAATTATATAAGAAATCTATTTTAATCATTAATCCAAAACAATTTGGGTCAGAATTACACATACATTTTGAAGTGATATGTCACAGCAAGAATTTTCTTGAAATTGTCCCCCTGCCCACTTATCCTCTGCTTCCTTCTGAACTCCTTATGAGCCTCCAAGACAAATGGAACATCACTGTGACCGACAGGTTGCAGAGCACTGAGGAGACCGTGTTGTTAATAAGCGGGGTTCTGGTGCGTTCCTTCCACTCTGTGCACAGGATTTGGGAAGCTGAGCTAAGGCCTTTTTCTTGGGCCCCCCTTCTCCCTGCTTGATAATGCTGGTTATTACCTCCAGGCGCTGGACCATATGGCAAATGGCAGGCAAATACTTAAGATTTAGGATCCAAAGCAGGTAGGAGGCCCCATTAAAGACTTGCTCATCCCAGCTTAACTGTACCAGATTTCTGCTTGGAATTGGTTGGGAATTGGAACAACCAATAATAAAGTGACACTGCCCCATCCCATCCCCACTATCAATCCACTGACATCTCCCTTAGAAGGCTTCCAAAAACAGATTACAGGAAAGGCAAAAGCGGGCACTTCTGAGCACATCTCACCTCACCTTACTGTTACTTAGGACCTCACTGTGCATCTTATGTGTGTTCTGACCTTCTGAAAGCAACCCTGGAGCAAGCCTGGGCTTCCAGCGAGAAACCAGCCCCTGCGAGCAGAACATTTACTGTACCAGCAATGAGAGGGGACGGCTGTCACTCAGGCTGCTATTCAAGATCACAGCCAGGTCTCTTTGCTTGAAACACATTCGGAATTGCACAAAACTAATTAGTGGGATAATGGAATTTTCTTTCCTCAGAATGTTTCTCAAAAAGAAATTGTCCTTCTCATCTCCTTGATCAGGTCGGAAGGATATGAGCACTTCTCGCCCTGGAACCGAAAGGAAACTCAAATGTCTGTATCAGACAGGATGCGGCACAAACTGGCCACACACGCTGGGCCAACGTTTCACTCCGTACTCCTCGGATAGGAGGGTAGCTTTCTCAGGTAAGTCCACCTGAATTTCTTTCCACCGAGGTATCCCTCTATGTTTACATTAAAAACAGCTTAAAAATATCCTGTTATGCCACAGCAGCATCTACATAACATAGAGGGGGGAAAAAGTGTATGTCATTTCCATCTGGCCGCAGACTCAGCTCATATTCTGGGAGAGGAGAGGAGAAGACTGTTCTCTGAGGCAGAAGGTCACTGCCACGTGGTGTACCCCGCATATAATGTGTTATGTGCGCCCATTCCAACCCCCTCATGCTAAGTGTTGCTTGTAATGTGGCATATCCTCTGGTCTGGGTACCGATGCCTCATTTCTTATCCTGTCCATTGTTAATATTAGCTACATTTTAAAATACAGTATTCCTTCTGCAGAGGTAGTGGAGCCCAGTAAAGAATTTAATGGTGGAGAAGTTATGCCTGTTGCATCTCTTCTCCTATTTGGGGCAGGACAACTGAACTGTCTGGGCCAGTCCCAAGTGCTCCTGGCCCTTCTCTTTTGCCCTTTCTTGTCCATAAGAACAATCCATGAATTGTAGCTGGATCTCCCAGCGGTCACTAGGAGGCCCCTAGTTACTTCTTTAGGTGCTTTTGTCTCCCTGTCTGAACTCTTAGAGCATCTTTCCAGTGCCACCTCCAGACTCCTAGGCTTGTTCTTCCTAGTACGTGGCCTCAGCCTCCCCTGAGAATTCAGTCTGTGTCTCCTTCGAGCTACAACTGATATACTCCAGGCCATAAGAAGCAAGGGTGCAGTGGGGTTGGATGGGAGGCTTCAATGCCAATTGGCTGAATAGACTCTCTTTCGCCTATTGCTGAGAAAGCACCAAGCACATAGCGTGTAGATGGCACATAGCGAGCCCTGGGTGTCTGTTTTCATTGACTAAAAGTTGAGCTGTGTTAGGCACTGCTGTGGAGAGCCACACACTAGACTCCACTGGGAAATATGGAGAGGTTTGAGAACCTAAGACAATAAATAAACATGTGGAAATTAATACAGTACAAATTGAGCAAATAAATGCTGAGGGGACACAGCAAATACAAAGTGGAACAATACTCCAGAGATCGGAGCTATAAATGCTCACTAGAGGCCATGACGGCGAAGCTAAGCTTGAACTAAAATTCACGAGCGTGCTTACTGAAATGAACAGGCCCTCATAAATATTCAGGCCGTGGAAGAGCCTGCGGTTCCCCGAGGAATCACCCCCAGGATAAGTGCTCTCGGGGAGACTGGCTGGTGTGCACACACACTGCTTCTCTCCACCAACAGTTCACACTCTCACACTCACATAGCCACAGGTTCCTTCTAAGGCTGAGCAATGAACACAGACTGTATAGCTTCTGCTCTGTTATAGTCACTGCCCACTTGTTTATAGGGAAAAGGAACTGGGAATTTGGAGTCTCTTTTAAGCCAAGGCCTCTGGACCCCTGGTCCAATATGCCAGACCCTTCATCCTAAATACCTGGAAGAGCTCACATATGAAGCCATGCTCCAGCAAACCCATCAGCACGCATCTTTGATGGGGCGAATTATAGTTTACAAATGATTAAAATATTATTAATGGTAATATCAAGGCACTTGAAGCTCTAAAGGAAATTCTGAAACTGAGATGTCACCAGAAGCTCCAGTCTTAACCACTTGTCAGTTTGTGTTTTTAAAAAGTGCATTAGCTTTATCCAGTATCCATATAACCTTTCTGCTCTCCCTTGCTCTGTTTCCCTGGCAACCGTTTGAAGTGCTGCAAAAAGGCACCGCTGTCTTGAAGAGAAAGGGAAAATGGTCTTAAACTTTCTCTTTTTCTTTAGGGTTTTTCTCCATCTTCCCAGCCACTTCCCTAGCTCTTGGAGGCCTGGCAGTCTCCAGAGCCGACTCACCTCCGCGGCGCCACTGTGGGGTAATTGAGGAGGTGGCGCTAGCCCAGGTGGCAGCGGCTTCTTTGAGACGACAGGCAGGCGTTCAGGGTCGGCCTGGAGGCCCTTTGGCTGGGGGAACAGTACAAAAGCAGAAACACGGCAACAGAAGCTCTGGGGAAGCTCCCATCCTGTCTCCAAACCTCTCACCTCGGGAAGAGCCGTGAAAAGGCAAGGGAGTGGCCCTGAGAGATGAGGGGCGAGGAGCTCTGGCCGAGGACGGCTGAAGGCGCCCCGTTCTGAGGGCCTGTGGAGCCCGGCACCTTCATGTTTGCAAGGCTCCTGGGAAGTTGTGCTGGTTGTTTAACAGGAAACGTCCTTGTCTCACAACCCACCGTGCCCGGCCCCAGGAAGCGTGCGGAGGAGATGTGATGGGTTCCAGGGCTCCGTCGGGCTCGGAACAAGCTGCAGCTGAGAAAGGTCAGGGCTGGAGGCTTCCGTTTGCAATTTTTGAACTTGTTAAAGACCCTTTCCGTGAAAGGAAGGGTAATATGCAGCCCCAACAACGTGTCAGGAATCATGGTAAAGGATCTCATGGAATCTCACAAACAACTCTGTGGGTAAATAGTATACTTATTTCCATTTGCATTTACACCTCCCACCCTCTCCCCAGCTCTCAGAGGTGACGTTGTTTGCAAAGGTCCAGCGATGTTTCGGAACTAGGACTCGAAGCCCGGTCTGCCTAACTCCACAAAGGTCCTGCAGCTTCCATCAGGCCTGCTGCCCCCCTGGCATCGCCTATCAAAGGGCTGAAAGGGCAGAGACAGCCAGTGGCTGGGACTAGGCCTGTATATAAAACAGGTCTGGATAGGCCTTTTGTACCCACCCATCCTGATTCGTAACCCATACTCCGGACAGGAAGCCATCGTCAGGACAGAATGTGCAGAGACAGAATGGTTTCCTCTAGGCCAAGGCATCAGACAAGAGTATATTTTATGTCCCTATTTGTTTAGTTTGCATGTGAAACACATTGCACAATAAACTGTGCTAGATTCCGAGGAAGGAGGCGTAAAAAAATTGTGGAAGAAATAGCAATACCTTAAGATATGCAGATGACCCTATCTTACTGGCAGAAAGTAGCAATGGCTTGAAATGACTTCTGATGAAAGTGAAAGAAGAAAGTGCCAAAGCAGGACTGCGTTAGAGTGTCGAGAAGACAAAATTCATGGCTGCAGAAGAAATACACAACTTTAGCGTAGTCAACGCAGACATCAACATTATAAAAGACTTTGCTTACCTTGGTTCGGTCATCAATTCACACGGAGGCTGCCACCAAGAAATCAAGAGCAGGCTGAGACTCGGAAGGCAGCAACGGAAGCATTAGGGCAGGTCACCAAGATCAAAGGTGTGTCATTGGAGACGAAGGCTAAGACCACCCACAGCTCCGTATTCCCAGGGACCGTGTACAGATGTGAAAGTTGGACAGTGAAGGATGATCGGAAAAAAGAATCCATTTGAAATAGGATGTTGGAGGAGAGTTCTGTAGATGCCCCGGGCCCCCAGGGGAATGGTTCTCAGGCCAACTAAGCCTGAAACATGCTGGAGGAGAAAAAGACAGACCTGAAGCTGTTCTGCTTTGGGCACAGGTGAGAAGGTGGGGTTCTTGGGAAAAGACCACAATGCTGGAGAAAATAGAAGGCAGGAAAAGAGAAGACCGAACGTGAGATGGATTCACTCCATAAAAGGAGCACTAGGAGCAGAGCTGGTCTGTTGAGAATGAGACATTGTGGCCACCACTCATTCATGAGGTTACCAGGAGCTGGACTGACTCGATGACAGGTAACACACCTTCACCCCATCCACCTCGGTCAGTAACGCTGCTCTAAGATGGGAATCCTATAGACTCTCCCGACTGATATCATTTCAAGGAGGCAGCATCACAGAAGTAGGTTTTTAAACATCTTGCTTTATTTGTGTTTATTAAGGATGTACCATATGCTTGGCACTCAAAGAAGTAAAAAGGAAGCATGATAAATTACTGTCCTTCAAGGGCAGACGTGGCTCAGCCCTGTGGTAAGAACAAGTGCCTTGGGGATCTACAGAGCTGGGAATGAACATCTATCTGCTCTGGCACTCATAGGCTGTGTGACCTTGGACATGTACTCTGACTTTTTTTAGTTATAAAATGGAAATAACATTAATCCTCCCTCAAATTACCATGAGGATTAAATAAAATAATGTAAGCAAAGTATATATTAGATGATAATGATAGCTGCTATTATTATTAGCTTATAGCTACTATAATTATCATGACAATAATTAAATAGAAAGGCAAGACATAATATGATGGAGTTTTAAAATAAGAGGCTAATTCTTAAGAACTATCTGTGAAGATAATGAACGTGAGCTGGTGTTCAGGACAAACTCGTAAAGGAATTGAGTTTGTGCTGGGATTTTTAGGTGCACCAAAACAACAAAAAGCAAACAAACCAAAAGCATAAGAGGTTTCTCAAGCAGCTATGACACTCATGAACCCAGAGCGTTAAGTTGGGAATAAGTAGATTTTAAAGGCGGGTGTAGTCAACGAGGAGTGAACAGGTAATCATGGGCAAGAGAAAAGAGAAAAAGCTGTAGCGAGATGATGGGCCTGTTTATGGAAGAAATTAACATTGACCGCTGTTCCCATAAACAAGACCAATCCTTGTAGTTTTTTGTCAAATAGGATCCCAATAGGGGGAGTCTTTGGTAACTCTAGTAATCTGAGGAAATCACTTCCAGTCCCAGTTGACCTTGGGACCAAAGGGCACCTACTGGGAGATGACATAGGCATGTGCAATCAACTCAGAGCATCTTCTGCAGTCCTAGCTGTCTGTCTGATGACACCTTTTACTCAGTGACACAGGTAAAAGACCAACATAAGCTCAGGAGACAGACCTCTAGAAGGGAAAGGAAATTGTCAAAGAATAAAAAATTACTACACCAGCCTAGGTAATAAAGAAGCGTTAGCCCTGTCAAAAAGAATTTTTTCCCTAAAGTGGGTGTCAGACAGTTAATCAAGGGTATAATATGCTGTCTTGATGACTTAGTGATACTTAACTGGGATTAGCAAACAAGTGCTCATTAGGTGGTTGTGTCATCCGACGCCAAACTCCCACCTTACTCCAGTAAGTTTCTGTCTTAACCATTGCGTTATATTATCTTTCCCCACAACTGCTTGCCTTTGAGAAATTAAAGAAGTTGAGAGTCCAAGTGAACCTGAGATGGTTCAACACCCATTCTTCCAAATATGTTACCATAACAGATTGGTGTCAGGATGGGTATAATGTGTTAGAAAATTGTTGTAACACTGACTCAACATTTTGCAATTTTTTAAATTTCATTAGCCGTGTTGATCCTGCTTGCAGCTAGCTGTATGGAATTCTATCTGGTTCACTGCATCTTCCTCTCTTTCTATACCCTCAATCACTTACAAATATTTTTTTAAATATGTTTTCATTCATTTTTTAGAGAGAGAAGAAGGGCGAAGGAGAGAAAGAGAGAGAAACATCAATTAGAGAGAAACATTGATCGGCTGTCTCCTGCACGCCCCCAACCCGGGCATGTGCCCTGACCGGGAATCAAACTAGCAACCTCTTGGTGCATGGGCCGATGCTCATCCACTGAGCCACACCAGCCGGGCATCAGGTACAAATATTTTTTATTGTCTACTATTTCAAGGTGCTAGGGGCTAGGGATATAATAATGACTACAAATAAGATTTATGGAGCTTTACTTCTAGTGGGGTCTTAGGTTCATGAAATAAATAAAATAAAAATATTTGTCATGCTATTAAAAAGTAAAGCAGGAGAACAGACTAGAGAGTGATGCAAAGCACCTGAGTCTGGACTGTGTTTGGGTGAAAGCAGAGACCGGTGTGACTGGAGGGAGCGACCATTGCGACAGTGAGAGGACATGCAGACGTGCATGGGTGAGGTAAGGAAGGACCTGCAGGGCTTGGCAGCCCATTGTGGATACTTTGGCTTTTACTTCGAGGGAAATGGAAAGCCATTGGAAGGATGTGCACAAGGAAGAAACCTTAGCTGCTCTATATTTTGATGGGATTGCTGAAGGGGGTTTTAAGTGGAAGAGAGGAGACCAGATGGGAGGCGATCCACTTTCCAAGGGAGAGGCCTTGGGGACTTGTACCGGGGTAGCTGAGATGAAGGAGCTAAGATGCATAAAGATTCTGGGTATATTTTGAAGGTAGAACAGGTAAGGTTGGTTGATGGCTTAGATCCTGAGCATAAGATATAAAAGAGATGTCAAAGATAGAACTAGGTTTCGGGCCTAGGCAATGGGAAAATGGGATTGCTGTGCAAGGAGATGGAGAAGACAAAGGAGAAGTGGGTGAAGGGCGTTGGAGTAGGTGGCGCAGGTATGACACGCAGGGCCGAGCGTTTGACAAGTTACACTTGGAAAGCCTGTTAGGCCTTTAAACAGAGAAGTCATGCAGCAGCTTCAGCCTGGTTTCAGGAGGCAGCTCAGGACTAAATATATAAATGTGGACATCAGCATGCAGACTGTGTTTCAAGCCACAGCACTGGATGCAGTCACCTAGGCAGCTGGCAAAGAAAGAAGCAAAGGACATCAGAAAGGAGCTCTGAAGACGTCCATGTTCGGAGATAGGTTATGATGATTCCGTAAAGAAAAGCCAGTAGGAGGAAAGCCAGGGGTTGTGGTTGATGTTCCAGAGACCAAGTAAATAAATGGTTTTAAGTAAGAAATAGTGAAATGTGTGTAAATCCGGACCGTGGAATGTGATAAGGTGAAGTCATTAGTGCCATCGTCAAGTGCAATTTGGGTAAAATTATAGGGATGTGTTATGGGCTGAATATTTGCCCTCCCCCCATTTATATATTGAAACTCTGCCACCCAGTGTGACAGCATTTGAAGATGGGGTCTTTGGAAATAATTAGGGTTAGATGAGGTCACAAGATGGGGGCCTCATGACAGGAATGATTCCTTTATAAAAAAAAACACAGGGATATGTTCTTTCTCTCTGTGCTTTGCCAGGACACAGCAAGGAGGTGGCCATCTACAAGCCACGAGGAGCTCTCACCAGGAGCCTGGTCAGCCAGCACCTCCATGAGGGCCTGCCAGCCTCCAGAGCTGTGAGAAAGTCAATTCTGTGTTTGCACCACCCACTCTACGGTATTTTTTATAGCAGCCTAAGCAGACTAATACACTACGAAAGACTGATCTAAATACGTCTCATTAAGAGAACACTGGATGAAAGAAATTGGGGAAATAGTGAATATAGAAAATTCTCTTTGGACGTTTCTCTGACACCTGTAGCTGAGATATAGAGTGGTAACCAGAGGACAGTCAGAAGGTCAGGAACGGTTTTCCAAGATGGAAAATATTATCACTTATGTATGTGCTGAAAGGAAAAATCCAATAGAGAAGGAATAGAGATGATGCAGGAAGGGTCAGCTGCAGGGGACAGAGCTCAGGTGCACGGGGGAAGGCTCAGCCTACAATAAAAAACCAACAAAACACAAAACCTGGGCCATCCGCCCCAAGGCATCTGGTTGGTAGATTTGGTGGCGAGGGTGTGACGCACTTTCTTGTGACCACAACCATGTTTCCGTGAAGTAGCTACAAGCCAGGAATGAGGCTGGAAAGGGAGATCAGAGACTTGAGGGTCATTTTACTGAGTTTCACTTATGCATACATGCCTATTTGTCTAGAAATTGACTTGAATATGCCGTACGAACCCATGCACGATATTTTAATGAAAATAGGAGGTGTTAACCTGCTGAAACAATCCTGCCAAATACCTTCTTTGGCAACATAAACTGTTCTTTGCAAGGGAAGGTCTTATCTTGCCTCCCACTGAAGTCAATCTAGGCCTGCCTTATGGGCGTCAACACAGCGTATTTCCTATGCTTTTGACTGGATGCTTCACATTTGTTTTGTGTCAACATAACTTACCAAGAGGCTTTAGTGACTCACCAGTTGCTTAGGGCATAGGGCCCGTATGTTCTCAAGTGCTCCCTCTTCACTGGGGGTCACAAGGCAAGGACAAGACCTGAGCATGCCTGTGTGTCCAGTGTGGGCCAAATTCAGCCTCCGCTGTGCCTTCCTTCACCCAGCCCAGCCTCTCCACCTCCTAGTTTGTTAATTATAACTTCTGGCTCTGTTCTGAGTTTCCCTTCTGTGTGCCTGGCTACCCGTTCATGGCCCGGTGACAGATGACAGATGACCTGCTCCTGAGAGGTTCAGTGTGCATCATAAAGCACCGGACAACAAAACCTCAATATCCTTTGGAGAAGGGTGCATTGCAGATGGTGCCGCAATGCTCGGTTGCAAGGACTTAGAGATGATCGGATATAATAAAATCCACAAACTTGAAGACAGTTCAGGCAAACACCAGATTTACTGTGTTGGTGTTCTGGGGCCAGAAGCTGAGTTCATGAAACACTTCTTATTTTTATTTGTTTGGGTCAGCAAAGCACTTCAAATCCATGATCTCACTTATTTTTTACTCCAAATTCAAGAAATAGAAATGATTAACCCCGTTTTCTGAATGAGGAAACAGAAACTTGGGGAAGTGTTATCGCTCGGTCAAGGCCAGGCAGCTAGTAAGGGATTTCAACCGAGTTTTGCCTGCATTTGCAACCCTACGCTCTTAACCGCAGCTTATTTTCTGAGCGTGTGCGTCTCCCATTGAACTGCTGTTTTGTTCAAGCCACGTGTGTGGAAGAAAAGCGGCCGTCAATACTTGACTTGCTCGAGGTGGAGGGCCCCCCATTTCTGTTTCTCGGCATCCGTGCTCACAGCTGCAAATGAGGAGAGACCGGCCTTCACAAAGGCAGAGCCCAGGAACTCTATCTCTGCATTTCAGGGGGCAGGTTGGGAATTGGCACGCGGTCTAATCAACCCTCAAGCACGCACGGTATTTAAAAGGCTCACAATGCTACGGAACAATACTTCTCCAGGGACAGGATGCTGGCAGCGAGCGAGAGGCTGACAGCTGAACCTGGGGCCTGCACACTCAGAGGCAGCCTCATGTGATGGGGCATCGCGGGGCAGTGGGGAGGAGTGTTTTTGTGCAGTTAGATCAATAGACTGGTTGTGTTAATTAATTGTGTATATTAAAGTTGGTTACCACTTCACTCCAAGCATCTCCTTCAGAGAGAGGGGGGGAGAGAGAGAGAGAAAGGGGGAGAGGGACAGGGAGAGAGGGAGAGACAAGCAAACAAAAAACCTAATCTAATATTCCACAAACATTCTGCACCCAAACAGCACATCTTTGTCTGAAGCCTTAGTTCCAAGAACCACTCACAGGCTTTCATCAACACATTATAATATTAATCAAGACTCATAATGCAGAGTGATTTGCATGCCAACAAATATATTTACACTGTAAATTGTTTGTTGAGGAGCCTTGGAGACAAATGCAATTCACTGCCATGGAGCTGAAACCCTCACTAAAATCCAGAGAAAACAAGGACTGTGGAACTAGACCCTCTAGAGCCCTGAGTGAGAGAGGTTCATTAGCATTCTAATCCCTTCCCAGGGATTTAGTTCCCAACCTGGGGAATGCATTCTAAAAAAAACAGTTTCAACGTAAGTTCACAGGTGCTTTTCTTCTCTTCCTGGAGTATATTAAAAAATGTTTGCCATAATTGCAGGTTTCACTGGGCGATAGAGATTAAAGAGATAGACAGACAGGTGATAGATAATCTCCTTCCCGAGAGGTTCCCGAGAGCTTTGTTTAGGTCTCTTAACTGTGCCTGGTTGAATCGAGCTTCTCACAGATGTGTCTCTTTCTCTCCGTTCCCATCACCACCTCTGTGATCATAGCTCCTGACCACCTCCTTCTAGGGCCATTGTAATAGCCGCCTCACTGGCCCCGCACCATCCCTGACTGTGGTTCCCGCGTAGCAATGTATAGCGCCCCGATTCCGTTTACATATGATGAAATTGTATGGTCACCCTCCTTACAGGTTCCCCCGTCGTGTGACCCGCCTAGTCCGTCACTCACCACTGCCGCCACCCTCACTCTCGGGCCTTCCTGCGGCCCCGCATGGTGGCCTTCCTCTCCCTTGGCCCCAGCCTGCTCAGGGACTCTATGGACACGCTCGCCCAGCGCTCTACTTCTCTTTCAAAGCACCTATCCCAGCAAGCCATTCAGTGATTAACATTAATTCATTTAACTTCAAGTCTGTCTTCATTCCCGTTCATTTCCATAAGGTATTCCCGAATGTTATGAGAGACGCGGAACAATATACTAGGAGATGCTGTTGCAAATATAATTGTCTCCATTCATTTCCTTATTTGGCCAATATAAATTTAGTGTCCACTGCATACAAGTTCTCCCCATTTATATATGTTTATATATATAAATGTGTGTGTATGTATGTGTATGTATGTATATATATACACGCACTTAATAAGCCTGCCTGGTTTTTACTCCCACCTCTACTTCTTTTTAAGTGAATAATGATTTAGGTGAAGTTACTAACCTTTGTCTCCCCTCTTAGCACTCTCATCTGTAAAATGTAGCTAATATGAATGGCTGCCCTACAGGGGATGTCTTTGGAGGGGGTCATGGATAGGACGCGGTTGCTGGGTGACGGGCGAGGTGAACCCGGTAACCAGAGGCTCCTCACCCTCCCTTGTCCTTGGAATGTGTGTTCCGCTTCCCTTTCTCACCCTAGAAGGTGCCCCAGGGACAGAGCCTTGAGAGAGCAACGTGTTGCTGGGACCATCTGGATGGTACACATTGCATAACCTTGTGAAGGCCTCTTTATAAACTTTAAGATTCTGGCAGGTGCTTGCAGCCTACTTGTCTCTCAGCTGCCCAAGAAAGCACTGCAAGTAAGGTCCCTTGTTTATTAAAAGTGCCACCTACCAACCTGGTGTGCTCTGCCTCTTTCTTTCTTTCTTTCTTTGGTGTCTCCTTGCCCTCAATGTATGGGGACCAGTTTGTGAAAAGGTTAAAGATGATAGATGATAGATAGATAGATAGATAGATAGATAGATAGATAGATAGATAGATAGATAGATGATAGATGATAGATAGATAATAGATATATTTCCATACCAACAACTGTAAACCTACTTCTGTCCCACCCTGTATTATTGACAAGGAAACCTGGTACATAGAAATGCCATCTAACCATTGGCTACTACTGTTATCTTCATTTTTATTACTACTCTAGACAAGACACTATGCTACACACTGTGAGAAGTAAAATTTGGTATATTATAAGCCCTTCCCTGAAGGAGTCTGCAGCCTGGTAAGTAACATCTAATGAAGACACCAATGCTTAGCATATGAAAGTTGACTACTTGGCATGCACAGCACCTGGTCTCAGGAGGTAAATCTGTTTCGGGTGCACTGATTAGTGAACATCTACAGAGAAAGTGGAACTTGAAGAAAAGCTCCAAAGATCTATGGCTTAACCACCAGCTCACCGGGGTTGTCTCTACTGAGTCACAGTATGTCACAGACACAATGGGGAGATATAATCCCTAATTTCCAGTGTCTTTGATTACATTTACCTCCCTGTCCTCCTAGGCTCTGTCCCCATTATGACCACTGATTGTAATTTTATTTCTTAGCATGAAAATATGGAGCCATGTTCAGTGGCAAATGGAAAGAAGACCTTCCTGGAGTCGTCCCTGGACTTTGCTAGTTCCTTCGACAAGCAGGCACCCATTAGGGCCTGATTCTGTGGCCAGCGCTGAGCATGGCGGGTTTTTGAGGGCGGGGAGGCCAGCTGCTGAGCAGCTGCAGAGCAGACAGAACATCAGCCCTTCAGCTTTAGCCTCCTGCGCGTGAACAGCAGATCACCCTTCCTGAAGACGCAAAGACTAATAGACGTGGCACTTGCCTTTGAGGGACTCAGTATATTGGAGAAAACCTGCAGAACATCCAACAGTGAACAATGAGCACTGGGGAGTCCCACTGGGGCAGAGGCGGAGGGGGGATTGGGAGCAAGACAGCAAGAAACTGAGGGAGGGGGTCGATCAGAAAAGGCTTCAAAATTAATGCGACCCATGAGCTGATTTTAGGACATGAGTCGCTGTCAGAGAGGTTAGTAGAAGTGCGATGTTCTGGGCAAAGGGGACACTGAGCAAGGGCTTGGCGTGCTTAGGAAAGTCTAGCCGTTCAAAACAAAGAGGTTCAACCAAAGCTTCACCCACAGCGTGCTGGCTGTGGGGTGGGTGGGAGGGAAAGAGGTGTGTTGGAGAAGTGAAGTGAGGACCAGGCCACTGACTTCTTTAGTTTTTAATTTTAATTTTTCAATTAAGTTTACTTTCAATATTATTTTGTATTAGTTTCATGTGTAGCACATAGTAGACAATCATATACTTTACCAAGTGTTCCCCCCCGATATTTTCAGGACCCAACTGGTGCCACACATGGTTATCACAATATTATTGACCATATTTCATATGCTGTACTTACAGCCGCGTGACTATTTGGTAACTAACAGTCTGTACTTCTCAATCCCTTTGCCTTTCTCCCAGTCCCCCAACCCCTCTCCCCTCTGGCAACCACCAGTCTGCTATCTGTGCCTGTGAGTCTGTTTCAATTTTGTTGTTCGATTATTTTGTTCTTTACATTGTCTTTTGCACCATACCAAAGCATCTGGAATTTTTCCTATAGACACATAAGCTTCGCTGTTGTTTTAACAAAAATTCAAATACACATAGGATTAGAGACCAGTAAAGAGTTGAATCACATGAAATTGCAGTTTTTACATCAACAATGATCTAATATTGGCCGTTTCACATGGTTCACTCTAAATACAATATGCACTCATGCATATTGTAGGTTTAGAAATTGCTAATAGTTTACTATATTTGTTTGATAATTTTTCCTGAAATATTTTAAAGTAAATTACAGACATACGGCATTTCTTCCATAAATGTTTAGTATACATCACCACAAAATAGAGATGTTTCTACGTTAGCACATTATAGCCATGTGCCTAATGCAATCGACAAATGCCCAGAGTATCTAAAGAGCAGTCCATATTCCTACTTCTCCAATTGCCTCAAACACATGTTTTACACTACATGTGTTCAAACTTTGCAAAGTCCTTTGCACAGTTAAAGTAAAGCCACGATCGCCACCAACAAAGTGATCAATTTGGATATTAGGTACCGTCAAAATACAGCCATTCACACATCTCCAGAGCACAGGTATTTCCAATGGGGATCGCAACACCCTTCAACTACAGTGGGGTGGCCGTGGTGCAGCTGTGCCACAGCAGGTGTCGGGCAGCATATAGAAGGGAGTCTGTCCAGCTGCCAGGCAGATGCAGGAAACACCTTCTCCCCAGTCTAACTAGTCAGTTGAGAAACCAATGCCCTGTCTTTGGGATGCTGTAAACGAGCTGTTCAAAGCCCTGCTTGGGGCATTCAGCTTCAGCCAGACGCTGCGGCCCTAAAGCAAGTCATTACCCCCGCCCATGACCACAGCAGCGAGGGCTGCAGGGATGGAGAGTCGATTACATTAATTAGGTAAATGAATGCCGTGTCCTAATAATACTAACTGTATGTATATGGGGGGGGGGGTTGTACATTTGCATCTAGTTCTTGAAATAGTTTGAGACTAGAGATGCCCCCAATGTTAAAATGCCCTGAGCGAGATCCTTGTAATCAGGACAAAGGAGAAAGTGACTAGAAGGTGAAAAATAACCGAAGAACTTGAGTTACTGTTTTCAGTGCAGAATTAATGCGAGTTTCTTGGCAGCCAAGACAGAAAGATATGGAAAATGAACACGTACCTTCTGAGGCTCACGTCTACTCCTATTATAACTTGTTGACAGTATCATCACCATCAACAGCACCGTCGGCACCATCACCATCATCATCAATGTCCTCACCACCAGGTGCTAACTTGTTTAACACGTCACGCTAAGGAGAATGCCCGCGAGGTTATCTTACCCGCTTTAAACACGTGTTCATTGTGTATGATGCATGTGGCATTGCGCTTGGTAGCGTGAGAAATGATGAATGTATCTATGGCTCTTATGAAGATCAAACCTGCACCCCTGTAAGGGGATACGTGAGAGACCAGCAATTGCAGAAATAACTTCTATGTTAATTAAAATAACTATAATTTACAGGGTTCCCCACTAAGAACCAAAACCTGTTCAAGGTCTTCACCTCTACGACTTTATTGAATCTACCCAATGGCACTGAAGGAGAGAACTGTTCCCATTTCATAGAGGGAAACTTTGGGATCCTGAGCAGTTAGGATACTTTTCTGAGATCTCACAGCTAATAAGTGACAGAGTTAGGATTATACCCAAGTCTGCTCAACTTAAAAGGCGGTGTTTTTTGCACTAAGTCACTCTGTGACTTTTTATGATAAAAACAATTTTCTTAAATTTGAAGTCCAGGAAGTTAGATGGAGAAGGGAGCACATCTAGGAAGACAGTGCCAGTGCCACCTACGAGGATCCCATCTGATGTCATGAGTTGTAAATATCTGATCAATTTACAGAAGAAAGAGAGGGAAGATTAGCAGACGGAAACCCTGCAGCTCGGGTGTTCCAGGTTCTGCAGTGGAGCCTTGGGGCATGTCAAGGGTCATGTTGACACCGCACTGCTACGCTGAGTAAAGGGGCTGACTTCCCTGGGGACATGAACACCTTAAGCTGGTGACTCCCTGGCTCTTGCTGAGCCATTCCTTCCCCTCCCTTATCTCTCATTCTACCACAAAGGGAATTCATTTTGCTCACAGAGACAGAAATCCAACTTTAAAGAAATCAACCTGTAAATATCAAGCAGTCTTCCAGCCTCAGAGGGTTGTCTTTGGCTGGAGAGACTGCCAGGGCTCCAGATCTCTAGACTCTAAGGGATAATGACAGTTGCTATTATAAGAAAATTAAAATGAGTATTTAAAAATGTTCTCTAAGCTGCTAGATAGCTGATTAGCAGGAGGCATTGGTCTCCCAGCACAGAGATGTTCAGTAGAGGGAGAGGGGGAATCGTAAGGAAACGAAAGAATTACCTCCTGTTAGCTTCTCTTTGGCAGGAAGCTCCGAATGAGCAGTTGTTACCAATACGCTGGTGGTTTGGGGCGAGCCAGAAGTAAAAGTGTATAGAGTGGGTGAAACCGTGCTCGATCTTCCTCACTTGAGACACTCCCCCCTCCACCACTGCTCTTCTGCACCAACCCAACCCGCACATGCTCAGCCTGTGATCCTTTCCTCCCTGGGTGACCCCATCCTACCTCCCGGAGAAGTGACCTTCCCTAACATTGGTGTCAGCAGGACCAAACACATGATTTGCAGGCAGAAGACCTGGATATAGACATTATTTCCCCTGTATGAGTTGTGGGGATGTGGCTTAGCATCCAGGGGTCAGTTTCTCCATCTGTAAAATGGGATATTAATTTATAAGATTATAAGAAAGTCATAATGAAACCAAGTAATGCATGTAAATCTCATATAGAACTGGGCATCTAGTAAGTCTTTAGGAGAAATATTTATTCTTTAATTCTTCCCCACCCCCCACCCGTTGGTTCCATAGACGACTTCTGTTCCATTCAGCAGAAGACAAGAGGATTGGATGAACCTGCCTCTTAGTTCCTTCCAACCTCCCACTCACTACTCTCTAATGAAGGGCTGATTTCACTGATTGGGAAGAGCCTGGCATTCCCGGGGCCATGTTTAAGGGTGATTAAGCTCAAATGTGGCTTGCTGCTTTCCCCTTGCTCTGCCAAGTCCACGTTCTAATGAGGCAGCATTTCCTGTGCTCCACCAGGGCTCTGCGCAGCCAGCACCGCCGGGGCAGGGCCCGCCGCCCGTCTTCCAGAGCTGGTCCTGAAGCCTTCCCTGCTCCCATTCTCGTTCTTTCCCCTTTGTGCCTGAAGGGGTGGGAAGCAGGACACAACCGTCCATGCAGAAGGCAGGAGCGAGGGCCCCTAATCATTGCTTTACTGACCCAGCTCCTACCCCAGGAAGCCACAGGATCTCGGTATGACAAAGGCAGTGCAAGGCCTGCGATGCGTCTTCCAAGACCGCACACAGGGGCCCGGGGTTTCAGGGCAGTAAAGCTGGGACTGCACTTTGATAGTTCTTCACAGTCCTGTTTCTCTTCTCAGCTGCCACGGGACACCAAGAGGAAGGCTAATGTAAGCAATAACTAAAACAGAAAGCAATCCATGAGTACAGCCTACAATAGAAGTATAATTAGTAATATCTAATAATAATGCTTTTATTGTCTAGGGTATTCCCTAGGGGAGGAGTCCTCCCTGGAACTTTTTTTTTTTTTTTTTTTAACATATCTTTATTGCTTTCAGAGAGAGGAAAGGAAGGGGGAGAGAGAGAGAGAGAAACATCAATGATGAGAGAGTCATTGATCGAGACCACGACCTGGGCATGTTCCCTGACCAGGAATCAAACCCCGATCTCCTGGATCCTAGATCGATGCTCAACTGCTGAGCCAAGCCCGGCAGGGCATGGAACTTTTTGAATGTTAACGTGGGATCTCTGAGCTTGGGATATTGGATAGACCACAAGGCATGGACATTGGTAATGGTTATAAACAGTTTCAGCCCGGCACCCTGCTCAGCTCCTCCTCACAATTCCTGACACAGGCCGTCTTACCCTGCTCTGAGTTTAGTCCTGGGGACAGCCTTTACTTCTTAGCTATCAGGAGAACCAGAACAATGGAGTTGATATCTTTCTAGGCATAGACAGGGACAGAGTTCAAATTTGCAATAATCTTTCTCATCAGGAGGAAAATGAGTGCAAAGGTAGGACTGTAAAAGAAGAAAAAAATATTCCAGAGATTTTAAGAGATAGCTTGTATTTCTATTTGCTTTGTAGAAACAATGATGCCCCGGTAACATGGAGCACCCAGAGGACGCTGATCTTGGTTTCTAAATACCACGCCCCGCTCAACAGAACTAGGGTTCCTTGGAGACATGCCTGACTCCAGGACTGGGGAAAGGAAAGCAGAAGATGAACCTAAAATATCTGTGCCAGACAGAAAGGAAGTTTTTAAAGAGTGACTTGGACACATCAAAAGGACACAGAAGCCAGCTCAATGGGATATAAACTGGCCAAATCTAGGATGATTTGAACATCAAAACAAATAAATAATCAAGACAAATGTTCAAAATGATTATAATCTATTGAATAAAATAAAAGTTCATAACCCCATACTAAAAATTAACAAGCAAACAACTAAAGAAATGGAGGAGGAGCTTTTCCTTACAATAGAATACCAATTAATAAATGTATAAGAAATGATGGAATTAAAAATATTAACTACTTTGTAACCATAGTAGTAACAACTGAGGTGGAGATCATCAGTGGATACAGAAACCCATGAGTATACATTTGACAAGGTCAAATTATTTACATAGACTCAAAACATCTTGCTAGAAATTTCTAATTTCAATGAGAAAAATAATAGTACAGTGGAAAGTGCTTGCAGATACAACCTTAACCAAGTGATTACTATAATGGCCCACGAGACACACCAACAACTCAGGCCTCCTCACATGAGAACACAGCACGCATATGATGCTCTTACCAAAAATTGCATAACTGAATGTGGGCATGACGACATATCAGACAAACTCTAATTGAGGAACATTCTACAGAAAGTGACTGCTTTGACAGAGAAGGATAAGCTAAGGAGCTTAAAGAGATATGACAACTAAAGGCACTGCCTGACCCTAGTCTGGGTCCCAGATGGAAAAAAAAACTATAAGAGACATTGCTTGAAAAACTGGAAAATTTAAACCAATAGCTGTGTATTAAATAATAATATTGTACCAAAGAGAAATATTTTATTTTTTATAATTGTAGGAGAATAGTTTGTTCTTAATAAACTGAAACATTGGGGTATAGGAGTATGATGTCTGTAGCCTTCTCTGAAATAGTCAGGAAAATGTTAAGATGCACACTGTGTTTCTATTTATCTATCTATCTGTCTATGTGCCTATCTATCTATGTATCTGCCTATCTATGTATCTGCCTATTTATCTATCTGCTTATCTATCTATCATCTATCAATCATCTATCTATTTATCATCTATCTATCTCTATCATCTATCTATCATCTATCTATCTATCTATCTATCTATCTATCTATCATCTATCTATCTATCATCTATCTATCTATCTATCTATCATCTATCTATCTATATCTGTCATCTATCTCTATCATCTATCTATCTATCTATCTATCTATCTATCTATCTATCTATCTATCTATCTATCTATCTATCATCTATCTATCTATCTATCTATCTATCTATCTATCTATCTATCTATCTATCTCTATCATCTATCTATCTATCTATCTATCTATCTATCTATCTATCTATCTATCATCTATCTATCTATCTATCTATCATCTATCTATCTATCTCTATCATCTATCTATCTATCTATCTATCTATCTATCTATCTATCTATCTATCTATCTATCATCTACCTATCTATCTGCCTATCTATGTATCTGCCTATTTATCTATCTGCTTATCTATCATCTATATCTATCTATCTATCTATCATCTATCTATCTATCTATCTATCTATCTATCTATCTATCTATCTATCTATCTATCTATCTATCTATCATCTATCTATCATCTATCTGCCTATCTACTGCCTACCTACCTAAGAATCTGTCCACCTATGGAGCAGATGATAAAATAAACATAACACATGTTGATCTGGGCCAATCTTTAGAGGGTTGGCATTGTTGTAATATTCTTTCATTTTTCTATATGTTTAAAATTATTTCAAAGTAAAAAGTTAAAAAGTGGATATTTATGGAGTATTTACAGTTCCCAGAGCAACCATACATATTAGTTTATTTAGTCTTCTCTAAGGAGCCCTTGGTGGTGGTGATGGTGATGGTGGTGATGATAGTGATGATCATGATGATGGTGGTGATGGTGGTGGTGGTTGTGGTGGTGATGGTGGTACTGGTGATGGTGGTGATGGTGGTGGTGGTGGTGGTGATGGAGATGGTGATGATGATGGTGGTGGTGGTTGTGGTGGTGATGGTGGTACTGGTGATGGTGGTGATGGTGATGGTGGTGGTGGTGGCGGTGGTGGTGGTGGTGGTGGTGATGGAGATGGTGATGATGATAATGGTGGTGGTGGTTGTGGTGGTGGTTGTGGTGGTGATGGTGGTACTCGTGATGGTGGTGATGGTGATAGTGGTGGTGCTGGTGATGACGGTGATAATGGTTGTGGTGGTTGTGGTGGCTGTGGGGGTGGGGTCTATGTGCACATGCTTGTACAGTTCAGTTCGCAATATTCTCATTTATACATAAACGAGCTGAAGCTCTGAGAGGTTATATGATTTGTCTGAGGTCATTAACTAATATTAGCACATGACTTCAGAAATCTTGAGTCCAAGCTAAGCGTGCACTAAAATCTCTCTTAACTAGATTCTGTTTAATTTTCACTTAACTGGCCTGCTGAGTATCTGGCAGTCTCCATTCTCCCTGTCACTCATACTGTCTGGAGCCCACAGCTTGCCCAGTCCTGTCCTATGCCAACCCTTTCCCTCTGGCACTGATGCATTCACTAGTTGAGTCAGCCCTGTCTTTTCCTAAATCTGTTCTTACCAGATGTACTTTTTCATATAATTACAATATTTACCTACGTTCTTCAGAAACTGATACAACATGAATGTGAAAAAAGGCTCTTGTTTCTATGAAAACTAGGTAGAATATTTTGGAAAAATTCAAGAACAGGAAGTGGAAGAAAACAAGCAGTTAGATTAAATGTGGGAATAAGCTGGAATAGATTAGGGGGAAAACATAAACATCCAGGATTGTTTTGTACTCAAATTGCTTCACAGCAAGAACCTTCACCCTCATGACTGACTTTAGAGAAATACAAACTAAGAATCATGAGTGATGACTGGTGAATATTGTTGATGCAAGAAGAGACCAATTTTCACTCAGCCAATTCATTCTCAAAGAAAAGGTCTCGACTCTGTCCAAAGTCAGATGAAGGTACATTTACACACGTTGACATGTTTACAGTGCTTCCATATTATTATTTATGAATCAGAGCATATGTAGCTTTTTCTGATAACAAAGCACCTGCTCTTCTTATTTGAGATTATGAAAGGACTGGACTATTCCAGTTCTCTATGACTCCACTTCCCCAGGTTAAGAGCACATAACAGACCACCTACAACTCAGAATTGGGAAGCCTTGCCCCCTTTCTCTCTCTCCATATGATGCTATTGACAGGTAGGTAGTGGGACTTGTGATCCATTCAGCTCCTCCTGCCTCCATACCACTAACCTGTCCATTTTCCATAATATGAGCCCAGTTAAATAAAGATGGGGAGAACTGACATCACTACAATTAGGGATTTATTAATTAAAATGATATAGCTACATGGATCCATACTGATTCCTCTCATTTTTCAACCTGAGAAAGTACGCATGTGCGTTGCTGCCGTCGCTAACCATGGCCATCGAGGGGGTCAGAATGCTTGCCGTAGATTTACTGTAAGTGTTGATCGAATCTAGCAACCTGGAAAATAGCAGGTAGAGGCTGATGCACTTCAAAGTGCAAAAAGCATCATTATCCGTCATTGTCTCACTAATTGCAGCCTGAATAAGAGGAGGGAAGAGGAGTGCGCATCCCCCCTCTGGGGTCCAGCCTGGTCCTCTCCACCCTGCCACGGGCTGTCCCCTGAGGTCCATGCTCCTGCCCCAGGGGCAGCCGCCAGGCCGGTGGGAGCAGCTAGAGGTGAGCAGAAGCCCGGAGGAGAAAGTGGGCTCTGATGAGAGGAGCACTTTATTTGATAAAATTGTAAAGAGCAGCTTGTACTGTAGAGAAAGAATCTCCCAGTCATAAACGCCAGCTTTATGAACAATTGAGTGTCTATCTTCCCCACGGCAATTGCTCTTTAAGGTCAGCTCCCTAAGTGCTCCTGGGGCAGGAGGCTGTTCTGCGGGGTGGGCGTGCGGAGCCGCTGTGCCGCTGGGGAGGGAAGGGTGCGGGGCGTGCTGCCTCGGCTCGCTGTGTTATTGGGGCCTGGAAGAAGCGATAAATACGCTGAATGCTTTTCAAAAGGAAAACGTCCAGGCCTCTACACAAACCAGAGTCTGTGAGTGGAGCGACAAGGAGGGTATTGAGGGCTTGACCCGCATGCCCTCAGCAGGAGAAAATGCTCTCCTTAGGGTCCGGCTGCAGCACCCTCTCAGGGCCGGGACCCACCACCTCTCACGGAGATGGAATCTCAGCTCGGTATCTGCCCCTGACCCCGGAGTAAACGTTGCCTTTGGATGTTATATAAACCAGAATGATGGAGCAATATAAAGCCTCAACATATAAAGAGGGAGGCGGGATGGAAGCACACACCCAGGCACCTGTGAAGTGAAATGCACGCCCCAGAACTGACTTGGGTAGTTAAAAGTCAACATGTTGAAGGCCCTACATGCTTGTCCCCATGCCAGGGACAAGCACAGCACTAGTCCTAAGGTTTCTTGCTTGTCAAGCACTCAGAAATGGCAAGCTTTTTTTTCCTGGTGAGCTTGTTTCACACCAGACTGGCCAGCCAGAGAGGCTGAGATGCCCTTGACCCAATCACCTACTTCAATGTAAGGCTAAATAAAAAGATCCTTCCCCTGGATCTGCACCCCAGGAGCCCTCTTGGCTACATTCAACCAGGCAGCCACTTGAAACAAATTTCCGAGGCACTTGCTAGAAACTGTGGCGGCTGGAATGGAACCAGCTACCCCAGACACAAGCCTGTGGCAAACATTAGTGGAGGAGTGGGGACCGGGGCGCTCAGAGGGCACCGAGACAAACGTGGTCAGAAACAGAGAGGATGAGCAGTTCTGTGAGTGGATTTGCACTTCCCGGGGTAATGGAAGCAGGGCCTTGATAGACCATATGGTCTGGCCTTGACCCTTGCATCTCCGCAGGCCCTCGGAGCCGCAGCCCTCGCTGTGGCTGGCTTCTACCTCTTGTTATTGTTGGCACTGGGAGTTCTGATCACAGGGCGGTTCAACATCATAATCCAAAGCATTAAATAGGAACCATCTGGAAGAGCAACCAACTTTAACCTTGAGAGCTACTTGAAAATAACCTTCATCCACTGAGCCCTGTGTTCACATGGAAAAATGGGTTATTTAAAGCATATTTCAAAAAGCATCAGGGTCTTGGGAGCCATGCACCTCGGAAGAGACCGACATTTAACCACCACGCTTTGATATCTATAGAATGCATTTTCCCCATCTGCTTAGTGCCAAGTTGCCAGTTACTTGCACAATGGGGATGCAATAAACAGGACTGAGAAGGTAACAGAATTCACCGCAGGAGGCTAAGAGACAGAGAGCAGAAAGGCCACGCCTGTAATAAATCAATTAGCCGATTATTCAGCAGAAAAAATACAGTCACTCGACCGGTGGCTGTTACTATGGAGTCTGAAAGCAGTAAAAGAAATAAGTGAGAAGTGCAAGGTGAGCAATTAACCCCATTATTACTACTTCTTTTTATAACCTATACGCTCGCTCCCTAGATTCCCGACTCCAATTCCCAATGAACACATTAATATTTATACATGTGTGTATCCATCTTTCACGCACAGCGCTTTCTGTGTATGTCACATTCCCCAGTAAGTTTGCGAGACTTCATCAATTAACAATCACAAGGAGGAAATGTGATTTTCCAAAAAGCCACAGAATACGTCAATGAAAATACACAGACTGTAAACTCCGAGTTCTTTTTATGCTTCCCCGACTAACTATGCATACCGTGATTCCTCCCCTGAAACCATAGCTCCTCAAGGTGACTTTTCAGGAAGGTGTTTTATGCTGTTAGGAAGGAAGGGTGCATCTCGCGGCCACTTAGCGCCGCAGGAGCTAGGAGCTGGCTGCCGCTCCTTGTAAATGAAGCATGGCCGTGCTCAGTTAGGCAGGGTGTTCAAACAGCTCACGCGTGAGCCAGGAATAGTTCCCCTCCGTTCTCTGGATTGGAGCCACAAAGCCTGAAATTCTACCTGGGGCACGACCATTTTAAGGTAAACAGCATTTCCCCAAATACAGATCCACGATTTGCATTCCTGGGAGATGAAATACTGGAGAGGCTAGGACACTGGGATAAACGCACCATTATATATAGCAAGAGGAGGCAGAGTTTATAATTAAGAACTGCTATTTTCGCCAACATCTTTATCTGGAATAGTAAGGACCTAGCTTTCAAAGCTCTGAGATTTAAAATTGCACCATAGTTATTCCCTGCCTGGAACATGCATGTAAAATACGCTCAGCAAGCGGTGCCTGCATGTCGTGGTGACGGACAGATGTATTCCCGGAGTGAGCGCAGCTCCTTGGTGAACATCTGGTGGGACCTCACCTTAGAACATGGGGTTGCAAAGATCCTCGTGGAACCAATGTGCCTTTTGGGGACCAGGCATGGCCTCTGCTAGCTCACAGGGCACTTTTGTGTGAATGTAAGGAAAGTGACCAAGGAAGGTGCCTCTTCCTCTAGGACAGTGACAGTCCACAGGCGTAGCACGGCAGGCAAACATGCAATACCCAACTATTGAGTCAGAAGCACTGACCTCTTTGCCCTTGGATTGTCAGATAAAAAAATGACAACAGCCGTCCAGTGTGGATGAATCAAAGTTACGCTATTTTTTGGTCAGATTGGCGAAAAAGCTGATATATATTTTGGTGTGCCACAGAATTTTAGTAATTAGTTGATGCACCATGAGATGAAAGAGGTTGAACGTAGCTGCTCGAGGATGTCGCAGCAGGGGGCAGGGCTTGCTGACACATCACCTGCACAGTGGCATGTGTGGTGGCCGAGGTCCTGGAGGTGGAGTGGCTCACAGGGTGGATTCCAGGTCTCCCCTAAACCCTCTCATCCATTTACAGAGCACACCTACTTTCATCTGTTTAATACACCAACTTTAGAAATAGTATTTTATTTTAAAAAAATGACTCCACAGCTTAAATAAAACACTGAAGGCCACTGTGAGAGATCTGGTTGCTCTCCCTTTCAAAATGATCCCAGAGGGCACTTCCCACAGTGATCCCAGCTCAACTCCCCTTCGGTCCCTAATGCCCCTGCAAGTCTGGCCTGACTGGCCCTGGAGGAAGGAAGAGGGACACCTTGGGGGCTCTGTTGCCAGAGCCTGAAGTTTCCTCTCTCTGATAGGAGATAAGAATTCTGGGCACAGAACAAATCACAAAGCAGTAGAGGGAAGGCAGCACTGATTGGCAGGGAGGGGCAGAGACCTAGTGAGCCGGTCAGCGACAGACAGACAGCGACCGAGCACAGAGAAGCGACATATGATGGCACAATCTCTTTTCTCAGCCCGCAGCTCCCTTCCAGGAAGGAGGCCAAGGTGGATTCTCCCACTCAGCGGTGGCTAGACACACCCCAAGGAAACAGGAGAGGATTCATCTGGGCATCGCAGGTGCCCCCAGCCGCTCTGCTCAGACCCCTCCACTGAGGACTGGGTTGGAGGGGAGCTCTGCCAGCAGCTGAAATGCCACCGCAGGCTCCCCTCCCCGCACCCTCCGCTTTATTTCCCTCACGCAGGGCCTCTGATTGCCTCGGTCTGGAGGGCTGGCAGCGCTGCGTTAACCTGCGGGCTCTCAGTGCGCCACCGGCTGCCAGCGCGGCCGTCAGAGGGCCTCCCCTGTGGGTGCAGGTTCCCGGAGATGCTGACAAAAGCAGCCGAAGAAACGCCCGGCCTCGCGGTGGCATTTTCTTGCCTCACAATTAACCTTCACATTGGTAAACGTGGGGCAAGCTTCCCGTCAAGCCCAGCTCCTCACCCTGACACTAGAAGTTTCTCCACTTTTGAAAACTGGCACAAAGCCCAGCGCGCAATCCAGAGGCCCCATGTCCAGCCTCTCCCGTTCTCATAGGTCCTGGGCACGGTTTTCTCTGCACCCGTTTCTTCTGCATGCGACCTTTCAGGGTTGTCCATGTCCCGCAAGGGGTTAAGCGAGTCCTCTGAACCTAAACGTACTTGGAAATAGCTCACCCAGCACTGAGGGGCTCCTGCGCAGTGCGCCTGCCCCTTTCACTGAGCCATGAAGGGCCGTGTTCTTAGCACTCAGGGCTCCAGGCTCACGGAATAGTGCGGGTTTGACTTTCAAAGATTTCTGGTCCGAGATCGAATCCTACCACACAGCCTGTCTGGATACATCTTGTGCTGTGCTGTCCAGTTTTCCTATGGCGCAGGTCACTTTGAGCAGATTGTACTCTCTGCATTAAGCATCACCAGGGCCCCTATGAAAGGAAGCACCTTCTAGAAGGTTATCTGACATAAATGCAGGGCTGGTGGGCTCTGACTACGCAGCCTTTTCTGTCCTTGTCTTTCATTCTGATCCAAGGGCTGAAATAAGTCCCCCCTCTTGTTAACTCAGTTCATTGCTAATACACTAGATGGCATTCTAATGGCTTAAAAGCACTAAATCACCTCCCCAAATACTGAACCTCAGCTACAGGGCGGCTTCTTCATCCTGCAGGCTACGACCAATGACAATGGACAGTGCACCCAGAGGTGATGACGTGGACCTCGGTGCTGACCATTGAAGGCCTCGCTCCCCTGGGACCCCTCCTTCAGCCTGGACTTTCACGCACAGGCGTCTGGTGGTGCTTAGCCTCTTCTTGCTAAGGTTTGCCCCCTGTAGCCCCAGAGGGTAGGGAGCTTATCAATGGGAATTGGTTGCACGAGCATGTTGTGCACATTTTCAGCTCTCTGGAGATGTATTTCTAGGATTCGGAATTAACTAGCTTCCCCTTTCCTGGATTTCAGTCTATGTTCTCTCACAGCCGCACCCATTTCTCCTGCAAACTATGACGCCTTCAGGGCAAAGACGGTTGTTTTCTGTGCCTCTGGACTGAGCACATTGTCAGCGGTGAACACACAGTAGGTGGAAAAGGAATCCCTACTGGTCAATAGGTGCAGCATCCCACTGTATTTTGATTTGATGTTTCCATGCAATTTCTCTCAACTCTCTTCAGAGGGTGGGGACCACAACACATATTTCTTACATTTCCCCCAACCCAGCCCCATGGACTTGGTTTCTGGCAGAGTTAGCACCAGAAAGGATTGTCAGAACTAATATGAGAATCATTCTCTTTGTACAAACAAATGGTTGTTCTTCTGATTCCCACGTGATCTTGGAATATTACTAAATAGTTAACGAGCCAGCTTGCTAAGTGAAGCTACAGGGTAACTGGAGCAGCAGCTTTCTGGAGGCTGAGTTACCTCGGTGGGCTTGGAAAGTCTACTGTAGCTGGAGCGTAAGAGTTAAAGAGCTGGTTTAAGGCTACCTGAGCTCCTTGTAGTTGAGTTTTGCTTGATGACAGCGAAGCTTTGCTGCTTGCAAGGAGTATTTGCATTGCGTGATTATAAGGTACATCACTTCCCGAATTGATTTGATGTGTTGTGATTGCAACAGCTTTGTGTTATGTGACTTGATCACTGATTGGGTCAAGTGAACTTCTCTGCAGAATTATCTATTCATCCTCCCTCAATAACCACCAACTGCACACACACAAACTCACTGAGAGGGACAGTGACCAACTTTACACATGTAGCACCTGTCACCCCAGTGTCTCCGGCACTGGCAGGTAGCATGACCACTCTCGAGGGCAGGCCGCCAGTCAAGTGCTACTGCAGAAACTCCTCGGGTGTGTGTGGGGACATCCTGGCCCTGAGGTTTCTGTCCCTGTCACTGCTGCTGCTTCTCAGTGAGCACTGACAGAAATGCCCCATGATGCTCCCCACGCGTATTCTGCACACGCTCAGGAATACAGTGGAGCTACTCATCTGTCCCCTTTCAAAGGGAGCCGGGACCTGGTGTAGCAGGGGACGCTGGCTGTGCCGCATGGCAGAACCATTGCCGGCCACGTAATTAACCACAGAATGCTGTTCTTTGAGTACACAATTAATTCAAGGCCAGTCAGAAGTACGAACAGAGAGAGCTAAGACAGGAGGGGCTGTCACGTGGCCTCTATGGACCATTTCTTTCAGGAACATCTCTTACGGTGTTGTTAACATTTCATGGCACAGCTATTAACATCAGGACTAAGTACTCTCTGTATACATACACCACCTACATAAAAACGATCCCCCAGGGACTGTGGCTAGGAATGGTGACATAACTTAGCGAAGACCAGACAGCTCTTTGCCAGCCCAGGTCTCAGGTCTGTGCCAGCAAAGTTGTGGGTCTCACTGCATTCCAACGAGGCCTGCAAAATCAGCTCTACAAAGCTCCCTCATCCCCACAGGAACCTGAGGTCCAGAGAGGCAGAAACTTATCAAGACAGAACAGTAATACTGCAGAGCTAGGAGGACTTCTCACATTTATTTATACCATGATCCTTTGCTGAACTGCAGCCTTGTTTCCCCATCTAAATTGAACGTTCCCTGGGACTAGAATCCACTTTATGCACGTTGGCCTACTCTCTAAGCACCTAGCAGAGATTATATCCCAAAATACTCACCAAGCAATCACAGCTCATTTATGTTCTAAGGAATTGAGCCCCATTAGCTGAGAGCTCATCCGGAAAGTATCCACTATAGAACCTCAGCTTGTTCTGCTCAATCACGTGCCCCATTTGTTATGGTCTGTTTCAAGGTTGTCTGGGTCAAGTGGTCAACTCCCAGGAAGATTAGCTAGAATGCATACAAAGAAGGGTTCATGAACATTACTTTTTGATGTCTAAAAAGATGGTACACTGAACTGTAAGGATGGAGAAATGAGCCAATGGGTCATTTACCTGAGAGGGACTGGGGCATGGAGCCGGAGGAGTGTACAGTCATCCCGGGGCACATGCCCGCCACCCAGTTGAGTTATTAATATATGAACCTTGCCACTGCTCGCCCACACTGCCTGCTGATTTTTATACTATGTTGCATAATTAATCTGTCAACATTCAGTGACAGGGCATAAATATTAATAATATGATCACACAGTTAGCTGTTCCCTTTAAAATGCTGTGCCGAGGAGATAAATCGGCCACTTAATCTTGCTAGATTCGGGGAAAGGGGGGGAAAGAGTGGGAGAGGGGGTGGAGACAGGAAGGAGAGGAGAGGAGAGGTTGCCAGCTAATTGGGAAAAGGGGCTTCTTTATTTAAATCTGGTCTCACACTTGTAGTTTCAGATGGGTGTTTAAAGGCATAACACTTTGAAACTAACATAGTTCTTTTATTCCCAAGTAATGAGATAAACCTTTTCTCTCTTTTTCTTTTTACTCAAGGGACAGAAAGCTCTCGCCTTCGCATCTGGCGTTGTCTCTGGATCAGGGCGAGCAGCAGTAACTTCCAGGACAGACCTAAGCCAACCATCCTCCCTTTCCTGAAAGAAGAGAGGGGCTTGTGTTCCCCAGGGGCTGAAGGCAGTAATTTATGAGCTCCACAGGACACTGTGGCATTGAAATGCGGATGCGATTCCATAAGCCAGGGAGAGAATGCATGTTGTGTCATCATAACTTCGCATAAAGGGTCTTTTTCCATTCCTCTCGCCAAATGCTGCCTGTTTGTATTAATCAAACAGCTCCTAAAACTTAGAATTTCCAAGAACTCTACCGAATGGGCCTTTCAGCACTCACTGTGCTGGCCCTCTCCCCACACAACAACCCCTCCCCACCAACTTTCACTCTACACAGCCGCTTGTTCATCCAACAAATATTTCTTGAGCATTTACTTGGCAGTATGCACCATACAAAGAGACATATGAGATTAAAATTTAAAGAAATCAAATGCAAATCATGACCTTAAGGAAATAAATGGCAGCAGCTATTACATAGTTAAGAAAATTATTCAAACAGAAAAAAAACTAGCTGCATTTTCATCCATCCTTGGTTTTGTTTTTCTATGGAACTTGATGGTCTCATTCTGGTAATTATATTTTATTGTTCCTTTTATGGATTTGTCTACTTGACTATCACGGCAATTTTTTCAATGGCACTACCGGCAAATAAGAATACTGAAATGAAAACTGAAATGGACCTTTGAGATCTTCCAGCTCCATCAAGTCAGTTCCCAAATGATGACATTGAGGCCCAGAGGGACTAGAGGAGCTGTCCAGAGTCATGGTCTCTGTTACAAGAAGAAGCAGGGTTAGAGGCAAGCTCCCCAGCTCCCTGACTGAATGCTTTCACTGTCAATATACTCTTTGATAAAATGTTGAACCTTTTATTTCCCGTCTAATTCTGATATACAATTAGTGGCTCTGCGAGTTGCACTTTAGTTGTATATTTCTTTTAATTGAAATGCACCGCAGCAATATATGTCTCAATGAAAGGGTCTGAGGATAGTTTCCTAACAATATTAGTAACGACATTGGGATGGCATTGGCTTTCCCCTTACCCTTTACCTCGAAGTCCATGGATAGGCTCCCGTGGATCCCTGCATTCCCTGAAAGTGTATCGAAATTTGAATATGTAGGGACTTTTGCAAGGGTAGGAAGCCCTCCAGTGATTTTATCATACTTCTCAAGGCATGAGTGATGTTAGATACATAGATGATAGATGATAGATAGATAGATAGATAGATGATAGATAGATAGATAGATAGATAGATAGATAGATAGATAGATAGATAAGAAGAAGACATCTCCTGGTGAGTATAGCAAGGGGGGAGAGACTTTAGGGTTGCCCAGACTTTTCGAGGGACTTCAGGGTTGCCCAGACTTTTCTACTCCAGCTTTCTCCCTGAATGTGTGGTCTTTGACTGAAGCAGAATGTTAATGAGGCCAGAACTCAGTCTGTGTATTACAAATTAAAAAGCAATGGGAGATTCTGCCATCCACTCTCCATCACTTTGTTTTACAGGGTTCAGAAATGAAAGGGATACTTTAGATTAAAAGATTTGGTTAATGGTCTGATTAATTCATTCCAAACAGACCGAAACTGTTCTACGATGCTCCTTCTGCTCTTAACCTTTGAAGCCTGTTTTCATGCGTACCGACTTTCCTTCCTTCTTCACTTATTTTTGTACTTTAATTTAATATTCTGGAGCCGCTGCTCTGATTCTCTTGTAGGTCACACGGTGTGTGAGAAAAGTGGAGTGTGTGTGTGTGTGTGTGTGTGTGTGTGTGTGTGCGCGCGCGTCTGCCCCAAGGAGAAGGGTCCAAATGCTTCTTCAAAGTCTAAACCTATCATCACGACACTCATAAAAAGTATTATCAGCATCAACACTGTGGGGCTCGGTAAACATAAAGGAGTGTGCACTTCTCCTGACCTTCTGTGCTGTGGACATGAGCCCTTTGTTTGCTGTAGTTTGCCACATTTATTAGTGGTAACGATCTCTGCCCCACATTGTATGTATGATACTAAGAGCATTTGGTGGTTCTAATGAATGGAGGGGTTTTAAGTAGGATCAGCATGTGCCAGAAGTACGAAGACCAAGCCCAGAAGCTTTCTGATGGGACATTCAAGGGCTTTCACTGCAGTACTGTTATAATTGGCTCACTATTAATAACAGACAAGGAGCAAAAGGGAAGCTGGATATTATAAGTATGGCCATTTGGGTGGCTTCACCAGGAAGCTGCAACTTTGCACTCCCCAGGGAACCACTGGTCCATTCCCTGCAGAATCACTGGGGGAAGGGGTCCAACAAAGGGGTGATAGATGAATGTGCAGTGAAGTTGGGGTGACATAGGGAAGGTGCTTGCTCTCAGTCACACTTGGTAACAGAGATCATTGACCAGAATAGGCATGGCTACTGCAAGCCCCTGAAAATTCGGGAATATGTAATTCCCTAAGCAAAGGAATTCTTTCTTGCTCTCTACTTGCTCTTAGCTCTTTGGTTGCTCTTGTGACTCTCGGCTTGGGGCTTGCTCTTGACTTCCTTGCATTTTCCTCTATGGTCCACGGCTATGTGGACCCCACACATAGTGGACAATGGACTGCAGTTGGGAATATAAGCTAAGTTGGCCTGATGCTGGACTGGAGTGTGCAAACATGGAATGGAAATTCAGGACACTGGCTCTGATGTCAACCCTGCTAAAGGCAAAATGGGACTTATTCTTTGGTGGGACTGGGGGAAATGAAACCTTGGAAACTTAGGGGTTTGATTCCACAGAAATAAAGCTTTCTACAATATCACACCCTCCTGTGTGAGTCTCAGAAAATTATTTTTCTTGGAATATCACAAGAAATCCACCCCCAGGAGCAACAGGTATGGACAAGGACCTCACCTACCCGGCAACAACTGTAGTATATTAATAATGAATTGTTTTCCTCCCCTTCAGATTTTTTTGCTAAATGTCCCTTCCCAAGCTTGGTATCTGAAAAAATGGTTGTGACCTGTGCTTGAAGCTGTGGGATTTTTAAAAAATGAATGACAAGAAATATGTGTATTAAAAATCATTAGTCTGCACCAGGCTGGAGTGGCTTAGCCTTTGGGCATTGACCTATGATCCAGGAGATCGCAGTTCAATTCCCGGTCAGGGCACATGCCCAAGTTTCAGGCTTGGTCGCCTGTAGGGGGCGTGCAGGAGGCAGCCGATCAATGACTCTCTCATCATTGATGTTCTGTGTGTCTCTCTCTCCCTCTCCCTTCCTCTCTCTGAAATCAATAAAGACATAAATATTTTATAAATTAGTCTGACCCTATAAATGCATTCATCCCAGATTTGAATGGACTCTGGATGGGTCTGGGTGGTACCAGATTGTAAGAAGGTAAAGATTTTTATGAAAATCTGTAAGCAGTCCAGGTTCACATATAAGAGAGAAATTGGGAATGTGAGTATGTGTGTGTTCAGCCCCACTTTGATTTTTACCACATTCAGGAAAGCGTGACAGAAGCTGAACAATCTTAATAATTTACTTTTGGAAGCTCTTAATAACTAGCTAATTGCAAATAAAACTTTCTTAGCTAGTGAACAAGAAAATATATACCAAGACTATGTGCTTTAAATTCCTGACAGAGGAACTTGTAAACAAAGAGTCAATGAGAAAATTTATATATACATATAAAAAACATTGGGAATGATAAAAACTTCAGATGTATATTATATTTAACGCATTTATTTATTTCTATTCTGTCCCTCCCCACAAAGGACTTGAGGCAGTTTATGAGGTACTGTTTACTAGTTAGGACAATTCTATTTTTTTTTTTTTTTAATTCTCACCTGAGGATATTTTTTCCATTGCTTTTCAGAGAGAGTGGAAGAGAGAGAGAGAGAGAAACATGGACGTGAGAGAGACACATCAATTTGTTGCCTCCCCTCACACACCCCCACCTGGACCAGGGATCAAGCCTGCAACCGAAGTCCATGCCCTTGGCCAGAATCAAACCCAAGACCCTCCAGTCTGAAGTCCAAGGCTCTAACCACTGAGCAAAACTGGCCAGGGCAAGTTAGGATGATTTTTTTTTTTTAAATATGTCTTCATTGATTTCAGAGAGAGGAAGGGAGAGGGAGAGGGAGAGATAGAAACATCAATGATGAGAGAGTCATTGATCAGCTGCCTCTTGCACACCTCGCACTGGGGATCGAGCCTGCAACCCAGGCATGTGCCCTGACCAGGAATCAAACCGCGATCGCCTGGATCCTAGGTCGATGCTCAACTGCTGAGCCATGCCCAGCCGGGCAGGATGATTTTAAAAGTTAATATCAAAATAGTGCCCCCCAAAACTGGGAAAGTAACTGCAGATTGTCACACCCAGATGGGCTTGGGCAAGAGCAGCAGTTAGCTATTTCTTCAGGACCTATTATATCATAGGCAGGCTTTCCAGAAGACAAGGCATTTGGGGGATTTTTTTGAAGCCAGCAGGAAGATAATCTTCAGGTTAACTTTTAAACCAGATCTCAGTACACATTTAACACACCCCAGAGACCACAGACACACAACTAAAGTGTCCAACGGTTTCTTCCATCAGTGACAAGTGACAGGAGCAGACAAGATAGCTTGCTGCTTCTGCTGTGTTTTTCTCAGAGAAGGAATGGCCAGAATAATTAAGCCGTTCAGCTCAGGGAGGGCTGCCACATCTTAGCTTCAGCGGCAGCACCTCTGCACTGCTCCCAGTCTCTGCAAATGTTCGAAATGCAAGTTTTATTTTTCCGTTAGATCAGAGCCTCGGGCTGCTGTCTGGGAGTCAGTAGTGACAAGTTGACTAATTTAATAAAAATATGTGAATGAAGTTGGGGGGGGGGGAGTAAAAGCGGTGAGACTTAGAGCTGCAGGTGTGTCCCCTCGCGAAACCTCGGTTGACTTTTGCCAACTGAGTTTCCATGGAGACCGCTCTGCACAGTGGTGCCCCTCTCCTGGCATCTCCACACTCACCCGGAGATGGATTATGCTCATGGGGGCGACCTCTCTGCTGTTCCCACAAGTCAGCCTTTCCCTTCTTTGCTGCAAGATAGATGTTTCTTAGTGAAGTGAGTGAGCAGCAATGCGAGGGGCCTTGCCCAGGGCCACGCTAATTCTGGCAAGGCCTTTAGTGATTCTAAGAAGCGGCATCATTTACATGTGGCCTCATGGTTCGGCCCCTCTTTTTTGTCTTTGTTTTGTTTTATTTTGCTACTGGTGAGATTCGGGGGGTACAAAGATTGAATGGCTTGCCGTTTCCCCTCTAATTTCTACTCCGAAGAGTAAAAGCCATTTTTCCTAAAGTGTCTTTTCTTTAAAGATGGGAAAATGCTCCTCTTTTTCCGCAGAACAACAGACAGACCAAAGAAAAGTCAGGGGATAATTTTATTGTTTAATATGTGTATGTGTACACATATCTAATACATCACACACGCACACCCCATCCAGGGGTGTGTTCAGGAAGCTTAACAGCTTAGAGCAGAAACCTAAATTCTACTTTTAGATGTGCTTTTAGCTCACTGGATGAACTTGGAAAGGACAATACGCCTCTTTGGTTCCCTGTTACTTCATGTTCAACTTCAGAGTTTCTGACGTGTTTGTCCCTACAATCTCTTTCATTTCTAAATGTCTTAAAGTCCCTGTCTTCTTATGTGAGTCAAGTTAGAGCAAAAATCAGACTGGGAGATCCAGAGCTTAGTGGATGCAATATGAACACAGGTTCCTAAACTTGGTCTCGTTTGTTGTCCTGATGATCAGAGACATAAATTTCCCACATGGCCAACTTCACTCCTTCAGTACATCAAACCCTGTCCCTTAGAGAGCTAAGCCATATGCATAACAGACTCATGCCCCAAAGGCAAGAAGTTGGAACATAAGAGGCCAGATTTAAATATCACGTCATAACAATTCCACAATGGATAGTCACATTAAAATAATTGACTATTGATTTTCTTAGGTGGCTTACTCCTTGCCATATTTTACTCCTAAATGAGTTCATCCCCATCAACTAATATATTTTGGAGTTCTCTTTCTACCTGAGTTCTCTAGGAGCACAATTCAAGCATAAAATTATCTTAAGTAAAAATGTAAATACACCCTAAGCAAAAAATCCAGGTGAAAAAATAAAGGTACAGTATTATCCCAAAGCATTAGTAAATTATTTCCTAATATCATACCATTTTGCATAACCTAATATACTTCCCTTCCCTTATTTTAAGAATACAGAACTGTTAGCTAAAATAATTAAAAATCTAAGTGAATCTAAGTAAAACTTTAAAACCAGTGGGTAATAGACCACACCTTGCATTAAAATAAGCTCTGAAGTAAATTTGATCTGAAATATATTTATTCATTTAGCAACTGCTATGGGAATATTTTTATTAAGTCAATATAACTTCATTACTTTTAAGTAGATATTTTTATCTTTCAGAAGTTTTAGCCACTCTGATTTAATGATCAGATACGCCAGAGAAGCAAAAACTATTTGCAATGACCGCGATGGAAGACTGAATGTTCAAACCCTATGTAGCAAAGGAACTCTGACCAACAACCTGCAGCGAACTGCCCAGGACACGAACCTGGACTGCAGTAACCAGCCCAGGAATCCACGTGCTGCCAGTCAGACTTGTAGGAAGTCAAACTGCTACCTCGACCAACATCCTAAGATGCCAAATAGCCTCTCTAACGGTCAGCCCCAAGTAGCCAAGATGGGATAAATAACTGACAACTTGCCTAAAATTTTCCCCTATTTCCAACTTTGGACAACCAGAGAAAGCTCAGTCTGCAACCCTAGGATGCCCCACTTCCAGTTAGCCCAGCAATGGCTTCCCCATGCCAGCAGCCTCTCCAGGGCTCACTGGAGCCTTCTTTTTCCCCAGTATAAAGCTTCCCCCCTCCTCTGCCTGTTATGAGTCTCTGCCAAATGCAAGCAATAATGGTATCTCCCTTGCTCTAGGGAGCTCTGAATTAACAACCTGCATGCTCTCCTTTGGTTGGTCTTTGTTTATTTCCAAAATAATAATTTCTTTAAAACTTTTATTTTCTTTTAAGTGGATTAAAAGCTATCCCTAAATCATGTACACATAATTTCTTTGCTTAGAAAATAATTTATTATTATAGTGTGCCAAAAGAAGCTGAAATAGAGTCCAGGAAGCATTTTCATAAGTAACGATATGCTGATGTCATCGTGGTGACCACCACACAGTAGCCAAGGACCCATTTTTTCTCACGTGCCAAGAGCCAATCAGAGCACTTTCCATGTATTAATTCATTCCCTTCTCAGCCAGCCCAGCTCAGGGGCTCTGACTAGTTCCATTCTAGCTATGAGCAGCCTAAGAGACCAAGCACAGTGCCCATCTCTCCAGCTGGTGAGCGGCAGACCAGGCTTCTAGCAGCCTGTCCCCAACATCCATGCTTTGCACCTCCACAGACATGGTCCCTGGCTCTAAATGAGAGGAGAAGCCTAGGAAAAAGCAACTTCACCAAAATGGTTCCACAAAAGAGAAGCATTATTTCTCATTTAAAAGGTACAGATCAACAAAACCCAGATGCAATATAATATTCACTATTAAATACATAACATGAAACCAAAATTATCCACAGAATGCAAAATATTTTTTAAAAGAATTAAGAGAAAGGTTGTGTTGATATTCTAGCAGGACCAAGTCTATGCAGCAGAACCCACTGCTTCCTAGGTCGTGCCCTGAGCTCCAAGATTCTGGTTCCCCTGTGGAGGGTGTGGCGGGCAGGTACATCTTGTGGAAAAGGCCCATAGAAGATTCTGATGTGCACCTCGGGATGGGGACCTCAGATCTAAATTTTCCAACTAGCCAGGAGTCCCTGATCATATGACAAAGCATACAGAGAAATTACAGAAATTTGGAAACGATTTCGTGCAGGGAGTTGGGAGTTGCACAAACACAGAGTCGCACACTCAAGTTTCCATGTATGCTAGACTCTCGTTTTAGGGTGGCAGGCACTGCTCACACGAACCATGCAAGAGCAGGTACACAGGGAAAACTATATTCAACAAAATTAAACGTCCCATCGTCACCAGAGTCACCACCAGTCCTTTTCCCTCTCCATCTGCTCCCTTCAGAAACCAGCAGGGCCCGTAGACTTTTTCCTTGATTGGATTTTCCTCTGGCTTTGAAAGGGAAGGGAAAACTAATGAAAATTGTCATTAATGAAAGTAAATACTGTTCATTAACTTTAGCTGTAACTCATTTAAAAGCTAAAATAACTTCATAATTAAAGTGCTAACCAAAATTAGATATTGGAGTATAATAATTAATTTAAAATGGCACATAATAGGCCAAATCTAAGGTAATAACTGAAATGAAAAGAAACGGGGATGATATCTTTTGGATAACTCAGATAAAATAAGTGATTTTACAGTCACTTCTAAAGAAACGGGTAACTTTGATTCTGACTTCTGGTTTTTCCCAGCGTGGTTGTTTTTGTACCTACCTGGAAGGTAGAGATAATTACATTTAACTTTTGTGCCTCAGCAATATCACTCTTTTAGGACTTGGAGATCACTCTGAGGAAGCTACTTTAGGGAGCAGGTAATTATTCCAAGGCAGATGTCAGTGCTATAATTTGTGGACTTAAGTTGTCACCTGTAGGTGTTTTCTTATTCAGTCACCAGACATGCACATGGTAGGCACGCAGCAGTGTCTACCTAACGGAGTCCATTCCACTTCTTGCATAGAAACGCCGCTCATTCAAGTCTTCAAAAGTAGCTTCCTACCACTTAGATTTAACAGATAAACTGTAAATCCTTTTAAATCCTGAGCTGCTCAGCAGGCGCCTGGGGCGCTGGGTGGGGGCGGGTGAGCCTGTGCAGGGAGAGGATAGCACGGAGCGCGTGGGATGAAGCTCATTCGCTCCGGATGCGTCTAGTCTCCACCGTTAGTGAGCGTCACAACCAGCTGGACAGCTTGCTGCACACAGTAGGTCTGGGTTTGGACCTGGGAATTTGCATTTCCAACAAGTTCCCAGGTGATGCTGTTGCTGCAAGCCTGAGGACCCCCTTTGAGAACCAGTGACCCAGACTAAAACCCCCAGCGTTCCCTGGTAGCCAGGGATGTGTACGGTAACATACATTATGCTACCACCAGATCTGACCCAAATTCAACGTGACCATTAGCCATAAACATTCTAATGTTTGGCCATCGGAATGTGAGCCACGCCCTGAGCCTGCGTTCCTTCATCTGAAACAAAAACACTCACCTAATTAATGAGTGGACGTGCTACAGAACGTGTTTACTTTGTGGGTAATAAACAAAGAATTAGAATCCTTCTGGTTGCAAAGAAAGAGCACTTTATGAAGACTTTCTACCAAAAACTCGAAGTCTTTACTGAGGGCAAAGTACACAACCAAATTCAACTCTCACATCTGTAGGTTGAGGAGTGCGCGTTGGCTGGTCAACCGATGGTCACTGTGAGCATCGGCCAGCTGGAGTAAGAAAGGGAGCTTTGCACACTGCGAGCGCTTGCGAGCTGTCTACAGTCCCCGCAGTATTTTGCTGGTCCCTCTTTACTGCTCACAGAAGGTCCCTGTCATGCCCACTGCAGGCTCCGGGGCTCACTCGCAAACGATCAAGTTCTACAGAACTTAGTCCTCGGGCCCCCTCTCTTCTGAATATAGAATTCGTAGCCTAAGTGAACTTATCCAATCCAATCTCCTAGTTAAAAACCTAAATGAGTTTTCCAGCCCGGAACTCTTTTTGTGCTCCTGACCTGTATATCCACCAAGCTCCTCATTCCCACTTCAAGATTTCAAAGGAATCTCTAACTTAATATGTCCCCAACTGAGCTCTGTTTTTTTTCCTCTGAAATTGACTCTTCTTGCAATAAATGGTGCTTCCACCCATCCAGTTAATCTTGCCAGAGACTTGGGAACCAACCTTGACACCTCCCTCATTCTCACTCTCACATCTAATCCATCATCAAAGCTACTGACGCTGTCTCTCAAATATATTTGTAATCTATGCACTTCTCTCTCCAACCCCATTACTGCCACGCTGATGTCAGGTAACATCATCTGTCTTCAGGACGAGTGAAAAAAACTTCCCCTTAATTAGTCTCCTCTTCCCCTGACACGACATCCCCTTACAGTCTCACCCTGCACAGCAGCTCCTGAGATTGCTTTGAAATTTGGCTGTCATCACCATCATCATCATCGAACATTCACACACCACTTTCTACAGGACAGGCACCTGAGAAAGAACATCCTCTCTAATTAACTTAAAAAATTACAACTGTCGAAGTATTATCATCTCACTTTTTAGAGATGAAGCAATGAAAGCACAGAGAGGTTGAGTAACCTGTTCAAGTTGCACAGCCTACGAACGACAGAGTTGCGATTCCAACCGAAGCAGCCGGACAGAGTCCACATTGTGTGACACTTCCTCTCACATGGTCCTGAGTAGGCCACTCATTGGCTTCTGTATGGCTTCCCATTGCCTCTGAGGTCGAACCAGGGTCTTTACCAAGAATTTAGGGGCCTTATCCGGCCTGGCCTTGGCATTCTTCACTGGCATCACTCTCACCCAGTGTCCCTTGACTTGCTGCCAGTCAGCCATGCCGGGTTTGTCCATCTGTGAGCAGGTGTCCAGGGCTCTCCCGCTTCAGGATTTGTCATTCCCTTTGCTGGGCCTCATTTGGATTTGTCACTCCCTTTGCTGGGCCTCATGGCTCTGGGGAGGCCTTCTCGTACCCAGCAAGTCTAAATTACGCTTTCCACCTGCCTGTTTAGTATATCCTGCCTTTCCTTCCGTAGCAGTCACTGTAGTGTCTAAGTGTCTTTGGGCAATGGTTTGTTGCGTATCTGGCTTCAGAGGGGCCGGGCCGAGACCGCCCCTTTCGTCACAGCCTGGGCGGCGTCTAACAAACCCAGAGCAAAGGAGCGCGGGCATCCTGACAGAAAACAGTGCCTACGGAGGCCGGAAGCAGACAAGCAGGCTGCCCACTCACTGGGAAGTGAGGGGGTAGGAGAGGCAGCGGAGGGTTAGGAAAAGGGGTGCCCCTGAGGCGATGCCGAGTCGACGGGAGAGTCCATCCCGCTGGTCTGGACAAGAGATGGTGACGACAGAACTTGGCACTAACCTCAGCTGGGGGCTTAGGAAAAGGGGCTAATGTGAGCGATTCCTGTGGGAACCGTGGGAACAGAGGGGTCTAGGCCTGAGCCTAGAGGCTGCACTGAGATAACCAAACAGAAAAACAGTATCTTCCACGGGGAGAGAAGACTCAGAGAAAGAGCTGGATGCAGAAGGGGCGAGGCCGTCTGACAACACCCAGGGAAGGGCCCCGGAGCGCCTTCGGTGCTGCTGAAAGCAAGGCTGGCCCTGCGGCCCCAGGCCCGCTCTCTGAGGGCTGAGGGGGCTGCAGGCACCTAATTCTCGAAGGGCCCATAGGAACCCTCCTCGGCACTGCCTCAGGCCTCAGCCGCCTCCTCGCTGGGCCTTATCTCTGATTCCCTAGTAAGATGCCACAGGACCACGGGGCTCAAATTCTGCATATAAGTGGCAAATAGGAAAGCAGTCACTCCAAGCACCACGGGGCAGCAGGGAGGGCTCGCTTTCGCCCGCGCCCTGACCGAGGCCTTCTCCACGCAGCTGCGTGGTGGCAGCTGTGAGGGCTGGGGCCTGCCATGCGAGACGCGACATGTGGCTTTCATTGGAATGAATTTGCATCAATTTGCAGGAAGCTCAGTGAAAAAGGCAGCAGGTGTGAGGAAAGTTCTGCTCCCACCTTTTCCTTCCAAGGCTCAGGCACACCCCTACCCGCCGCTCAGACACGGACCAAGTAGACGGCTGACTTAGCAGCTCTGGGCCAGCAGGCTAGTTGACTGGAGGGGTGAGCACAGGGCCATCCAGCCTGGAAATCACACCAGAAACAGGGCAGGGAAGAGGGTTTAGATCCAGGCTGTGCTGTGAGGACAGCGCGAAGGCCCTGTACCTGCAGCCCTAGCCCAGTGGTTAGTCTGCAAACAGTAGCAGCAGAGAAATAGGGGTGTCGCTAATGTCGCCCACGTTTACTTGGGCTATTAAAGTTGTCAAACCCACTGCTTCCTGTGAGGAGCTGCAAAGATCCAGCCTATTGGGAGGGACTGAGATTCTCACCCGACCCTGTGCCGTCCACGGAGCTGGTGACAACGACACTTTACGGACAGGAGTGGGGCCTGGAGAGACTGACTTGTCCATGATCACACACTTGCGACAGGAAAAGACCAGGCATCTCACCCTGGCGCCACTTCCTTTTGACTTTACACGCTGCCCTGGGTGGCGATTTTTACTGAGACGCCTTCTGTCCCGTTGGGGTCTGAGTCACGGAGAGCAGGCGATGGGTCAACCTCACACTCTGAACCTGTGCACAGTACACGACTGTCACCTAATATCGCTCATTTGTGCTAAATAAAGGAGAGGTTGAGCAAACAGAATGAATAAAAGCCAGAGCCAGGCCCTTTGACTCTGAGTCCAGATGTCTCTGTAAGAGCACCTGCTTCGCTCCGGACCATTTCACTGGCTTACAAAAGCCAGGTGGTGGCAAGCCTCTTCATTTTCTTTGGTTTTCTTTTTTCATTTGCTTTAAAATAGGGCTTTATGACTTGCATATGCCAACTTTACAATATAAAAACGAAGGGCATTGTTTTGGTGAGATGAGAGGCAATTATCACTATGAGAAGGTTTCTGTTTTCTGAGCTAAAACAACAGACTCCACCACCTTGGTCTTTATTGGCCCCAAAAAGGGAGGCTGGGAGACAGGAGGAATTACACCTTAATCTATTTATTGTAAATAATCTTATTAAATAGCTGAGAACTTTTACCTCTTCTCTCAAAACCTACTCAATTCTGAGAAAAAACAATGATTTTAGGGTTGAAGTAATTACGGCCTTTGGTATCCCCAGCCTGGCTCTCCTCAGAGGAGAGAGGGGGTTGAGCCCCTGTCCCCAGCACTCAGGCCCATGGAGAAGGTTTTGGGCATTTGTACAAGTTTTTCTTTTTGCCCCTATAGTTCTGCAGGCCTGGTGGCCTGGGAAGTCTAAGGGAAGAGCAGGAAGGGAGAGAGGCCGTGGGGAGGGCACAGTCCCCCGCCCACCAGCCCTGCCTGCCACTGCTTCCTGGGAGCCAGTGTGTCACCTAAGCCGAGCGAAGGGTGGCTCCGGCAACGCCCAGCCTGTCAATTGTGTTTGTCTCCAGTCCGCAGGGTTTTCATTACTCGCTGGGCAGGGACAGCCCGGCCTCTGATAATGTATTTCTGATAAGCATGACGGAGCCCGGAGCTCCTGACAGGATTCACATTTCCAGCCAGATAAAGTGCCCTTTGCATGAAGCTGGCTCCAGGAGTTTAGATGGCGAGATACGGGCGCAGGGACTCAGGCCCAGCTGCGCTGGGGACTATCGATTGGAGTCGGGGGGCGTCTCCAGCCCCATGGGTCCACTTCCCCAGACAGAGGGGCCAAGGCCGCTGTGAGCGTTGGCCAGAGGGCAGAGGGGGACTGATCGGGATCAGCCGCTCGCCCTGACCCTGTGCCTTTCACCTGGAAGTCCCAACAGGAGTAGCAGCCACGCAGGTACCAGGGACTATAGTGGTCCCAAATCAGAGGGAGACGGAGGCCTGCCATGTGCCTTTCCCAAGGTCAGGATCCAGCCAAAGGAGTCACCGGTCCTTCACTCCCAAATCATGGTCTTCTATATGCATATGCTTTATTGCTCAAAGAAATATTTGCATAGCTTCTCATCAAATATTAAAGGATGTTCCAGGGCCGGACTTTCCCATTCAGTCCTGTGTCCTGAGGGCCAAAGGGGATGTATGTGACACTCCTGTGAATTGTTCAGCGTCATGTGTGAAGGAGGCAGGATTAGCACCACGCAAGAGAATCAAATCAATTCTGATTAGCAGAGGGTGTGTGTCGCTCTGTGGGGCTGCTGCCAATTCTACTTTTCTAACTCAGACGCAGCCTGAAAGCGCCTGCCTTTCAGGCATGTGCAGTTGTCAGCCCAAGAAGCACATGCTCATGATGCAATGTCCCCTCCTCAGTATTTCTCAACTCTGCCCCCGTCTCTCAATCCTACTGTTGCCTGGGTGAGGCCTCTTCCTCTAACAACTTTCTATGGAAACTTCCTGGCCTCGGATCTTGCCAGCGAACCTCTGCCCCCTGTGACCTCTGGCATCCAGGTGACACAGAGGCCTGGCTGTGACTCTACCTGCTTTCAGCTCTGCAGTGGCTCCTTATACCCATGGTGAAGTCAGTTATGGGACCAAGCCCTCCAAAACCCTCTGGTGGAACCAGTTGTCACTCCTGCCTCATCTTACAGCTGGCTAATTACAAATATTTATTTGTTTATTTGTCCATTCTTAACAATGCACCTCTTCTTGAAATCTCCTATCTTCAACCCCATGTTGTTTGTGCCATCTCAAATATCTGCATCCCAGTGTCCTCAGGTCTCCAGGCAAACTCCTTCGGACCACAGAAGTTACAGCTGAATTAGCATTGCACTCCTATATTCCCATAGTACTCTGAGCACGCTTCTGCATGGCGCTTATCACATTTTACTCTAATGTGCTCTTTAAGAATCTGTTTCTGATACTAGAAGTGAGTTTTGCAGGGCCCAGGGCAAGAGTCCAAATGGAGGCTCACAGGTCAGGTCTTAACATTTTAAAGTTATAAATCAAGGCATCCAATTGTTAATTAAAATATATTCAGTCTTCTAACCTTGATGACTATTTCTTCAGAATGGCTTGGAAGCCCAGGCCCAGGTCCAGGTTTAGAATCTCTGGATTCCCCACAGCTCTTTGCTGGGATGTGGTGGGACCTGGAGGACTGTCCTGGTCCCTGGCCCTCTCCTGGCCTCTCCTCTACCCCTGGATCTGCCTTGCTCTCGGAAGGACCCATGTGCATGTGGGTGGACAACCCTGGCCACTCCTCCAGCTCCGTCCACTGCCCTTTCAAACTTCTACCTCTACAGCCTAGAGGTGCACCCATGGATAATGCCACATGTCTAGAAAGGACAGCCTTGGGGAGGGGTTGGAATGGTTTTGTCACGGAACTTGCCTTAATAGTCACAGAGCTTTTTATGAAGGGAGACCCAGGATTGAAGAGGCCATGTCCTCTGGATCTATATAGTCCTCCCTTAAAGGGAAGGGATGCAACCAGAGGGCGAAACAAGAGGTCCAGCCCAGGCATCCCTCTTGCCCAGGCAAGGGCGACACAGTCCTAGATCCTCGCCCTCTCCTGGCCCCCAAGAGGAGCTCAATAACTGCTAGAAGAATTAGCAAGTGAAAGGGTGAATGAATCTCTATTTACAAGCATATATAAAATAGGATCTTGCTGGATACCAACCCGTAATGCAAAGCCTGCCTGCCCTATATAAGGACACGAGAATGGAGCTCTGAGTTTGGAAAATAATGTGTATTTCAACATTATCACAAACGTCACCTGCTTAGTCAGAGAGTAAAATATTTTATTTAGTCAGTGAGTTCATTTTTGCATTAAGGTGATGCAGAATGACAGGTGGACAGGCATGGACTCTGAAGTCCGCTGTAATTTAAATGAGCCGTCTCTTCCCTGTCTATTTGGTGGAAATATTAATCATATTATACATTGGAAACTATAAGTAGGGCATGTAGGACTGGGCTTGTGAAGTAAATATTGTTTTGTTTCATTTCACATTCTTTTGAACCTTAGAGAGCAGTTCCATAGCTGCACAGGCTACAGGGTTAGCCGAGGGGACACTCCAATGGTGTTGAACTTCAATAAGCTAACGCATAAGAAAGAAGCAACGGGAGACGTGGTTCAGCAGCATGGAAAATGCACGTAATACAGACTTAAGTCCTCCTTCTGCAAACACACGGAAATGTGAGATACGATACAATGGAGTATGACACGAATAATTAAACATAGGTGTAATTTCTAAGGAGAGAATATTTCCTTAGTGCTCTGAAAACAACAAGAGGGAACTCAAAACCACAACACTCCAGTGAGCTGATACTGAGGCGGGTAGTAAACCTTCATGTGGACTCTGGGGCTAGAAGATGAGATTTAAATATCCATAGGGAAGTAGCTGTTGCCAGTGATCCACACAATATTGGAAGGTGGGGTTCAGAGCTTTGCACAAAGAGACTGCTCTCAAAGGCCTCTCAGTGTCATAGGAAAAACAAAATAAAAACAAAACAAAACAAAAACCAACCAGAATAGAAAACCTCCATCTATCAACGCAGAGAAGCAGAGAACTGGTCTGCCCACAACTTGGAATAAAAGTAACTGAGAAATCAGATCCTTAAAAATTCATCTCACAGGTAGATATGGTGTCTAAAAGCACATGGTGCTAAAATCACACATGAACTCTGGTCTAGGAACTGTGCCTGCGGCTTCCATAGAGCAAACACAGAATAGCCCCAGCCCAGGATGCATGAGGAGGATTCCAACAGGAAACAGGGAAACAAGTAAAGAAACAGTTTCCATGGAAATGAGAATGCCACCGAAAGTCACAGCCATTGAGGCCACAGACCACCAGGGCCTGAGTTAGTAGGAGAAACAGAAGGGACAACCAGCACATCGAAACCAGAGGTAAAGACAACACAGCTACTCTGCTCAAAAGAATTAAAACAACAAAAGACGAAATAGAAGTAATGGGGGGTTCTTTTAAAAAGAACACAGGCAGCTTTATTTGAAAAAAAAAGCTTCCTGTTTACTAAATGCTAGGCATTGTGGGGACCTTTTTATAGGTATTACTTCATCTAATTGATCTAATATTTAAAACAATCCTTTGAGAAAGACACTACTTGGTATTCTATTTTTAGAGATGAGAAAACTGAGGCACAGAGACATTAACTATTGCTCCAGATATACTGTTCATAAGCAATGAAGTCAGACTTGGAACCAAGGCTGTCTTGCTGTAGAGCGTGTTTCTTTAATCACTGTTGGAAATAATGAAATTTCAGAAAATGAAAAGGACAGTCATTAAATTTAAAACTCAATGGCTATGCAGGAGATTGCCTACAGTTGAGTACAATAAGAAAATGAAAAATGTATTTGAGCAATTCATAGAGACTACATGGTGGAGAGATGGAGATATAGCAATATACATAAAGGGTGGAGAATATGGAAGATATAAAATATAAAATAAAATGGTCAAACATATTACCAATAGGAATTTCAGAAGCAAGACATGAAACCTTAGACTCATGAGACTCACTCCTAGGCAGAAAAAAATAAAAATAAATCTAAACAGATATATCATAAGGAAACTACATGACACCAAAGACATAGAGTTTACCATAAAAGTAACAAGAGAGAAAATATACAGATTATCTTAAAAAGAACAAAAATTAGACTAACAGCAGAATTTTTATCAACAAAAACAGAGGGCAAAACCCCATCAAGTAATGTAGCCAAATTAGGAAGATAACTTAAAAAGAAAGAAAAATTGTCAATGTACATTTTTATAGAGAAATAAACTATAAACATGAGAGAAACCTGAATAAAGTTCCAATAACCCAGAAAAAAAAATGAATTTGTGAAATTAACAAGTTTATTTTACAAGTCACATGGAATTCTAAGGGATACAGACAGCACTGAAATAGAACAAAGCAGGAGGACTCCCACTTCTGATTACAAAACTTACTACAAAGCCACAGGACAGACATATAGATAAATGAAACAGAAATCAGAGCACAAAAATAAGCACATGTATATGTGGCCAACTGATTTTTGACAAGGGTGCCACGACCATGACATGGGGAGAGAACAGACTTTTCAACCAATTGTACTGAGAAAACTGGCCAGCTTCATGCAAAAGAATGAAGTTGGATCCTTACTTCAAACAAACCCTTTAAAAAATCTAACTCAAAATAGATCAGAGACCTAAATGTAAAAGCTAAAAATATAAAACTCTTAAAAGAAAACATAAGGGTACATTTTTTGTGTCTATAAATTTGGCAAATAATTTTTAGACATGGCACCAAAAGTATGAACAACAAAAGAAAAATTCTAAATTAAACTTTATTAAATTTTACAATTGGGGGCTTTAAAAGACATCATAAAAAACTGGAAAAAAGTCTCACAGGGAATATTTACATTCAGATATTACACTTGTATCTGAAATATATAAAGCACACTTAAAACTCAATAATAAAAAGACAACGCAATTAAAACAACGGGCACAGGGTTTTCATAGGCATTTCTCCAAAGAAGATATACAATTTGCCAGTATCAGAGGAGAAGATGCTAAGCAGCATTAGTCATCAGGGGAATGAAGTCAAAACACAATGACCGATCCAAAATAACTAGGGTTCTCAGAAAGACGATACCAAGTGTTGGTGAGGCCTCGGGGAAACAAGCCTCAGACGCTGCTGGTGGGAATGCGAGCTGAGTCACTGCTTTCGTCGGCATTTTGTCAGTTCCTTAAAAACTTAAATGCACAGTTACTATATGACCCAGAAATACCACGCCTACTTATAAATCATAAGAAAAAGAGAGAGAAAGGAAAGGAAAATATTCTTTGCATAAAAACTTGTACATGAATGTTCATAGCACCATTACTCACAAGAAACAAAATGTGGAAAGAGCACAAATGCCCGTATCCTGATCAATGGAGGAACTAAATTCTTAACTCATACTATGGGATGTGATTTAGCTATAGAATGAAATCAAGTAAAATATGTGAGCAAAGAAGCAGTTGCAAAAGACTACATATGATTATAATAATAGAGAATAGAGAAGACTACGCATTATATGATTATAATATATAATATATAATGTATAATCGGTCATGTTAAATTCAAATCAAGAACAAGGATTTCCATGGACACATTCCAGATTAGCGGTGGTTTAGAGCTGGGGTGGTGGTAGCCATGGGATCCAGGGGAGAGGGGTACAGGGTTTTCTTTAAAGGTAATGAAAATACCCTAAAACTGACTCTGGCGATGTTTGCACACATCTGTGGATAGGCTAAAAATTGAATTGTACATTTTAAATGGATAAATTGTATGGTATATAAATTATATCTCAATAAAGCTGTTAAATAAAGAAAAATAAATAAATTTGTTCTTTTAGACCGTTCCTAAAGGCTATACAACAACAGCAAAAAGCCATTTAACCCCAGAATGAAAGATAGAATGCAGGAAGCAATTGTCAAAGAAGAATTTGGAAATACACTAATAGATTTAAATAAGGATTGACTTTTAAAAAAAGTATGATAAGCTCAGCCAGCTTGTCTCAGCAGTTGAGCATCGACCTAGGATCTAGGAGATCGCGGTTCGATTCCCAGTCTGGACACATGCCCGGGTTGCGGGCTTGATCCCTAGCAGGGGGGGTGCAGGAGGCAGCTGATCAGTGACTCTCTCATCATTGATGTTTCTCTCACTCTCTCTCTCCCTCTTGTTTCCTCTCTCTAAATCAATAAAAATATATTTTAAAAAAGAAGTATGATAAGAATTAAAATAGAATTTGTGACAAAACTATGATTTAGGAAAAGAAGGCAGACATCAATTAACTTTAAAAATTAAGTTAAAGATTCCCGTGCTTGTTTAATGTAATTATATGTTAATATAAATATTCAATATTAATATAAATGATGTAATATTTTATAGTAATATAAATTATATATAATTATATATATGCACAACTTATGGCTGAGAATGTGGTTAGTTTTTTAACACGCATTAGGTATATTTGAAGAGAATATGTATTCTCTAAATTTGGGGTAAAAGATCTTAAATACATTCATTAGAAAAATGTTTTACACACACACATCCAACAATATACTACTTAAAAGAGCTGTATGAGAAATAAAGATCTTGAAGTTTACAAAAAAATGTATGAAAAGAGTCAAATAGTTTCAAAGGGTGATCTGGTACAGCAATACTAATATAACTAAAATAGCTAAAACAAATAACATTTTTGAGTGTTAACTATGTGTCAGACCTCATAACTGAGCCCAGTAACTGAGTTGTTAACTTAAAGCCACCTTATGAGGTACATTCTAGCAGAATTGCAAGGTGAAGTTGAAAAAGTTCAAAACTGCAGTATAAGTTTCCAGCACACCTCTCCCAGAAACCATTACAGCAGACACACGAAATAAAATAACCACATTGGACTAAATAAACACACCTAAAACCCTGCTCCTCACATTTATAAACTGTACCCTTTCTCCAAGCAGATCTGACACAATGAGGGATCTGACCACATTCTAGGACAAGAGCTTAATCTCAAAAATCGAACATAGCATTGCAATCCTACAGGCCATGAAGTGTAATCATAATGAAATAAAATCACTAATCAATAAGTAAAAATTGGTGAGAAAAATCAGCCACAAGTTTATGCTGGCCTACTACAAGACATTTTTCAATAATCCATGGGTCAAAGTAATGATGATGAAATCTATAAAATATATAGATCCAGATGACATTATAAATTGTGCATATAAAACTACTTGAGCCCTATACAAAAGGAAATGTAGGAACTTAGATGTATACATTAAATAACTGATTATCTAAATGTACATTTTGAGGAATTAGCAAAGATACTATAGCAGACCTAAAGAAAGCAGAAGAGAGGAAGTGAAGGTAAGAACATGTTTATTTGTTATTTGTTATTTATATATATTATTCATATTTATATTATACTTATATAATATAAGGTGATTTAGTTATAGAAGTATTATAATATCATGGATTCTGGTGATACTAGGGAATTTAATAAGCAGATTCTAAAATTCCTATGGAGAACCAATGGGCCAAAACAGGTCAAGGCAAATTTAAAGAAGTAAAAGAAAGACTTGGAGGCCATGCCCAAATTAAGAAATACTTTAATATACAATTATATTATATAAAGGGTGAGATATAGATGCACAATAGAAAAATAGAGCAATGAAACACAAATATGGAAAACTGATATAGGACGTGGCATTAAAACGCAGCGTGGGAAGGATGGACTGTTCAGTCAATGGTAATAGGAAAAATTATTTCCATATTACAAAAACCACATTGGATCCTTAGCTTAAACCATTTACAAACCCTTCACCTCCTGGTGCACTGAGGCGTTCTGAGGGGTCCGGAGGAAAGTGCAGGTGAATGTATATAGACAGGTAATCAGATGACCCGCCATAAACTGTCAGAAGAGATTATACATACTTTTCCAAAATATGTGTCTTTATAGTACTCTATGCTTGGATTTTGTGTCTGTGTACAAAAGATAAGCAAAAAAATCAGCTTGAATGGACATAAATGATGGTCGGCTTCACAAGGAAACATGGGAATGCACATGCGCTCAAGGAAGAGTCCACGGTCAGAAAGAGAAAGAAAGGGGTGGGGGAGCGAGGGTGGGAGGGGGAGCAGGGTGGGGAGGAAGGAAAGAAGGGGGGCTGTGGAAGACGGGGAAGGGGCGAGGGAGAGGAGAAGCGAGGGGAAGAGAGGGGAGAGGAGGCAAAGGTAGAAAGGAAACATGTGACAGCACCACTTGTCAGAAGAGGTCTGGAGGAAGGAAGTCCTACATGCTCCTGCGGAAAGAGTGAAGTCGTTAAAAGAAATAAGGCCCTTTGGAGAAGAATCTGTCAGTAGCTGGTGAATCTGAACATGCTCGTACCATCTAAGAATCCCACCCCTTGGTTCGGGCCCCGAGAACCCATCCCACGTACGCAGTGATGTCCTGTGCACACGAAGCATACACAGGCCTGTGAAGGACCTAAGTTGCTCTTCTCTTGGAAGGAGCAAAAACTCAGACGTATTCTCAATGTCCCTCCTTAGGGGAAAGGATTTAAATGAACCCAACTTACCTGGATCCGTGTGGCTAAGTCATAAAAAGGATGGTGAGTGGGAGAAAAAGGGAAAATTACGAAAGATGTGTAGAGTCTGAAGCCAACCCAACGCAGCCTAGTGTTCGTGGCCACACGCGTGAACAAAAAAACAATAACACGGATGGGAAGGCCCAGCGAGGAGAGTGGGAACATGTGGGACAAAGTGGGGGAATAGGGCATGGAAAGGGCTTCACTGGTATCTACTCGTATTACTTTATTTTATACACCAATGTATATAAAACATGCTTTACCTGTATTATATTACATAGAAAGACCCGAAGTAGAAAATACAATAAAAATGTTAACATTTCAAATATCTGATTGATGAGTGCATGGGTGTTAAGCTGCCATTTCTTTTGTACATTTGAATTTTCCAAGTCTTTCAAATACTCCAGAATTTTAATAATTTGGTGATGATTAATTTTAGATTAGTCTCCATAAGAATAAAACTTTTGTTTTTCTTTGGATCGGTTATATTATAGTACAATTCACCCATTTAAAGTGTACAATTCACTGCTCTACGTATATTCACAGAGCTGCGCAGTCATCACCGCAGTAAGTTCAGAACATCCCGTCTTTCCCAAAGAAACCCCATGCCTTTGAGCAGTCCCTTCTCACTTGCCTCCGACCCCTCCCATTCTCTGCTCTACTGAACCATTTATCTACTTTCTAGATATTTCACATAACTGGAATCATACAATATGTGGGGATTTTTTACTACCTTCTTTAACTTAAGGTACTGTTTTCAGGGTCCATCCATGCTGTAGCATGGATCAGTATGTCATTTCTTTTTATTGTTAAATAATATTTAAATCTAAGGATATACCACATTTTATTTATTCATTTATCATCTGATAGCTATTTAGGTTGTTTCCACTTTGGGGCTATTATAAATGATGCTGCAATGAACATTAGTATATACACTTTGTGTGGATATATGTTTTCAAGTCTCTTGAACATATACCTAGAAGTGGAATTGTTAGGTGATATGGTAACTGTATGTTTAACGTCTTGAGAAACTACCAGATTGTTTTCCCAAGAAGTTGAGCCATTTTCCATTATTATTAGTAATAAATATATGGGGATTCCAGTTGCTCCACATCCTTGCCAACATTTGTTATTACCTGTCTTTTTTAGGATAGTCATCTTGGTGGGTGTGAAATGGTATCCTGTTGTTTTGATTTATATTTCCCTGATGGCTAACTGGAGGATCTTTGTGTGTGTGTGTGTGTGTGTGTTTAATATTTATTTTCTGTAGGCTACAAAACCTGATGACCATGTTTATTAAAATTACTCTTTTTTTAAAATTTATCTTTATTGTTGAAAGTATTACAGATGTCCCTCTCCCCCCACCATTGATCCCCTCCACCCTGCATCCTCCCCACCCCCAGGCCTTCCCCACACTATTGTCTGTGTCCATGGGCTATGCATATAAGCATATAAGTTCTCTGATTAATCTCTCCCCATCCCTTCACTCCCACCTTCCCACTGAGACTCATCAGTCTGTTCCATGCTTCTATGTCTCTGGATCTATTTTTTCATTATATTCCACATATGAGTGAGATCATGTGGTATTTGTCTTTCTCTGACTGGCTTATTTCACTTAGCATAACACTCTCCAGGTCCCTCCATGCTGTCCCAAAGGGTAAGAGATCCTTTATGAGCTTATTGGCCATAAATATCTTCTTTAGAGAAATATCTGTTTTAGTTATTTGCCCATTTTTTCAGTTGGTTTTATGTTTTCAGTTGGTTATTATTGAAGAGTAAGGGTTTTTAATATATTTTAGATAAAAGTTCATTATAGTATATGATTTGCAAAATTTTTCCCCATTTTGTGGGTTTCCGTTTTACTTTCTTGATGATGTCCTTGGAAGCCAAAAGTTTAAAGTTTGATAAAATCCAATTTATTATTTTCTTTTGTCACTTGTGCTTTTGGTTTTATATATGGAAAAGTTTTTTCCACCTATGATGTTGTGATATAAGAAATATTTTTTTGTCTTGATACATGGCTCCTCCTTGCACACGCTTCCTAAAACCCTCATAATTTCCCAGGTGATAAGAGCTGTAGGAGCATCTTTTGTTATAACTTAGTTTTTTGTTCCTAGTTCCTGAAATAACTAGAAAATGGCAAAGGTGAAAGGAGTGTATTTTATTATTCATAACAAGCCCCTTTCAACACCACCTAAGTGTATGTTAATGAGGTGATTTTTGGCAAACCTTTAGAAAACCCCTGGTGAGGAGCTGTTTACCAAGGGGACAAAATCTGTGAATAGATGGTTGGAAATTTCAGCCCTCATCCCCAACCTCCAGGCTACAAAACCTGATGACCATGTTTATTAAAATTATTCTTTTTTAAAAATTTATCCCAGGGAGGGAAAAGGGACCAGAGGTTGAATCATTCCCTGGTGGCTAATGACTTAATCAGTCATGTTTGTGTAAGGAATCCTCCATAAGAATCCCAAAAGTACAAGGTTCAGAGAATCTCTTGGTTGGTGAGTAAGAACACAGCCATGTCCTGGGGGGTGGGGGGTGATATTATCCCCAAACTCCATGGTCCAGAGACTCCTGTTCTCGGGACCCTTCCAGAACCCACCCTTCGTATCTCTTCATATGTCTATTCATGTGTATCCTTTGACAAATATGTGATTTGTAGTAAACTGGTAACCTAGTAAGTAAACTGTTTGCCTGGGTACTGTGAGCAGTTCTAGCAAATGACTGACCCTGTAGAGGGGTCCTGGGAACCTCTAATTTGTAGTCTAGTAGACAGAAGTCGTGGTTAACTTGTGGACCCTCCACTTGCAATTGAAGTGGAAGTGGGGGGGGGTAGTGCTGTGGGACTGAGACCTTAACCTATGGTGTTTGGACTAAGTCCAGACAGTTCAGTGTCAGAACTGAGTTAAAGTGTAGGACATCCAGCTGGTAAGGGGGGCTTGGTTGATGTGGGGAAAACCCACACATCTAATATGAGAAATGTTCTGGGAAGTGCTGGGCATGAGAGGCATGGTGAGTCAAGGGAGAAGCTGAGTTTTCCTTTTACTGCACAATGTCATGAAGATTGACTCCTTTGTTTTCTTCTAAGGGTTTTATAATTTTAGCTACTACATATAGGTTTATTATACATTTTGAATTAAATTTTTGTGTATAATGTGAGAAAGATTCCAACTGCATTATTCGCGTGTGCGTACACAGTTGTCCCAGCCCCCTTTGTAGTAAACAGTACTCTTTCCCCACTGAACAGTCTTGGCAACCCAAGTCAAAAATAAATTGACTGTAAATATGAGGATTTATTCCTGGACTCAATTCTGTTTCATTGATCTATTATCTGTCCTTAAGCCATAATTGCATTTTCTTGATTATTGCAGCTTTGCAGTAAGTTTTGAAATTGGGAACTGTGATTCCTCCAACTTCGTTCCCATTAAATATAGTTTTGGCTATTCTGGGCCCCTTATATTTCTATTTAAACTTTATCATCAGTTTATCAAATTCAGAAAAGAAGTCGGCAGCATTTTGCTAAAAACTGTGTTGAATCCGATCTATTTTTTGGGAAAATGTCATGAAGAACTGATGCCATTTCTTTTTAAATGTTTGGTAGAATTCATCAGGGAAGTCCTCTGGGCCTGGGCTCTTCTCTCTGGATTGTGTTTAGATTACTATTACTTGTTATAGGTTTACCCAGATTTTCAATTTCTTCTTGAGTCAATGTCAGCAGTGTGTGTCTTTTTAAAAATTTTCCATTAAATCTAAGTTATCTAATTTGTAGGCATACATTTTCTCATCATGTGCCCTTACAATCTTTTTTATTACTGTAAGTTCCATAGCGATGCCCCTCTTCAATTGTGATTTTAGTAATCTGAGTCCTCTCTCTTTTTCTCTTGATCAGTCTAGCTTGTTGACCTTTTTAAAGAACCAACTGGTAATTCTGGTTTAGAAATATATTTGACACAGGCTTCCATCTGATTTTTTTTTTTTATAACAGAACTTAGAAAAGTCATAAAGATGCTGCTTGCAGAGAATATTAGGTCTTCCAGAACGGGTACTCCAGTTCGCTTTCACTGTCACTGTACACCAGAAAGAGATATAACCAATTCAAATAAGAGGAACGCTAATTGTGTATCTTTCCATAATTCTAAAAAATTCACCAATCCAAATAAATAGATTGTTTTCAACATGAGCATTTAAGAAAGCTCTGAGATTATGATTTGAAGCTGCTTTTTAAAGGGAGGAAACTAAAACGAATAGATAATATTCTTTTACTTTGAGCTTTCTCTTTCCTATGTTTAAAATAGATGTTGATGCCTCTCACATTCAAGTCAAGCTCTGGACTCATTAATTTCAGGAATACTTATTGTATGCTAACATGAGCCACACAGTACTGTGTGTGCTGGTTATACAGGACAGATGATGCCCCTGTCCTCAAAGCAATTACAATTGGTTCTGAATCAAACTTCCAACTTTGGGAGCTCCATTTCAGTACTTCTAAGGCACTGCAAAACCGTCATTTCTCAAATGCTAGTCTTGATTTCTCTCTTCAAACCTATCACCTCCCCACCACCACCCTTCCGGCCCTGAATCTAGTCTTCATCATCTCAAAAAATAGCACCAGCGATCACCCAGTTCAACCCAAATATCTTAGAATCTATTCATGGCTGCTCCCTTTTCTTCATGACTATCAGAAAAACCTTTTTTTGCTTCTGACTCAAATTTATATCTGGAATACATTCACTCTTCTGCAACTTCACTAATTCAGATCATCACCATCTCTGACATCATAGCTCTCCCCTCCTTTCCTTCACCATCTATTCTCTACCCACAATATAGAGTGATCTCTTCCAGTTAATATTTATAAGCACATGTCACCCCTTGGCCTCTTGGAAAGCCTTCCAACATGTTAAATTAAATCTAAAGTCTTTTATATGAACTTGGTTACTGTGTCCCTTTTTGCCCTTCCAGCTTCATCATGAGTCACCCCCTTACTTACCCAATACGATCTGCGCTCACTAACTTCTAGTATGCAGTGAACATTTGTCCAAGGAATGAACGAAGAACTGATCCTTAAGGATTCTTAGAAATGATTTCCAAAAACTTTTTTATGATCCAGTTGCAGCAACTTAATTATCTCTCTATTAGAGATAGTTTCCCCACTATAAACTCTGAACATAATAAAACCAACAGTGTAAAATAAGTATGAATTTAGAATATACCCCAGAATTAGGTTATTCTCAACCCAGAAGGCATGGTTTCATGAGGGTCTACTTTCCCATCCCGAGCACTAGGACAGTACATCAAGGCAAAAGCATTTTAGAGATTAAACTTTCTTCTTGTTCCAGAAACATATTAGAGCATAAACTCCTCAATCCCCTCAGGAAATAAAGTCTGATTTCCACAGGTGAATGGGGGAAGGAAAGAGTGGTCTGTGAAGCAATTCAGCGTCCATTCCCACTCTCCTTTGATAGTTACATGCATTTTCTCCCTGGCACTTAGATTTGACTGAGCATTAAAGGTGGAAAAATAAGGACCGTAACTTCTTTCTCCAAATGATCATGACTGCTTGATAGAAGGTCTTTAACAAGCTCCCACTCTGACAAGCCGCCGTTGTGTCCATGCTTGGAATGGCTTCATTCTGTGCAGATGACACACTCAAACAGCAAGTGCATTAAGCTGTGGCAGCTTCCCACTGGCCTGAGCAATTGCATTAGGAAAACGCCATTAGCCGAGCTCTCTCTTCATCTGTTCTCCCCTCCTCCCCCCACCAGTGAAAGCTATGTTCAATACTACTATTAAATTGCCCTTAGAAACACACTTTTCAAAAAAAAAATCAATGCACATGTGTTTTCATACTTGTCACAGAGAGATCAAATGACCAATCTAAGATACATTATTCCAGCACAAGCTTTACATTTTAACCTAGCTTCTTTCGGTGGCATATTTATGAGCTCACACCCCAACTAAAAAAAGAGAAAGCAATGGGTGGGAGTGTGCAAGAGAGTAAGAATGGATGGCACTATTATTCCGAGCACTTTTTCTGCATTTATGGAGCACTGCATGGTGAACGCAGAGCAGCCTGCTGGGATGGGGTAGAAATGGTGATATTGGTAGCAGGGAACCAAAGCCCTAAATCCCAAACTTGCTATGATTCAACTTATAATACCCATTCCTTTCCTAATGAATTTGAATGTGCTTCCTAGTCTGACCCTTCCCCCTTGTTTAGTTGTGAGCCCCTTTTTACCAGGAGGCCACGCACTACAGAGTTTATTTACGGCGCTGGAGCTAAAAGCAGTGTGACTCTATAACTTTGTAAATTTATCAGTCTAGGCAAGTTACTAAACCTCGCTGTATTTCAATTTCTTTATGAAAAAATAGGAACAGTAAGAGTACCTAAGTTAGGGAGTTGTTGTAAAGACTGAATTATTTTATTAAGTAAGGCACTCAAGCAATGTAAGCCATGCTATTACCTATTATTATTTAGTATGATTAAGAAGAGAAATTACCCTTCCTGATAGGGATACATGATGCGGATTATAGACTTAATATCCACTTCCAGCCGTTATGGGTCACTGTTTTAGACCAGCCCTACGGCTGTGAACAGCTATCAAAAGGACACAGCCGCTTTCAGGCAATGAACACAGACAGCACAGGACTGCGATTACTGAGAGAAGGCAAGTCCCACAGTTGCCCAGGTTTCCACCTCAGGACAATTTCCCAGCCACACGGCACGGGGCTGGTGTCACAGCGGAGCTCTGCGTTCCTGCTGAGCTGGCGGAGCAGAGATCACAGTTCAGGGCAGCTGGAGACGTGGGGTCCGCAGTTGGGAAATTTGAGAAGAGGTAGCTATACAAAAAGGAAGCCTCAGAAGTCTCTCCAGGAGTCCCCTACAAGCCTGCGACTGAGGGAGTCCCCACTGGGCAGCACAATCAGATGCCAGTTGCTAGGAAATTAGGAACAGAACATAGGTGCCGTAGGCACCGCGGGTGGTGGGGGAAGCAGTGCCCAGGCATTTGGGAGCGTGGGCCCTGCCGGAATGATTAGCTCTGCTTCTTAACCCAGTGGGCTCCGGCTGAGACGCCGGGAAGTTGTCTGTAGGAGTAGGAACCACATAGAGAGCAAGATCCACTCTAGGTCCTTTCAGCAAAACCTAGAAAGGAGTCCTAACAGGGTCCAAAGAGGGTAGAGTCTGGGGGCTGAATCTTGGTAAAGTAGGTCCATCTAATCATCCAGTAATGGAACTGCCGGCTAAAACAAAAATCAGTAGTCTTCGGAGTAAGGTAACAGAATCGAGAGAGCCTGCGATTTATTATACATAATTCCAGTATTCAATCAAAAATCTACAGTCATAAAAAGAAAGGGAAAAATGTGGTTTTTACTTTAGAATAAAAGCAACCAATAGAAACTGAACCCAAGATACCTAGATACTGAGGCAAACAGACATACTTAAAGCAGCTATTATAAATATATTTAACAAATCAGCAGCCTGGCCAGGCGTGGCTCAGCGGTTAAACATCGACCTGGGAACCAGGCGATCGGGGTTCAATTCCCGGTGAGGGCACATGCCCGGGTTGCGGGCTTGATCCCCAATCAGGGGCATGCAGGAGGCAGCCGATCAATGACTCTCATCATTGATGTTTCTCTCTCTCTCCCCATCCCCCTTCCTCTCTCTGAAATCAATAAAGATATATAAGAAACAAAAAACAAAAAAACACACAAATCAAAAATGTGTTCACGAAATTACAGAAAATATGATAAATGAGTAGGCAGATGGGGAATCTCAAAAAAAGAAATAAAACTATTAAAAGCAAAGTATATCACTGAAATTAAAATTTCACTGGATGAACTTATTAGCAGATTCAAGATGACATAAAAAAATCAGGGCATTGCTCTAGCTGGTTTGACTCAGCAGTTAGAGCCTCGGCCCTCGAACTGAAGGGTCCTGGGTTTGATTTGATGTGTCTCTCACATCATTCTTCCTCTCTCTCTCTCTCTCTCTCTCCCTTCCCCCCTTTTACTCTCTCTAAAAGCAATGGAAAAAATATCCTTAGGTAAGGAATTAAAAAACAAAAAATCAGTGTGTTAACAAATAAATATATTTATCTAATAAAAGTTACCTAATAAATACAATAAATAGAAGCTACCCAATTTTTATAACAGAAATAAAAAAGATTTAATAAAGGTAAATACAACACTATCAAATGGGCTAATTTATGTGTAATTGGTGTCCCAATAAAAAAATTTAAAAAAGACTTATTGTGGGCAGACAAATATTTAAAAATACAATGACAGAGAACTTCCCAAATTTTATTTTTAAAACACCACCAATCTATAAATCCAGTAAGTTTAGCAGCCATCAAAAACGATAAATATAAAAAGACCAAATCTAGGCGCATCATAGCCAAACTGCTGGAGGCCAAAGGAAAAGAGCAGGCTGGACACGAGTAAGAACCTAACAATTCTCTGACCCTCATCAGGACAGGAGCGTGTGGGAGACAGTGGGGCAGCCTCTCCACCCGCCAAAAGGAAGGAGTCAGCCCGAGATCCACGACTAGTGGAATTTTCCCAAGCAAGAGGGAAATAGAGAACTTTTCTATAAACAAGATCTTTGAAATTTTGTTTTCAGCAGATTTACACTGCAAGAAAGGTTAAAGGATGCTTTTCAGCTCCGAGGAAAATGATACCAGATAAAAACTAACATCTACAGGCAGGAATGAAGAGCTCCAGGAAGGGGGCACAATTCACTGAGTTTACTTACTTCTCATGGTTTAGTGTAAAATGTGCTGGCTGCTTTCAGCAAAACAATAACAGTATAAGCTGGAATTCAAAGCACATGTAGAAGTAAAAGCTATGACAACCCCACAGGAAAAGGGGCAGCTAAGTGGAGCGGTCAGTGGGGACCGAGCATCACGGAGAGTCATGGGTGAAGCGCTACGGGTGTGTATTGTTAACTGTAGACAAACCACTAATAATAATCATAAAGGGTTACAGCTAGGAAGTCAATAGAAGAAATAGTCTGAAACTCTGAAAATACTGTAAAAGAAAGCTAGGGAAAAAAATGTACAAATTAAAAACAAATAGCAATAGGGTAGACTTAAATCCAACCAAAACAATCATGACAGAAAATGTAAATGGATTTAAAACCCTAATTAAAAGGCAGAGATGATCAGAGTAAGTAAAAAAGTAAAAGGAAAGCCTAACTATAAGCTGTGTGCAAACGATGCGTTTGAAATGTAAAGATCGAGAGGAGTTGCCCGCGTAAAGATGAAGCACAGGCTCTGGAGAAAAGGGAAGCGTGGGGAAGCCAATGCAAGGGACGCCCAGGCCCAGCGCAGGGCCGGGAGGGCGCCGCCTGGAGGACGCGCCAACTGGAAGCACGCGCTCGGCCAACGACAGTGTCGAAAGCCATGGAGCAAACGCCGACGCACGGAAGGGAGAAACGGGCACATTTACAACTAAAGCTGCATATTTTAGTTTCCCCTACTCACTAATTGCTGGAAAGAGGCAAAAAACGAGGGAGGAAAAGGAACATCCAAACGTTATCAAGCAAATTGATCTAATGGACATTTTAAAACATCGCGACCAATGATGACAGAGCACACACACACATTCTTCTCAAATGTTTTCCAAGGGAGACCATATCTTGACTGTAAATAAGCCTGAATATATTTTAAAGCCTGATTTGGAAATTAAATTAAAAAAAATCTAAATAACCCATGGGTCAAATAAAAATCATACAGAAATTACAAAATATTTCCAACAGAATAATAGTTAAATATGTTTCAAAAGTTGAGAAATGCAGCTAAAACTGCTCACAGGAAATTTATAGCTTCTGAATGCCTTTATTAGGAGATAAGATGAAGTCCATAATCTATGTTTCCCCCAAAGAAAGTAGACTAAAAACAATCTTAAACCTAAGTATAAAGAGATATTAAACAATATAGGTAAGCTCAAAAATCAATGAACTAAGACACAAATGATATGGAAAATTAACCTAAAATGTGGTTATTTGAAAAGATTAATAAAGTTTACAAAAATTTCTGGTAAGCATAATCGTAGAGAAAAGAGAACAGAACAAACTGTCAGCATCAGGAATGAAGCAGGGATATCACTGGAGATCCCACAGATACTAAAGCACAATAGATAAAGCATTAGCTTCATGTTCATAAATTTGATGTTACATGCAATCAACAAATTCCTTGAAAAAAAATGCATTTCTAGAAAATCTGAAAACCCCATGTCAATTAAAGGAATAGAATTCATAATTTTTTTAAAAAATTAACTTCCTACAAAGAAAACTCCAGGCTTATATTCACTGGTACATTCTACCTTTAATTCAAGAAGGAATTAATACTAGTCTCATACAAACTCTTTCAGAAAATAGAGAAAAAGGGAATGCTTCCTAAATCATTTGTGAAAGCAGTAAAACCTGACTCTTGCCCTGGCCGGTTGCTCAGTGGTTAGATTCTCGGCCCATGAACTGAAGAGTCTGGGGTTGGCCAGGCCGGTGTGGCTCAGCGGTTGAGCGTCGACCCAGGATCCAGGCGATCAGGGTTCGATTCCCAGTCAGGGCACATGCCCTGATTGCGGGCTCAATCCCTAGCCTGGGGCATGCAGGAGACAGCCCATCAATGACACTCTCATCATTGATGTTTCTCTCTTTCTCCTTTCCTCTCTCTGAAATCAATAAAGATATATTTAAAAAAAAAAAAAAAAAGAGTCACAGGTTCAATTCCAGCCAAGGGCACATGCCTCGGTTCCAGGCTCAATGCACGGGCCCCGTCGGAATTCATGCGGGAGGCAAGGGATCATCCTCTCACATGGATGTTTCTTTTTCTCTCTTTCTCTCTCCCTTGCACTCTCTTTGAAAAGCAATGGAGAAAATATCCTTGGTGAGTATTAAAAAATAACAACAACAAACAGACCTGATTCTTAAGCTTGAAGAAGCAATTACAGTTTTAAAAGTACGTATCACACGAATAGATGTGGGTTTTTCATTCATTCATTCATCAGAGATATTTTAATGACTTTTATGCCAGCAATGAACCAGACTGAACCGTATTAATTGCTGTATCATACAGCTGCAGGTTTAACAAATCGCCAAATGTCAACAATTTCACTGGATTCAGTTTTGTGATAGGTGCTGGGAATGAACCAAATGTAGTTCTCTGCCTGAGGAGAGATGCCTGTCTCTCAGGTAGCCCGGCACCTGGAGATGATTCCGTGAAACGTGCTGAATGCCCGACTGTGCCAGGGGGCGGCGCTGCAGCGGGACTGTGAGGACGTGGGCAAGAAACCTCCCGGCTCCGCCTGATGTGAATATGAGTAGGAGCCGCAGGCAAAACCGCAGGAAAGAAATGCCTGGCGGTGGAGGCAGAATGGGCCCATGAACAGAGCTGCAAGAAGGCACAGCAGGGCCCGGTTAGCTGAAAATATTGATACATCTTTAAAATGCACACTGTAGATGACCAAGAGCAGTGATGGGGTCAGGGCACATGTGGCGAAGGCTGGAGGAGGGGTCCTGAACATTGTCACACGTTTTCCCAAAGAAATCTGATAAGTTGTGATCATACCTTCGGGACTGGGTATAACCCGAGCAATCACGTCTCCACCCCACTAGGCCGGGCCCAACAGGAGGCTCTCAGGCACCATTGTCCTCTCTCCCCGCCTTACTGTCCCCTGCAGGGCACTTGGTGCTCACTAATTATTGAAAAGGAGCTGAAGACTCTGGGATTGCACAGACGCTGTCCTGGGAAAGTGCAGGGAAACACAGAGCTAAAGGCTCTCCTAACACAGCAACAGCACCGACTGTCCTATTAATACGCTCTGAGAGCGCCTCAGTGGAAACCAGGCCTCTGGACAAACCGCTGTCCTCAGCTGCCTAAAGCACAAGCTGTCAGCCTGAACATAGCACAGATGTCAGTGCCCCGCTAGTCTAAACGCCGAAAAGTTTTGCTCTGTCCACATGCCGCCAACCACACCCCGAAACTGGTCACCTTGGGAAGGCCACACTCAGAGAAGCCGTCTAGAGGGCTTAAGGGGGCAGTGCTGCTCACCCTTGGGATTTAAAAGGAAACTCAAAAGCAGCAGAAAATTAATGCTAAAATAATTTTAGTCAATAATACTAACCAACTTCTTACTAAACCACTCGTTGAATCTAAGAATCAGCAAAGATAACTAATTAAAGACTAATGTCTCTTGTCCACTGTGATTATGGTGTTGACAGGCACTAAAATAGCCAAATTAGGTGGGGAGAGGGCGCAAAGCAGTGAGCAGAATTGTAAGGGGACTGAATTGCCCTGTGCTCCCCACCCAACCTCACGATCTAGGACTGATTTGGGAACCTCCAGTGGACAAAGCAGCCACCTTCAATAATTAAGACTGTGGTGCCATCACAATGTGCCTGCACCGGGCCGAGTGCTTTGCCAGGATCATTTTATTTAAATCTACATGGGTTTGGGGAGCTTAGTTTTTAGGCTTCTTGCTATTAGCTTGTAAATCTTAACAACATTTTAAATATTATGTCTCTAAAATTTAATAAGAGACTGATTTATCCAATATACGTAATACACTGGTAGTGCATTTATTCAAAATGTCATCTTAAAAAATAAAAACTTTAGTTAAAAGCGCCATCTCTGAGTATCTACTCATGATTTAGAATTAAATTCTATGAGACTGGTCTCTGAACGGTGCTTATGCATCCCAGTTTAATGCTCACTGATTCCGAATGGGGCTGGCCAACCACCAGGTCTTAAATGCTGAGGGTTCCACCTGTGGGAACAGGTATACAAGCTTCTCTCTGTCCATTCTCTCAAGTGGATTTCAAAGGCCACCTCTTTGTGTAGGCCCCGGACCCGCGTGAAGTGAAGTCAAGAAAACATGGACATAGGCCTGCAGGTCAGACCTCAAGTGAAATTTTGCCTTGAGAACACTTTCTGTTAGAAATGCCCCCTCCCAGGTAGACTTTGCTTACCTCATCCCAGTGGTGGGAAGGAAGGAAGGGCTCTAGAGATAGAGGGGCTCAAACACCTGTCTAGACACCGATCTGAGGCAAACACCTGAGGGCATGTTGGGTGTGGGACTGAGTTGCTGTATCTTCAGAATGTCAACTGCACAGCACCCCCTAGTGGGTGGGAGGAGAGGGTCACCGGTCACCCATCCTACCACTGACTCTTCGGAGAGTTAATCTTCCACCTCGGCCTCAGTTGGACGGCTTTCCTTCTGGTTTATGAAGATGTTCGGGGCAGGGACCGAATGCAGCATACCCGATCGCTCAGCCCCGCCTTTAGCGGTCTGCAGAGCGCTTCCTGGGAACTCCAGCGCTCCCTGCCCTGTCTGTGTGGGGGATTCTAAAGGCTCAGTTTCAGGTGCTCACAGAGTTGCTCGCTACCTACCTACCAAACCCCTGCACAGGTTAAGAATTTTATAAAGACCCACAAAATATTAATTAGTCAATCAAACTACTCCCAGATTCAACCTATACTCGTTTCCCCTCTTGTTTGGGAAATGGGGAATGGGGTCATTTTGCTCACTATTAAAATCCTGCCCAGACATAAAGATGATTATTAATTTTTTCCTTCTATCATTTTCAACACCAAGGAATTTGAGGGGTTTTTTTCCAGCTTCCCTTAGCCTTGCTGTTTATAGAATGGCAGGTTCAGGAGGGACTTGACGATACAACCTAATCAATGCTGATTTGCAGGGCTGATCTGGGCCCCCTCAGGTTCTGTCCCTTGCTGCGGCGTCTCGTCCACATGCGGCTTTCCAGAAGGGCCTGATTGGGCCCCGGGAGACTGAGGGGGAGGAAAACGGGGTGTTGTTTTGGTTTAAAGATCTTCCCTGGACATGTCAGCGCCTCTTTGTTTCACTTACGGTTATGTTTTTTCCTTATATGCCTGTATTTGCAGCTTTGTTAGATATCAGAATGAGGAGAGAAACAAATCTTTTGCTGTCTAATTAGAGCCCCACATGGTAATGAACTCCCGCCACTCGACTGCCTTGGGGTGCCAGCATCCCTACAGGAAATTAATGAGAGCTTTAATCACTCAGAGACTGAAAGGTCAGGGCCCACTAAGGGTTCAAGTGCAGAGACTGCAGCAGTTTTACAAGCATAACAACAATAACCCAAGGGTGGTTGTTTTTTTAATCCCCACTCAAGTAGATTATTTTTCCATTGATTTTTAGAGAGAGTGGAAGGGAGAGAAGGAAAGGGGAAAGAGAGAGAAAAAGAGAGAGAAACATTGATGTGAGGAAGACACATCAATTGGTTGCCTCCCACATACTCCCTCACCAGGGCTGGGGATAGAACCTGCAACCCAGGTACGTGTCCTTGACCGGGAATCGAACCCGCAACCCTTCAGTGAGTGCGTAGATGCTCTAACCACTTAGCAGCACTTGCCAGGGCTCACACATGGGTTTTTAAGAATATTATACTCTATCAACAGGCAGATGGATAAAAGCATCAACTTGACCATAGGACTAAGGGAACATAAGCACAGACCAATAGTTGCTTATGCTCATGTTATATATGCAGAGATTTTTGCCGTGTCTTCTGTATCTTAGTGCATTTCTCCAACTTACAGGCTGTGGCACACAGGATAAAGTACCTGAGCTGCAATGGCCCCAAATTTAGCCTAAGAGTTATCGTTGCTGTGGTGCATTGGCCTCAACCAGCGGCCCCTTTAACCCAGTCCTAGGGATTCAGAATCTTAAGGAGTGAAGGGGATTGGAGAGAAGCCCATTCAGATTTAGGCCATTTCCCTGAGAAGCCAAGACTGAAGCCCACTGATCTAGCCCATCCATCAGCGGCCTCACAGAACAATCCTTATACCAGTCATTGCAAATTGCCAGTCGGTTTCCTTAATTCTACTACCTGCGTGTGGGAGGTGAACCTGCATGCACAGCAGGAGGTGATAAAAGGGGGCACTAGGCATAATATTATCAGTTGCACTAAATGTTCCTGACCCACATTGCAGCAGGGAGAAAATCCAGCCAAAGAAACAGCATTTTGTTAGCACTCAAGAAATTAACATTACAGAAACCGGGAGAGGAAAGTTTTAAAGTCAAATCCTGCAAAGAGACTATAAACTGAAAGCTAAGGAAAGACTATTAGAGGCAGCAATTAGGAGGTTACTGGAAATGTTTTACACTATAGTTTCAATAGTGAGATAAGTAAAAAAAAAAAAAAAACACAAAACCAAATGGCCTTCTCCCTTTTCTCTGCTTATTAAAAGGGGATCCAAGGTTTAAAACTCAACTAATATTCCACTTCCAGCTAAATTTAATTGCTCTCTCCTCAGAACCACAATGATCTCGACTATCTTATCACTAATTCATTCCCTACTCTGTTATTACAAAGATTGTGTTATTAGTTATCTTCTCATGTATATCTCCCTCACTAACTTAAACTTTCCTTGTGGGCAGTTCTCTATTTCCATTAGTAATTTTTCTGTTTCCCTAGCACTTAATAAAGTGATCTGCACAGGGTATGGACTCTGAAAATATGGGTTGAAAGCAGAATAGATTAGATATTAATAGAAGTCCTACAATTAGAGGTTTGCCCTTCTGCAACTTAGTAAATGAGACCCCGAAAATGCTAAGCTGTTCTATGTAAGATGTAAACTCTCAAGTTCATTTAAAATAAAGTTTTTACAAATATCAATAAAACTTTCCTTTGTTGAATCATACTGGTTCTCTTTTTTAATTTGATTGCTTTTGAATTTAATTTCTGTGAATTTGGTACAAGATTCTCTTTAGGTGCCTTTACACTTTGATGATATCTTAAGGAAACTTTGGTTCTGACTTCATATAGGTAAAAGACCATGTTCATCTGTATATAGTTTTTAAATTTTTTAAACCTATAACCGACCTAGAAATAATGTCTGAATTGCAATTAGGTAGCATTTCTGAAATCCATTTTTAAGGTGGCAATTAGTACTCTAAACATAGTTTCCCATAGGAAGAACATTGAGAGATTTGATTGATTTAACAGGTGACCCTATAAAAGCTTCTTTAATTCTACAGTTATCAGTATGATGATAGATAGTAACCACCTACCACAATTATTTCATTGTTCAACATACACTAAAAACCCAACCATTAGCATCAGAAGCCCACATCAGCCCCACAGCCCCACAGCCTGCAGTAGGAGCTCTCTCTTCTCTTCTGCGTACCTGTTTTATATCCCACTCTCATCTGAACCCCATCTTAATTGGAGGGAGTTTTTTTAAAGGTTCACCACTTTCAGTCCTAGGTATCAAGTCCAAACTCCTCGGTACAGAAACTCTTCATCACCTGTTTTGTCTTTAGCTTCATCCCTTGCCATTGATCTTTTAAACTCTTCCTTCCAGCAACAATGAACTACTTCAATTTGCTAAATTCTGAACCTTCTTTCTCACCTCTGCTGCTTCCCCCAAAGTAACTTCTCTTTTCTAATTACCATTTACCCTCAGCCTCAGCTTAAACATAGTGTCATCCAAGAAGCCAGCATTCCTCTACCTTCCCTGAAGATACTCACTTATGCACATAAATATCACCTTTTCAAATAACATACCCACTGCACATTATGTCTTTGGTAGTTTATCTCCAAAAACTAGTCCTTAAACTTAAGCAAGTTTGTCATCGCACTCAAACCCCAGCATCTAGAATAGTTCTGAGTAAAAGAAGTATGTGTTTAATGGATAATTAATAAATGTTGAATGGATGACAGCAGTCATTTCCAAGTTCAGAGGTTCCTTCATGCATTCTTTCATTCAAAATATTTTTGAATGTGCTGTGTAAAAAGTGATATTAGGCCCTGTATTGATATCTACTAGGCACTGGAGTGACATGTACTAAGCACTGGAGTGACATATACTAGACACTGGAGTGATATGTACCAGGCACTGTGATGATATGTACCAGGCACTGGAGTGACATGTACCAGGCACTGGAGTGACATGCACTGGGCACTGGAGAGTGTTAGTTGGATTCACCGCCTGCCTAAGGGAGTTCACTGTAATGGGAATCCACTGTGGAGCACTATGGGAAGATTAGGATTTTGGACTTGAGACTTCAATGGAATAGAGGATGCTTGTGGCAACAGCTCCACAGGAGACAAGAATTCTCACTGGTGTGATGAGGTAGGTCCTAAAGACACAGCCTCCCATAGCACACAGTTACGTGGAAATGCTCTGAACTAAATGGAACGTGCCAGCTTTAGAAGTGAAAATGTTATGCTGAGTCACTGTGATGCCTTTACTGTGAGCTTGAAAAGCATCTTTCCCCAAAGTGCTCAGTTTCATTTCTTACCTGATTTTAGTGACTCTCATAAAACCCTCTGCTGTAAGTGAAAGCCCTTGGCCCAAGCTATCCTTATGGCCCACCTGGACTATTTTTCTAACTTATCTCTTTGTTTCCAGCCTCATCAAATTACATTCACTCCTCAATCTTTTGTGAGTCATTTTTATAAAACATTTATCAGATTATGTCTTTCCTTTTGATGACCAATCAGGATTTTCAACTCTTTCTAGAAGAATGCAAGGCTCATCACCTAGACCCATCGGTTCACTGAGTTTTTGTGGAATCCCCTGTTATAATTCAGACGTCAGGGCCTTCTTATGAAGTATTTGAGGATGTTAGGAGACACAGACATGCAATGCATTAGTAAAAAATAAGAGATAAGAGATAAAGGCTGAGGTGTTCCAATGGCTGCCTTCACTCTTAGGATCAAGCTCAACGTCCTTAGCAATGGAATTTAAAGTACTTTTGGACCTGACTCCCCAACCCCCCCTTGGATTCTTTTCTCCCAAAATGTTCATGCTTTTTATGCCTCTCTAAGGTTTCTGTGTGTTGAGAAGTGAAAGGGACAATTTAAAAAGTGAGTAGCCCGGCCGATGTGACTCAGCTGGTTGGGCGCCATCCCAAGCACCAGGAGGTCACCGGTTTGATTCCCGGTCAGGGCACCTGCCTGGGTTGCAGGCTCAGTCCCAGCAGGGCGTGTGAAGGAGACAGCTGATCGATGTTTCTCTCTCCTCTATGTTTCTCTCTCTCTCTCTCTCCCTCTCCCTTCTTCTCCCTCTAAAACCAATTAAAACAGATTTTTTTAAAGTGATTAAAGAGTACCCTCTCAAGTCGGTTAGTTGTGAGGAAAAAGAAGGGAAGAATGATGGTTTGAAGAGGTCATGGAATTTGAGATCATTTTTAAAATGCTTATTCTTTAAATTTATATGTTATGACATAGTAAACGGTTGAGGGTGGCTATGTAGATAAGGAAAAGAATTTTTGATGGAAAAAAATTCTAGAAGAAGAAAAAAATAAATGAAGGTATAAGGATATGTCTTAAATGCTAACCTAGAACTACAGAAGAGAGATAAGCGGGGTACTGAATGCAAATAAAAGAATGAAAGAAATATTTTGGGGAAAAGAATCCAAGGTGGGGTTGAGGAGTCAGGTCCAAATGTACTTTAAATTTTCTTCTATGAAAAGTAGAAAATACGCCAGCTGGTGAGCATGTGAGCGTGGTAAGGGCAGGTGGGATCTGAAGGAATATGACTGGGTTTGGTGCAGCTGCACTGTCAAAAGAGCGAGGAGGTTCTGAGCACCATGAGAAATCATGTGGGGTGGTATTTCTTTCAGTTTGCATGGTACTCTTGTTTAACATGATTACAGGTCAGCAGTTTCTCCTTGGTCCATACTGACCTAGAACAGGGCTTGGTAAACGGTTTACCAAGGTGAAAGGGCATATAGTAAACGTTCAGGATTTAGGGCCCATGTGGCCTCTGTTGTGAATACTCAACCCTGTCATTCAATAGCATCCATAGACAATATGTAAATGAATGAGTATGTACTAATAAAACTGTATTTACAGGCACTGAAATTTCATATGATTTTCATGTATTATGAAATATTATTCTTTTTAAAATTGTTCAATCATTTAAAAATGTAAAAACCACCCTGGCTGGTGTGGTTCAGTTGGTTGGGTGTCACCCCATGCACCATAAGTTTGCCTGTTCCATTCCTGGTGGAGCACATGCCCAGGTTGCAGGTTCAATCCCCATTTGGTTTGTGTATGGCATGTGGGAGGCAGCCAATCAATGTTTTCCTCTCAGATCAATGTTTCTCTCTCCCTCTTCCTCTCCCTTCCTGTCTTTCTAAAATCAATAAAAACATATTTTTTTTTAAATGTAAAAATTATTGTTAACTCAGGGTATGATACAAAAAACAGGAAGTGGGCTGGATTTGTCCCATGGGCCGTAGTGTGCCCACCTTTCCCTAGCATACCACAAATGCTTTCTTATTTGTTCACGGGCTTCTACCTTCACATCTGTTTAGTAACTATGCATTCCATCTACTTCTCATTCAGTTCTCACAGATCAACTTTCAAACAAAAGATATATGCATTTACCTCCAGCTGCAGACAAGACTTCTTGTTTATAGCAGAAAGAAATACCTGATACCTGGGTGTTCAGGGAGCAAGGCTACTTACTCATCAGAGATGGAGAAAACTGGGAGTCACAAAGCAAGTTCAAGAGCCTTGGATGAGTTGTTGGTCTATTGTGGGATTGCACTATAATAGTTCTATGACCCAGATATAACGCAGATATGCAGCCTGCATTTTCCTTGATCCTGGGCTACAGATAAAAATATCCTCTATCTGTAGCTATATCTCTCTTTCTCAAAATAAGGGGGGCAAGGGGAAGAGAGGTACGGGGAATCAACCGACAAACAAGGGAACATTCAGTTCTTTATCGATCTCATAAAAACCGCAGGTGAGTAGGAAACTGGCATCGACAGACTTCAAGGTTGGAAAGGAACAGTTTCCCCTCATAAAGCATTTCTGTGCTCCTGTCCTTTCCCAATAAATGGAATAAGACCCTTTAGTTGACTTTCAGACTAAGTAAAGAGTGAGCAGCAACAACGGATGCTGGCTCAGGTGGTATTAGATGTGGGTAGCACTTGTAAAGATGATGGATGTTGCCAAATGGTAATTTTCTCTGTGTGGTGGCTGTGATTGATCTGTGGCTTGATGCGATGGTTGAGGTTTTCACATTCAATCTTAAAGAAAAAATATCATGTCATCATATAATGGAAGTTTCAAATGACTGGGGTGGGTGACAGGGCTGGGATATTGCTTTGCTTTTGAAGAAGACTCACTATGAAAAGAGAATATTTACTTAAAACAAATCCATGGAGCCAGTGGTGACTAGTATATATAATTTTATTAGGATAGAGTGCCAAAGAAATTTGCTTTGCATCTCTCTTGACTCTGTGGTCCTAGGAAGGAAACTGAAGGATCTGGGGCCTTAGTGGCATTTCCATCTCTTCTTTCTTGCCTTTAGAAAGGGAAATAGGATTTGTGAAACAGACAACTGGCTAGGTAGATGATACTACAGGAAAATAAAGCTTGCTTTTCTGGAAGGATGCCTATGCTATCACAGAGGTGATCCCACAACTAGGGCAGAAATCTTCTCATAATTCCTAGAAATAGAATAACAAATTTGCCGGAAGACAACTCAGCTTTACCAAGAGGGCTTTGAATTTAAATTTCGGGGACAAGAGGGAGGAAATTAGCTACATAAAACTATATTTTAGGAGATAATAAGTACAATCTAACAAAAGAAGTGTCATGAAGGAAGTACCTAGTAATTATCAGGAGAAAATACTTACGGTGACAGAAGTCTGTATCAATCAGAGCAAGGAGTATCTGTAGTACACAAATGAACTTTAAATTTTAGTGTAAAGTGGTAAACTAAAATAATTTAAGTATTCCTCATACATGATAAAATAACGACAGTAAGAACAATACTAGTGTGGGAGCTGTTCTAAGGTAACATGAGTTAGAGGACGAGGTGAAGAGAGGCATTTTTATTAGGAAAGCATAAACCTGAAAACAGATATTTCATGATGGTTGGAGCCCCACTAAGTGTATTTGGCTTTGCTGAGAACTTGGAGAAGAGGGGTCAGGACCTAACGATTAATAGATGAAACAATGGTGGAAATTGTAAACCTGGAAAAGAGAACTTCAAAATAAGTCTAAAGAATTTAATTCTCTGCAAATCTTTTTCTTACTCCCCCATCCTCACCTATCGTTAGGCTTGTCTTTCTCTCTAGTATTCTCCATTCTACGTTGTTCTTCCAACTAATCGTTTATCACTTTATTTTGTGGTCACTTCTTAAACAACCATCTCCTTAGCTAGACAGAGTTTCATGTCTTATTATTATTTTATTCCCTTAAATCTATCGTCACGGATGTGTGTAAAAGGTGTTCAATAAATGCTTGTTAGATAAATGGACTGGGGAAAGGGAAGGGTCAAGCAATTGAGCCACTTTGGAAACAGGAAAACATTGATTTGTGCATCAAAATTGTGGGAAACATAAAGCATGAGTGAAATCTATCAATACATAAATTTTGGCTCCTTCCTTTGTTGATAAAATTGCCTACAGAATGCAGCTGTAGGAAGAAGGGAGTAGGGAAGACAGGACATAGATTTATACATGAAATATATGTATATAGAAAAAAGAAGTTAGAAATAGTAAGTCATTGGTTAGGTAATCTGGAGATTGTAATTTGGGTAGATTTGGTATGTGACCTCGACTTTGCATTTTTTATAAGTTTCGTATACATGGTTTTTATGAGTAGGCCCAGTCAAGAATCACTGAAGTAGATGTATAAAATACATAAATCTTATTTTTCTGGGTATAATATAATAGTCATAACAGACTAATGCTTTTCCTAATACAATTTTAAAAGCTATATAAATTGCATTAAATTATATCTTTAAAGATAACTAGAGAGCTGCAGACATAAAGACTAGATAATCTCTATTCTGGAGAGGAAAGAATCACTTAAGAGGATCATCAGCTTCTCTCTTTCACCACCCCCCACTTGCAGCCTGGGTGGGAAACAGTTTGGTTCGTGCTGAAGAACCCCATTGGATAAAGAGAAGGTTTTAACAGTAGTGGAATCCTGGAGTGACACACTGAAGCCTTCAGGAATCCCAAATGCATGGCTGATTCTCACTGTGTGTTATGTGCTGTGTCCTAGGGTTTTGCAGGAAGCTGGGGAGCTAGGTCAAAAGCTTCCATAAGGCCAAGTAAAATGACATGCAGTCTCGTGACGTTAAGGAAGAAAAGAATACCTCGAGGCTCTTGATTCATCTTATGAATGTTAATTGTTCTATTGAAATTCTCCATCCTTTCATCATGTTGTAATGGTTAATTTTATGTGTCAACTTGGCTGGACCATAGTGCCCACATATTTGGTCAAACATTCTGTATGTTTCCATGGAAGTGTTTTTGGATAAGATTAACTTTAAAATCACTGGACTCTGAGTGAAGCAGACTGTTCTCCCTCACATAGGTGGGCCTCATCCAATCAGCTGAAGGCCTGAATAGAACAGAAGAATTATCTCCCTCGAGTCAGAGGGAATTCTTCAGCAGACCACCTTTGCCCTTGAACTGCAACATTGGCTCTTCCCTGGGCATCTTGCCTGGAAGCCCACTCTGCAGATTTTGGACTGGCCAACCTCCACAATTATGTGAGTCAATTTCTTAAAATAAATCTCTCTTCCTCTCTATTTATATATATATAATAGCTAGATAAGTATATAAGACATTATATACATATATATGTATGTGTGTGTGTGTGTGTGTGTATATATATATATTCTATTTCTTTAGTGAATCCTGAGCAATATATATGTTGATTATATATATAGGATTCATATGTGGGTCTATTTCTATTATCTTTTTTCCTCTTGATTATCAGTTATATGTATTTTTTTACCTTTTCACACATCTAGTATTTTTCTTAATGCAAGATATTTTGTTTATAATAGAGGGCATAAGAAGCTTCTCTGGAAAGAATCAATATCTATGCTTCCTTTATACACCATGTCTGATATCCAATACAAAATAACTAGAGGCAAGAAAATACAACTAACAATTAATAGAGAAAAAGAAAACACAGAAGCAAACCTACAAATGGTACTTATATCGAAATTGTAAACAAAGACTTTAAATAACTATGATTAGTAAAGAAAAATAGATGAAATGAATTGAAAAATTGAGAATTTTAACAAAGTATTTGAATATATTAGAAAATAATCACATGGGGATTCTAGAACTGAAAGATACAATATCTGAAATTATTAATAGATGGATTTAATATGTAGTTGCACATGAAATTAGCAACCTGGAAGTTAGGCCAATAGAACAAGATCCACATTGAAGAACTGACAAGAAAGAATCATATAATACAATACGTTACCATTTGGGCAAATAAAGAGAAAGACACAGGATGCCTTTCCTGCGACTAAAATATATCTGGAAATATACACCAGACCAAAAAGTGGTAACACAGATTGTCCCCAGGAACTGGGTTGAGAAAGAGTGGTAGGAGAGAGTCTTTTCATTATTTTCTCTGTGTTCCACTTGAATTTTTACCACACTGCCTACAGAAGTGAAATGAATATATTAAGTCTAATAAAACTAAACCAAAAGGTTTGATGTGCTTTTTTCAGAGAAGCAAAACTGTCTCTAAGGGAACTGAGGAGGGTGGAGCAATGCAAGTGTTAGGAGAAAAAAAATAAAAGACAAGTGACAGCTTTATGGAAGGACACTAATAGCACCCACATTGGCACGCGGCATGCTATACAACAAATTAGCAAACTGACATGCGTTCAGTCATCCATCCATTAATTCAACAAATATTTATTAGGTGCCTATAATGTGCCAGACACTATGTAAAGCACTAAGAAGACAAGAGTAAAAAAAATTATGCAGGTCCCTGACCTCAAGTCAGAAAACAGCTATTTAAAAAGCAATTATAAGCATGTATTCAGAGAGAGGGAGAAGGAGGAGGGAGGGGGAGAGAGGTGCCTGTGTGTATTCTGGAGACACAAAAACAGTAGACATGTTAGTTCAAGCTTCATTGTATTAAAAGAGGTCCATAGGATATATTTTGGATTATTCTTGAAAATATGCTGTCCCTTTAAAGAGGGAGAAAGTAATGAGAAAGTTACTTTTGGACAAAATGAAGGTACTGAGCGATAGAGAACCATAGCTACGAGAGAACAGGGACTTTTTCACTCTAATTCTGCATCTTGTTCCCAAAACAAGAAAACAGTGGCAGGTACAACATCGTATTTGAAGAATAATTTAATCAACAAGAAAGCCTTAAAATATGGGTTGCAAACTAAAAATTCCAAAATTTCCATTACAAATGTACATTTCAGCTATTCACGTGTCGAGCAGGCTTTTGAACAGGGCGAGTGTGACTTGATGCTATAAGGATCCTTCTTATTGTCTGTAGTAGCAAAAATATTACTCAGGCATTAAATGAAATACAGCACAGGCACGTGGTGAGCCGCTGTCAACCTTTGCAAATTATGTGGTAGAAGAATATTTCAATGCAAAAAAGTATACATGTTCTATTAAGTAAAAAAGCTTATAAGCAGTTGAATATTATTAAGAAGACACAATATATGTATGTTTATACTTATACTAGTGTTTAATTTGAGTTCTAAGGTGAGTGAGTTTTACTTTTCTTTTAATTAGCTATACTTCCTCAAGAAATACAGTGATGAGCACCAAGTTATTTTAAGCATATTTTTATTTCCCAGTAACCACCTGAACAACTTACATAACAAACATGTTTGTGGCTGGCGCTGCTCTGCTGCTCATGAGCTCTTGAGGGAAATAGGGTCAGAGGCGCTTAGTGACGTGTGTTCAGCCACAGTCTGCAGAGTCCTCAGGGTGTTCTGGGTGCTCACATTCCTGCTCCGAGCCCAGCTCACCGCCCTGGCATTGCGAGGGCCTTACGCAGAGCCTGCGCACCGCACGGCGTGACAATGAATTATATGAGGGAACACATGCAATGACATGTGAGGCACAAATTTCCTTCCTGCCGTCCTGAGTTCTCAGGGGCCAAAAATAGGTGGGAACTCTACCTAGTGAGGGCTTGGAACTGTGAGAAAAAAAAAAGACACCTACTAAGGGCTCCTGGTGGCTAACTGGGCTCAAATAAAAAAAGCAGAGCGTAGCAGCCGCTTCTGCACAGGGGCCTCTTCAGGGAATTGTGCCTCACAGAGGAGCCGGTGCTGAACCCCCTGCCTTTGCCTGGAACTGCCTGCCTGCCCTGTGCTCCTGCCCCCTGAGCCCCCAGCCAGAGCAGCTCTATTCTCACCAGTCAGGACGGTGCCTTCTGGACCAGTCAAACAGTGAGGTCTTGGGAAATCTTCTTTTTCCTGAGGATGAACCACTCAGGGACCAGGGGCCGGGACTCCTGTCCATAGGAGCCAGCTCCCCTCTGGCTGGGAGAGCGCACTTTCCTTTCCACCCAGGACTGAAGATGGCCCCCTTCCCGAGCTGCAACGCGCAGCTCTCTGACAGCAGAGCAGAGCTGGCTGGCTGGGGAGGGGCCTGGCCCCAGGGCTGTCCCTGGGCCACACTGTTTTCACAGTCCTGCTGTATCACAAGTGAACTGTTTCCACAGCCCTGTTGTATTACAGTTGAGCTGCTTGCACTGAATAAAGTTTCTTTCTTCCCTGTACCCCACATTTGGGATTCCTGTTGGCTTTGAGTTGGTGCCAAAGACCACTGGTTGACAGGGCACTACGATCACAGGCAAGTCCTGATAACCCTGTAACTGCAACTTCTTACCACCTGCTTTGTCTTCATGCTGAATTCGCAAAAGTAGAAATCGAAGGAAAGCATTTCTTACTCCACAGAGATATTTGAGGAGTCTAATTAGGTCACCGGGTGTCTTACAAATACTCAGACAGGCATGCACCTCACATTTCAAGAAAGCAAAAGACATACAAAATAGAGAGATGATAGATGGACAGATAGATGGTTAGATAGATAGAATCTGCCTTTGCAAATATAGAGCCCAGTACGACACCTGCGCTGACTCACTGAGATGTGTACCATTGGAAACCAGGAGTTTAATGAGAGGTGGGGGGGCAGGCAGGGTTCCCAGAAACTCTGCTGAGTTCACTACACACATCTGAACAGCTAGTCTATAGCTCAGGCAGTTTGGTGACAGGAGGAAATGCTAGCAATAGGACAATTAAAACTTCTGCAAAAATATAAAGTAAAATATTAGGTTTAGCCTGTCCTTTCCTTGTCAGGACATTCCTAATGGGTAGCTGATACTATCTTTCCTGTCACTACCAACCCCACCTTGTCCTTCCGCGGGGCCTATTACAGATTCCCACCATACAAACTCAGCCCAGCCATTTTAGGCTTCTGCATCAAACAGCAGTAAATGTTGAACAAAAACCCTACACTCGTCTAATCAATCTAATTGCACGTCACTTGAACTTATCATGAACAACGAGTCCCTGCATGCCGGGTCCCCTAGTTGCCCAGGCGAGAAGCAGGTTCAGAGCTTGGACAGCTCTTCTGCACCACCTGAGATGCAAAGGTCTCAGGGTCTCAGGGAAGTGCCTCAGATGCCCTTTCAGTCCAAGCCTCACATTCAAATGATGCCCAGTGGTACCAGGATTGTTAGCACAACACAGGCAAGGCGGGCTGAGCTTCTCCTGCCAGCCGAGACAGCACAGGGCTGGCAATGTCCCAGGAGTCCTTTCTCATTGCTGGTGAGGGGATCCAGGCATCCCTTAGGCCCCAGGAAGGACAGAGGGGAGGCCCCTGGGGACCACCACAGGTCTCCCTGGATGTCAGTCCTACCCACAAACTTCCCGTCTGCCTCTGGAAGAAGAGGAGGGAGAGGGGAGAGACCCACTGATCAGCTCCCGGATGCCAGGCCGGCAAGAACTTTGGACAGAGCCCGGCGAGGGGAACAGCCCATTTAGTGCGCTCTGATTCCCGCCTGTAAGACGGGGAGATTATCTGCTTGCCTCGAATATCTTCATTAAAAATACATTTAAGCTGTGAAGCTCTATGAAGGAGAGACCTGTAATACATGAAAGATTAGCCCCAGATTGCTGATTGGGCTATTTTACATCATTATGGTAATTAAGCTAGCAAGGCTGTTGTGCTGACTTCAACACTTTCCTCCATTTGCCTTTGTCCCCAATTCAAGGTATTTTTCCCCTCTTTCCATCCTTCGGCCTCCCTCCTTCCCCGCCCACGCTCCCCCAAAACCCCTCCTGGAGCCTCGCTGCCCTGCCTCATGCATATGCATCTGGCTGCAGCCTGACTCAGCCTCCCGTGGCTTCGCTGCCAACTTTGTCCCGACTGTGCGCAGAAAAGGGAAGAAATTAATGGTAATTACAAGGCGTCGGTGGATATCACAGCTCTCCATCTGATTGCCAGTGAAACCAAATAAAAATGGAACGTAATCGGCCAATTATTACAGAGCAGAGTAAACAGGTGGAGGCTCGTCTCTTACCCACCTTCCTTTGCTTCCATTCGACCCTCAGGCCAGCACACCGGGCTCAGGGAGTGGTCAGGGTCCCGGTGACTGGATTCTGTGTAAGGCCCTGGGCCTGGACTGGAGCTGACACCAACCAGGCAGCATGCAGGGCTGCCTTCCCCAGCGTGGGAGGCCCAGAGAGGCTTTCAAAGCTGCACAGCAGCTGGGGGCCCCTAGGCCCTCCGTGATCTCAGGGATCGCCCCCTGCCACCCCCTGCCAGAGTTAAAGGTACCCCTAAATTTCCCCACCTGAGGAAGCAGCTCCATATTTCCTCCCACCATTTGTAAATACCACGGACAACTTCTAGCAATGGCTGGACAACCCCGCTCTCAGGGGCACCTGGCAGAGCTGAGACATTCCCTTAGGAATCGGGAGTCTTGGGGCAATGACTGGTTATAAGGGAAAACATAGGAGACAGGCTTTTATCTGCAGCAGATGGTGAGAGAGCGGGTTGTGTACACATGTGCTGTCCCTGCCAAAGCAGTTCCGATGGTCGGGTCCCCTCGTCCCCTTTGCTAGTGTCCCCGAGTCTCAGGTCACTGATAGTGGAGGAAGCAGACAGAAACCAAAACCGAGTCCTCTTTCCCTAATGCTACGTGTGGTTCACAGGGGAGATTCCCAGTAATATAAAGGCACTCGTATATGTATATGTATATGTATATGTATATGTATATGTATATGTATATGTATATGTATATGTATATGTATATGTATATGTGTATGTGTATATGTATATGTGTATCTGTATGTGTATGTGATGTATATGTATGTGTATGTGTCTCTGTATGTGCATGTGTATGTGTGTGCATGTGTGTGCATGTGTGTGTATGTGTATATGATGTATGTGTGTGTATGTGTATGTGTATATGTATGATGTATATGTATGTGTCTGTGTGTGTATGTGTGTGTGTGTGTATATGTATATGATGTATATGTATATGTATGTGTCTGTGTGTGTGTATGCATGTGTGTGTATGTGTGTGTGTGTGTGTGTATATGTATATGATGTATATATATATGTATGTGTATATGTATATGTCCCCCCCATGTGCAGCCCTCCCCGGGAACAGCCCAGCCGGGTTAAGGGGCAGCTCGGCCTGGGGGTGCGAGGACACAGGGCTTGTCACGAAGTTCTCTGTTTCTCCCCTGCCTGCCCGAGTTCCCAGACATGGGGGCTTCTGTAGGTCACCTCTCTCCCCCAAGCCTCAGCCCCCTCATTGATAAAGGAAGGCTATACAGTATCCCTCCCATGCAGTTGTAAGGAGTGAATGAAATGACGCATGCCAAGTGCACTTAACCAATAGTCATCGCCATTATACAGCACTGTGTGTAAGTTGTCAGTTTTTACATCTGAATGTATTTCTTTGTAAATTATATGTTTTGCCAACTATTTCAAGATGATGCTGTACCTCACTCTTAGGACTTTGATGGCCACCCCTCTGCCTGGTCACCCTGCTGGGCTTCCCTAGTGAGCTTGTCCTTGCTCACCCCGAATCCCACCACTCTCTCTCTGAGGTTCCTCAAACCTTCCCTCCTCCCCACACCCGCCAGCCCTCCGTCCAGCAGAACCTCACTTCATAGGCTGCTGAGAACACAGGACCCCCCACATGGGGACCAACCTTTTCTTCCCATCAACACAGTCACAAAAGTATGAGCACCTGTCCTGCACGCTCCTCCCCCCACCTGTTGAAAGAGATAATGTGTCTGGGCCATGATGAGAGACCAACACCTCCCCACCCCGAGCCCTAGGCTCCAGTCCCCCTGCTTGCCCCTGGGACCTCACCATGCAGTCACTGCCTCCTGCTGGGCATTCCCATCAGCATCCAGACACTACCCAGGGCATCTCACCTTCCAGAGAAACGGCAGGACAGAGCCTTCCCTCTAACTCACGGCCCTGTCCAGAGCCATCTCAGTGCTTTGTTCTGCCTCTCTGCGAATCATCGCAAAATTATGTGACACCCCCCTTGTCTCCACTCACTCTCAGTCCCTTTTCTCTTGAACACGCCCCATTGGGCCTCTTCTCCACCACTCCTCTGAACTTGCTCCTGAAGGTCACCAACTGCGGCCCCACTGTGGAAGCTGTTCCGCCGCAGGCTGGCAGCATCCCGCACAGGCGGCCACGCTCCTCTTTTTGAAAAGCTCCCTGTGGTCCCTGCCGCACACACTCTCCTCTGGTGGCCTCCACCTCGCCGACTGCTCCTGCCTGTGGCCTCTTGCCAGAACCCTGCTATTGGACAGTGAGTTCTTGGAGTGGCTCAGAATTGAGTCCTGAAGCTCTTCTCTACTATGTTCCTTCCCTCATTGGTGCTGTTAGAAAGAATTCTGCAGGCTGGAGACTCCCCAACTTAGATCTCAGCCCAGAACGCCGGCCACTTACTGCACCTCCTCATTGGGATGTCTAACAGGAATAGCTAAGTTGATCCAAAATCTTGCTTTCTGCACCATCACCGCCCCACCCCACTCCTGGCTCCAGAGAGAACTAGTCCCCCTTCTCTGGCTTTCATTCTGTCACTGAATGCCACCTCCACCTACGCAGCTGTTCCAGATAAAATCTCAGTTGTCACCCTTGACTTTCTTTTCTTTTGTCCGAAGCCAACCCATCAGACTCCTGCGCCACTCCAGCTCCAACACGTAGCAAGAATCTGCCCACTTCTTCCCATCCCTCTGTGCCCTTCCCAGGCCTCGTCAACCTCGGGTCCCACTGGGCACCGCGGTGGTAGCGTCAGTCATACTCCTTCCACTCACCTCCGTGTATGATTTCCTGCCCAGAAGCAACCTTTCTAATCTGAATATCAGGTAACATTTCTCTCCCCCAAAACCTTCCAATGGCTTTAAACTTCATTAGGAAAACATATATCAAACACCCTTCTGTGTTTGCAGACTCCCTCCGGTACGCCTTTGCTCACAGTGCTCCCCACACTAGCCAGCTGACTCCGCCTGCCTCAGGCCAGCGCAGGCTCCCTTCCCTGTGTCCGAAGACCCTTCCTGTAGATCTGGGATAGGAAGACGCCCCTGTCTGTTACGTCTCAGGTCCGACAGGCTCCTCTGAATCATAATCTGAAGGGGCCACTCGTCCCACCTCCGTGGGTCTTCACCACATTGCTGTTTCTCTGTCCTCCACCGGCTTTATCTTCAGCTCATGTCACCTTGTAACCTGTTTGTGTCCTTATTACCTGTCTTCCTGTCTTAGACCATGGGCCCTATGACAGCAGGGACCTGCCTGTTCTCAGAGCTCACCTCTGCCCACCCGAGTGTTTCACAACCTACCCCCTCATCTCTCTCTCCATCACTATATTCCCAACAATTTAAAAAAATACCTGGTGTGTAGTCTAATTTAAAACATATTGCCTTAGTAAATGAATTAACGAATTACTCAGTATCTAACTTTGACCATATACGGGTCTCTACAGACCAAGCCATCTAAAGATGCCCCCAGCCACGAGCTCACCTCTGCCCACCCGAGTACTTCACAACCTACCCCCTCATCTCTCTCTCCATCAAAGCTCCCACTCACGGCTAGGAGGACACATCTGGACTTAAATGCCACCTCCTCCCTTTGGCAGGTGTCACTGGACAAGTTGTTAAATGTAGGCTTCTATTTTCTCAACAGTAAAATGAGATAGTACGTGTATGTACTGTGACCGGCGATTATGAAGGTTAATGAGGTAAAGTTTATACTGCGACCAGGCCTGGCATATTAGGCTCTCAACAAATGGCAGTTTCTTTCTTCTTCCAGTGTGAGTGATTTCAGCTTGCCCCTTGGAGAGGGGGTTGGAGAGAACAATTCTAATTAAACAAATTGACACCAATGTGTGAATCACTCTTAGCCCCTTAGCCATCCCAGAGGACGCTTATTAACCTCAATGCATCACTAATTGGTAGGATTTCTGTTAGTTTAACAGATGAAGAGAAAAATTCAGGCAGAGAAGGAAACATAACTTTGGGCTAGGATGGAGGGCCAGTGGGAGGGACAGTCCCTGGGGGCCAGTGGGTCACCTCCTAGGAATTGCTCTTACTCTCTTTGCTGTTTAGGTCATTTTTCCCTCTTTGTCCATATCTGAACCCACTCCCTCCTGGAGCACTCAGGTTTTTTTCATGCTCTCTCAGGGGTAGGTTTCCTCAAATATCCAGGCCAAAGACACAGTGGCTGGGGGTCTGCAGCAGCTCCATTCACCGTCAGCCTGTCTCTGGAAAGGGGACACCTGGATCCAGCACAGCCAGGCACTCAGACGTGCAGGCGAACCCTCACGTGTGCGTGCACACACTGAAGGAGGCCTGCTTGTCAGTCACACAGGCAGCCGGCCATCTGAGATTTCAATATACAAGATCTTTCTGGCCTGGAAACTGAAAAATGCATTTGAAAGAGCAAGTTTTTGATGACAATTGTCATTAACAACTCTATTTTCAAGCACATTTCACAGCGCATTTCATGGCAGGAAGGGCTTCTTATCTTCGAACTTTCGCCTGCCAGGCTGAGAGCAGCGGTGACAGTTTCCTTTGAACACAGGTAGTGAAAGGCAACAGCAAAGAGAAAATGAAAAATGGGGGTGCAAAAGGGGACTGTGTTTGCCTTTACAGGCACATCCAACACCAACGGCCACGTGGCCTATCTTTCTCCCCGGCTCTTTGGCCTGAGACTAATCCACAGAGCAGAGGAGCCTGTCTAGGTGATCGCAGTTGTTTTAATCATCAGTTGTCCACCTGCCTGGTCACTCTCTTAACTTTCCCAGTGCTGCACTTTCCCAAAGAATTTCTCTAAGCCCCAATTCTCCCAGTCTTGGTAATAGGTAAGGGGGTAAGCAGTCTTAGGAAACATGGGATTTGTTGCTACTTTCTCTAATAAGAGGTAGTGTGGAACACGAGTCCCTGGTATGAAGACACACAAAGAGAACTCATCCGAAGGCTTTCAGGGAGTATAATATAAGTAGTCTTTACCAGGATTACCGCTCTTGAAGTCAGAGCTCCTAGGATGAAATGTAGGTAAAAAGACAGAAGAATTAAGAAACGAAAAAAAGGAAAAGACCAGTAATTCTCCAAATATTGGCCCATTCAACATCAGGTTCTTTGTTTAAATATATTTTTTACTGAGTTTAGAGAGAGGGAAAGGGAGGGGGGAGAAAGAGAGAAACATCGATGTGAGAGAGAAACACTGATTGTCTGCCTCCTGAACGCCCCTGACTCAGGATCGAGCCCGCCATCCAGGCATGTGCCCTGACCAGGAATCCAACTAATGACCTCTCTGTGCATGGGACGACGCCCCACCAACTGAGCCCCACTGGCCAGGGCCAGCAGGTTCTTTTCTAACACTTAATTTAAGATAAATTAAAACCTAATTTAAGATAAAATAAGATAAAAAATAATTTAAGATAAAAGTTATATTTTTCTACTTTTGTTCCTTTTTTAAGAACATAAAATTACTCTTTTTAAATTTATTGATTTTAGAGACAGAGAAAGGGAGAGAGAAAGAGAGAGAAAACCATGGATTTGTTGTTCTACTTATTTACTCATTCATTGGTTGATTCTTGTATGTGCCCTGACTGGGAATCGAACCCACAACCTTGGCATATGGGGACAGTGCTCTAGCCAACTGAGCTACCCAGCCAGGGCTAAAATCACTTTTTAAAGTTTCATGACCCATCAAGAGAATGAGTAGACAAGCCACAGATTGGGGAAAACAAAACAAAACAAAATTGCAAAAAAAACATATCATATAAAGGATTACTTCCCAAAATATAGAAAGAACTCTTAAAACTCAACAATAAAAAATGTACAACCCAGTTTAAAAACTGGCAAAAGATCAGATATCTCAACGGATATGGTATTTGGATGGCAGATAAAAATATGGATAGATATTCAACAATAATCCTTATTAGGGATGCAATTGCAGATCAAGACAACGAAATGGCACTACACACCTATTACAGTGGCTAAAACCCAGAACACCGATAACACCAAACTCTGAGGAGGGTGTGGAGCAGCGAGACCGCGAATTTCCATTCATTAAGGAGGGAATGGGAAATGAAGCAGCCACTTTGAAAGGCAGTTTGACAGCCTCTCACAGAACCCAGCTACTCTTCTTAGAAGATCCAGTCATCTCACTCCTTGGTATTTACCCAAATGAGTTGATAAATTACATCCACACAAAAACCTGCAGACAAATGTTTATAGCAGCTTTAATCATAATTGCCAAAGCTTGGAAGCGAGCAAATGTTCTCCAGTAAGTGAATGGATACACTGGTGTATCCATGAGAATGAAATATTCAGTGAAAAAAGAAATGAGCTATCGCACCTCATCTGAAAAGGCTACATGCTGTGCGGTTTCAACTATGAGATATTTTAGAGAAGGTATAACTATGGAGAGAGTAAAACAATCCGTGGTTGCCAGGGGTGAGGGAGAGGGAAGATAGATGGGTGGAACATAGGGGATTTTTAGGGGAGCAAAACTATTCCATGTGATGCGTAGTGGTGGATATACGTCATTACACATCTGCAAGGACCCATGGAATGGACTGAACACTAATGTAAACCCTGGACTTTGGTTGACAATGACGTGTCATTGCTGGTTTGTTGATTATAAAAATGCCCAGCACTAATGCAGAATGTAAGTGGTCAAGAACGCTGGGAAGGTGTGTGTGGGACTCTGTATCCCTCTCCCCTTACTTCTTCTGTGAACCTGAAACTGCTCTAAAATTAAACCTATGAATTAAAAACAACAAAAATGTCCACGAACAAGAAAACTAAATTATCCTCTTGTTTATCAATAGAATGAAAAAGTGAATTCTTCTATAATTTACCGTTTTTTTCCCCTCATGTCTTATACAAATTATAAAGTTTTGGACCTAAAATTTGGTCTAGAAAAATTGTGTCTTGCTCCAAAGAAAGCTAGTGATCACTTTGAAGTTATCCAGAATATCCGGTTACTTATTACTTAGAAGCAACAGAATGCTCGGTGAATTTCCTAACAAATACCGACAAGACAGGCAGCATTGGGCAGGGGACTGGATTCCTATGGCCAATTATGTGCTAGACCACGAGGCCAAACATTGGACAGAGTAGGTGGCCTCCTTTCCATAAAGTAACCCTAGGAAGAGCACCCTTCTTTTAAAGAGAGGAAAATGGGCATAGGGGGTTTAAATAACAGGGCCAACAATATAGCAAGAAATTGGAAAATCTAACATTAAAAATATAAATGACTCCAACTGCACAACTAGCCTTTCATCAGAAGCTCTTAGGTAGGGTACTATTTGTTCCAGTATTAGAAGAATCAGGTCAAACTATACCTGCTCCTGCCAGGCTAAGCGTTAGCCCCCAGTGATGAAGATCCCGAGCCAGTTCATATGAAAATTGATCTAAAACTAACAGCAGCTAAGATATACTGTGCTTGTCAGACACTAAGTGCATCCTATGGATTAGCTCATGTAACGCTCCCTGCAACCCTCTGACCTAGAAGCTACTCTCTCTCTTTGACAGGTGAGGAAACCGAAGCACAGAGAGGATAACTTAAAAGTTTTCTAGTAAAGGTTAGAAATAATACACGCAAAGTCTAATGACACAGGGCAGACATGGAGCAAATAATAGCTGTTATCGTGAGTAAATGAGAGTAAATATTATGGAATTAGTCAGTAAGCGAGTGATGGAGAAGCAGGACAGGTCCCAGGAAACTCATAATACTGGAAACCTACATGCGAATAGCTGCCCTGTGCAGAGAGCACTTGAGAAAGGCCTTTGGACTCAACTCCTAAGGAGAAGCAAAAAGAGCAGAGACCTCAGGAAAAAAGACCAGGCCTCTCAGCCTGCTGGCAGCGTTGGCCAACACTGACAGGCTCAGCTCAGCTCGGGTGGCCTCCTTCAGGTCTACCTGCTAAAACCTGTCTGTTCTGGGATTAGCGTTCACCGCTGCATCCTCACGTCTCTCTCCTGAGTTGTCTAGTCTTTCCCTTTGAGTCCCTGACTGTTTATACCTGTTAATATTAACCTTTTACGGTGAACTCTAATATTAACCGTGTATTGATATTCAAATTTTAGTCCAGGTGCTATAAGCAGACAATGAAACACCCTCCACCAACGTTCACAACAGCTCAGCGAGCCGGGCTACCAGGGTGGACGTAACCCCTGGTTGGCAGTCGCAGAATGGAATCTGCACTGAGTCACGCTCTTCCCCAAACTATTATTTCCTACGCATATGTTGCATTTATACTGACGCATGTGCTGCTCCTCTTCTCTCTTCATCAATTTAGCTTGTATAATGTTTTTCATTAATTGCCCATAAGGTTATTGCCCATCTGGTGCGCCTTCCAATTACCACAGAGATCAAAGCTGAACTATGGAAACTTCCCTGAGCTGTTAGACTTCCCCGAATGGCAAGCACGTGGTTTATAATTTCACCCCATCGTGTTCATACATCTGTGTTGAACTCTGTCCTCTAGTTAAATGAAATCAGCTACCTCGACGTGAAGAATGGGACTGGAAGAGCATGTGAGACACCCAACAGTTGCCTTGACCTCATTGACCAGCTCACAGTTTCCGCCTCTTCCCTGCACTTTCACATTTCGTTCTGGAGCGTTGGTTCATTTTCGCTTTATCATCAGCCCCTTTATTTATATCAGAATCACAAGTCATAATGCCCAGTTACAGACAGGACCAGAAGGTGCTGGCTCACGGATGAGACCCAGCTGAATTTCCAAGCAGATTTGTTTGTGGAGCCTTACTTGCAACGAGCAGAGGTAGGGGTGAACTTTTTTCAATGAGTCCTTCCTCTCTACTTTTGGCCTTAAATTGTACACGTGTCTTACCTTTCTCAGGACAAGAAACATACAGGGGTGTTATCCTCTAAGTAAAAAATAGAAATACGTTTTAATTTAAAACTACAAGGGGATGCATTTCTTTACAGCCAGCAATCTTGATATTCAGCAGTATCGGTGAAAGAAAGTGCAGAGGAAGCATAACTAAATTCAATAGTTTTGATGCAATAGGATATATTTAGGATATGTCTGTGAGAGGCAAGGTCTCTTTAAGTTCAGAATCAAATTTTCCCCACCTGCAATTTCTTTCTCATAACTGAGCTACAGTCACAGACTCAGATAATGAAGGCTTAATTTTGCTCACTGACTCGTATATCCCAGTATCATAAACCTGCCTCACTACATGTGCATGAAAGCAATTGGGCAAATCACAGCAATTACACTTGGTATCAAAAAAAAAAAATCCACAGAGAACACAAGAGGACATTTTAAAAGCATAAGGTTAATATACCTCACTCTCACCCAATGAAGAGAGATCCACTCTCCAAACAACAAATTGGTGTTTAAATGTTCATTTGGCAGACAATGGAAGGCAGGGACTCCGCAGCCTTGGGAGGAACCAGATAGAAATGATTTTCAGTCAAAGGGAATCATCTGCATCGCAAGCCCAGGTGAGGAGGCGGCCCCGCCACAGCTCCGTCGGGGGCGGGAACTGCTATTTTCAGCCACATTAATGCAGCTGCGTCAGTCTGTAGGTGAATCAGGCTCGTTCATCAGACGCATCAACAGCCAGAGCCCGAACTGCCTTCTTCCCTCTGCTTAGACGTGGTTTCTTAATTGCCATCTTTAAATAGACGCCGCTCCCCCTGCCTCCCCCAGCCATCCATCCTGCCCGGGAAAAGGGCCGCGATGACCACAGCAGTCATTTTCTCTTGACCGCCCCCCCCGCCCCCTCTCCTGGCCGTGTCGCATCCCACACGACGGCTGCTCCCTCTCTGCTGCCCTCCGTGGGCGCTTTAAACACGGCCGAGTTAGGCCGTGAAAGCTCTGTGGGCGCCCCGGGCAAGCCTACGTCTAGGAAGACCTCAATTGCCACTGGAAGGGTTAGCTTTTTTGTTCTGTTCTACTAAATACGGTCATTCAATAGCAATTATCTGTCATTCCAAGTGCCCCCCTGCCTGCCCCCTTCATTTCCCTCTCTCCCTCTGCCTTCTCTCCATCTCCAGCGCCCTCTGGCCCGCCTCCAGTCCCCCCGAGCCCGTGCGTGGTCTACACGGGCTGAGTAACTGTCCTTCCCACGGAGCTCGCCTCTGCCGCGGGCCCTCACGGCCTGGCAGCGCTGGATCAGAGAAGGACCACCGCGGGGCGGGGGGCCTGCTGAGCCGCTGGCTTCCTCGGCAAGGCTTTAGGTGGCTAAAGAATCCCCAGGCACATGCCCCAAGTCTGCGACCCTCACCTCACCAAAAGGCAATTAAGCCTCTCATTGCATGTTCACTCCCAAACTCTTTTTTTGGCTCGTAACAAAATATATATACGTGCCACTTAAAGTTTAAGAATGAACAGTCCAAAATGAAAGAAGGGAAGATCAAGCCAACATTCTTTAAAACTGGAAGGACAAACTTCAGACCACAACTGAAAGAGATGCAGCCTGTGTTAAAGTGTAATGTACTATTTCTCCTGACTTCTTTATCCCAGACAAAGAGCAGACACCCTCCTTTTATGGACAATTAGTTAGCCCATATCGACCACGGACAGGCTCAGAAAATATTTAGTGGCCTCCTGGAATGGTATGCAACTTATACTCACATATAGACACCCCCACACCCACCCACACCCCACAAAACTATATATATATATATATATATATATATATATATATAGAGAGAGAGAGAGAGAGAGAGAGAGAGAGAGAGAGAGAGAGAGAGAGAGAGAGCCATTAATGGGATCCTCAAAGGAGTCAATTCTTTAAAAAAAATATCAAACAAAACCTGAAAAATCAGTGATTCATACCTATTCCTATCACGTATGATTTTAACAATTTGCTCTGAGTAGGGCTTTTCAAATATTTGAAGGCAACTGTAAGAGTATTTAGAATGAACTAGACTTCGGGGAAGAGAGGTCTAATCAGAAAGATAAATACAATATGTAAAGGAAAAACTGCCTGCTTATCCTGGCACAATAGACAATTTAGAACAAACAAAAAATGTTGATAACTCTTGACCTATTGGTGCTCTGCTTCCAGGTAATTTTTTGAGTAAAGCTTCTGAGATTTAATAAATTGTCACTTTACATTTCTAGGTCACCAAATCCCAGACCACAGCCCCCTTTCCTGAGCCGCCTCATGTTGGATTATAGTCCGCTCAGTAAGGAATAGGCTTTCTTCATAAATAGGCAAATGAAGAGAAGACTATATCCAAAGTCACGAGGTGACCTTTAGAATTCAGCATTAGCCTTCTCCTTCCTAAGAGGCCAAGTGTGGAGCAAAACAAAACAACAGCAACAACAACCCCGCTAAGTCCAAGGTGAACTCTAGATGAGCTGTAAGTTCAATTTGAAAGCTAAACATAACTTTTTGGATTTATTTCCTAAGGCTACTGTAAGAAAGTGCCATAAACTGGAGGGGGGACATGGGGGGCAACCTAGAGGAGGGTCCTTCCTTTCCTATTCCAGCTTCTGGGGACCCCACTCATTCTTCGGCTTGTGACAGCATTCCTCTAGTTTCTGCATCTTCACAGGGCTGTCCTCCCTCTGTGTCTGCACCCTCACAGGGTGTTCCCTTTCTGTGTGACTGTGTTCAAATTTCTCTTCTTATAAGGACATCAGTCATTTAGGATTTGCATGCACCCCAATGACCTCATCTTAACTTGATTACTTCTACAAAGACCCTATTTCCAAATTAAGTTGCATTCACAGGCAACAGGAGTTAGGGCTTCAATATATTTGGAGAGTGATAAAATTCAACTTGTAATACCTTATTAGCCTGAAATCTTATCAGTGCAAAGACGTTAATGTTAAGAAGACAATTTGGAGTTTGAAATGCTCTGCAGTGATGAATTACTAGAGGTCAGTTGTCCATTTTAGGCCCGGTACCTTGGCTGCAGCCCTTAAAAAGGGGGCAACTGGGGGGCCACCACCTTTACAGAGCCAGGGGCTCCACTCTGCAGGGTCATAAAATCAATTTCACCAGCTCTACCTAAGGTGCTCCGGCTGTGAAGAATTGATTCATGCCCTCCTACCTGACAGAGACTGATTTATTAACCTGCATGGCTGTGGACTCGCCACCACACCTAGCACAGGGGAGTAGGAGTTCATTGGCACTGCCAATGCCCTTCTCCTGGGCAAATCCATTTGGGAGAGCAAACTGCAAATAGGAAGATTACTAGTTAAGTGTGGAGTTCATACAAAAGGAGGTAGAAATGTCCTTAATACAAGTGAGTGATTCAGACTCATGAGTTGCCACTCTCCACTTCAAGAATGTTCTAAAAAATAGCTAAGGAGTTGAGTGCTGTGTACAGAGGAAGTGCTAAATGATGCCCACTGAGCGGAGTAATGGTCTGAGACCCACGATTTGGAACCAGAGTCTATTTCTCTTTAGCCAGTGCTGGGGACTTGGTGGCAGGTTCCTATCCTGAGTTTACTTTTTCTAGATTCCAAGCAGCACTTTCTGTTCCCATTATAGCTGGATGTTTATATATCAATGTCCCCCTGAGAGATTATAAACCCTCCTCCTGTAGGATCCCGTGTGTTATGCTCATTTGTCAATCCCTAGGCCCTAGAAGCGATCAGACACACAGAAAACATCTTTCGCAGTCTTGCCTTTGATGGCCATGTACAACTCAAATGCAGTATGTCAACACTGAAGTGAATTATCGTCCGATGAACAGGCCTTCTTTCTCTGTACTCACTCTCTCAGATGGGGCACCACTTATAGGCTAAAACACCCACCTGAAAACTCTAAACATCATTGTTTAAACGAGATTGGCTTTGACATGTACTGTGGACCCTGAGAAGGAAGAGACCTCTTAAAAGGGCTCCAGGCAACTAACTGGGCTCAAATTCAAATAAATAAACAAATAAATAAATAAGCAGAGCCTAGCAGCCATTTCTACAAGTTCTCTCAGGGAGAAGTCTGCACTGACCTGCCTGCCTGCACTGTGTCCTAGCCTCTGAACATCCCCTGTAAAGGAGTTCCTGGAAACCTATTTCAATCAATAGGACTGAGGCTTTCCCCATCCACTAGGAGCTGCACAGCTATATCCCCCATCAGCTTCTCCAGGGAATGAAAGCTGCTCCATTCTGACCAACAGGGGCAGTGCCTTTGGACCCCTCAGACTGCCAGGATGTGAGTCTTCCCCTGCATGAGGGCAGACCAAGTAGGGACCAGGGCGGGGAATTCCGTCTGTGCATCAGCTCTCCTCTGGCTCTGGGAGCATAGGTTCCCTTTCCACCAAACACTGTGTTTCTCTGGCTGGGGCTGAGCCACCGAACGCGTCTCCCAGGAACAGAGCGGAGCAGCGCAGCACAGGCCCGAGCAGCCTGGCACACAGTGCTGCAGGGCAGAGCAGCGCAGGGCAAAGCAGACCAGCATGGAGCAGAGCAGAGCTGTCGGGCCGGAGAGGGGCCTGGCCCCAGGGCTGCCTCGCTGCGCTGTTTTCACAGGCCTGCTGGATCACAATTAAGATGTTTTGCACTGGATACAGTTTCCTTCTTCAATGCGCCCCAGATTGGGGATTCCTGTTGGCCATTGAATTGGTGCCAACGATCATTGTCTGACAATACAAATGTTCATCCTTCTAGTCTCTGCCCTGCTTGGTTGGAAGGTCAAAGGAATTCATTCTCTAAAATTCCATCTTACCATGACCACATATGAGTCTATATGCTGGCCCTCCACCTACCGTGGTGAGAGGTGTATTTCAAAATGCAAAATTAGGCAGTGAAAACACTAACCGCCTTTCAATCACCTTATTAACTAACATTTTGTTAAGAGGGAACTTGGGAAGACATCTCTAAAAGGCCTAACTCCACAGTGTCTAATCTGCCGATAAATATTATGCTGGCCTCTCCCAAATAATGGAAAACACACAAAGAAGATGGTATATAATGTCACCAGTGTTAGATGAACTAATGCTCTGCCTGCTCAGTGTCATCTATTAGACTAGGCTGAGTGCTCTGCCAAGAGTCATTGTGCAGAGTGAGCGGGAGTTAGCACTTGTGACTTCTGTCCCCTTAGGATTCTCTGAGAAATCACATATCTGTTTCAAGACTCCCAAGTTCAAAATGTATATGATGTATGCATATGAGATTTTAATGGCCATAATTATGATATTATAACTTCTAGGGGAACCTCCGGTGTGATTTCATCTGTTTGAGGATAAATTTAACCTCATTGGATTATGACAGTTCAAATCAAGAGTTTTATGAATATTACACTGGCATGGGTCCTCTTTTCATCTTGTGGCCACAAATATATGATCTGCTAATATTTGTTCTATATTAATACAGCCATCGGAAGAGAGAGAGGCTCAATCACCGAGAGCCGGAAGCAGGAATGTGCGCGACATGACTGATTAAGGCCTGAACTTTATTTAAGCCCTAGCAGGAAAATCAATGAGAAAGGAAACCCTGGGCCATCTTCAAGAGCAGGGTGCTGCATATGTGTGGGGATTAGGAGGTGCGGAAGCACTGCAGGAACAGAAGGCAGAACCGGGTAACTTTAGAATTCATTTGATGACAACATCTGTGGACCAGTCATCACACATACAAACACAAAGGGAGCTGTAAGGCAACGAAGTTAACGGTTGCAGAAGAAGAGTTGTGAGCTGGGGAAATGGAAACGGAAGGGTTTTGGTTTGGTTTGGTTTGGTTTCTGTTGTTGTGCTTGTCCACCCTCATCCAAGGATATGCTTTTTTATTGATTTTAGAGAGAGAGGGAGAGAAAGAGAGAGATGTCTGTGTGAGAAACATCTCTTGGTCGCCTCCCATCTGTGCCCCCAACAGGGATGGAACCTGCAACCCTCTGGTGCAGGGAACAATGCTCCAACCAACTGAGCCACCAGGCCAGGGCGAGAAGTGCCCGTTTTTAACATAGGCATTATGATATCCTAGGAATGGAAGGGGCTTTCATTGGCTTTTCTTCATTTAGATATGTATCCACTGTCACATGTACCAACCTAGCCATTAATCTAACAAATAATTATCAACAGCCTAGCCTTCTTAATAAGTATGCGCTAAACTCTAGGTTTAAGGGGGAACTCAGAGTACCACCCTTCAAAGGATGTATTCTCTAACAGGAAATTTAAAAAAATGCATGAACAAATGAGAGGGGGAAAAAGGTTAGTTTGCAGGTACTAATGTAAATGTGTTCAGGTGACAGCGTGCATGTCAGAAAGGGACAAGGGACAGTTCTCCTCGGGGAGAGGGAACAGGAGAGACTTCACAGGAGAGATGACGCCTGAGAGCAAATGGGAATCCCCTGGCAGACCAGAGGGGAAGCGCGTGCCAGGGAGAGGAGCAGAGTGGACGAAGCCTCAGGGGCGGCCAGTGTCTTTGTGCCAACACTGAGTTTTGGTCTCGCGTTGAACCTCCCTTGTCCACTTGCATTTGGACCTGGAGCACCTCCAGTTCAGGGCGAGGCGGCTGCCACGTCACCCTGTTCCATCTTCTCCTTGGGAATTGGGTTGTCCTTTGCTATGCCTCTGACTGATTTCTTGTGTCTTTATTTAGCTGATGGCGAGCTGTCCACCTTGCCCTACGAACTTGCATACTGGAGAGAAGGGACCTTGTCTTCATGTTCACTCCTGTATTTTCATGCCTAAATATTCTGGCTAAATGGGAGGTTTCTAGAAATACTCCTTGGGGGCCTAAACACGTATTTACTAAATGCCTAGCATAAGCCAGGCACTAAGGAGTAAATTCCCTAACCTCAGGGTATCAGCATTCAAGAGGAGCAGGCAGTTAATAAACAAAAAAATATACATGATTTTTTCATTTTCTTATTTATTTAAATGTGTTTTTTAATGATTTTTCTAGAGAGAGAGGGAAGGAGAGGGAGAGAGAGAGAGAAACATCCATGTGAGGGAGAAACATTGACCAGTTGCCTTCCGCATGCCCCCAACTGGGGAAAGAACCCACAACCTGAGTATGTGCCCTGAACGGGAATCGAACCAGAGACCTTTCAGTGCCCAGATGACATTCAACCAACTGAGCCCCAGTGGCCAGGGTATACATGCTTATTTTAAATAGTAATAAATTCTATGAAGAAAATAAAGCTAATGGGATAAAGGGGACAGGGTAGTGGGAACTGCTAAGCTACATAAGGTAGTTAAGGCAAGCAGCTCTAAAAGTATATTTTGTTGACATTTGTCCTGAGTAAATGACATAGATCCTGCTCACAAGGACTTTATAGTATCACTGAAGAACCGTCTGGATCATGGCAATGCTGGAGACAGAGTAACCGTTGTGATAATAAACTAGTAAGTATATTATGTGAGACTCCTGAAATTATTATTCGCATAGTTTTTAATTTCTGATTGCATATAACATAATCACAATCTGCTCTATTAAATTTATTTTCAGACAGCAGGCTTTCCAAAATTTATTTTTGTATTTTGCAAGTACTGCATTCACGCCGCCCCCTCCAAAGATCCAGACGCCGTGCAAGTACAGAGAGCAAGTGAGGAGGAATTGGGAGCTCACAGTGATTAGCTGCAGGAGCTCCGCGTGGGCCCGAGGAGGTCGCCTACCTGTCCAGAGCCTCTGAGGAGCTGACTCAGCGCCGGGCTGAGCAATCACCCCCCAGCCTCCTCTGAGAAGGGGAAGAAGCATAGTCAAGCATCCAGTGGCTCATTTGTGGCAGGAAGGGGATTCTCCAGAATTTATTCAAAGACATTACCAACCACACGCCAACAGAGACGAATGCTGCTGAAAGACTTCTCTGCAGCACACTCTGCTGTGAACAGGAAAGCCGGTCTCTGGAGGAAACAGGGGCACGAGCTGCTTAGCCTCTCAAACACCACACTTTTCTCAAGAGAAAATTCACGGGGGGCATCGGCTGGTATTGTCCGCGGGCAAGGCATTTTTATCAACTTCATAGCCTTGGAAAACCTGTTTGTCTTGCCAAAAAAAAAAAGGGATCCTGCAAAGTTATGATCAGAATCTTGGAGTGGCCTGGGGAAGCCAGGTGTCACCCAGGTCTGAGCCCTGCCCACTGTCTGCTGACATTTTATCTGAGCAGCAGATCATAGGAAGGAGACCACAGAGGAATGTCACTCACTGGGAACCGTGAAGCTGGGAGCTCTGGATGCTGAGCACAGGACCCAAGGACACATTCCTGACTCCTCTCCGAGGCGCCTCCTTTGGCCTCACATAGGCCTTGCCCTTGGCCACAGTGCCCCGCACCCTGATTTCCCAGCTTGCTTGCATTAGAGCTGCTAGAGGACCATAATAAGTTTGTGCAGGCTGCTAATTAAATGCTTCTTGCCACCATCCTATATTAATTCCACATGAAATTAGGGCAAGGCTCTAGTCTCCCAGGCCGACCCACCACCCTGCTTTTGTTGACACTGATTATTTAATTTGAAATCCTTCCCCCACCAGGTTTCCCTCCTCCTTTTCACCCTCTGAATAAAATATGGATCGGATGCTACAAAATTACTATTCTTGGGAGCAACACATGCAAATATGGTTGCTTTTACAATTATTCGGCACCCGATCCGATGGTTCCAAGACAGAAGCTAATTAAAACCTAATTGAAATAAAATCATTTCCAATTCGGTTTCCCCTCATCAAGTGCCTGAGCAGAGAGTGTCTTGCTTTGTGGACAACTGCTCTTCCATCCGATTACTTCCTTCTGCTTTGGAAACAGCCATCGCTGATTCTATCGGGGCATCTGGCTGCTGGGGGCGCCACCCGCAGGGAAGAGGGAGCACCCCAGAAAGGCAGAGGGAGGATGCTCACCTGAAAACGGCCGGCCAGAAGGAGGAACGAAGATGGGGAGCAAAGAGAAATGAAGCCAGTGGTCAAGCAGTAACCAGATAATTTAGGAAGAAAGACAGAGAGAGGAGGCCAGTCCCAGGGTCTGGTGAGCCCTTGACAGTATTCAGCTCGCACATGCATGAAGTTGGCCTCCCCTGGGTCCTTGTTCAGGTACGTGACATTTACAGATCAGGACATTTTTCTTAAATATTCAGATTTTTGGACTCTCTTGGGATATTGAAAAATCCAGCAACTCCATGTCCTCTTACCCACAGGGCAATGGGAACAGGACTGAGGGGAGAGGTGTGTGTTCCCCAGTTGTCCAGTTCCCATCGGGCCCCTTTCGTTCATTCTCATTAATGTTGGCACCGAAGGAATTTGAGTTTGAAATTTTGCTAGTGAATGGAAACCCCCTCGGAGTCCAAAGATATAGGTTTGAACTTGGCCTCAGCTGCTAACGATGGCGGCATTTGGGACAAGCGTTTTAACGTCCCTCAATCCCATCTCCCTAGTCTTTAAAGAAGGGTGTGATAAAATTATTATATGCAGTTTCCCCAAAAATACTAATCTGTTTTTAAATGCTCAGAAAATTGTAAAATGTTATTCACATTTGTTTTTATAATTTTATCTTTTTTCTAATAAACTATTACATTTCTTTTTAAGAAGGACAGTAGAATGAATGTATAAAGAACTAGGGACTTTAGAAATCTGATTAGAGAAATGCTGATACGGGCGGTGAAAGAACATAACAGGGTAGTAAAAAGGAAAGGAGGGGAACCTCGGAGGGAGGGATGGACCCACAGCCTGGAAGAGGAAGGCAGGGCCCGGGGGAGCGGGGTCAGGTGACGCACCAGAGGCAGTGCCCGCACAGCGCCTTCACCAGCCGGGATCTTGGGCACCTTCTCCAGCTTCTCCTTCTCTCCTACCTCGGGCCCTTAGTCTTTAAAGAGGGGCATTCCAGGCCTAGTCCATAGGGCTGTTTGAAAAGGGAGAGAGAAAAATGCCTTTAAACTACCTGGCACAAGAAGGGTTTCCTAAGCATTAGCCATTCAATTAGCCATCAACAAAAGCTGCAGGCAATTATCCAAGGCTTCTCCCTGCTAGGAGAACAGGTTTTTGTTTGTTTGTTTGTTTGTCTGTTTGTAAGCCAACATGCCACATTCTTGTGCCTTTTTAAATATAATACAGAAGCTTGGAATTCGGTTGCTGGCACCGAGGGACCCACTGGCCTCCCCAAGGCACCACTAATCCCCTCACCAAAGAGAAAGGAAAGGGAGGGTCCTGGGGACCCAGGGGTGGAAAGAAATGTGGCACCAAGGATCTGGTAAGGAGGGGCTGGCTAGCAGATCACTGTCGCCCTATCAACCCAGGCCCAGAGGGGTTTCAAATGAGGGGGAGGGCTTCTTTGGGACTGTCAACCGAAATCATTCAAAAATTCCCCCAGGCTGGGAGGGGACTGAGGGCTTTAGGCAACATCAAAAATACACTGTACCTTAAGGTGAAGAGAAGCAATCGACATTAGCAGTTTATAGTGTTTTGGGTTTACTATAACAGACAAAGAATAAAATATTTTCCTAGTAGAAACAGGCCAATCTCTCTGCATAGTGTAGAAAGAGAACATTTAAAATGACATCATAGGGGGAAAGTTTAAGGAGACAGCAGGATACAGGAGAAATTCGAGAGCTGTGGGGATGCCATGGAGCCGCAAGAATTAAAGCGCCTCCCCTTCTGCTCTCGGGCTCAGGGTGTGGGCTTCATTCCCTCAGCCAGGGGCCCTCAGACGCAGCTGCTCCCTCAACCACATGTGCTCTTGTCCCCTCGGTGCTTCTCCAGCACCCCCGTGGTCCCCAGAGCTCCCCTAAGGGGCCGCTGCTGAGACTCCCTCTCACCCCCTGCAGTGCCCCCCCCCATTGAGTACCCCCCTTAGTACCCTTGCCAGGCCGGGAGCATCACAGGGATGCGGTGAGCGCTGTGTTAGCAGGAACTCGGGGAGCTCCCCTTCTTTCAAACAACTTAAGGGCAAAGCAAACTTTTGGAGGACCAAAAACCTGAAGTATTTGCCTTTGTCCTGTTATTAGCAGCAGGGTTAGGAAGGCAGGAGCCCTCTCAGCCCTGTGGGGGAAACCCTGCTGCTCCCGGCAGCAGTTTCATGCTATCCTGTCACGTTCTCCGCATCTAGGCACTGTCTCCAACACTTAGCCCTAGAAGTAGAAAAGATCCCCCCAGCAAAAGCATTCCAGGGTGTATGCAAACCCTGGTCACCGCAGGCCCTTCCTGTGCAAATGTGCATGCACTTAGCACCGACCCCCTTGAGACACTATCTCCTTCACCCTCCTGTTAGGTGACATGAGACTTACCTTCACCCTCAATGTCAGGCGAGGGTAACAACTGAGGGGTAGTTAGAAAGTGACATGATCTGCTCATGTTCATCAACCTGAGGTCCGGGTTCCCAGGCTGATTGGTTTTTTCACCGACTCACACTTGGGTGGTTCTTGGATTTTAAAAACCTGTTAATCAGTTAATCTAAGACATTACAATCATTTGTAGAAACAGGCTGCCAGGGACCAACTCCATTCTTTTATACTTTTAACGTTTTAGACTGCATTTTTTAATCAGAGATGGGCCTAGAGTAAATAAATTCTACCATCAGGATTCTGATGCGACAGGACTATCACAGGATGTGCTGATGAAGCCGACATACACCTCGAAGGAGAACCTCTGCTTGAAACTCAGCACTGACACGATTTTAAATGCATGTGTGCATGTGTGTGTGCGTATGGGACACACGCATCCTGGCACTCAGAACCAAGCCAGGCTAAAACAAAAACAAAAACAAAACAAAAACAAAATCAGGTGCTCAATTGATGTGGTTAAAAACAGAACAAATGGTGACTTTAGAAAATGACTTCAGTGTATAAAACCCTGTGCAGTTATTTAGCTTGTAGTGGAAAGTCTCCATGTGTGAGAAAAATCTATCCTGTGTATGAAGGACCGAGGCGCTGCTCTAGATTGCAGGGTACCTGACCACACCTTTAGGCATGGCAGAATTTGGGTGATAAGTTTTAGGAGAACGTACATATGGAAGGATTAAAGGAGGGCTGCCCGGAGGTCAGCCAGGTACACACAACTGGCATATTCGGAGGAATAGGCCTTAACCGATTCATTACACACATATTTCTCCAGCCTGTGGCAGAAACTCTGGTAGTCAAATACGCAAGAATCCGGCCTTGAAGAACTTATGATTACTGGTGGACAAAAGCCGTAAGAAGACAAATGACAAGATAGTGTCATAAATGATGAAAGCTCACATGGAGACGTGCACAGGTGCCATGGGAATTGAGAGAGTGAAAGACGGTAAATAGAAAGTGTCCCTAGGGAAGTGTATTTGGGCTGGGTTTCACTGAGGGGTGATCCAAGGAAAGAAAGAAGAAATCCTTCTAAACAAACCTATCAGTGTTGGTGATAACACAGGTCTGAGAAAAGGGAACAGCCCATGTGAGGAGGGTAGAGTTGACCGGACAAGAAGTGAGAAGAAATGACTTTGGAAAAGCTACCATGTGAAGGGGTTAGATTTCTGTTATATAAATAATGAGAAGGGGAATAGTTCTTTAAGGTTTAAGAATATTTAAGTTTTAAGATGATTCTGCAAAAATATATTGTAGGTGAAAATGATGAATGACAAGACCAATTTTGGAATTTTTGTAATTGACCCAGATGAGAAAGGGTGACAATCTAAAGCCTAAAGTCTGCATCAGGTATTAAAAATTTTGCTATAAAGAGCCAGGTAGTAAATATTTTAGGCTTTGCAGAACTCTGTCCCTAGTGCAACTTTAAATTGTGTTGTTATAGGTGGAAAACACCCATAGGTAACATGTAAAAAAATTGAGCAAAGCTTTGTTCCTGTGAAACAGTATTTACAAAAGCGTAGTAAGCCAGGTTTGGGCTGTGGGCCTGTTTGCCACCTGTGGTCTAGACTGGGGGTCATCCCTTCTGACTCACTGTGTACTTACTACGTTCCTCATAAGCAGGCCTACAGACTTGATTAATTGCTATGCACATTAAGAGATGTAAGGAACATATGTGGATAAAAAAATGATTTTAAAAGTCCACTATAGTTTTGGAAAGAAACAAAAAAGACTAATATCCGTATAGATAGCAAACATGTGTTCACTTCTGCAAGCCCCTCCCCGAATCCTTGCTTGGTGGCGTAGGACCGGGGCATGCAGGGAGCTGGACAAAGTCCATCGCTGAGAAACCACAAAGTGGGTCATTATATTTGACTTGAAATCATTACTTGGCTTGATTCCTAGTGGTTTTCTTTTAGTCATCAGTACCTCACACTCATGCTAAATTTATTTGTGTGTTTTTTTCTCCTAATAAAGTTAGCATTTGAGTTTCTACAAGTCAAATAGCCGTTCACTGCCACTCACCATGTGTTTGGGCCACCTCAATTATTTATAACTGATAAAGACAAACTCCTTTCAACAACAACTTTAAAAAAGCAGTTAGCCTGGCCGGCTGTGGCTTGGCAGTTGAGCATTGACCTGGGATCCAGGCGATTGGGGTTCGATTCCCAGTCAGGGCACATGCCCAAGTTGCAGGCTTGATCCCCAGTAGGGGGCATGCAGGAGGCAGCAGGTCAGTGACTTTCTCATCATTGATATTTCTCTCTCTCTCTCTCTCCCTCCCCCTTCCTCTCTCTGATATCAATAAAGACATATATTTTTTTTTATTTAAAAAAAGCACATTTAGTGAAAATATGGAGCAAAGTATCATGTTTCAGGGTCAAATACCCTTTACAAATTTGAGGACTGTCACGCACAGCGTTGCCGCACTGGCTGCTCTCCTACCAGGTGGACTTAGGTAGGGATAAGCTTCCATGTCCCCGGATGCTCTGGGCCCCCAGGACAGGGGCCTTCGGTGGAGTAAGACTCCAGAACTGTGTTAATTTGTACATTATTTTTAGGATTAAAACCAGTAAAAACGATCTGATAGAGCTCATGCCTGTTAACTTGAACCCAACAGAACACACAGGCCCTGACTTTCCCAGGTTATAACGAATGTTCCTGTCGGTGGTTCATGATGCTCATTTTTCTTCAATATGCGCCAGTTGTTCTGGGTAAGCATCTCTCCTAATTCCTAGAGGGAGATGAAGTTAGTCCTCTTAACTCTTTTTCACTGTTTTCAGGAATCTCAGATACCACTAAAGGTACTGATTTGGGTCAGGTATTTGAGCCCGAATGAATTTAAATTTTTGAAGTACAGTCTTTGGGGGCTTCTGTTTCTTTGCTTTTCCTCTTTTAGTGTTGGATTTCCCCAGTCGTTTGTTGGTGCTGCTTTCCTTGTGGAGCCACATCTGGACGTGATTTCCTATTTATGTTTGTTTTGTACATGAGCACCAGATGCTTCGGCTTCGATCCCCGATCAGTCAAAAAGAGCCCCAGCAGCCAGGGCCATCAGCCCCCAGAAGGGCGAGTCCCCACCGCTCCTAGTCCCAACACGGTGTGTTGGGCAAGCAGCCAGCCTGCCCTGCACAGGGTTATCAAGCACTCCTGGTACTAGAAGGAAAATGGTGTAAGCCCACAGCACTAAGTCGCCGATGCTGGCATCTGTGGAAATTGGAATTAATGTCATTTTATGAGTTGGCAGTAGGACATTTCTTAAATGTTTGTAAATTTCCCCATGTGAGGTTGTCTTTCAATGAGAAACACCTACTCCAGGTCTTCCACGAGAGTTTGTACTTATTTCTGTAACAAATGATGCTGCTATTTTACAGGCATGATGCCACCTTCAAGGAATATGGCCCCTGTCGTGAACAAGTTTTATACAATTCTGCAAAGGTGATGGATGATGGTTTCCACTGCGGCCTATTATATATTCACATGCCTTTCCACTCACCTTGGAAAATAGCAAAGTCCCTTAAGACATTCCAAGCAAGCTTATCATTCCTTATCGTTCGAGACTCTCTGCTGTGCTTGCGCCCGTGTGTGTGTGTGTGTGTGTACGTGGCATTCCCCTTGTCCTAGGATCACTGTGTATATTTGTGTTCTGACAGCAGCCCCTCCAAGGAGATGATACCAGAGCTGCAGGCAATCCCCCAACACACCTGTGGTTTTTACAGAGACCAGAGGGCCAGGGTTGGATGGGACATTGAGTTCTGAGAGTGGGATCCACGAACAACCCCAACATCAGACTTTTCCTGATTCAAGGTAACAAGATATAGTAAATAAAATATTGGAATTGACATAGAAGATCCAAATTCTTGCCCTTATCAGCTATGTGATCAGAAAATTGCTTAATGTACCTTCCATTTTCTATAAAATGTTAATAATGATACTTTTTGTGCAGAGTAATTGTGTAAACCAGCAATTTTCAACCGGTGTCCTGCAAGAATTTGTAAAACGTGCAACACCTGACTATTCGGTCAGGGGCACTGGCCTCTTCTCCCTTAGATTGTCAAATAAAAAAAAATGACAACGGCCAACACAATAGTTGTCCAGTGTGAATGCCCTGTCTTAGTCCATAAATATATAGGTCATATAATTGCATCTTACTGGTCACGTTGCACAATAAGGTCGTGTCTGATTGGTTAATTCTTGGTGCCTGAAATCCTTATATACAAGTATAGGCACCTGATTTTTTTTTTAAAGTCACTTTGGAGCAAAAAGGGTAGATACATACTATTATTGTTTGTAAATCAATCAAAATGATATCTATTTTTTTGTCACATTGGCAAAAACTATATTTTTTGGTGTGCCGCAGAATTTCGGTAATTAGCCGTGTGTGCCACGAGATGAAGGAGGCTGAAAATCACTGGTGTAAACCAAATTAAGTCATGCCAACAGAACTTTATAATGCCCCCTATAACTGCAAGGCAGGACTACTACTTGGGAAAGTTGGCGAAGGGAAATGATACGGTCCCCTCCGTCTATCCTGGCCTTGTCCTCGCACATAATCGCAGCCCCGGGCAAATGACACTGCTCAGTGGGACCACAGCCTGGTGGCAAAAACAAGTAGAATCAGCACTTCTTGGGCTTTGGTTCTTGTCTGTTAAAACGCAGTTTGCATGGTGCTAAGCAGTTTGCAATGCTCTTTAACCTGCATGTTTTTATCTTATCAATCTCCGGGCATAAATACTGCTTTCTTCATCTTGTAAGCAAGGAAACTGATGTTGAGAGGTGAACTGATTTGCTCAGTTACACTGCTGGTTATTAGAAGAACTAGATCTAACACTGTGATATAAAGATATCAACCGTCTATTCAATCCACTTATTTATTCAGCATGTTTTTATTGAGCACCCACTTCTAGGCACTAAAGATACACCAGTGACTAAACCAGGCAATGCTTTTGCCTTCTCGGAGCTAATCGAGAGGAGGGTGGCTGAGCAGAAACAAATAAACGCATCGCCGAGCAATGCATCCAGCTTTGGTGAGTGCCGTGGAGAAACACCCAGCAGGGAAGGTCAGGAGAGGGTCAGGATGCTGAAGGTGCTGTCACTCTGTACATCGGAGGAGTCCTATGTGAGGCGACGACCGGTGTGAAGAACCCTGAGTGAGGTCAGGGACTGAGCTACGCAAATGTCTCAGGGAACAGTGTTCTCGGCAGAGGAACCAGCAACTACAAAGTCGATGCACAGCCCTTAAGTGGGACCAAGCAGCCTGCTGCAGGAGCAGCAAGGAGGGCAGGGTGGCCGGAGTGGGTCAGCTGGCCAAGCAAAGGTATCTCAGGTACAAATGAAGCCGCAGGCAGAGCGGGGCGGTGGCCCCCAGGGCCCCTTGCTGGCCTACGCTTTTATCTGAACGGGTGTGAACCGCCTCCTGGATCCCTGGAGTGATTTGTTCTTGTCACCTGGGCAGGTGAGGTGCCAGTTCTCTTCTGTGTTACCAACTTTAACCTGTGTATATATATAATTTCCTTAAATGCTTTCATCTTTCATTTTAAAGCCAGGATGGAGAGGAAAATGTTTATTTCCCAGTGAAGAAGTTCAAACTGAATTGTGTGCATTTCGTCTACAGTCTTACATTTAGTGCTCCCTCTTAGTGAAGCAACCCTCTGAAGAGGCATCCTCGGTAATAAAGAAAGTCTGAGGTCCCTAAAGGAAAACCCCCCTCCCACCGATGGTTGCTTCTCATTGGAATGGAAATAACCCCTCTTACTCTAAATGGGGTGGATGACTGTTCTCACCTCCTCCCAGCTCGCCAATCAGGTGCCACTTAACATAGTCCCCAGCCATCCTGACAAATGAGATCAACCCACCCTTTGCCTGTTAAGAGGCCCATAAACAGTTGCAGCATCGAATTAGTGCTGGTAGATTCCTCCAACTTGGAACATGTTAAAATGCTCAGTTGGGTAAAGAGAATCAATTGGGGTCAGACAGGGTGCTGGAAGTTAGACAATTTGTCTATCTCATGATTCTACACTGTTGAGTGTGTGTGTCTGTGTGTGTGTGTGTCTGCATTTCAGTTCAGATTTGAAATCACTCACGTGTATAGTTTGTGTGATCCAATGCGTGATTGGAGTGGGATCTGCCCACAGAATGAGAGGTTACTGTTTGAAGACTCAGAAAAGGCTTGTATGTACTTGGAACTTCGGAACCCGTAAGCAAGCATATTGCGGTTTACCCACTTCCTAAAGCTCTGTCAAAAGAGTTTCAATTTATATGGGAGATGAGCAATTATTCAGGAAATAGACTGTGCATCCAAATAATTGTTATCCAGGTAAAAACACCAGACCTGCCTAGATGTCGCTTCTTCCTAATTCATCAGACAGGTGACAATTCTTCAATATATATTTTTTGCCTTTAACATTCTTTCTAACTATAGGCAAAAAAAATAAAATGCTGAAGGAGGGAACACAGAGCACAGGATATCAACCTAGAGTCCATGGGCGCCCACGGGGCCTGTGAGTAGAATTTAGGGGGGTTTATCAACTCTAACGGGGAGGAAGCGTACATGCTTATCTCCAGTGCTCTAATTGCCGTGTGGCCTAGCCTGTGTTTATAAAGCACGGGAACCTATCACAGGAGTGTCAGCGGTACCTACGGCTTTATCACTGACAGAAATCAGTTATTTTCCTATCATAATACACGCGTGGCTCATATCTTGAAATCCTCTTTTTATGTTAGTTGTTGGACTCACTGCTAGACTTATTTACTGCAATAATCATGAAACACATTCTACACTACATTTTAAATACTTTAATAACTGCATGTTAATATGCTGATTTCCTCTGTAATTCTATGTGTACATCAAAGGTTGTCTAGAGCTAAAGACAATGAAGACGTGGGGCTGCGGTCCTTGAGTGGCAGTGTGGTTGGCTCCACAGTGACAGACTTCCCTGCCCAAAAGTCTAAGAGAGCTCACTTTGAGTGTGATATTTCTTTTCTGCACATAATTAACAGCACAGAGGAAATTAATTCATAAGATAAAAAGCAGAATGTAATTCTCAATGACATTGTTACTAGTCCCAGCACTCCCCGCCTGATGGATGGGGGGCTGGGGTCCAGAAGCACCCTGCCCCCCAAAACACACTAGGCTCTTCCTGAACTAATGGGCCGGGCGCCGGGCCTGCTCTTTCTGTGCAATTCCTTCACTCCAGAGAAGCGAGGGGCGGGCGGATGGGGAAGGCTTCGAGGTCAGTGGTTTTCCAGCTGTGGACTGCAGACCCTGAGGCCCCTGAGACTTTTCCAGAGGGTCTGTGAGAACAAAAACTGTTCTCAAAATACCTCTATGATGTTATTTGCCTTTTTCAGCTGTGTGCATCTGCAAAAGCAACGGTGGGTAAGCTTGTGCCTCAGCCTGAATTGAAGCGCTGGCACTGTCTTGGTTGTCACCTCACCTCCAACAAAAAATGCCACTTTCACTGAAGAACGTCCTTGATGAAGCAGCGAAACTAATAATTTTAATATATCTTATAATATAGCTTGACCCTCAACTATACATATCTGTAATGTTCTGTCTGATAAAATAGGAAGCATAATACAGCACGTCTGCAGAAAGCCTAAAATATTTACTCTCTGGCCCTTAACCAGAAAACGGCCAGCAGAGAAAAGCAATCGTGGGGTCGCCTGAATTGTGAGCTGAACTGGGTGTTTTTTTAAGACCCACTATTTTCCCTTGAATGAACTACAGACAAACTATGGTTATTCAGAATTGGTATCTCAGACATTTTCTCAGCGAGGAATGAAGTGTCACTTCAAGGAAAACAATCGGTAGTATTTATTGCCAGTGATACAGCTCGAGCTTTCATGGGGAAAATAAGGATTTTGAAAAACTTGAATTTATCGCCATGAACTTGACAGCTTCCAAATATTTAAAGACTTTTCAGATGAGATTGGTGGTGTTTGTAATGAAGGTTATTTTTTAAATTGTATAATGAAATGTGTCAATACTTGGAAGATCTGCATAACTCTTTAAACCAATATTTTTCAAATGTCCACAGTGTGGTTTTATAAAACTGGCAATGGTCAAATATCCCAGTGCAAGGTTGACCAGAGGATGGATATTGGGATAAAATGTATGTATCATAAAATAGCCTTTTTAAGTGTACAATTCAATGCATTGAAGTATATATGCAGACTTACGCAATTATCACAAGAACCCAAGTTTAGAACATTTCTATCACCCCCTTACGAAACCCTTTTCCCATTGACAGCGACTCCCCACTCCCGCCCCCAGTGCTAAGCAGCCAGCAGCCTACTTTCTGTCTCTATAGAATTTCCTTCTCTGGATACCTCACATAAATAGAATGATAAAGAATGTGCTCTTGTGCTTGTCATGAGGTTTTCGATGCTCACGCACATTGCTACATTTCTTGGTATTGCCCAGCAGTACCCGTTATATGGACACACAGCATTTTTTCACCCACTCACTAGCTAATGGGCATCTGGGCAGCTCCCACTGCAATGCTCCCACCGACGTTGGCACACAGGTCCTGGCTGGACACGTTCTGTCATTTCCCCTGAGTGCGTAAGAGTAAAACCCCCGGGTCATGTGGCTTGTCCACGTCGAGCATTCGAGAAACAGCCAAAGTGACCGACTCATTTCACATTCCCACCAGCAGTAAATGCAGATTCTGCTCTTTTCATATCCTCTCGGCCTGTGCGATGGTCCCACTTACTGCAGCTACGCCAGTGGCTGCGAAGTAGAGCCTCACAATGATTTTAATTTCCATTTCCTTAACGGCTAATGATGATTTATCCTGGGCTTCCTCACCACTCGCCTGTCTTCTATATTCAAATCCCGTGCCTACTTTTAAAACTATTTAAACTATTTTAAATATTTATTTTGAAGTACTTACAGAGTCAAAGGAAGTTGTAAAGATAGTACAGAAAAGAGCAGCTGATTTCAATGTAATTGAGACAATTTAGTTAATACAGCTTCGGATTTCACAAGGCAACTCTCAGAAATTACCACCACTTGTTGAGTTCTGGGGACAGTATCAAAGAAGAAAATCCGCAATGATCTCAAGTGTCTATTAAAATATACATTCCTTTTCCAAATACAATCTAGGTGAAGGCGGATTTTCTTTATTTACTCCAAACAAAATGATACATCGCAACAGGCTGAATGCAAAAGCAGATAAGAGAATGTAGCTGTTTGCTAAGTGGTTTTCAAAAGTGTAATGTCTTTCTTCTCACTAAATATTTTTTGAGAAAAATGCAGTTCGTTGTTTACAAACATGTGTTATGCTAACATATAATGGGCTTTTACTGTTCATTTAAAAATTAATAAGCATGACTTCTTCTTAGTTTTAATGTTCAGCATGGAAGTATTGTTAGATATAACCCACATGAACAACATCTCTTTGGGCTTCTCAAGCATTTTAGATACGTAAAGGGGCTCTGAGGCCAAAGTGTGAGAGTTGCTGATGTAAGGCCCTGAGAAGGCAGGATGGGGGCACAGGACTGCACTCCTTAGGGGAGAGGGTGGGCTATCTGAAGGGACAGGGCATGGGAAGGACTCAGCTTTCCCGGCCTGTACCTGCATGCAAACGACCAGTCACTGAAAGGAGCGAGGAAGGAAGGTACCATGTGGCCCAGATTTCTGTCTACTAAACGGAAACTCACATCCAAAACTTACCCCCTACAACGTTGGCTCAGGCTCTGGCCTTGTCACCGAGATGCTGCCCCGGGGCCCTTCTCCAGCGGTTCTGATGGGCCCTGGTGGCTCAGCCAGGGGCCCGGTTCCCTTCTCCTTTCCCACGGGGTCCTGGCCCTTGGGGCTCCTTCGCCTGCCCTGATGGGCCTGCACCCGCCCCTCCCCTGCTGCATCTGCAGGCCTCCTCTTTAGCTTTCCGCCCTTGTTCTGCCCACGGGGAAGCACAGGGGCCCTTGAAAATGATGGTTTATTGCTAACCGCTGCTGGGACTAGGAAGGGCAGCCCCAGGGACCCAGGTGGGAAGGTGATAAGCCTCCACGGAGGGCCTTTCTTCACCAGGAGAGAAAAGCACACACAGTGGCTCTGGCATCAGAAGGCTACATCCAAGTCCTCAGCTCTGCCAGCTCCACTCTGCCTTTCGAATGCCATTTTTCTCATCTATGAAATGGGTGCTATGAATTCTTCTTAGACTCACTGGAAAAGTACATCTGCGAGTGTTTTTAAATAAAAAAACTCTATCAATGTTAATTATTGTTATTCAATCTAAAAGTACTTTTTTCATAACTCAATGGGTCATTGTGAGTGTTTCATAAACCAACATAATTGCATTTGACTTCAGGGTAACACAGCATAGACACGCAAAAGATTCTAAGTAGCAATGTTAATGTCTATTCTGGGAACTCAAAACACAGCCTTCTAAATCCTCTGAATTTTAGAGCTAACAAGGCTTGACTTCGATTAATTTCAATATTGAATATGTTCTTTTTTCCCCTCCCATGGATGGATTTCTCTCTGAAATATGAATATTTATTTCATTTCACAATTTGCTGAGAACCACAATAGAAAAATAAATGAAATAAAGCAGTTATAATTCTTGTGATTTTCAAATAATAGTGATGATGATGATGATGATGACGAATGAAAACTTGTATCACTTTTTTTCTTTTAAAAAATGTTTTTATTATTTTTTGGTTTTGTTTTTGGAGAGAGAGGAAGTGAGATGAATAGAGAGAGAGAAACATCGATGAGAGAGAAACATCATTGACCAATGGCCTCCTGTATGGGGATGGAGTCCGCAACCCGGGCATGTGCCCTGACTGGGAATCAAACCAGCGACCCCTTGGTGCATCGGAAGGCGCTCAGCCAACTGAGCCACACCGGCCGGGGCTCGTATTGCTTTTGGAGAAAAGCAAACTGAAGCAAGCAGAGGACGGGAGAAACATCCCAATGAGGCCACAGAGCAATAAGAGTACCTTGTACGCTATGCCGAGTTTCCTATATGCCCCTGGAGCAAGCACTGGGGGCTAAATTTCAGAGATATGCCTGCTCAAGGAACACTTTAGGTCACCACGACTTCACTGTGGGTGACTGCATTGAAAGAAAACAGGGAAGCTGTTTCAATTGTCTGGACTGTGCAGAGAGAGAGAATCAGTTTCTAAGTTAACTGGGTCCCAACTCATATACAGCCGTGTGGATTAGATTTTATATGCCAAAAGGCATTCCCAGTAACGAGGAGACTTGCTTGGACTTTGAGAACCAGTGGAACCTTCTCTGGCCAAGGAAGCTCCCCGTGTATCACTGCGCCCTGTGGGACAGCCAGGACGACTCCAGCAGGCAGGACTCGACAGCTACAGACCGCAGTCTCCTTCCCCAGGGCTTTCTGCAAGGCCCACAGACATTTTTAAAATTAGGGTCAGGAACAGGGTTACTTTCTGTAAGACCCGATTATGAGAGAAAACCACAAATGCCTTGTGCTATTTTTATATGCACTTTACATTTAGGGGATAAGTTGCAACATTGTGTTTCCAGCATTTCACAGGTTAATTCTGTAAATGTTTGCTGTTTCTGCGACACCTGCCCATTTCCCCCATTCTCTTAGCTACCTGATGAGCTCAGCTTCCTAACACAAATACTAACCCTTTAATTTTCTGCCTTCCATTCATTAAAAAGTAATAATAATAAGGGGGAAATGCACTAGAACACTCAAATAACTGCACCCACAAACACTGCTGTCTAAAGAAGGAAAGACTGCTGAGAGTGGAACATTGGCCCCTAGACAATTCTGCATAAGATCTCTGGAAAGGTTAATTCCTCAGTTGCATTAAGTCGGAGAGGCCTGAATTGGGCCTATACACAGGAGGTTAGGAGAGTCAAGGCACTGTTATATAAGTATTTTTTTAAAGCTGAGTGTATGGAAGTTGGAGGTGCTTTGCTGCGATTGTCTAGTTGATACCATTCCATCTCTGAGACCTTAATAACTTGCAGACAGGCTCAAGATTTCTCCTGTTCCCAAACCAGAGGCAGAACAAAGGCCCAGAGGCCCAGTTTTCATCCTGAAACTTGAGTTATACCAAATGTCCATGGATTCGCATCCCGCTTGCCTTAGTAACTGATTTTTAAATGAAACACCATTTGACATGGCTTTTTTTAAAAAGCTGTTCTTGAATCACTTTATAGAGGCAAAATATGATAACCTTATTAAATCACCTGCCCTTGTAGACGGGTAATGTACCAGGCCTGTCCCCCGAAGGCCTGCTTGGCGACAAGATGCATGGCAGCTGCAATCGATTGTGTCCGGCTTCAAGGTGAGTCTGAGAAGAGGAAACTTGTGTTTTCAGAGCCCCTACAGGAGAACGGGCTCTGCAACTGGAGGGACCCAGGCCGGAGGAAAGGCACAGTTTAGGGTTATTTTTAGTATCCCAGAGTTAATTTTATCAATAAAAGCAGTTTCAGCTCTTGGGGACATTGAAAGACCCTGGGATTCATGTAAGTGAACTTAGGAGTTAACTATCACAGCCTCACACAGAAGAGCTCATAATCTTTACCTCAATCAACTTCGAAATTTGACACGTTAAAAAGTGATAACCCGACAGAAGGCGCCTAATAAATATTTTCTTACTTCTTTGAGGTAGCGAGTGAATTTTTCTTTTTCCTGATATGAAACAAGGATCCAGATCCAAAGGGAGTTGGAGGGAGTGTTACTAACATCCTGCACAAGCCGATGATTTGCCGGGACTTGGTAGAATTTTCCTTGACTGTATTTCATTTATTCCTGACAATTGGCCCCTGAGGTAGAGACTTGTATTCCCCCATTTACAGATAAAGGAATCAAAGCTGGAAAGGTTAAATAACTGCAGTCACTTACGTAAGTTAAATGTAACAGTTTATAAACAGCAGGCCCCAGGATGTTTTGGGACAAAGCCCTCCCTTGAGAAAACAGGCGACAATGTAAGTTCTCTTTAGGGCCAGGCATCGGCTTTCTGTTCTGGGCTTATCCACTTCCTAGCTGAGGGTCACCAGGTGAGTCACTTCTGAATCTCGGTTTCCTTAACCGATAACTCCTATATGCTAAGGTTGTATTAGGTCTTCAAGGTAACTGCCTGTTGCTATACATATACATATATATATACACATACACATACACATACACATACACACAACAGATATATACACTTGCACACACAAGTACATACACCTGTTTGCATGTATGTACACCACAGACTCTCACACAGAGCATGCAGTCCACTAATTAAAACTACTTCAGTAATTTTACTCCCTTCCTAAGCCAGCTAAGTAACTTTTGAAAATGAGTTTACTCCTACTAGATGCTGACATGTGTTAGCCTCTGTTTTTTCCTTTAAATCATTTCTTCAAGTTAAATTATATTAACCTGAATATACTGTAAACGTGAGTAAATAATCATTTCCAATTCACACGCTTACCCGCTTTGAAACTTAGAATGAAAACCAAAGGCAGTAAAGCAGCGACACGATCCAGTTGTTAGGTAGCTGGCAAGGGCCACTGTGATTTCAGAGAGTATCTTGCACCTCAGAGGTGGCTTCCTGTGTATTCATTATTAAAGTTAAATGTAAAGCACCCAGCTATGTTTAGCACTTATCCACTGAAGCTGTTTGTTTGTGTTTGCACCACGGGTGGAAACTGAGGTTTGGACAATCCAGGCTCATCATTTCTTTCCAAGTTGGCTGTTTTTGAAACCTCCCGAGGAGTCCAGGTTTCCTATCAATGAAAGCAGCACAGACATTCCTCATAGGTTCACCTACAGCAGCGCTGGAGAGGTCTTAAAGCCCCTCCACACCTAACCCCCTGTATACACAAAGAACCTGAGAGCAAGAAAGATGCAACGGCTTCTCCTGAGTCACATGGCTAGTTGGGGTAAATTCAGGACCAAACAACTGCCAAGTTCAGGGATATTTCCATTGCTTGTGGTCAAGCATCCTGGCAACATGGGCTTGGAGAATATTTCAGACCTTCAAATACTGTAACCTCAAAGCATGTTAATGAGATTTTAATAGGCCCATCTCCTGGACTATGCAAACCTTCCTTTGCTTCATCCCTGGCACCAATAATTAAAATAAAATAAAATATAAAATATAATATAAAAAATCCCCTGCCAGCTAAAGTGACTCTTCCCAAAAGCTTTCTCTTTGGATTAAATATTTCAGATCCTTAGATGCAAGTGTGACCTAAAGTTTCCAGGCTCTTATTTCATCAAAGAAGGTTATAAATCATAAGGCTAACCCTTTACATGAAACCTTACCTTGCATGGTTGCACTAAAATATTTCTTTGAAGTTAAGAACATATTTTGTCTAGGGAAAGCATTCCTCCTGCTACTTTTAAGATGACTCCCAGCACAGGATTCTGCACTTCTGCTGGGGACAGGATCGCCAGCTGGTCGCAGGGCAGCTGCTGTAGGTCAGAGGCTTGCTACATGCAGTTAGTCTGCAAGGGGCGGTGTCTGGCTTTCACTGTGCTCGCAGTGGGGGACCCTGCACCCACTGAGCTTGCTCTGGCATCCAGCCCAGCTGTTTGCAGTGACCAGAAATAAAGCTGCATAAGATGATATATACACAAGAGCTTTCAACAGAGGAATAAATGGGACACATTTGGTGGGAAGTGAAGAGGGGTGGTGAGGATATGGCACAGTGTGTGTGCACATGTCCCCCGATGAAGTGATTTTAGGTCCCTACTGAGAAAGGGTTGGGTTGGAATGAGTAATTTTTATAAGAAACTCTATAATATTCCGACACAAGCACTGTGCTCTGGGACCCGGGTGATAAACTGGGATCAAACTCCTTCTTTCCCATTTCCCCAAGCTTTGCCTTCATAGCACAGTATGGAGCTTGGTTCTCTGTGTCCTAGGCCACCACTAGCAGAAAGTGGCTGTGGCAGTGGAGCAACCTGGGAATGGAGGGAGCTGGCAACTGAAGAGTTGATGCGATGGACAATGGGCGATGAACGATGGGAGATGGACGATGGGTGATGGACAATGGGCGATGGACGATGGGTGATGGATGATGGACAATGGGCGATGGACAATGGAAGATGGGCGATAGGAGATGGGTGATGGAAGATGGGCGATGGACGATGGGCGATGGACGATGGGTGATGGATGATGGACAATGGGCGATGGATGATGGATGATGAACGATGGGCAATGGGCGATGGACAATGGAAGATGGGTGATGGGAGATGGGCGATGGGAGATGGGCGATGGAAGATGGGCGATGGGAGATGGGCGATGGGAGATGGGCGATGGGAGATGGGCGATGGGAGCTGGGTGATGGAAGATGGGCGATGGGAGATGGGCGATGGGAGCTGGGTGGGTGGAAGAACAGGGGCAGGTCGGCTGCACAGCACATGGGCTGCACTCCCCTGCGATGGCCCCAGGACCTGTGATGACCACATGTGGGCTGGCGTAGGATGTGGTCTCATTGTATCCAGACCCTGGAAGGCCTGGATACATTTGGATTTCAGGTCCAAGCACAGAAAACAGCAAATGAAATTGTGGACGAGCCTTCTGACAACCCTTAAACACCACCACCAGCTCCGGGTAAGGAAGGCGCCTGAGCTGCCTCCACGCTGTAAGCGCCAAGCATCTCCTTACACTCTTTCTGTTGAGCAGATCTGGCTCTAGGGTTTTTATTTTATGTTTGGGCCACAGTGAAGGCAAACGCTGCCACTCCTCTCAGTTCTTCCCCCTCCGTCTCGGGCTTCCGAGTCCCCGCCACGTCCCCCCTCCTCGCAGCCGCCTCCTGGGCGCCCCGGACCCTCACTTCGCTGGACTTCATTTCCCTTCCCCTCAGCCTGATGCTTCCCGGGTCCTTTCCTCCTTCCACCTTCCCTTTCTTTAGTCACTTCTATGCACCTGGTCTCTACTTCTCAGTGCTCAGAGGACACAGCTTTCACAGCTCCGAGACTGACGCCTGCGGACCATCACAGGCACTCCTGACCTCGGGGAATATTCACTGAGGAAGAGAAGGGACCCCTGACACCTAGTAGGCGGTCAATAACAGTTTTGAATTGGTTGGCTGGCTAAAGTTAATTTCATGTGTTTTGAGCCGGGGGACGTTCTAAGTCAGAGCAGTGCAAGAGGGCAGGGTCATCAAGAGACGGTGAGTCTCGGCCATCTAGACCTTGGCAGGTTGATGGCTCAGGTAGGACACTGTGAACAGCATCAGAGAGTCAGAGACTGCCCTGCGGGTTGCAGATGTGTCCACTGGGCTTGGGTCAGAAGAGGAGTTTAAGGCTTAAACCTGTCACCAATTCACTGTGTGACTTCACTCAGATCACTTCATCTCCTTGAGCCTATTTCCCCACCTATGAAACAAAGCCCATCCTACCTAGGGTCCCCCACAAAGCCCATCCTACCTAGGGTCCCCCACAAAGCCCATCCTAGCCCTGCTCCCACATGAAGCCCATCCTACCTCTGTCTCCCCACAAAGCCCATCCTACCTCTGTCTCCCCACAAAGCCCATCCTGCCTCTGTCTCCCCATGGAGCCCATCCTGCCTCTGTCTCCCCACAAAGCCCATCCTGCCTCTGTCTCCCCATGGAGCCCATCCTGCCTCTGTCTCCCCATGAAGCCCATCCTGCCTCTGTCTCCCCATGGAGCCCATCCTGCCTCTGTCTCCCCATGGAGCCCATCCTGCCTCTGTCTCCCCATGAAGCCCATCCTGCCTCTGTCTCCCCATGGAGCCCATCCTGCCTCTGTCTCCCACACGGAGCCCATCCTGCCTCTGTCTCCCCATGGAGCCCATCCTGCCTCTGTCTCCCCATGGAGCCCATCCTACCTCTGTCTCCCACACGGAGCCCATCCTGCCTCTGTCTCCCCATGGAGCCCATCCTGCCTCTGTCTCCCCATGGAGCCCATCCTGCCTCTGTCTCCCCATGAAGCCCATCCTGCCTCTGTCTCCCCATGAAGCCCATCCTACCTCTGTCTCCCCATGGAGCCCATCCTGCCTCTGTCTCCCCATGGAGCCCATCCTACCTCTGTCTCCCACACGGAGCCCATCCTGCCTCTGTCTCCCCATGAAGCCCATCCTGCCTCTGTCTCCCCATGAAGCCCATCCTGCCTCTGTCTCCCCATGGAGCCCATCCTACCTCTGTCTCCCCATGAAGCCCATCCTGCCTCTGTCTCCCCATGGAGCCCATCCTGCCTCTGTCTCCCCATGGAGCCCATCCTGCCTCTGTCTCCCCATGAAGCCCATCCTAGCCCTGCTCCCACACGAAGCTCATCATGCCTATGCTTCCACCACACAGGGTCCGAGTGATACTTTGGATTAAGCAAATAAAAGCATTTTAACTGCAAAGTATGATGTAAACATTGGGTCTAAAATTTTCTGCCATCAGAAGTCTCTAAATTGTAGACCCTAAGAGAAATTGCCCACAGGAATTCAATAATTTTGAATGAAATTGTGACCACAATGCAGAATAGGAAAATGTAATACAGATTAAAAGGGAAAAGAGGGGCATAAAATCTTGAGCCATGAGGTAAGGTTGGACCACAAGTTTCAACTCTCAATTCAGAATGGTTCTCTAGTGAAGAATAAAACATTTTCCACCTAAGGTTCTTTGAGATTATTTCCTAGAATAGTTTAGGAAAACAAACAAACAAAACATAGTTGGAAAAGCTCTCAGAGCTTATGACTTTAATAGACACTTTTTTAATATCTACTGTGTGCCAGGCACTATAAGATCCAGAAACACCGGGGTGGTGAAGCCAGGCCCAGCCTCAAGAGCCACAAGCTCCGGGGGGGGGGGGGGGGGGGCTGCAGGCCTGGCTGGGGGGAGGGGGAGGCTGGCGCAGCACAGGAGCCTTAGCCCAGCCAGGCACTGCCTCGTCCTCACACGAGGCAGCACTTTAGCTTTTCATTTACTGAAACAGCCCTAGTTACTCTTTTTTTGTAAAGAAATAATAATATTATTTACCCTTCAGAAAATTAGATTTTTTTGGCAAGTAAGTGGAGGAAGTAGAATTCTAAACAAGCTATGTCTATAAAAAATATATTTGAAGGAATTTCTAACATCTTCCAGAGCCCAGCCTCAAACTTTTGTTTTAGAAGGAATATATATACATATATTTCTTAGAAACTAAATTAAATAACACATTTGTAAATATCAAACACGGTTTGTTTTATAAAAAGTTCATCATTCCTGCCTGGCCAGTGTGGCTCAGCGGTTGAGCATCAACCTAGGATCCAGGAGATCACCGTTCGATTCCCAGTCAGGGCACATGCTCGGGTTTCGGGCTCGGTCCCCAGTAGGGAGCGTGCAAGAGGCAGCCGACCAATGACTCTCTCATCATGGATGTTTCTCTCTCTGCCTCTCCTTTCCTCTCTCTGACATCAATAAATAAAATATTAACAAAATTTTGAAAACATAAAAAAACTCCACCATTCCTCCATCAGCATTTCTTCAATTCAAAAGGTATATTTTTGAAAACTATTCAAAGAAGAAAGTCTACTTTTTTATTTTTGCTTAGAAGGCATTTTTGCAAACACTGCAAAAAGCCCGTGAAAAATGTTTACTAGAATTGAACAAATAGGAGAAACTGAATCATGTGCTCAGCTCAGCAGGCGAAACGTGGCTCCCGGTCTGCGCCATCCCCGCTCAGCCTCGGCAGCGTCTGAGCAGCACAGCACCTTCGTGGTGACCGAATCCAGCTCACCCTTCGGAAAGCGCAGTCACTGGACACTGTGACACGCATGTAGTGCTAGTATAGGTACTAAGTAGCCCTCTGCAGATGCAGACTTAGCAACAAATAGGCTGGAGGAGCAGAGCAGCCAGGATCCAGGCCAAATGCGGAGGAATTGCCTGAGAACATGGGCAGCTACAATTAAGAGGCAGCTCTAAACCTATCCCTGAGTGATTATAACACTGTTGCCAACTTCAGTTGTTTTATTATTATTAGAAAAAACTCATAGATAATGCAGAAGGAAATGGCAGGTCATCTGGCCCCTGAGGCTCCTTCATCCAGCGGAGCAGTAAATGTTTCTATGGCTTCCTGAGAGAGGCAATTCCTCCATCGCGTAATGGCCTTTGCCGGGAATCTGTTTATCCCCGGCGGTCAGCTGACGCTTTCAGATTTCACTCCATCCTGTTGCCCTTAGAAATGTCTCTGCAGTTCAGCCCTGGACACCCTTCTCTCTGCCCCGCAGGAGGAAGGGGCCTAGAAAGGATGGCGCGTGAAAAGCACGAAGCCGCCTTAATGAGATCCTAAATTACAGCGAGCGTTTCTGCACGCTTGCACCTGTAATTGATTCTGCGGCATTTGTGGAAAAGATACAAAGGGGCATAAATCGTCTCATTCATCAAGAAACTGAGGCAGCAAAAAGTTAAGTTATTTGTCCAAGAAAAGTCACTGTGAGGCAGGAATTCTGCAAAGCCAAGGGGGTGCCACACAGCGCATCAGTAAATTGTGTGGTGCTAATTATGACGCTACCAGGCACGGATGTACCTGAGCTGTTCCCAGAGCCGTGCTTTCAGAGCCCGCGGGCCCCTCTCCTAAAACATCGTGCCCGATAGTGATCCCAGCTGGCCACCTAGAGTCTCAATATTCACTTTTTCATCTCAAATTGTATGAAGGACCGTTGTGGGTTGTGGTGTCTTCTCTGTTTGTGTTTTGGATGCTTTACACGTTTTTCACTAGATTTTCCTCTGTAATTAAGTTTGGTTTTGGTTAACAATGTTAATGACTATTTTCATCACACTTTAGAATACACAAAGGACTTTTAAATGCCCCGTCCAGTTATCACGTCCACACTGTGAGCCGGGGGAGCCGATTTCATTATCCTCACTCTCAAGGTGAGCGAAACAAGGTTTGGGGACTTTCGGCAACATCCTTCAGGTCACACACCTCTGAACCCGAATTTATCCATTTTGATGTCAACCTCTTTGTTCTTACTGCCAGGTTCTGCCGCTGCTCAGTGGTCTCCACCGCTCAGGTTCTAAAGGTGTGAGACGGATCCGAAAGCTGGGTGTTCAGGGAACCAAGCCCAGGTTTCGATGTTTTCCTAACAAGGCCTCACAACATCCCATTTACTTCCACTCGTTTAGGTCCTTTGAGGTTTAAAATCTCTGTTGTAATTGGTGGCAATTTTGTTCCAATTAGAGGGAAATCTTAAAAAATCAGAGATGAGCCAAGTGGTATTTCCAGGTCCTTTCAGCCACAGAATCCAGTAACAATCAGGACTGCCTTTTGCAGAGCTCTTTGTTGCAACTGGTTTTGTTTTGCACCTGACATCGCGATGGTTGTGGGAATGGACTGTTGGGCAGGGTGGCCCTAGAGGACAATCCCATTCATTAAAGTGACAACATGCTTCCCCCGTCATGGACTCAGAGTCCCAGGCACTAAGAGACAACCGCCAAGAAGTGCTGAGAACAAAGGCAGTCCAACTGGCGACTGCAGATTAGCTAGCTCGGGAGCCTCACCAAGATAAATAGAAGTTACTTTCATTGCGGTTGAAATGAAAGGGTGGTTTTGTTTTGGGGCTGTGGAAGATGATAGAAAGTTAAACCCTGCCAGCAGGCTCCAGGAAAAGTAGACTGTCAGACAAATTAAATTGATTTCTTTGTGAAAGTAGCAGAAAATAAAGCATTCCAGTGACACTTTTGAGGAGGGAGAGGGAGGCCCACGGGGCTGGCGGGGTGTTGGTTTCCTCCCCAGGGACACCCAGCTGGTGGGGCAGCTCCAGAGGACAGAGCTACCTCCTGCCCATTTCTCCGATCACTCTCCCCGCCCACCTGCTAAGTTTAAGGGTCCTTGTAGCACTTGACCTGTGAGTGAGGATGCGTGATTTGATAGTCTAGCAAGGCCTTTGGAGTTCCCTGAGTGAAAGGCAGTGGAAAAATACAGAGTGGTGTTATTACCTAGGTTAACAGGTGGTAGGCAGGCGAAGTTAAGAGGGTCACAGAAAATGGCACTCGACTTGCATGCGGAGAAGTGACAAAGCAGTTCTCTGGGGCTCTGGGCTTGGACCAACCCCATGCATTAGTGTCAAGCAGAGTAATGCTTTGATATTCTTTCGTGAAAGTTACGCTGAAAGTGCAACGTGCTTTGCTGGATTAATTTATTAAGCCCTTCTGCTTCTATGGGAAGCAGGCAAGTGCAAATGTTAATTTCTCTGTTTCACAAATGGAGAAACTGAGGCAGCAACAGTGGTCTTTTCTCAATTTCTCACAATCTAGCAAGGGTAAAAACACTGGAGGGAAGGGCCTTTTAAGCCAATGGGATCAAGCTTGTTTTCTAAAATTTTTCTCTGCTGCTTTGATTAAAAAAAACATAACAAAACAAAAAAACATTATATATGCTTAGGGTCATGGGATGTATCTAATTCAGTAAAAAGAAACTATGTAAATAATCAGGTGATTTGGATCATAAACTGCCAGCCTTTGAGGCACCATGTGGTTTTAGGTAAGTTACTTAATTTTTCTCTGTATCAATGTCCATGCCTTTAAAATAATTGGAAAGAATCGGTTTTCCCCAAGTTCTTTGTGTCCCACATGCCCTAAGATAGCAGTCACAGGAAGCACAAGGCCAATGTGAGTCCTGGCCTGCGAGAAAGAAAGCTTTCAAGTTGAACTTCTGTTAGCGAAGGTGCTCTACGGGGCCTCTGTTTCTAACAGCCTCAAGGGCCGCGGGCTGGGAAGCTGAGGGATGAGCGAGAAGCCTGGCTAAGGCGAGCTGGTGAGCTGGGAGGAACAGGAGCGTCACCCGTATGGATTTGGGCTGCATGCCTTTGAGGGTTTAAACCTTCTTTCTCCTACTGACTCAGGGATCCTAGTATTTCACATCACGTTATTGTTTTCTTGTGTCTTCTCCTGAAGCTGGGAAAAGCTTCTTCGCTAAGCCTGTCCTATCTCTCCAGCCTGCGGGGGAAATTCTGTGGACAGCTAGGGGGAGTCTGGCCCGGATGCTCTGCCTGGTGAGGCAAAGGCCCCTGTGGGGCTAGTTTCCTCCTTCCACGCAGACTGTGCCGTGGGGGGACCCACTGCCTGGCGCAGGGCTGATAGCAGCCCCAGGCGAGGGCCCGAGGGAGCAGAGTCCACATTCCTGTCTCCCCTTCCCACCAAGTACTCAGGCGAGCACCCTGGGGTACACGATAGGGGCCTGGGAGCTGAGCCGGATGCAAACTTTTTTGAGCAGTGTGTGTGTAAACACGTATACACCTATATGCACCTGAAAAAATACCCATAACCTGGGAGGAATGACCCAGAAGTGGTAAAAACGAGGCACTGGAACAATGGGTCTTTGTCTTTCTAATGAAGTTTAGTAATTTTCTAGTTCTACTACCTTTATGACCATATGTACAAGACATTCATAGCACTGTCTCCACCCCTGTGGGTTCAATTCACTGCCTTGTAGGAGCGACCTTACATAGACTGCCTTCCCTCAGCTGAATTCTGCACGCAGGACTGTTTCAGCCAATTTTGTGGGTCTTGAAGTGTCCCAGGCGCCTCTGCATGAAGTGGGCCGCGATGCACATGGGCTGCCTGGCTGCCTCCAAGATCCAGAAACTAACCGGCGGCCTGGGCAAGCTGAGCACAGATGCACTGCTGGTGTTTCTCACGCCCATTTACAAAGTGTGACAAAAAGTGCTGATTGATGTCAGAAAAATCCACTCTTGCTTATTTAAATTAGCAGAGAGGCCATAATTACTACTGTGTCTGTATTATTAGGTTAAATAACAACACCTCTCGCCTCCCCTCTACTGTACGCACCCTCTCCCCCTACCGCTGACTGCACTCTTCAACCACAAGGCAATACTTCAGCAGCCACAGGAGAGAGATATTGTCAATGCCACTTTAAAAAGTAAGAAAGCTGACTTTAGGAGAACTTGAATACTGTCTCGGGGACAGAGGACGACCAAGGAGCCACCAGAAGCTCAGCCTGACCTCAGGGCCCTCCTGCTCCAGCCACCGAACATGACCTTACGCCCAGCACTGCCTCGATGCTGGGGGGCGATGAAGTTCAGCCAGTAAACACCAAGTCATCTGCTTATTTCGTGAGTCTGCTGTTGATGGTCCGCTTCCCTCCACGGGAGTGAGCACGGTGAGCGCAGGCTGCTCGCGGTTCCCACGCCCCCCAGCAGGGCCCGGCTGGCAGTCCACGCTCCACCCGCTGCGGCTGGAATCGATGGCCTTCCCCTCTGCAGGACACTTGAGAAAGTCACGATCCGTCCTACCTTATGGGTGCGTCGCGCTAACGTACGTGTGTCTTCGCTTTGGGTTTCTGTCTGTTGTTAACCAGACCTGCCTCTCACGGGGTGAGTCTCAGCTCTTTGCCAAACCTGGTTCCCGCTGACTTTTTGTTGTTTCCAACTTCATTCTCATCTGTACCGAAACGTCATCATCTTTCAAAACTCCCCACCCCTTCAACACTTTGTTTTTCCTCATTAGCGCTGTTTGCTTCCTAATGTATTACACGGTGTGTCCCTTTCCTCCGAGGGCAGGGCTTCACTGCTGGTCTGCCTTCTACTCCTGAGCTCCCAGAAGAGTGTCCGGCATCTACCTTGTGCTCAGCAATTATTTGTTGAGAGTATGAATGGAATGAAAAACCCTTTTCATCTTTAAATGTATCCAGATGTATATAATCTCAGCTCTAAAAGCATCATAAGAATGGTGTTGCTATTGTTTTGTTTTTAATATTCTGCTAGGCCATTTCTTCAGCCTTCTGAGCGGGGCTGTTTTCTGGGAGAGTAGACACAGCAGGCTGCCTCAGGTCTGGCATGTGGGTAAACTAATCGCAGGTTTAAAAGGCTGACGAGTGCACAATCATCTTATGACCCCTCCTGGCAAGGTGTACAGAGAAAGGCAGGAAACAGTCACCTCACCCTCCAGGTGAGGAACCCGAGCCTGGGCAGGTACATGTGGCTCAGTCTTCGGAGCTGGTAACTCGCAGGGCAGAGATTTGCATTCCAACCACTCTCTGCCTTAATCAACCCAGGGGGACGCACCGTGCACATTCCCAGGCCATAGGTAGGAACCCGACGCCCAGAACTGTTAGGTAACTTGTTCCTGGTCAGATGCAAAAGATATGAGAGCCCCAGCTTGCCTGACTCCAGAAACCTATCTAAACTGCGGTTCTTAGGTGCTAGATTTATATCTGGGAGGAGATAATGAATGAATAAAGGGATGTGAAGAGGGCTCTGCATTCCGGATTTTGCTACCTTCCTACATTACTTCTCTTCTTGCTGCAGCACCTTGCTCCCTGGCTGTCTGCTCGGCGTCATCAGTTCACCTTAGGACGAGAGCAACCCCTTCCCAGGAGGAGCTTCGGCTTCTGCGAGGTCCTGTGGCTGGCAGTGCAGAGCCAGTTAACACCCGCACACCCCTTCCTGCAAGGCTGCAAGCTCTGCTGTCACCCTCATAACCAAACACCGCGGTGCGCAGGGATCCGCTTTCTAACCCTCCGCCTCACTGTCTCGGAAAGCTCAGGCTACCCTTCAGCTGGGATTCCTCTCACCTCGTCGGGAAGGACACACCTTTCCTTGCAGGAGCGGTCACAAGTCCAGTCGATAGATCCCGTGATCACTGTGCAATCTGGGCTCAATTTAGATTTCCTGAAAATTTCATTTAAACCACTTTGTGATTCTACTCATTAAGTTCTGTGTCTTCTCTTTTTGGTGAATATTTCTGTACCTTCAGATGGATATTAAACATCCTGGTAGGTTTGAACAATACCTTGATGATGCATCTGGAACCCAGTTAGAGGGCATGCTTTTGTGTGACTAAACCATTTTAGTTTTTTTTTTTGAGTCCAAGAGTTCCCGCAGGTGGAGTTGTAAACATGCCCCAAGGCCGCCTGCCTCACAGGCAACCCCCGCCCTGGGAGAGAGCCCAGCGTGGCACGTCTGTGCTGATAAGGTTCTTGGGATGAGCATCATGAGATGAAGGCCTCCTGAGAACCCAGCGGATGGCCAAGGGGCATGGCTCTGGGAAGGGAGGGGGGATTTGGTAGCAAGGCCAAGGCCAAGGGGAGAAGGGAAACAGGAGGGAAATATAGAGCAATGAAGCTAAAAGAAGGGAGACAGGAAATTAACCGGGAGGCTGGAGTGAACATTTACAGGAAAAAGCCATGGGAAAGGTTGCATCTGAGACCATATATATATATATATATATATATGACCTTTTCTATGGTTTTTTTCCTGTAACTGTTCATTATATACTTTCCTTTTCCAAAGCCAGTGAAAAGTAACAAAGAAAACTGAAACGAGATGAGAAGTGACCAAGGCAAGTCAAAACTTTCTTTGGTATCTGGGGAAGATAGAGAGATAAAAATGTAACCAAAGCATTAATAACTCAGGTTTGTGTTTTTGTTTAAAAAAATTAAATACCTCTCAAATGCAACAACTTCACCTCTCTTCTTTGCCCCTGTGGCATTTTAAAAATCGGTAGCTGAAGAAATAAGTAATTACCCTGTCACTCTCTGAATCAGGCCCTCACTCCCACCGTAGCCCAGGGTCAGGTTCCCTGCTATGCTCCATGACAAGAGGGATGTGTCTTTTCAGGGTACAGGTCCCCCCTTCTGACTACAGTCAAGTACATCCTGGTGTTCTCTCAATGGCATTTTGTCAGTCATAATTGGGGTGGGTATTTTTGCTATTATTAGTAACATGATTTTTAAAACTATTTTTTTAACCATGTTATTTATTTTATTTTATTTTTTAAAATATATCTTTATTGATTTCAGAGAGAGGAAAGGAGAGGGAGAGAGAGAGATAGAAACATCAGTAATGAGAGAGTCATTGATCGGCTGGCTCCTGCACACCCCCCACTGGGGATCGAGGCCGCAACCCGGGCATGTGCCCTGACCGAGAATCGAACCCCGATCGCCTGGATCCTAGGTTGACGCTCAACCGCTGAGCCCTGCCCAGCTGGGCCCATGTTATTGATTTTAGAGAGAGAGGGAGAGGGAGAGAGAGAAACATCTGTCAGCTGCCTCCACACGCCCCCTATGGCGATGGCGCCAGCAACTCAGGCATGTGCCCTGCAGGGAGCGGAACCCAGCAACCTCTGGGCGCATAAGAAGATGCTCAACCAACTGAGCCACACTGGCCAGAGCCCATATCGTTATTATCTTCAGTGGGAAACTCTGAGAGCCTCACCAGGCGGATAGAAAACCTCTGTGTGCCAGATAGCCGCATGGCATTGCTGATTACTCTGAAGAAACCTGTAGCGGTGTTGAGAGAAAATAATCATTGAAATAATCCAAAGGAGAAGCAACTAAGAAACAAACTTTTTTTCTTTTTCTTTAAGTTCCTTGGAGAAAAAAACTATCTTCCTTGGAAAGATGTCTCCAATCGCAAGCTCTTTGGGACACTCCCAGAGCGATTGTCAGGTTGTACTTACGAGCTGTGCCACTGATAAGAAGAGACAGGTAAAACCACCAACAGATGGGCCTTGGTTAAGAAACACGGATCTTAAGATATCTTATAAACGAAGCCCTAAAGTGGATTAGTAAAAAAAAAAAAAAAAAATGATTTTGAACATCTGCTTTTTGGTGAAGTGCCTGGTGCTATGCAGATCCAAAGAGCAGGGGTAGGAGAAAAATCTAAGAATGCTCACCTAACGGCCAAAGTGTAAACAAGGGTTGAGAAGTGTGGGTTCAACTCTTAGCAAACCTGAAAATGCCTTTCTTAGTCAACATAGAACAAAACCTCCCCCTCACCAACTATCAGAAGGGATTTAAGATAAATACCAGCTCAAGTAAATATTTAAGGAAGAGTCTCAGATCCTAATGGAATGTTAGGATTGTCTGATGTGTAATCTACATAAGCTTTTAAGCGTGCCGAGTATTATAATTTGAATATCCTTAAAGAAAAAGGAATATACACTTTGAAATCCATAAAACTTGCAATTTTTGCAAACTACATAATTATTTGCTGTATATAAAATGGAAAATACAAGGAACCCGTGCCACATACTCATGATCCCATCTCTTCTCTGTTCTGCATTGAAAAGTGAACTAGTCTTGCATTTAAATCCTACCTCCATCACCTTGGTCAAATCACTAGGAGTTTTTATTTTCTCTTCTGTACAGTGCGAAGAATAATATCCACTTGCATTTTGTTTTATATGTATATATATATATATATATATATACCATTATAGATGCTTTAGCATAGTAGCTTTAATCCATGCTTCCATCCATCCATCCATCCATCCATCCATTCATCCATCCATCAAATAAGTGTTTATTGACGTATCCATGGCAAACGCTGTGTGGTAGAAATTCATCATTGATCAAGACAGTCTGGGCTCCTCTGATGGCTTTCCTGGAGAAATTGGGCCAGTCTTTCAAGCACCAAAACGCATATCAGCATATGTACCACATTATTGCAGCCTAGATGACAATAAAAAATTGTTGAAATTTGCACTCATGAACACAGAGGGGATCAATTTTAACAAATAAAAGAAAACTTGGGAAATGATGCAGATTTGGAAGTACTTTGTGTAAGATTCTGAAAAAAGCTTTGCACAGTCCTGGCAGGTCCGGGGAGGGCACTGTTCTCAGGATGCTCACTCCTGTCCCAGTTCGAACCAAGTCTAAGGCAAGGGAGGCAAACACTCACAATGACTTCACAGAAGTGGGGAATCGATAGTTCTCGCCACTCACTTCTCCCTCGTGAGCGAAAGCCCAGCAGATCCCCCTGACGAGGAGACTCCAGGCTCACAGAAGGAGGGGCCTTTCGCCGGCAGGCCCGGCGTCTTTCAAAGCGCGACCTCTGAAGCGTCCTAGCAACTCCCTGGCGCAAACCCTTTAAAATCTGAGTTCAGGGCCCTCCGGTTCTGCCGCTTTAACACTGTCAGTCAGGGCTGCGTGGGAAACATCATCACTCAGAATTTCACCTTGCAAATAAATAGCTCTGAACTGCAGCCAGAAGCAATGGAATCTCGGAGACATTATCTGGAAATAGTCGGTGGACGGCACCTCAAGTCCCATTAATCATTCCCGTGCTTACAGTACTTCTTAATGGCTTTTATGGTTTATCCTTTGAACTCCAGCAAAGAGTGTGATTTTTTCCTGGCTTATTCTATTAAACAGAAATCAATATCAAATATAAATGTGCCTACGGTAGGATATTCGGAAAAGCTAGAAACAAGCCAGTGGCCCCGAATTTCTCTTGCCCTGCCCAGGATGGAAGGTGGAGAGAGAAAATTAAAAGGAAGAGTAAGTATCCTGGTGCTTTTTAAGGAATCAGAAGACACCAGGTGCAGAAAGGGAGCGCGCGGGCCGCCAACCTGGATCTTTGGGGGTAAAGGATGTGGTTTTTGCTTTTCAAGGCAGGAGAGGTTAAGGAGGGGCTTGTGAGCACAGAATGTTAAAGAAAGTAAGAAAAAAAAAAAAGATGCTCAGTTTGCTCCAGGGAGTAATTTTAAATAAGGAAGCATGGCTGGCAGCGAGGAAAGAAGCACAGTTTTGCCTCAGGTTTCTGACCATCACAGGCCACTGGCTAAGCGGCCCAAGCGCCCCTCGGTGCGCCAAGAGGCGGCCGCAGCCTTTTAAAGGGGATGCATGTCCCGCAAAGCGAGGGGCAGCGGCCACGTTCTGCAGAGACGGATGTGCAAAATGTGAAACCTGTCTTTCAACCTGCAGAGAAGGTTTGAACCATTCGGTGCTGAAATTCATGGCCAGCATTTTTGATAGGAGCTATTGATGAGAATTAAGCCGATCAGGAGAGAGAGGAAAGAAAAAGAGAGAAAGAGCCTTTTTGTTGTGACAGAGAGCCTTCACTGAGGAGCCTTTTCTTCGCTGTTGACGGCGTCAGATAACGGAGAACTCAAGCGTGGCGTCCAGTAATGACCTTGGCCTAGAGCCACACCTGGCGCCGGGCGCGGTGGGGTCCGGACCCAGCGTGGCTACCAGTTTATATTGACCTCAGGGGTTCATCTGACCGCTTAGCTCTTAACTCCGCATTTCTAGAAAAGGGCATCAATAGTTATCCTACTTACCTCATGCATTTGTTCACCAGTCTTAATAGATAATATGTGGACAATTTAAAGCAGGGAGCCTTAGGTCTCACAGCCGCAGAGGGTGTCCTTGCTGGAGATCTCAGGGCCTGGGGGTGCTGCTGGAGTAGAGAGGCAGCTTCTTCCTCCGCTGCACCCAGGGCGGGTCTGATCAGCATCTCAGCTAAGGCTCTACCCTAGTCCAGCCTCCAGTCCGGGCTCGTGGAAGCAGCTTTTCCTCAAAACACCGCTGATGTGAACACTAGTGACTAAAGAATCATTATCAAGTGCAGACGTGTGGTTATACGGGCATCACCTAGAAGCTTCTGTCTCTAATTGTTTGTGTTTTCTTTTATTGTTGTTTTTTTTTCTCTGAGAAATGTAAATAATGACACTAACTTATGCACCACGTTGGTAGATTTTTTTATTTTTTATTGGCTGGTGGTGTTTCTCCGATGGTGACTGGCATAGAAAATGCTGGCTGCAACCCTCAGCTCCGGAATGCTCAAGCATTCTCTACAGGAATTACCATGAGTGCAGCACAGAGTGCGATTAAAATTCAAGGACCTGAGCCTTAAGTGCTTCACATCCCATTTTTGCAAACTCCGGTTAAAGGTCAACTCATCAGATGCTCGGAGGTGAATGAGTGGCTCCTGCACGAGGCTGAAATCATTGCTTAATACAGGCGACAAGAGGTATCAGAATAACATTTTTCAGCACACCTCGCTTCGTGTGGCTCAGTGGTGGAAACTATATACATGAAATCAGAATAAGTTAACTATTCTTACTGGAGCCAGGAGTCTAAAACAAAGTGAAATGGAAATTGCCGATTCCAATTTTATTATTGCTCTAAAGGTGTTTATGGAGCTTCTACTGTATGTCAGACACTGGCAAGAGGTAGCTGGATGAATATATGAAATGTTGGTAGTAACAGTCTCAAAAGCACACAACCGGTGCGACAAAGCCCCAGATGAACCTAGAGACAAGGCGTCGGGCGAGCTCACTGAAGGCCACGTGGGTGCCCTTCACCTCACAGATTTCCAGGAGGCAACGCAAGAAAGGCAGCAAAAGTCACAAAACTTCTGTAAGTTTCAAAACCCAAATGAGCTGTTGTTAGAAAGGAAGGTTTAGCTCGGCCGGGCGTGGCGCAGCGGTTAAGCGTCGACCTAGGATCCAGGCGATCAGGGTTCGATTCCCGGTCAGGGCACATGCCCGGGTTGCGGGCTCGATCAATGACTCTCTCATCATTGATGTTTCTATCTCTCTCTCCCTCTCCTTTCCTCTCTCTGAAATCAATAAAGATATATTAAAAAAAAAAGAAAGGAAGGAAGGTTTAAAACAGAAGCCCTGCTTTGCAAGTTATTAGTAGCAGCCCATGAACCAAGTTACGTTTTGGAAGAATTCACATGGGGAAGCGATATTCTGCCTTCGGGGTGCATTTTGTGATGGAAGCATGACAGGTGAGAGCAGCAGACTCCAGTGTGAATGTCCCTGAGGGCTCCGACCCGGAGCTGCAGCGTGACCCCCAGGCCCGAGCCACGGCAGACACAGCAGGGAACTACTGTACGAGTAGGTCAGGGTGAGCAGATGGGTGTTTCTTCCTTTTGGATTTGTAACGACAATGGGATATATTCTAAGAGCCTGTTTCACAGATGGGTCACTTGGGAAAACAAACAAACAAAAGCAGGCATCGTTCCATGGTCCCTTCTTCATGGTGACTCAGGTCTGGGGCAATCGAAGTCCTGATCATGGAAGCATAAAGTAAGATTTCAAAGACATGCCAATTACGTTTTCTTCTCTCCAGAATTAATCTGCACCCCTGGTCTGCAGAGTTATAATCCAGCTCATTCCCAGATGGACATTAAACACTACTTTTCCTTACTCCCTTTGCTTCTAAATCCTATGCCTTCTCATTTCAATATATCCCTTGGTCTTTTAATTATTTCTTAACTTCTCTCCTTCAAGTCCCCAGGCGTTCTCTACTCAATCTGTAAAGTCCCTAAAAATATGAAATTAAATTACTGAAACCTGTGCATGCACACACACAGACAGCACAGACTCTCTTTAGAGTGTCTACAACCGATTGGTAAAACTCTGTGCATCTAAGTGTGGCTATGCCTGCACATCTCTCCTGATTGCAAACTCAGTAGACCTTATCATTTGATTATCTTGGTGTCTTATTTCCCCCATTATACTATCGCAAAGATATTCCGTGTTCAAAAAAAAAAAAAAAAAAAAGCCTTAGTTGATTATAACCATAATTGAGACACACAGGGATTACTTTGAATTAAGCAGCAACTATACAGATGCTCAAAATAAAACTAAAAACACTGCCTTTTTTGACTCCCAGCCTTAGGTAATGCGGCTGTGGAATGTAAAACATTGTTAGCACGTTTTTACAAAAAGTCAATTAAAATGTACGAAATAAAGGGAACACCCAAAAAGGAATATGATTTGGGAAATGAACTGGTTAGCACTTACAGTAATTACTAGATATTACTACCAAATTACTAACCAAATTACGGTAGAATGGTCATATTTTTCTACTCCTTATAATAACGTTGCATACCAATTTCAAGTAATTATACATAATTTCCTTGACAGAATCTAGATAGCAACTTGAAACTGATATCCATTCCAGTTTCCGGATCCCCTCCCCTACCTCTGCAGGGGAGGTCGGTGCCGACAACCTGCCCCCTTCCACTGTCCGTTCCAAGATGCGCACCACTTGTAGCCAGAGCAATATCGGAGAACAATAAAGGCCCAAAGGGGTGTTGTTATAAGTCTGATCTTCCAATTATGTGGTCATTCAAATGACAGGATTTGAAAGGGGCTTAGATGAATTGTCCTTGCAACTCCCAGGTCACCAATGACCAGAACACCAAATTTTAACTTCAGTAAAAGAATGAAGTCCTAGGAGGTGAAATACTAGATCCATTTCAGGGACATTTGGGAGGGGAGGAGATCTCTAGCTGCAGTAAAAATTTTGGGTAAGGAAATGAAGGCCTGCGGAATGGATTTGGTTTCTCCAGCAGGGGTTGGTTTGAAACCTGGGATTCTAGACGCTCATTAGGAATCCACAGCCGGGAAAGGAGGAGGGAAGGGACATCAAGGAGAGACAGGACCGAACAGCCCTGCAGGCTCACGCGGCTCCGGCCAAGCCTGTGGGAGCTCAGAAGCAGCAGTGCCCGTCAGTCGTCCCCCCGGTGCCAGAGTGCCTGAGGCTCGCACCCTCACCTGGCTGGGTCACAGGATGCGAGCTGCCCTGGGAAGCGGGCACAAAGCCACAAAGTGGTGGCCTTGCTGTAGCGGAGAGGACCCTGCTGGAGGTGACCACTGACTACAGGCTGTGCTCTGGCCGCTGTCCCTGCAGCTGGGCAGGCATCCGGGCAAGGGGTCATCTCTGTGGGAACCACGTCGGGTCGAGGGTATTCCCAGTACACTTCACCCTGCAGTTGCAGTTAGGCACAGGCCTTGCACTGAAGAGCTGGGCAAGAACCCAGCTTAAAAAAAAAAAAAAAAAAGCTACCTTCAGAAAACAAGAAACGGCCCGGCAAGCTCTGTCATAAAGGCTGCACCAGTGATTGCAGAAACGTTGCCTTTTCAAATCAGCCTAAACTGGTTTCTAAATTAGCAGCCCCAACTGTGACTGTGCAGTTGTGTGCATTCCTAGTGCTGAAAAGTTGTGCTCACAGATAAGCGAGAACCATCTAACAGAAGGCTACCACATTTCCCCTTCTCCAAAGCTGGGAAATGTGGCTGATTTGCATATTTAGAATACATTTGCATTCTGTGTTCAATAGCCCCTAACTCTAATTATGTAAAATAAGATAAATTAGTACATTTTACTGTCACTTTATTCTAGCCCGGTGGTTAGGGGCTAGGAAGACTTATCCCGACTTTTCTTCCTCCTTCTGGCACATTCCCTGCAGGGCTGGAAGTGATTTGATGTTCAGGCTGGAGACAGTTCATGGGGGAAAAGGGCAAGAAAAAGAAACGACTGATAATATAAGAAGTAGGGTTGTGTATTTCCTAACCTAACAAATACATTTAAAATGTCAACCTGATAAAATAGTAAATAGAGAAATGAACCATGTAAATATTTTTATAAGTAAATATAAAACAAATCATTTTTAAACAAAACAAAAAGTGGTACAAAACCAAAACCAGTGCCTTTTGTTTTTCGAAACGTACACATGCCCGTCGGGGTGGAAATGAGTGGGTCTGCAGATGGGAAGCGGGCCTGACTGCCACCGAAACCTTGGAGAAAGGCAGCTAACGACCAGGTGAAGGTTATCTTTGCTTTCTACTCTTTCACTCCCCCCATGCTCTCTTATTTTGAGTAGCTTCATCTCCCTCTGGAGAGAGAGTTGATATTTTAGATCATTCTGGAATCTTGACCTCCATTAACATGCTCTTGCCCATCACAGTTCGCTAACTCACCCCCCCTCCTGTGCCTTACCTAACATACATTTATGAAGCACTTCCCACATCCTAGGAAGCCTGCGGGGATGAGTCTATGACAGTGAACAAGGAATATAGATTTGGATTATTAAGAAGTCATGTAGAGAACTGATAGATTACAATGCAAGCTCCTTAAGAGAGGCCGGTGAAAAATGCAATGGAAGCAACAAAACCAATGCCTAGATCTGCTTGAGGGGTGACGGGCAGGGGTGGCCAGGCCGCTAGAGCTTTTCGAAAGGAGAGAATGTTTTATTTTTCTCAAACTAAAAGAGCAAGAGATTCACTCGCCCTATAAATGGGGGAAAGGCTCTCTTGTGGAAATGATTCATGTAAAGGCATTTACGTCCATGAGTGTGAGTGGCCAGTGAATGTGTTTATGGAAATAAGAGAAAGGAGCTCCTGCTGTGGTGGCTGGGAGAGTTCCCAGAGGAGGGAGACATTCCTGTTAAAGCCAGAAGGGTCACACTGGAGGACAGGCACACCCAGCAGGAAGGACCTACGCTAACAAACAGAGGCAAGACAATAGACTGTATATGCCTGATGCAAGAAATGAGCATAGTGCTTTAACTGACGCCACGGAGAGGCCGAAGTCAAATAGAGATCAAGGAGCCTAAGAGAAATATCCCACACACGATGCGGCAGTTTAAGGTCTCTTTGCTTTTCAGATCAGGCTCTGGGCTTGGGACACGCATTTGGCGGTTCTTCGTGGAAAGTGCAGACAGGTGGATGAGGGGGATACCTGGAGAGAGAGCGGGATTAATTGGCCCTACACACTAGAAGCTGCTGCAGAAGGCGACTAGGGGGCTGCTGGGTTATTCCAGGTGAAGCGCTCAGCTAGACTGATTCCAATGGGAATAAACATAAAGGACAGGCGTAAATGACATCTTGAAGAGGCCCTTACATGAGCACGATTTGACTTGGGTTGGGGCGATATATGAGAGTGTTGCTAAAGTTTTGAGTCTGCGTAACTAGGAGACAGACAAGAACAGAGAAATCAGCGAGATGGTGCAAGGCAAGGGGAAGGGACTAACATTTATTATGTGCCAACTTGTCTTTCTAGTATTTACCTACCAACTTTGCATCCCTTAGCTCGTTTAATCATTATAAAACTGCTATGAGATAAAAATCATCCTCCCACATGAAGATATGGCAAATCAGAGGGGTTGTGCAAATTTCCCACGTAAACTGGACAAGGCAAACTGAACCCTGGGCGCACTGTGCGTCCTTCAGATTTGGCCTCGGCTCTTTTCAATGCGCCGCACGTGCCCTGAAGAGAAACGTGATGTGCTTAGGTGTGGACAGTGGTGGTGAGTCTGAGACGGTAGTGGATCATCCAAGAGAGAATATCTAAGTGAGCAGTTAGACATAATAGGATCATAGATTTATAGGGCTAGAAGGATCCTTAAAAATTATATAACCATAGAACCAAAGTTCCAAAAAGAGATTACAGCCGAGGTTATCCAATTGGAAAAATTAACACACTAGGACATGAATGAAATCACCACATGAGATTAAATACATATTAGAAGCCTAATGACTGTCCTCTGTGTGTGCCCACCTTTCTGGGAGAGGGGTGGGAGGGAATGAAGCACACTGATAGGATTGGCTTCTTGAAGAAAGGAGGAGATATGAAGGATCTCAAGCCAGGACAGGCACATTGTTAAGAATGGATAGTCAGAAATGTTGAATGGCTTCGAGAAACCCGAGAAAATTAGGCAATTTTCTATGACTGCCAGTTTCCTTAGAAAGAACTTGGAAAAGGGGCTAGAAGATAATATGAGATACATACCGGGGGTGAGAAAGATTGTCTGGGTTTTCTGCATTTGACTAGATCTTGGAACAGAAAAGAAGATGTATGTGGAGAATTCTGTGGGAATTCTGTGAAGATACATCATGGTTTGCTATGGTTTAAAGAGAGCATATCACAAGTTACAAAATTTCACAGGGTTTCGATTTGTTGAGATGAAAACTGTTGGCAGTTACATACAAATTTAGAGCAATCTTCATATTTTTGTGCAAGGCTTCAACAGTGACTACAAAAGATCTACAATATTTGCCACACACGTACACGCACAGGAAAGAAGTGGAGACATTACAAAATTGTTTCTGCTAAATATGTAGGCGGACATACCCAATGTCACTTTCTCACAGAACTAAGAGACGGCTGCTCAGGTCAGTGACACACCAGTTTAAAAACTATGGTTTCGAATAGGAGATGGTTTCCAGTGGGAAAAGGCTCGGTTACATAAATGCATCCCAGCTACGCCCGGGGGAAAGGACACCGGAGTCTGAGCCTAGTCCGAGCTGTGCATCTCTAGCTAGGGCGACCGTCATGGTAACTACCAGGGTCATGCTCTAGTCCCTTCTCCCCCACTGTCCCCTTCTGCCATACAAATCAACTCACAGATGAGCCACAGATGTGCCCCACTGCCAAGTACCATGGCACGAGCTCACTGCCTAAATGGACTGTGACGTTGTCTGCAGACACTGTCATGGATGCCGCTTGGAAAAGAAGTCTAAAACGTGGGAACTGGTAAGGTCTGCAGTTCAATGGCTGCAAAACACAATGCGAATACCTGCTAGAAAAGGCCCGGTGTGTCTGATAGCCCGAAACCACATCTTGCTAATCACCCTTCTCTTCAGGTGACTGAATTGCTTCATGCCTGTGGTGAAACACGCTGTTTGTACTGCTCTGCTTGGGGGCCAGGAGGTGCAGAAAGAAGACAGGATTAATTCTTTAATAACATCTGTTTCACATGGCATCATATTTTATGTTATGTTGTGCGTGACACCTAAGACTGAGATATGCAGAACAGGCCGCCAGTATTAGGGATAAAAGGGCTTTCTCAGAAATGAAATAATAATAAAAAATTATTTTTAATTGACTTTTTGCTATGGTTAAAAACATACAATTTTAGCTGGCATATACACTAAAGAATTCTTTCCGCCCGGCTGGGCATGGCTCGGTGATTGAGCGTCGACCTAGGATCCAGGCGATCGGGGTTCGATTGCCAGTCAGGGCACATGCCCGGGTTTCGGGCTGCAGCGGATCGATGACACTCTCATCATTGATGTTTCTATCTCTCTCTCCCCCTCCTTTCCTCTCTCTGAAATCAATAAAGACATATTACTATCTTTTGGAGGTAGTATGTAGTATTTTCATTGCCTTGCATTTTTTTGGAAGAGCAAACCTCAGAATAGTACAAACTCACGATAGAAAATCAAACAGTAGAGGAGGGGCAACAGGAAAAGAAACTTGATCTTGGCACTAAACACTTCCACCCCGGCCCTTCATTCCCATTATCTGAATTAACAGCTTAAGAGTTTCTTGTGTACCCAGGCCGGGCGTGGCTCAGCGGTTGAGCATCGACCTGGGATCCAGGCGATTGGGGTTCTATTCCCCGTTAGGGCACATGCCCGGGTTGTGGGCTCGATCAAAGACTCTCTCATCATTGATGTCTCTCTCTCTCTCTCCCTCTCCTTTCCTCTCTCTGAAATCAATAAAGATATAAAAAAAAGAGTTTCTTGTGTATCCTTCCAGAATTTTCTGGTGCATATATAAGCCTCACACACACACACACACACACACACACACACACACACAGAGACAATGAAATTTCCTTTTCCTTCTTTACACAAACAATTTCATAGCACACACCCTGCTCTGCAACCAATTCTGCTCACCTTGCAATGTGTCTTCGACATCTTTTCATGACGGGTACACACTTATCACACTCCTCAGTACTCCACTGGATGGATCACTGTGACTTACATAACCATCGGTCCCATGTTGGTGGAACTTTTAAAATTACTTTTATGTGTAAACATTTATTTTTAACAGTTTAATTATAAACATTTATTACTGTTCAATTCTATCTATGGCTACATAACACAGCACCTCAGATTTAGTAAACTTAAAAACCACCACGCGATTGTGTCCACGGGCCCTGTGGGTCAGGAAGTTGGAGAGATCAGGAGCGTCTTGCCTCTGCCCCATGTTCTCCGAGGAGCCTGGGATGACTGGGGGTGAGGGCTAGTAAAGCATCTGGGCCTGCAGTACATCCAAGGACACCTCTTCATTCGCTGCTCTGCCACCCGGCAGGAATGGCTGAAGGACCTGCTCCATCTGGGAGCGTCTCCTGCTCAGGTTCTGGTGGCACCTCCAGGTAACTGCCCCAAGCCGGCTGGGCAGCCGCTGGCCGTCTTTTCTGACCCAGCCTCAGAGCATTACTTCTGCGTGTTCTCTTAATGATGAGCAGGTCACAAGGCCACACCGTGTTCATGAAAGGGGGAACTGGGGACCAGGAGCGAGGTCAGCTTGCACAGAAGGATGTGAGACGGAGGATGCCATGGAGCCTCTTTGGAAATACGATCTTCCACAGGTGCCTTAGAAGCACATCCCATTGCCTCTGTCCTTTGCAAAGCCCTTTCTGCCATCACAGATGCGCTCTCCCTTGAGAACGTTTCCTGACTGTCCAGGGGTGCCACCCAGAATGTCGCCAGGCTCCGCTCGGGGAACACAGCATGCACTTCAGTGGAGAGAGCGCTCACCTCTCAGAGGGTAGACTTGGACTCGTGGCCCTGAGTTTCAGGGTTAAAAGGAAGGGTGTGAAGTAAATTAGGGTCAAGCCCCCCCTTTACCAAATTCTGTTGTTCCAAGGCCCTACCTGTGTATTTCACCTCCTAATTCCTTATTGTGAGAAGGAGCAACAAAGGACAGAATAAACAGACGGCAGCTCCAGTTCCCCAGTCTTTGTTGCATTCGCCCCAAAGCGGAGGCCCGACCAAGTAGAATGAACTGCAAAGCGCATCCCAGAACGCGAGCGTGACTCCGACCCCGCCACCGAGCAGCCACCCGGGCTGGAAAATATTGTGAGGTTTCTAAACTTGTAAATGAGACTTGCCTAGAAAGATACTGTAGGGAGCCCTAACCCCTCCTCCCTCTTTAGAGAAAGAGATTGAAATATGAGAGAAATGGTGTGATAAGAAATGCTTTTTACTTAAAAAAAGACTGTCACCAACAGGAGCGACTGCCATCGCAAAGGCCCTGCTGGCTCTCCAGCACCTCGGCCATAGTCTCTACACCTCAGCTTTGTGCTTTCTGTGCCTCATTTTGCACCTGAGAGATATTTCAGCCCCAGACGCAGTTTCTCCTAGGGGTCTATACTTAGTGGATGGGAGGTCAAGGCCAGGCCAGGCTCCAGGCCTCCTTGTACCTGAGACCAAGGGGGAAATCCCCTTCCCGCGTGGAGCAGGACGTGGGTGTCTGGAGGGAAGTGCACCTTGCGTGCAATGCTGAGGATTATGGGCGAAGGGGGAAGGAAAGAGGGGGGCCCAGGAAAAGGAGGGTGCAGGAGCCACAAGTGGAGGACAGGCAGGGGGTCTGGGTCACCCTGCCAGGTGTGCCTGCAGAGGCCACGTAGCAACCGGGAGGCAGCCGGGCCAGGCCCGGGCCGTCAGGCCCGATGAGACAGAGCCTAGCTTCTCCTCACTCTCCCTGCCCTGCACACATTTATTATTTGGGCCACATCACCTGGGATGGGTAATATTTTCTGGAGAGCAAAGGCTCCCCACCATCTCTGACTTGTGACATAGAAGGAAGCACAGCCATGCCTCGGACACGCTCCCTGAAGGATGGGACAGAGTCTAGGAATGCCTTTCTCTTGTTTTTTTTTTTTTTTTTTTTCACTTTCTCCCCCACCCATCTGCTGTCCTTGCAAAGCAGAAGGGAAAGGAAATGTCATTTCTCTGGAGATGCCACAAAAGGTTATTTGCTTGGGGAAAGGCTCTGTCTTAAATAAATGAAAGTTGTCTGTGTTTTTCCTTTGTTTGTTTGCTGCTCCTGTTTTTGGCTTCTTCTTGGCCACCCCATAAATCACTGAAAATTCACCTTCCCTCTCCCTGAGTTTGAGGGAGTTTCTTGCCGCCGCACGAACGCGTGAGAACAGGCCAAGGCAAACATCTCGAACGTCTCCCTTCCAGACCAAAACGCATTTTAATAATTTAAAGCTGCAAGCTCTTTCAGTCACTTGATAAATTATTCACAAATTTTACAACAACCAAAAAAGAAAAAAAATCGGTTCCCTTTACAAGTTCTGGAGCATTAAATCATGTCGGAATAGATGAAAAGGGCAAATCAGCCCCGAACCCTCAGAACCACACAGTTAGCACTTGGCCTGAGAGCAGCACCACAGTCCGTGGGCATCTGGCAGCCGGAGATGGGCTTTCAGGGGTCATGTCCAGGCACGAAGAGTGGATGGCAGGTAAGGACGAGACAGGGTCTGCAGAGGACATCTCCCTGGTTGCCTCAGGACTCCAACTTTAAATACCATTTTAAAGAAACCCTCAAGATGAGAGAAAGGAAGAAAGCAGATCTGCTCAAGAAAGCTCAGGTTAAGTTCTGGGCAAAGGAGAAAGAACATTGATGCAGGCTTTTGTCACTCTTGGGTTCAAACACCCCTTCTATCCGCCTTCCAAATGTGGTTGAGAGCCAGGGGTTCATACTGGTCAAATGTCCACCAGGCACAGCCTTTAGATGTTTAACAAGCAGGTGCTTCTGACTCCATGGAATGAGACCCTTTACTGAGAAGGGACCTAAATCTGTATGTAGGAGGCTAACAATACACCAACAAAGCAGCCACCATCCAGCTGAGGGCCTTGGAACCTTTGCAGGTACATCCCAGCTCTTTAGAAAAACACAGTCGCTGGATAATTCAAGTGACCTGTAGCAGAGGGCAGAGCAGGACCGGTAGGCTGTCCTTCCAGATATTTTCTACCAAGGATGTTTTCCTCCTGTCCGTGCCCGGGATGTTATTGGCATGAACACATTCTGTCATCGATATATTTGTCTTCTGACTCCATGATTTCTCTTTTGCTCTGCTGGAGCTCCATGGGGTGGCCGTCTTGTAGGAGAACTCATTAAGATGTCATCCATCAATTAGGATGGGGTTGAGGTTCATTGAATAAATGCAGCCCGTATTGGCCTAATACAATGCTGTTAGAAATTGCAGACAGGAGTCAAGAGTCTAATGTCGTGAGTGCAAAACGGGAGCAGAAGTCTTTAGCTATGCACAACCTTAGTGGGCAGTAATGGGCTACTTATTTTTTCTGCTTAATTTGATAGTGTCAAAACCTAAAATTTTATATTTTAGGTGAGGGGTTCTGGATAAATCTTCCATCCTCATTAACAAGACAACATTTTGTTTTTGAGAGGCCTCTGTAATTTCTTTCTATTTCCCAACCCCTCTTCTTTTTATAATCTAAATTTGTTTTAATGCTCTAATGTCCGTTTTCAGGAAATTCTATTGGCAGGAGTATTCTTGGAGGCATCTGAGTTTTTATTAAAATATCTTATTTTGCACTTCAAATAAGTCCTAAAACAGGAGGATGATCCCTACTGACAAGGCCTTTCTTGCCCCTTCAAATCTGATGTTCAGCTTCTTTGGGGGGCAGGCAAGTTACCAAAGAGCCTTCCTTTCAAATCGATGACTCTTTAATTTCAATTCAGTGAAATAGATGCAGACCCCCCACACACCAGTATTTAGAGATCAGAGAAGCGAGAAGCAAAAGAGAAAAACAATTGAGTTTCTAGACTATGCTATTTATACATACAACGTTTTACCTTAAAGAATATAAGGGGCTTATTTGCAAAGATGTGTGCAAAAGACCAGGATAAAATAAATTAAAAATAAGAAAGAACAATGACCGTAGGGTAAGACACAGGAAAATCACAGTCAGAACTTGTCAATCTCTCCATGACACCCTTACACCCCAACCCTTCCTTACCTTCTCCCCTAAGGCATGTCGGCATAATCTTACCTCGTTTCTATCCCAAATGGGCAGAATTATGGAATTTATAAGCAACATCCAAAGTTATTTGCCTTAAAGAGAAATTGACATAAGTAACTTACAATATTTAAATAAGTCAGTTAAGGAACTTCTAGGTGTTTGTTGGTTACTTTTTTGGAAGTTTATGTTACAAGAATTATTTTAGTTTCCTAAAAGTGTCGGCTCAATTGTCAGCTTCATTGACAATTATCTTTGCATGTCAGGAGCACCGCACTTGAGGGTCCTCCTCTTCTACTTCAGATCTGAGCCCTTGCATCGCCTCAGGGAGGTATTATCTGACACTGCAGGTAGAACAACTGCTTTCACTCCCGTCTTGACCTCTCTCTTCACATTACCTTGTATTGTTTTCCTTAAAACACCGATATTAAAATTGAGTTTGTTTATGAGTAAATGACGCCACCCTCACTATAACATAAGAGCAGAGAGGGTTTTTTTTTTATTTACTCTTACGCCTCCAGTGTCTACAACATGGCCAGGAATAGAGCAGGTGCTCGACAAAAGTTTGCTGAATGAATGATATGTAGCGCAAAATCTAGTCTCCACTAATCTGGTTCAAATACTGTCTTTACCACTTTTGTGAGCTGCACGAGTAAGTCAGCTGCAGGAAAAACATTTCCCTTAACATCCAGATCCCTTAACTTCAACTTCCACCCACAAAGATCTTCCCCCTTCCTCTCCATCCCCTGCAGCCCCCCTTCTTGCTGCGGTAAAGGAACAAGTCTCCTCCAGCCTGAGGCTCCTCCCTTCCCCTGTGCTCTGGTCCCACTCTTCTTTCTTCTCAAGGAGCTTCTCTATTAACTCTACCAGTTCCACTCCCCCTGGCTCTTTCCCAGGAATCCTGAAGAATATGTATGTCAAAGCAAATCTAAAATATCAAATACAGACGTTCAAGGGCTTCTTTCCATCTCTTCTGAGAGGGAGGAGTTTTGCCTCTAGATCATACAGAAAGGGCCTATCATTGTGTTGAGTAGGGATGAGATAAACAGAAGTTGGTGAGGCCAGAAATAGCTAAATTTACAGTGAAAAGATGAAGTTCCCCTTGTAGAAAACAGATCCTACAGTATACTGAGCAGAGTGGAGAAACAAGATCTGATTCTGACTGGCTTAAGAAGAGAGTTTGGGGTGGTTGAGAAGAAATAGAAAGCTGTTTGGGGTGAGAAACAGATGTTGGGCATATAAGATATTAGAGAAATATGGTATGAAATAGAATTTTAAGATACTCTGATGTATGTCATAAAGACAGAGACTCTTGAGGTTCTTAAAAGTAAAGATTAATTTGCTTTAGAATAATGTTTGTTGTAGTTGCCGTAGGACCACTATTTATTTGAATAGGACATTATGTAGGTGCAGGGCAGAAGCTGCAAGCAAGAAAGCCCACCTTTACCTGGGAAACACACCAGTGCCCAAATTCTTGAAAACAAAAAACCCCTTCCTGTTGCTTATGTCATGTAACTCTCTCCTTTCCCCAACTTCTATGAAGGGTTGCCCTCATCTGCTAATGTAATTATATTTTACTCTTCTGCCATCAACAAACCACCCCCACTAATTCACTCTTCTTAAGATCACCAAGCATCTGGACTAACTCAGCTGGATGCTCCTGGGACTTTATTATTTCATAGTACTGAATCGTTGGGCTGTTCCCTCCGTCAGGGCCTAGAAAAACCGCAGACTTAAGCTTTCTAACGTGGCTCATGTCTCATCCCCAGAAACGCAGGCCTTGGAACCACCGCCGCTGAGGGCTGCTGCTCCCCAAACCCAACCCCGTCTCTGCTGCTTAGGGGCGCCGTGCCAGCTTGGTTCCTGTGCTCTTGTTTAGTTCCCTGGGACCACCAAGCTCTGTGTGTGGCCTCGTTGTAGGTTCTTCATCTAGTCTTGAGGAGAGAGCAGTACTTCTCACAACACCTGCCCTGGGACAGGTGCAAAACCATCAAGTGCTCACTGGGAAAGAAGCCAAAATACATTTCTTTAATTTCCAACTCTTTTGCCAAGCTCTGGACTTCAAAGGCTAGACTTGAGCAGTTACTAAGATTGTAAAATCAGTTTTACGATGGTGTAGTCAACTCTTCCACCCACCGATTCGAGGCCTCAGTCACAACAGAGAGAGAATTCATGTTAAACCGCAGTCTCCACGGATGGTGCTCCCGGCCTCTTGCCTCCTGGTTTCCACATTCAGGGCGGAGCTGGAGGCGCTCCTTACGTGTTTCCCTTCCTCACGGGACAATCTGCTTGCTTTTGCGTGTGGCTGGCTCTGTTACATTGGAGGTGTCTAGAAGGTAAAGTCTTCAGCTTTATAACGCCCAACAGCCACCGCAGCCGCAGCTTATTTGGCTACTCCGGCCTGTCATCTTCCTGTCCTTCTTACATCTAAGCTGCCAAGTGTTTCACAAAAATGGTCTGTTGACCCCGTTTCTTTACCTACCTCAGGTTACTCACTTCACTCAAACCCAAGTTCTGGTGTCTGTGATCTCTGACTGCGACAAGTTTCATGAATGTCACCAGTTACCATGTCTTAAATGCAATAGGTCTCTGTGCCCTACTTACCAGCAGCACTTGGTTCTTCAAACAACCTCTCCTCCCTGAAAGTCTTCCATAGGCTTTTCATATTTAAAAAGCCTTGCTCTCCAGTTAACTTTCTGGCTGATTTTTGTCATTCTTATATCCAAGCTCAATCCACTACATACTGGAGCTTTGCAAGGCTCTATCCAAGCAACTCTCTGATTCTTATGTTCTTTCTCCAACAAGCTGCTCCATGCCCACAACTCTCTTAACTGCCCACAACTGTCTTCTGAGCAGCAGACCATAGGCATTGTATTCTTTTTAGCAATGATTCAAAAGAGCCATGTCCAAGGAAGTTCACGATGGGCTCATGACGCACTCCCCCAACTGGGTCCTGTTCATTGAATGGCCACTAGCCATCCATTTAGGCAAGTTGACGAACTGGGCGTCCTCCTTGATAACTCTTTTCTTTCTTTCCACTATCCAGTCTATCACCAAGTCTTAGTGACTTTAGCTCCAAAATACTCAAATCTGTGCACTTTTCTCTAGTTCCACCCATCCCTCTGATCTGTGCCACCATCGTTCTCAACTGGCCTGCAGGCATTGCACCCAAAGGTGTCCCTAAGTGCACTCAGATGTCCTCATACCCATTCTCCACTTGGCAGCCAGAATAGCCTTTAAACAAACTGACAAAAAAATGACAAATGAAGCTCCAAAGTGTGCTTTCCCGACTTGGCATTGTCTCCACATCTCTGCCCAGCTATATTGGTTGGCCTTATGCCCCCCTGCCTTAGAACCTTGGTGCATCCCGTTTTGGCTGTATTCGACCCTCCCTAACCTAATTCACTCTGACTCATGCAGCTCTGCGTCCACAGAAGCTTGTCCAGCATCCCTCACTAGGCCAAATCCCTGCCCCGGGCCCCGGCCACCGCTCCGTTAAATACACCCGGGCCATTGCATTTTCACACTGGTTTGTGGTTACTTCTAGTCCACCCCCAGTTTTTGCCCCTTCTTGCAGTCCCAGTGGGCAACACAGTGCTTGGCACACAGGGGAAGCTAAGTAAGCATCAATTAAATAGTTAAAACCTTGACAAAATAAGCAAACACAGTATCTTTTAAAGTATGTAAATGGTTGAATAAAATCTTCTTAGGTCTCAGAGCCTCAGCTTCCTAAAATATACAGTCATAAGTTTTTACAGAACTCTTTTAAGGACTAAATAAAATAATATATTTAAATAGCCCAGCATAGTGTCATGGACCTGACTCTCAATACAAGTTAGCTTTCTTAATTTCTCTGCAAGCTATACACACACAATGCCATGGAGCTGGGTGGTGAGGTAGAACCGTGGATTAAAATAAGGGCAACAAATTAGGGGTACAGATTCCCCAGTGCTACCCACGTCTCAACTGGCAGTCCTGGGGAAAAGCCTTGCCCTAGGAAGACCTTTCTCAGTGATGGGCACTGTGTATCCTTAGCTTTTACTGCCCTTTCCTATTTCTCTGTGACAGCAGAAGTCATCAGAGGCAAAAAGAAAAGATATAGAGACATCAAAGAAAAGGAAATGACAGTGTCCAGGATGCATCTTGATTTAGTGCTCCTGAAAAACATATGTAAACTGAATCGTACTTTGGATTCTCCAGGGACTCGGTATTTAAAGGAATCTTCCACTGAATCCTTTTGGAAAAAGAACCACCAGAAGGAGAACTAACCTCCCCCCCTTTTGCATGCGCCATGGGCATTATGTAATCCCTTTTTATTCCAATCTGGGGCAAATACATGTGTGGTTTATGCAAATGAAGATACTTTCAAATGTTAGCTTCGGATGGAAAGCCTTCAACTGGGAGGCCAGCTCAGAAGAAATGTTTAATAAATCAAAGCTGCAGGCCCAGGCTCCTAGGGATTGCAGCGTGTGGCGTCCCTCTGACCTTTCTTAGAGACCTGCGAGCTGGATACGCTTCATCTGCAGACTGAGCCCGACTGAGCCGGAGGGACTTGCTCTGGAGTCACACAGGGAGCTGGGATCCTAGCAAGGCTCAGGCCCAGGAAGTCAGGGCTTAGGGTGAGTTGGTAAATAGCTCAATTAAGTTGGAGAAAGTAAAAATAAAGGACTTCTTCATGAGAGCTTGTGTGAGCAAGAGGCTTGTGCTGTCAAGGCTGCCAACCTGTGATCAGAGAGTTGGAGGAGATCTTTAGATAACATTTAAGCTGTGAACTAGATCAGGCTACGTCCACACTGAGTAGCTATCACTTCCCTGTTCCTATTTAATACCCTGAGAAGCCTGACATTAAGGTCAAATGATATGTGGCTCCTAAAAGGCAGTGTCAGTAGTGGAAAGAGAAAGAGGCGAGGCAACAGACCCTGGACCCTAGGTGTCACCTGCCACCAGCATCAGAGTACCCTCGGCAAAGCCCTGGCCTGTCAGGACCACGGTTCTCTCCAACTGGATGAGCTCCGATACAAGACAGTGACAATGGGTGAGCTTTAATGCATCTTCCAGCTCTAAGAATCTCAGGAGTTTCTGGCACCAGACACAGTAGCCGGCACCATAGACATAGGCATCCCTTGAGAATCAGTTATGATTTCTCACTACTGACAAAAACAAGAGAGAAGGTAAGGGGTAAACTGGGGCTTCGAGGTCAACCCATCACTTCTCTCCAGCCAAGATTAAAGTAATGAAACGCACAGCAGGAAACACCTTAGGTGAAACCCTTCCCTAACCTCTGCACTCACTGCTATTGCACTCTCTCATTCTGTCATTGCAGAGTGTGTGTGTGTGTGTGTGTGTGTGTGCATGTGCCTGTGTGTGTGCTTCTGTGTATTTTCCATTGGTGGTGGTTAATGGAAATGGTGTTAAATTGTAATTCAAAGATCAGTCATTGGCATGCTCTATCTGAAACCAGAAATAGACTATGTGACATCAGGACACATATTATCTTATAACATTGGACCATCAATATATATTGCACTCAGGTGACTGGGTCAGGGGCTAGTATTGCCTGGTGAGTCTTAGCAAGTTGGCTTTGGGTTGGCAAACACAGATTGGCCTCTTGTACAGTGTGGGAGGGAAGAGAGAGGGGGGAGGTGAGTTTACACACAGCTGGAAAAAGTCTTGGAGACCGCCCTTGGAGCCCAGCAGTTCCCTCTGTACCTATTCAGGAAACACTTTTCAGCCATCTGTCCATTAACACAGTACAAACCCCACACAGGGGAGGAAGCATTGCTATCTGATCGAGTGACAAATGCCTCGAACTGCCAAGCACTCATCACGCCAGCTTCCTGACTCCGACAAACTGTAAAATAATAATAAAAAACCTAAATAACAACAGCAGCAGCTAAATTATTTCTCCCTTCCAATTGATTCTTTAGATGGAATGTCATACTGACAGATCTCTTTTGATCGAGGTGTCTAATTGAATTGAGTTCTCATTGCTCTTGAAGTTGTGACCTCAGACCGCTGTGAAATAAATGCAATTTGGAGAATTATTTCCCAACAACAACTGCTGCTCCTCTGGAAACTTACCATTGTCTCTAGTTTTTGAAATTGTTGGTGAACCACCTACTGACTAAGCTATTAAAACTAGGTGTTTTGTTTTGATTCCTCGGTAATGGTTCTATCAATTCAAAAGCAAGAAATGCCACTAAAGCCCAAAGAGGGCCATGCACTTGGAGGCAAGAGACACCCTGGAGGCCGCTGCCCACGCACAGCTGGCCAAACCCTGGATCCTGACCTAGTTAGCAGGCTGCCCCGGGGCCGTCTGTGGTGGAAGTTAGAGGGTGTGGGAGGCTTGTACAGTGACCCCCTGCAGAGGTGGCGAATTTGTCTGCATGAGGATTTTTCACTGGACCTAAACCTCTAGACTTCCTTTGCCAAAATGTTCTACAATAAGACAATAAGACAAAACTTTTGAAGACCCCACAGACTTTCAGATGCATTCAGAAACCCAGAAAATATACCTTACAAAGCCAGTTTCCTTTCTCTTTAGAACTTCAGCTGCTCCGTAGCTGTGTGTTTACTAAGCTGTGGCGCCTGGAGCTGGGTAAGAGGAACCAGCCTCCATAATTTTAACTACACTGCCATGGAGTTGGTGGCAAGGTAACACCCATTTTATAGTCCCCGAGGCTCTGACATTATGGGGCCTGCCCTGTGTCCCAGAGATCAGAGGGCAGAGCTGGGCTAGGAAAGCAGGTCTGACTCCAGAGCCCAGAGCTGAACCTCCAGACCATGTATATAATTTCCTAAGCTGGAGAGGTGAAGATTAATAACTCATATTGACCTTCATGATGCAAAGTTCAGGGACTGGCTTTGCTGCAGGAAGACTTTCATAGAGGCAAGACAACCCAGAGGGGTTTTATTTGTTGTTGTTTTTTAAGTGAGCACTTGGGCTAAACTGACTTTATAAATCCTAGCTCCAGCAATATAAGCTTAGATAAGCTATCCAGTGTTTCTGAGACCTGATTTTTATATCTGTATAATGAGAATAATGCCATGGTTATCTTGAGAATTAAATGAACTAATGCATGTCAGAGCAGGGAGCCATTGCCTGGTCCATAGCCAATGCTCAATAGATGGAAACCATAACTTGATTAATGATGCATGCCTTAGCATTCACAACCTCCACAACTCAAATGCTCACATTTCCAAAACTACAAGGCACATGCAAGAATGTGAGCTTGAAGCCTGTGTTTGGAAGGGATTCTTGAAACGCAGCCTGAATCGTGACTTTTATGTAGCACGATTCTCCTTCCGCCGCCTCCCTGCCTCCCTTCCCTCCGCCGCCAGCCCAGGCCTTTCATCGCCCTCTCAGTCCCTGGCCGGAATGACTCATGGCAGGAATGAAAGGAATATTCCGTCTGCGGAGCCAGCGAAGGCCCGAGGGGCAGGTTCTCATTAGAATGCTTTACAATAATATCAATCAGTATTAAAAATGTATGTTCTGCTCAACTTTTGAAACATCTTAAATAAATCTTTAACTAAATCTATTTTGTTTTATCTTCAGGGCTCTGTGAGCAGCCAGCCCTGAGGGGCCCTTGTTACCCTCAGTACAGCCCTGATGTGTTTCTGCAGCAGCCGCCTCGGCGCTGGCTTTCTGGGGGGTCTGAGCTGGGGGGTCAGGGCTTCTGGGTGATGTGAATTCTTTGTTTGGTGGCAGCACAGTACCAGGGGACAGAAATGTTATTCTATAGTCCCAGGGCGGTGCAGTCCCAGGGGACAGAAATATCTTTCCATTAGGCCCATTTACCATTTGGAATTGCTTCTCAGGAAGCGGCAGGCTAGTCCAGGTTAATCCAGGTGGCAGATAGTGACCGCCATCAAGTGTAACCTGCCCAGTAACCCGGAGATGGACATTAGGGCCATGATGTCATTAAAAACAAAAATTAAAAAATTAACCCTCTCTCAAGAAAAATAAAGTTACACAAACACACACACACACACCCCTTACAGCCGGAGGCCCCACATTTGGGTTCCCTCTGCCACTAATTAACTGTTTTTCTACATTATTTCAAATTTGAAAATACTTAGTGTATATGAGCTCTAAGTTTCATTCTTGCTCTGACAGTCCACGCTGCAAGCCCCTCTCGCAAGCTTTCCTGCCAGGCCTCTGGGCGTCTCAGCAGGAGCTGCTGCTCTAGTTCAGGTGACAAGGCCTGTGGAACCCTCAGAGGTGTGCCCACCGCCTTGGGTGCCCACAGTCCCATCGGTTCTCACCAGCCAGTCTGTTTCCTTTACTATACACGCAGAGACAAAATGCTACTTGTTTTGAAAGACTTAACTAATCAATTTATATATAGGATAAAATTGCATCTATTTTTGCATACTTATATTCCTAAATGAAGATAAAGGAGTTCCTTAGAGCAGAATCTGTTTGGACTCCCCGGACACTGCATTTGGGGGTCACAGCTAGAAAACTCAGCCTCAGAACATGGAAGATGCGATGCCCGAGGCCCACGGTGGGAGCCAGCAGGAGGAGATCCCACCGCACAGGCTCCTGCCACGTGAATCACAGGTTCCCCAGTCCGAGCGTCACTTTGCTGTCCCTGCTCCACCCCTCCTATTCCAAAGGGCCAAGATTCCTCAGAGATAGAAATGTTGGCGCAGGTCGCCACAGAGCTGCAGGCAAGGCCACCTTCACTTGGCACCTTCCGCAGCGCAGTGTGAGCCATCACCAGCAGGGAGGTCTATGCCGAGGGCACAGCTTTCCAGACCTCACCGTATGCTTTAAAAACAGCCATCTAACAGATCATTAGGGATCCCAGAGGTAACCTTGGGCCTCAGTGTTGAGTGTCACAGAAATTCCATGTAGGTCAAAACACTTTCACGTGATCTTTAGGTCCAAAAATAGCAGTGAAGTTCAGGTTCAGTTAAAAATCTAGGAGGAGACATTTCTTAGGAAAGAAATGCGTCAGGCCCAGAAAGCTCTGTGCCCTGTGTGCCTCGGCTACTGGGAGATGGCAGCCCACCTGCAAGCCAGTGGGATCGATGTGAGATCGGCAGCCCTTCCAGTGCGGCATCTGCAGGGTGCTCCACAGATCGTGCAAGAAGTGGCTCCTGCTGGCCACGCAGTCAGATTCCAACCCCTGGGGAAGAGCGAGGGGCGACCACACAGGGAAATGCTTCACAGAATATTTCCTTCAACTGCCAGCCAGTTACATCAGTGTCCAGTTGTCACTGGGAGCAGGACATCTTTGGGGCCCAAGAAATGCCAAGAAAATGGCAGCCAGTGGGCAGGGCAGGCACCAGCCTTTTCTCATTGATGTAGGCAGCGGGCCTGGCATTTCTGACAATACTGCATCTGCCTCACTTGCCATTTAGTGCTGAGAAGCTTCTAGCGTCTACTGTGTTTAAAGAGTAATGACTGTTTTCAGGGTAAATGCTCTGTTAAATAACCCGGGATTATTGTGTCATGTTATTACATTTATAAAATGGCATTTCAAAAATAATAATTGTTTTAGAGTTAATTGATGTTTTTAACCATCACTGTGTGGAGACTTTTTTATTTCGCAGACAGGAAGTGAGCAAGGGAGAAAGAGATTTCCATCGAGAGAGTCAGTACTGAAAATAGAACTCGCGCCTGCCCGTGAAATCCTGGTGGGAAGGGCCTCCTCCCCCAGCACCGCTCTCAATAAGCTCCTTCACCGCAATTAAAGCAGCCACAGGACAAAGGTAAGTCAGCCCTTCCCGCAAGCAGCCTGCGGGCCTGGGGCCTGGCAGTGGTCCAAGGGGGCAGCAGGGCCTTGGCACGGATCCCCTGGCCATTACGCCCCCACCTGGGCAAGCCTGGCCCCGGAGCAGCCTGCAGCCGTGGCAGGGGCCTGGAGCTCTGCGGACCAGTGACTTTTCAGATGTGAAGTTAATTACATGGCCGAGAGTCTCAGAATTTCAAATGGCCAGAGGCAGTTTGGGACGCAGGGATGTGACAGAGTAAAACTTGGAAATTCCAAAATCTCCACTTTGGGAGAGTACAAAGAGCGAATGGCCCTGAACACAGCCCTGGTGCGCTGGGGATGGCACCGCCGTCTTCCTTTGTGTCAAATGTCTTCCCTCACTACTCCTCAAGCATGTCTAAGGGACTAGCTCTTACTATGCGAGTGACAAATCACCTCCTCGTCATATAACTGCCTCTACGGGTATTTCTGTGCAGTAGGGATTGGGTATTAGTGTGATGACAGCTTTAATTTTTATTTTAAATATAAATTTACTCATACACAGAGAACATAAATTTCATGTTCACTGTGATGGAGCTTGAGGGGCACCAAAACCTTTACATTTGCAGCTAGCTCCCTGCTGCTTCCACTCTACAGCTGGTCAGCTTGTATCTTCACGCACCTTTGGGACTATTGGAGCTGCAGGCCAGTGGCTAGATAACGGTGGTAAATGAACAGAAAACCAGGCTAAATGGAAGGAAAATGCAAAGTAATGTGAAGGGGAAAGGAAGGGGGAGATCGCCCAGTGCAAGCCCCTTACATTAAAGACGAGATTGGACTCAATGAGGTTAACTATGCAGGATTACACATGGACACTAATCCTTCAGCAGGGCCCCGCGTCTCTGACGTCAGAAGTCCTCCGGTTCCCCCTGACACTCTTCTACCACTTCTTACCAAAGCCCGCGGGTAGGCAATGCAATGAACTCACTCCCACCCTCCTCCCAACCGCCACCGCTGGTAACGAGCAGGATCGACCTGGCTGAAAATTACCTGGGGATTTTGAGAATTTTGACAACCTCAACAGCTGGAAATGGGTCACTTGGGCAACGAATATGTACCCCAGTCTCTTGGGCTGCCAAATAACCAGGAGACCAGAATGACCCCCCAAATAATCCCTCCATGATGCAAGAAGAGGCACAAAGGAAGGAAGTTAAAATGCACGGCCTCCTGAGCAAAGCCCAGTTGGCAAAATATCCTGACTTCACACATGTATCAAGAGTTTTCCTCGAAGTTTCGGTAACTCGTCTATGAGTAGACAGACTGGCACATATGCAAAGAAAGTCAAACCCAGAGAGCAACGGGCATCACCTGATGGCAAAGACACCAGGCCAGCGTACGGAGAGCCGTGGAGAAACATTCATGACAGTGGGCCCTTCACTTCTGTCTTCACACTCCGGGGGCTCTTTAACCGAAAGTACATTCAAAAGGCAGGAATCTGGCTTAAAGAGTGTTTGCAGAATGTCATTCCCTTTCTCTCCTTGGTGTCTAAAAACGACAGAGTTATCAGTCTTCTCTGTTTATGTAACTATATAGCATTTTAATATTTACATATTTGTTAAGAAGGTAAACAGTCTTCCCTTTTCAACACAGGATCCTACCTTCAGAATGTACAGAGCTAAAGGTACCTGGTGACTCTTCCTTTGTTCCTCTTCAGGACAGAATAAATGGGAGAGGTAGAACTTGATCAGCTTAAAAAATGGGAACAAATTGATTCTCATGAGTTAGATACTGTGTATTAAGCTCTGAGGACCATTAGAACATGTGGAATCTTCACCATCCCATGCCGAGTCGTGAGATAACATGGAATTTTTCTCACATATAGAAGAAATAAAGTTCCCCAAAACTCTAATAAAAAGGAGGAATGACAAATAGATGGTGAGACTGCAGGGATCTTGGCTGCAATATTAAAATTATGACCTTATATTTCATAAAAGCTAGAAATTACAATGGTAAAATATCATAAGGAAAATGTTTATACAGAGTAAGCTATGAGCTCAGTAGGTGACCGAGATAGTTTTGAATAATAATGAAAGCGTTGTATTTGGACCCAGGTCCCTCAGTCACCAGGAAGTGATGAGCTCCTGTCTACCCCTGGTTATGAGATCAGTGAAGCACAATTAGAAATTAACTCCACCTTCAATACCGTCATCAATGTCATGACTATAAAAACGTACATTTTTATAAAACACAACACAAGTCAAATAAATCTTTGGAAACCAGTAATTAATATACTTATGAAAATTAAGAAATTGATTTTAAAATGTCATATCGAAAACAATGGGTTGGCAAAATTAGTATTTTCAGGTACTGCCAAGAAAAAAATTACCTACATCATCACTCTGTAAATATTATGTTTGGATCATCTGGAATTCAATGAAGCCAACTATTTTTCATAATTTTGTCCAGATGCTAATTTGTCTCCACAACCTACTTTCCTTCCTCTTTCCCTCTTGCCGCCTCACCCTCCTTCCATCCCTGTTTATTTATTTTAATAACTCCAATTGTGTATATCATTCCTAATGCTGAAATACAGGAAGACATTTCTGGAAATGGTGACAGAGATGGAGAGAGGAGAAATCGAGAGGAGATTGTTCTATTGATTGTACTATGAATACCTATGTAGTTAAGTTTCAGCACCACTATCAGACCAGTTGCTGCCTACACAGTGGGCTGGCTTCTCTCTAACAGTAAATTCAACCTGATACCCAGGCCTGGTGAATGGACCCCTAAGATAGCTTTCAAATCACTCATCTTTTACTTATGTACACTTGCAAGTTTATAACCTAGGCCTTTCTCTCTTGCAGCAACAATCTGGAATAACATCCTAAAGGAATGTTTGCTTTTGTTTTTGACTCTCAGCTCAGCCCGCATCACTCCATCTTCCATCTGTTGTTGCCAGAATGATCCGTTAAAAACATGTTTTTGCCATGACTTTCAGTGACTCCTCATAGGATAAAATCCACACCACAGCTTCCTAGGGCTTTCTGGAAACAAATAAACAATATACAAACAATTTTTCACCATATACCAAATATATATCAGTGCTAGTTGATATTTTTATACTTATAATCTTTTTATAATTTTTTTGCCTTTTTAAAAAATATATCTTTATTGATTTCAGAGAGAGGAAAGGAGGGGGAGAGAGAGAGACAGGAACATCAATGATGAGAGAGTCACTGACTGAGCCCACAACCTGGGCATGTGCCCTGACCGGGAATCAAACCCTAATCTCCTGGATCCTAGGTCGACGCTCAACCGCTGAGCCACGCCCGGCCGGGCCATACTTATAATCTTAACTGATCCTTAGAATAATCCTTTAGAAGAGGTATTGATGTAGCTAGAATTGCCAAAAGAAATAATTTGGAAAATGTTACATGTGATTTGGAAGCCATTTTACCTATTACCATAACATTTTAAAAAAATTTCCTCTTTTATTATCTAAAAATGAAGTGTAAACAAGTTACATGTTATCACAGCTACATTGATTGAAATTGAAACATGGCAACCTTATGAGATTTTATGCATTCTTGTTAGCAAAAGTAACTTAAAATCAATGATTTAGAGAGAAATTATTCAGGAAATCTTAATGACTTATTATAGTAAAAACACTTAAAGGAATGCTTCCATTAATGGATGAAAATTACTGGAAAGTAAATTTATTATTCAGGAAATCAATTAACTAGTATTTAATTACTTAAAATTATGATCCCTTAGTAAACATTGGTACACTTTGCTTACAAATATCACTTCTGATTATGGTTCATCAGGAAACAAAATCACTAAGTTATGACATTGAAAGTAATTTGATTTACTTCCCATTTCCATTTTCTGTCTTTCTCTGTGAATTATGGCTGTAAAGACCCAGAGGCCAATAGAGCCAAAGGTGAGGGGAGGTTATGCGATTCCCCCAAGTCATTCCACAAGGTGGACTTTCAGGCTCAGTGTGGTCAAGGGGGCTGCCTAAGGCTGCCCAGCAAACTGAGGTGTTACTGAACCCAAGGTGAGTTAGATTCTTGGAGAGCAAAACCACAAGGGATAGGCCAAGAATAGTTATCTCGCAAAGCAGGATGCACGTGCAGCAAACAAGGAGCCCACCGGGATGATTTCCAAAGCCATGGCTTCCTGAACGGGAGCCTCTGTGCTTTCACCCTGGCAGATTAATACATGCTCTGGATGAAACTTTTGTCCTAGTGTTATCAGTGGGGTGCCCTCTGTGTCCCCACCGGTTACCTGGGGAATGGAGCTCTTGGGGTGTCATGGGGAAAACAATTTCCTGAGGCCCCCATGGGGGGATGAGGTATACGGTGGGAAGCTTTGCTGATGGTATAAGATTCAGGAGGCTCCCCTCCAAGGCCTCACCTCCCTCGGTCTCCTCGTGAAGGAAGTCCAATCCTGCCTTCAGCAGGGTCAGAATGAAGGCGGCTGCCCAGCATCTCTGCCCCATGTGAAAGCACAGCCCAGCATCCCGCTAGCTTAGCTTGTGTCCCCAGCCGCAGCCCACCGCGCGTGGGTCCGCGTGGCCAGGGGCGTGGGCTGCTCAGACCACGTGGAGGGCTAGCCCAGAGCAATTAGAGACAGGAGCCCCGGGGAGCCAGCGGGCAAGAGAGAGAACTCTTTGTCTTGGGGTTATAGCCACCACCTTAGCCATGAACCCCTCAGGGCTTCCTGCGCTTGCGGTGGCTCCCCCCGGGGAGACTGCCAGGCGAGCTCCCCCCGAGTCCCATGACTTCACTGTGCCTGCCCCATGCCCCCCTTTGTTGGACCCCTTCCCCCAGTGATCTGCAGGGAATGCACGAAGCTGCCCAGATGACCATGCTCTGATGCCTGGCCTCCCCTTTGCTCCCTCCTATTATTAATATTAATGACTAGCTAATTATGATGGTCACGATAGCGTGCGGGAGGCGGTGTCGGGCTGGTGCAGGCCCAGTAGCAGGTCGTGCTTCGTCAGGAGCTGCACGTTCAGAAAGCGGCATCCAGATTCCACCCAGAGGAGGGGACTTTCCTATTATGATGAGCTCCTGGTCCCCTCAAGCTCGTAACGGGGGCCGTAACCGGTTTGAGCTGGATCTCTTCTGGCTTCTTTCAGTGGCCTCTGCAGGTGCTTATCTGGAGGCCCTCGCTACTCTCGGAAAATACGCTAACAGGACATTTCGTCCGTGTCCCAGACCAACCTGACAGTCTCCCTGGGACAAGAACCCCCCAAATCCTGGCTTCCAGGAAGTCCCTTCTCTGACCGTGGCTCCCCCGCAGCTCAGAAGACCCACACGTGGCCACTCCTTTCCTTTCTCTTTCCTGGAGACAGTAAAAATCTATAACTGCTTTAGAAAGTCATGGGGCCCAAGTCACTCTCTAAGCCCCTCAAGGGAGGGCGAGCCACTGGCCCGCTTGGCTAACTCCGCCCCCTGCGGCCCCTCCTCTTCTTCATTTCACTAGGTGTCCTTTTGGCTCATTTTCCGGTGTTTTCTGCGTTGCTATTGGCATAACATCCTATCAGTGCAGTTAATTACCTCCACTTGGAGTGTGAAGGACAACTTGATTGTCTCAAAGAGCCAGAGGCCATATAATCCATCTCGCTGCTCTCACAAAGCAAGTTCCCGATTGCCTCTGCTGCAAAGAGGGTGAGGGACAGCCCCTGGCAATGCGGGGCACCGGCCGCTCCAGATCCACACCAGGCTCTCCAGGGCCTCCAGGTGCTCCTCCCTCCCGCTGTGGGAAAACTGTCCCATCAGCTCCCAACGTGCTAACACCTCATTGTTTGCATGTCTGATTGCACATACTCATAATTTTGCAACTCTTCTGAAAGGAAACACAATCAACAATGTGGTTGTTTATCTTACGGTGTAATATGGTTAATCCATTGTGACCATAGGTTTCCTGTTCCAGTATAATGTTCATGTGCTTGTTTAAATTTACCTAATGCTATGCAATCTCTTCTTTCCGAGTGTGGAAGAATGAACTGGAATTGAACTTAGTTACGACTGTGGCCTCATTGCCTTTAATGCTTTGGCTTTTGAATTTGAGAGCAGGCTGAGAAACCAAGGGCCCCACAGAGGGCGGGGGGCTGCTGCTCAGAAGAGGGGACCCCCTCCCAGTCTCAGTCCCCTGGAGGCCACAGCCAGCTGGTACCCCCCTCAGGCTCCTTGGAGACCAGACATCCCCTGGGTGTGGTTAGGCTGATGGTTCCTGTGCAGACCCAGAGCCATCAGAGATGCGAACAACGTGGACAAAGGGGACGGGTGCCCTCCTGGAACATGACAGCAACCCCCTGAGGACGCTGTCTGGGCCCAGTGGCGACAGACTCTGCATCAGCACACGGTTCAAGGTCTGTGTGACTCTCAGAGAAGCTTTGCTACAATTTTAGCTGGAGAAGAGGTTACGCTGCTTCCCAGCTCCTGGTTTCTCTCCATGAGACACACACTGAATGACTCAGCCGGTCCCATCACCCTCTGCCCTTTGATCAAGCTGATACGTGATCCTTGTATCAGCTTCCTTCTTAATTTCCCTTTATGTTACCACCCGTCTTTCTTTCTAAAAATCATTTTTAAGTGACATCAATTCAATGCATCTAAGAGATTCATATAAAGAAAGAGTGCACAGAACACGTGGACCCACCTTTCCCTTACCCCCTCACCCTGTCGCCTCCATGGGGTCCTGTGCCTGTTCGCATCATCACATCTGTGACTGTGTACACACATGCATCTGTTTTATACATGTTTTGCATGTATGGTCATGGGATCTGCTTCTTTACCTCCCAGTAAGTCTTGAACGTTTCAGATGTCCACATGCACTCTGATACCTCATTCTTTGCAGCAGCTGCAGGGCACCTCTCAGGAAGGCTGGCAAGGCTCAGGCTGCTTTGTCCTTGAGTCTGTGTCCAGGTTTTCACCCGGCCACGGTTCTACATGGGGTTGAGTCATCAGAAGTACATCTGGAACATTTTTCTAAAAGTCCCTGTAATTTTCATAGATATCACAAATAGCCTTTTTCAAAAGATCCACAAATCTATATCCTCACCAATAATGCTGAAGAATTCACTGCTTTTTTTATTAGCTTTTGGGAGGTTTTGGTGTTTTAATTTGTATTTTCCAATTACTCATGAGGTTTGGAATCTTCTCACATGTATAGAGACTGTTTTATTTCAAGAAGAGGCTGATTCATATCACTGTCTATTTCCTGTTGTGTTGGTTATCATTTTTGTGGGTGATTTGTAGCTGTTCTTCATATAATCCAGACATTAATGTTATTAATATTGTTAATCTTTTCCCCTGTCTACCACTTGCCTTGTAAGTGCTTATGTTTCTTTATCTGTTCAGATCTTCAGTATTTAATAAGGCCAGTCTATCAATGTATCAATCTTCTCTTTCATTGCTTTTGGGTTTCCTGATCCATCACAGAACGCTTCCCCACTCCCAAGATGATGTGAATGTGCATGTGTAAAATTCTTCATTTTCCTGATGGTGTCAGGATTTTTATCTTTCTATTAAAGCTCAGCTCTCTGATCCATCTGCCATTTGTTTTTTATTGCAGTGTGAGGTATATTCCTACCAACTTTTAATTTATGATAACATATGATATTTTTGTATCTTCATAAAACTCCTTATACTCCTTTCAAAAACAACACTATAAATAGGTAATTTAAAACCACCTTTACGATGTCATTACTACCAAGAGAGACAGCCTCTTGCTGGGTTTGTGCTCACAGCTTCCTCAAGGCCCCTTTTGTCCGTGACTTTGGGCCCAGCCCAGCCACGCCCCAGCCGAGCCACATCCACGTAAAGCGTAAACCAGAGCCACGTGGCTATGTTTCCACTGTCCCCAGGTGAGCATTCCCAACAGCCAGGGACATAGTTCCCCGAATTCCCACATATAGTGGTCAAGACAGAGAGAGGTAAATAAAATTCACCGTTTCTAAACTCGAGCACACAATCTAAATATCCAAGACAATTAACCACCCAAAACAGCAGGGAAAAGTCGCACCATGAGGCCATGAAATTGTGTTCAAAGCAAAGAGCAGACTTGGGCTTCAGGTGCGCGTTGGTGGAGAAGGGACAATGTGCTGTGGGAGGGACAGGTAATGAAACTGGCACAGACGAATGCCCAAGACCGTGCAGGGGGCATTTGACCGGAGGAAATAGAAAGAGAAGAGTGAGCCTGCCGTCCACCTGCCTCTGCCCTTAATGTAGGGGTTTCACGAGGCCGTCCTGGGGGGCAGGGTAAGGTGGTTAGTGAGGCAGACGAGAGGCTAACTAGGTCCTTCCAATAAGTAGGTAATCAAACTCTATCTACGGCAGCATTATGCTTCTCATTCATATTTTATTGTAAAATAAGAGGTGAGCTTCCCACCAGACTGAGGTGATTTTGCTGACCCTGGACTCTGGAGACTAGCCCCCCAGTGCATAGAGAATGCCCCCCCACCCCCGCCCCAGCAATCGGAGCCAAGCTACCATAGCTAATCAATCATCTGCGGCAGCAAGGCTGGCTCCTGAGCATCGACGTGAAGTTAATTAGACAAATACCGTATGCTAAAGTCCAATTGATTATGAAGACACCATAAAGAGATTAAACATCACAGCATGTACTGGAAACGCTCTTATACCTTGAACCCGCCCGCTCCCCCTCGGAAGCTGTGCAGCAGAGTCATCAACTGACAATTAGCATTCAGCAGCAGCCACGGCCTATTTTTATCACTGCTGCCTTAATAAGACAGTTATTGTTGTCTCTGTTAATATCTATCGATTAAAGTTTAAGGCTGGGCATCAGGCTTATATGCTCTTAGTTAACTCTAAGGTGCAGTTAGCACGTTTCCCTGTGGAACCTGACTCACTGTTTCTCACCCAGGCTGGAAAGGAGGGTCTTTCTGCACCTGGACTCAGGGTGTCGGCCCAACAATGGGAAACAGTGTTCTGAGGTCCCTGGTGTCCCCCAGAGAAGTTCTAAGGCTAGAAGTTGTAGCTTTTCTGGTTGCCACGGTGGCTGGGATGGTGCCTGAGACTAGGTCAGCCATAGCCCCTGGGGTCTGGGTGAAGAGCTTACCCCTCTGCCCTGGGGCGGGTCTGGTACGCCCGCTGTGCAGTGGAGCAGGGGCTGCCCTCAGCATCTCTGCCACCGCGACAGGGTTTTGGTGGCGGTGGTGGCGGTGGCAGCAGTTAATGCCATTCAAAGGCCTGCTCATGTCCCACGAAACTCCTGTACCTTGGCACTGGAATGGACTGAATGAGACTTCAGGTGCACTGGTTCTTTATGTGCCAAGCTGGCCTTTCCCCTGTGGGTCAGCCTGGTTTCTGAGACAAGCTCCTCGGTCTCCACAGCCCCCCTCCCACGTGGAAGGACACTTCTGCTGTTATTGTTTCAATATGTCTTCCTGTTTTATGAAGGCTTTAGTTCTATGGCATTGGTCTTAAAAGTAATCTGGCAATAAGGTACAAGATAACTATTTAATCTTTAATTTGCTAATTAAATTAAGTAAAAAACATTTCTTTTACTTTCCTTATGCTATTTTAACATTCACTTTTTAAACTGCTTTGCATTGCTTTATTTAGTATTATGTTGAATGAGTTATACATTCAAAAAGTAAAGTGCTTACAGGGCACTGACATTAAGAGTACAGATCAATGACTTTTTAACATATACACTGTGTAGCAACACCCGGATCAAAACGCAGGGCACTCCGACTGTGCTACGAGCCTTCCTCCTGCCAGCATGCAGACACTGGCCCTCAAAATTCCTCCCATCACCACCTGAAGTCACTGTACGAACTTCTACCATCATTGATTTGTTTTGCTTGTTCTTGAGTTTCTTAAATTGGAGTCATAGAGTGGGCATATCGTGGTGTCTGAGAAACATTTCTTTATAAATGTAAGAATGAGTACATCAAAGTCATGAGTCTTCGATTTATTTATATTTTTAAGTCAGTTAACTCCACTTTACGGCATCTCCAATAATCAAGTCCTGTTTTCTGACATGTGTAGTTGAAGGTTTTGGTCTTTCTTAAGTTCCTAAGAACCTGGACATTCTTTATTATGATTCTACAATCACCTCTGATCTTGCAAGTAGGTCCATGGGAAATCCATTCAGACTCTAAAGGCTAAAGAAGTATTGACGGCACACCCTCTCCTCTCTCAGCTTAGACGTACCAACAAAGGGCTAGAGGTTTACAGAAGTCATTTTACTCAATATTATTAAATAGGAAACTTGGGAGGAGGAATTGTGACAATGACAGTTTGACTTGACTGGTGTCTTGTGTTTGGATATCGCTGTGTATGGCTCAGTTAACCACAGGGGCCAAAAAATCAAGCTGGACTAGTCCTAGGAGCTAACTGTCGGTTTTGGTAAGATGTACACTAGACAGAACTAGATATACATGAAAAGTGACAATTTTCAGTACATCAGAAGCAGTGTAGATGCATCAGAGATCATCAAAGCCAGCCGGAGGCAATGTTGAGGACAGTGGGCAGGTAGGTAGTTATCTCGACCGTAAGCCTTGAGCCTGGATTTAACTGCAAGGCTTGGGTCCCTGATAAGACACTAGCAAGAGAAAAGAAGGGCCTCGGTTTTGGGAGGATCGGTTTACTAGACTGGCTATCAGGACACAGACCAGCGAGAGAAGGGCATATTCTGAGACAAAGTTTCTCAAAGTGTGGTCCTGGGACAAGCAGCAGTATCGCCAGGAGATTTGTAAGACACTCCTCTCCCCGGACCGCCTGAATTGGAAACTATGGGTTAAGGCTCAGAAATCTGTTCTGATGAACCCTCTGGATGGTTCCAGTATTGGCTAAAGTTTGGGAACATGTGAGCCCAGTGGTGAGAATAGGGCTCCACGTAGAACCTGCTTCTCAGGAGTGAGGGAGTGATGTCAGAGCTGGGCTACAATTAGGAAAAGCAGTGCTGAGTCCCAGGGCAAGAGGCTGCAGGACCCCCAGTCTCTTCCGCGTAAGGGCTGGTCCTAGGCGTGACGACACTGCTCAGACAGAGCCCACGGAGCTTGGAGTGGAGCCTGAAGACACACATGCACCTGTCAGGGGACATGGAGACTTTCCTTAACATCCTGAACTGCTTGCTTCTGTCTTCCCTACCTTAACCTATGGGCTTTTGAAAGGAAGAGCCCAGGCTTGTTCATCTCCACCCGCAGTGACGGACAAAATGCTTGAACCATAACAGGAACTCAGAAAGCATTTGTGGAATGGAGGAGGGAGGAAGGCAGGGAGGGAGGGAGGGAGGGAGGGAGGGAGGGAGGGAAAAACTGGATAAGTAAAGGAGAAGTTAGAAGCAGAGCATATGTATTATATAAATCCATGCACATGAAATGTCCAGAATGAGAAAGAATGGAGACTGGTAGCTGCCAGGAGTGAGGAGGAAATAGGAGTGACTGCTCCTGGACAGGAGGTTTCTTCAGGGGATGAAAAGTTCTGACTTAGACAGTGGTAATGATTGCACGACCTTGGGAATGTACTGAAAATTACTGAATTGTACACTTTTAAAGGGTGAATTTTATGGTATGTGAATTATATCTCAATAAAAATGATTACGTTTTTTAAAAGCTGAAGGTGTGAATATTGAACAAGGCACTTTGGAATAAACATTTCGTAAACCAAAGGCTATTCTGGGAAGACATCAGGAGTCTCATACAATGAAACTTAACCAGGCAAAATAAGGCCAGAGCAGTCTGATGCCCCCGGCCCCCTTTGCGGGTTTCCCTACACCCATCCATCAGCGGAACCAGGCTCCCAGGGGGTTTGGAGCAAGCTGCACCGATGCACTATCATCTCTAAGTTCATGTTTCCAAAAATGGTTACCCTACGAGCCACATAGGAAACAACATAAGGCCAACGACAGTATTAAGAGAAGTAGGTTCTAGGCTCACTCAGGCTCTTTATCTGAAAACTGAAGAAAATAATAACTGGCAAACCACTCCCCCAGGAGTTCTGTGAAGATTAATGGAGGTAACGCCTGGGAAAATGCTCTGTTAATTCTAAAATATAAAAAATCAAAGTTGTTGTTTGTAGGTGGAGCGAAAGGTAGAAAAAGAGAGTCACCTAAGAAAGGCGATGCACCCTTGCTCAGCTCTGCAGTCACAGGACTGGGGGAGAGGAGGGTCTCGCTAGGCCCGCTCCCAACCCCTCCAAAAGCAGGTGTGCAAACAGGGTCCCGGTGCAGGCAGGCAGCCGGTGCCCGGGGCCAGGGCTGCAGCCAGCTGCTGGGCCTTTCTGGGATGCGAGCTCCTTTTATGAGCCCTCCTTGTTATTACCACCTATTTCTTTTTATGCTACTTCCAAAACACCACCATTAATCTTTTGCACTCCCTGAAGGCAAAACACAGGTAATTGGATTTATCTGGTTTTAGAATTTGTTAGGTTCCGTTACAAAATAAATAAATAACTGACCTCAAAAGAGAGGAGAGCCTTCGGGGCCCTGCGCTGTCAGGCCGAGGCCTGCGCCCCGCAGCCTGGCACGGCCCGGCCTCATTAATCTCGCCTATCTCTTCCCTGCACCTTCTCCGCCTGTCTCCCCACTGCTCTCTCGGTTCACCGGGGCTTGATTTAAGAATTGTTACCACTCTGACCCGCTCAGCTCCAGAAGCTTCTCACTGCGTATAATTTTCCCTGAGGATTCTTCTCACCACGACTTGGTTGTCCCTCTGCCACCTGTTTCTTTCTCCCATCTCCTTCCACCAGGGCTGTTTTCTTTCCTGATTTCAGTGTATGTGTTTGGGGGGGTGTTTAAAACTCCATCAGCGTTGAATCTTCCTGTTTCCCATCCCCATTTCTTCTTGGCCTTTGTATTTTAAATGTGTGTTGATTCAGAAATCATGGGTGACCGTATAAAGCGAGCTGTCCTCCGTGTTTTCTCTTTTATCAGGGTTGGACTACCACAGAGAGCAAATTAGACACACAGCTTGTGCTTCATGCCTTCCCCCCACATGTGCTGAATCTGTAGGAAGCACCTATTTGGGGGCTGCTCAGGTTACACCTGCCATTCTCTGATAAATCTGACCCCTCCATCCCCACAGTCCTTCCATCCATGTCAGAAAACAACATTCGTGTCTTGGGGCCTGTGTACACTGCATTTGCCACAACAGCAACTGCTCACCAGCATGTTGCTGAGGGAGACTGCCTTCCACTGGAAGGGCTGAAAATGCCAGAAACCCACGTTCCCAGCCCACTTTTCCAGCTAGGACCGGAACATATACATGCAATCCTGGTCAATGACACCACAAGGCAATCTGCTGGGAGTGAACTTATGGAAAATATTTTCAGAAGAGACAGCCACAAACTCGTAATGATACACTTAGAACTTTGTTCTGTGAAAATGCGATGCCTGGAGCTGCTGCAGCCATATTGTACCATGAAAGACAATGATCTCAGCATTTTGGTTCATGAAAAACAACCCTGAAATTGCCTCCCTCTAGCATCCTTATTAAGTGAGATAATAAATATTACCATATTTACATCACTTTTAGCATTATGTTTTATTACCTGGAGCTGAAAGCCTCCTGATACAAGATTCCCTACCCCCAGCCATGGCTTAATTGCAGTAGGGGTAGACATTCAACCCAACCTGGGACAGGTACATATTATCTCCCGCAACTTTGGAAATGGGAAAAAGAAGACGCTAGACAGTCTGTGGACACTAGCTTGAACTGAGATGAGAAACCATGAACTCAGAATGTACAGAATGGCCATATTATTCCTTATGGAAATGGAAAACCAACAGGTGAAAAGACAAAGAAAGCAGACAGTCAAGATAGGTAGGAATTAGAGACCTTGTGACCACAGGGAAAGAGGCAGATGACACAGTGGCTGCTTAGTTCCTCTTCTCTCAGAAGCCAAAGGTCTCCACTCCTCTGGAGCTCCACAGTCCTTATTATAACACAGCCTGCTTATTTGTTTAAGCAGTTTGAATGGGTTTTTGTAACAAAAAGACCAAGGCAAAAAATTATGTTGTCCTCGGAAATATAGATACGGAGATGAATGAGGTTTTTAACTGGCTCCTAGGAACTCGAGTCCTGTAAAAGCTCTTGGAGAAATTGGCAGCTGTGTTCCAGTTGGCAGTATAGAAGTGATGAGAGAGTGAGAAGAGGGCTGATTTATGCCCCCTGCGTGCCCTGCAGGAAACACTAAGGAGGTCAGATGCACGATTTCCAAAGAAGGGTACACAGAACTAGTTTTGGCTGCATAAGAATTAGATTCTTGGGAATATGTCTCAGCATCCCTATTGCTGTATGTTTGTGGCTAGATAGAAATTCATATTTGAAAAAGAAATCATCCTGGGTCATATGGATGTCCATTAAGCTTGGAAAGTTTGGAAAAAGGTGAGATAAAGGAGACCAAGAAAAATCAGAAAATATTAACAGAGGAAGTAACAGGTGAGAGGGGACCTGCCACATATACAAACAGGCTGGAAAAGAGCTTTCCAGGGAGAGAGGGAGCAAACTGCAAATCACTACGCAAATGAAAGTTGCTTATTTTCATCATTATTGCTGCCTTTGTTGTGATCACAAATATATAAATGTCTGATTGCGCTTGCTTATGCAATCGGGAGAGATGGGGGCAGAGAAGCAGATGCAGTCTACCTGCCTCTCGAGAGCAGACATTGATAGCAGGCACTGTCTGCAGAGCATATTAGGGGGTACTTGAGTCAAATAAACGGAAATCCTGCTCCTGCCCTCAAGAAACCAATGTCCAATTGAAGAATAAAAAAAGAAAGTGTGTGTGTGTGCACATGTGAGAGATGGGAGAGACAGAGAGACAGAAAGAGAGAGAGAGACACCAAAGAGCAAGCTCTACCTGTAAATACAGACAAATGGAGTGAAGTGCAGGCTGATCAAAACCAGCTCGAGTTACACAAAGCTTCCCAGGAGTCCTGGTCCATGACTGGACTCTCCAAAGGCCTTCCCATTTTTTTTGTACATCAGATCAACTGAAGACAAATACCCACAGTATTTGTTTGACAGAGTCTTAATCAAGGTTGGTGATCCTCTGCTTTTAATACTTGAACTATTTCTTTCCACTCTGGTGTTTCTTGGATGGTTGCTGAAGAGAAGTCAGCGATCGCTCTTGCGCTTGCTCCTCTGTAAGGAACCTTTCCCCCACCTCTGGCTTCTTTCAGGAATTTTCTCTTTGTCTTTCAGTTTCTTCAGTTTGAAGATCATATGCCTTGGGGTAGGTTTTTTATTCCCTTTTTTTTTTTTTGGTGTTTACCTTCTTGGTGCTCCATGAGCTTCTTGGACTTGCGGTTTGGTGCCTGACATCAATCTTGAGAATTCTCAGTCATGACTGTTTCAAATATTTCTTCTATTCCTTTTTTCTAGCTTCTGGTTATCCCATTACGTGTATGTTACACCTTTTGTAATTGCTCCACAGTTATTGGATATTGTCTTTCTGCTTTTTCCTTTCTTTTCAGTTTGGGAAGTTTCTATTGACATCGTCAGGCTCACTGCTTCTTTCCTCTGCAATGTCCAGTCTACAAATAAACCCATCCATCAATACATCCTTCACTCCTGCAACAATTTTTATAGCATTTCTTTTATATTCTCTTGTAGAAGAGAGATGGGTATTGTCTTCTTACAATATCCATCTGTTCTTCATGTTGTCCTTTTTTTTTTTTTTTTTTTTTTTTTATTAGAGCTCTTAGCATATTCATCATAGTGATTTTATTATTATTTTTTAAATCCTCAACCCAGGATCTATTTTTATTATTATTATTATTTTTTTTTTAGAGAGAGAAAAAGAGGGGGGGGAGAGAAACATCAACCTGTTGCCTTTTGTACATGCTCCAACTGGGGATCGAACCTGCAACCCAAGTATGTGCTTTGAGCTGGAATCAAACTTGAAACCTTCTGGTGTACAGGCGGATGCTCCAACCAGCTGAGCCACCTGGCCAGGCTGTCGACTATTTTAAATTTTTGGTTGGAGGAGTCTAACATCCCTGCCATATCTGAGTCTGGTTCTGATGTTTGCTCCTTCTCTTGAAGCTGTGTGTTTTTGTTTGGTTTGGCTTGGGGATTTTTTCCATTTGGCTAGAGGGAGCACTAATTGGGGATCCCTTCCCACTATGTAGAAAGCTGGTAGGTTGGAGTTGGGTATTTCCCCTCCCCTAGCAGTTTAAGCTCTAGTAAACCCATGGCAGCTAGGCTCTGGTAAAACAGTTTCCATTGAAAGCAGGCTAAGGAAAATAGGGCACTCTGGGGTATTTCTCATTGGTTACCCTCCTCCTGCCAGGTCTCCCATTTCACCCTGAGAACCTGCTGGTAAAACTCACAAAAGTCACCAAGGATCTGCTGCTTGGAGTTAGGTATCAAGTCAATCCACTCTCAGCCTCTAGCAATCAGTCAATTATAGCCCTTTAAGTGTTCCTAGAAGAACCTAACTGCAGTGATGGTTTCTCCTCAGAATAAACAGCGATTCTCTGCATTCACCTGTCTCTAGTTTTCAGGGTGGTGGTTTATCCTGTGGACTCAGTTCTCTGATGGATCATCAGTTTTCAGCTCAAATGCTGCAGCATCGAACAAGTAGTTCCTGACCATGATAGTGAAAATAGAGCCAACTGTCTTTCTCTATTCATTTACTTTAATATTCTTCACAGCACACACCACTATATAATGTTATATTCTATTTTAATGAGTTACTGAGTTTATTATGTTTGATATTTTTCTTTCTGCCTTAGAACTAAGATCTACGGTGTCAGAAGCTTGGCCTCTCTTGTTCATGTTACTCCCGCTCCCATATCACTGCTCAGAAAATAGTATGTATAACATATACTGTTCAGTAGATATTTGTTGAATGAATGAATGGATAAATTATATAAATCACTCTCTACGAGAAGATGGATGGATCGCCAATGTGAAAAACACAGGAAAAGACATCTAATATTAATTCTCATGAAAATGCAAATTACATTTTTACAGTGGTACACTACTTCAGACATTTGTTAAAATAGCTAAAATTAAATAGTAAAAATACCTACACTGCCAAAAGTTGGGTATGCGGAGCTGGTGAAGCTCTCATACATTACTGGTGGAAATTGAACTTGGTATTATAACTTTGCAAAAACAGTCAGGCTATTTTCTTAAAAGTTAAATTTATGCTATGACTTAATAATAATTCTATACCTAGTATTTTCTAAGAAAAATTTTAAAAAGCATTTACTCATAGACTTATACTAAAATATTAACTGCATATTTCCTCATAAAAGCCCAAAATTAGAAACAATCTTAATGTCAATCAGCAAGGAAATGGAAAGAAATTATTGTATATATACATGATGGAATACTATTGAGCAATCAGAAGGGAATGGACTATAAGAAATAACATGCATGAATGTCAAATACATTTTGCTGAAGGAAAGAAGTCAGATATAAAATAGTACTGTGTGATATAGTATCATTCCATTGATATGAAATCCTAGAACACACCAAACTAATATATGGTGTCAAAAAGAAAATTGATAACTGTCTGTGGCTAGAAGACTTACAGAAGGAAGGAAATGATACAGATTAGAGCATAAGTCAATGAAATAGAGAATAGAAAACATAATAGAGAGAATCAGTAAAACCAAGATTTACTTCTTTGGAAACAATAACAAAATTAACAAACCTTTAGATAGATTGATTAAGGAAGAAAAAAAAAGACTCTAACTAAAATTAAAAATATGAAAGAAGGGACATTACAACCAATATTACAGAAATGAAAAGAAAGATAACAGACTACTATGAACAATTGCATGTCAACTAATGACATACGTTAGATGAAACTGACAAATTCCTAAAACCACACAACCTATAGAACTGAATCATGAAGAAATAGAAAATCTGAACAGATATATAACTCGTAAGGAGATTGAATAGGTAATAAAAAAATCTCCTAATAAAGAAAAGTCCAAGACCAGATGGCTTTACTGGTGAATTCTACCAAGCATTTAAAGAAGTATTAACAACAGTCCTTCTCATACTCTTCCAAAACATTGATGAGACAGAACACTTCTGAACTCATTCTATGAGGTCAGAATGACCCTGATACCAAAGCCAAAGACACTACAAGACAAGAAATGTATATACCAATATCCTCTATGACCACTGATACAAAAATCCTCAACAATTTACAGCAAACTCATCTCAACAGGGTATCCGAAGATTATACACCATAATGAATCAGAATTTATTTCTGGAATGCAAGGGTCATTCAACATAGAACTCATTCAATGAAACAGACCATGTTAGCAGACTAAGAAAAAAATCATCTAATTGAGGCAGAAAAAGCGTCTGACAAAATTTGCCACCCTTTCATGATAAAAGCACTCACAAACTAGAGATAGAAGGAAACTTCATCAACATAATAAAAGCTGTATTTGAAATATCCACAGCTAATATCAAACTCAGTGATGGAAAAAATAAGTATTTTCCTCTAACATCGGGAACAAAGCTGGAATGCCTGTTTCCATCACTCCTCTGCAGCGTGGTACTGGCAGTTCTAGCTGGAGCGGTCAGGCGAGAAAAAGCTCTAGAAGGTGCCCACGTTGCAAAGGAAGAAGTAAAATTATCTCTTTTTGCCGATGACATAAACTTGTATTCAGGAAACCCTAAAGATTCCACAAAACAATGGTCAGAACGAATAAATTAATTCTGCAAAGTTACAGGATACAAAATTAACACATAACAACCAGCTGTGTTTCTTTGCACCAATAATGAACAATCCTAAAAGGAAAGTAAGAAAATAATGCCATATATGGTAATCATTAAAACAAATTCTTAATAATAAACTTAATCAATGAGGTGAAAGGTTTGTATGGTGAAAACTACAAAATTTTTCTGTAAAACAAAATTAAAGAAGACAGAAATTAATAAAATGAGCCCTGTTTTTATAGACTGTAAATTTTAATATTGTTAAGATGTCAAGACTACTTAAAGTAATCCATAGAACCAATATAATCTCTAACAGCACTCCAGTGATTTTCTTTTTCTGCAGAAATAAAAACATCCATCTTAAAATTATATGAAATCTCAACTGATACTGAGTAGCTAAAATAATCTTTAAAAATAACAAATTTGGAAGTCTCACATGTCTTGACTTCAAAACCAACTATAAAGCTACAATCCAAACAGTGTGGTACTGATACAAAGACAGGCATATAGACCAATGAAATAGAACAGAGAGTTCAGAAAAAAACTTTGTATATATGTTCAAACATATATACATGTGGGAAAATTGCGCTTCCACATGCAAAATAAATAAATAAATAAATAAATAAATAAATAAATAAATAAATAAATAAATAAAATAAGTTGAATACTTTATACCATATACAAAAATTAACTCAAAATGAATCAAAGAACTAAAGATGAGAGCTAAAATTCTTAAAAGAAAGCATAGGGGAAATCATCATGACATTGAACTTGGCAGTGATATTTTTGGAAATGATATCAAAAACATAACCTACAAAAGAAAAAAGCACAAATTGGACTATCTTAAGATTAAAAACTTTTGTGCATCTAAAGAAACTATCAACAGAGCAAAAAAGCAATCCACGGATGAAAGAAAACGTGCAAATCATACATTTTAAAAGGATTAATATTTAGAATATATGAAGAATTACTACAACTCAATGACAAAAAAACTAACAACCTGATTTCAAAATGGGCAATTAACCTGAACAGACATTTCTCCAGCGAATGTAGACATACATGTAAATGGCCAATAAGCACAGCAACCTCGCTAATTGTTAGGAAAATGCATCCCCAAATCACAATGTGATACCACTTCACACCCATTAAAACGGCCAGTATTTAAAAAAGAGTGATATCAGCATCGTGGCCAGGCGAGAAAACCTCCAGGACTCTCCCCTTGAAGTCACCAGCTGGGCAGCTATAATTCATCAAATGCCTCCCATTTCTACACACAAACACGTCTAAGAGACCTGTGCTGTGAAACACTCCAAGGTGGGCATATTGGAGCACACAGTAGGTTGGACAAGCAAAGGACAGAGACAGGAGGGGCTGAAACAGCCTGATGAGTGTCAGCGTGCAACTCCCACTAGGCCGGCCTAAGGGGTGGAGGCGGCAATCTGCCCTTAGTGACCAGTACGCATTGAGGCTGAGCCAAGAATCAGAGACAGGAGACTGGGCAGAGGGTGACAGCCATTACCAGCCACCAGACAAAGCCCCGACTGGGTAGCAAAGGGGACAACCACCTTCTTGTGTAACCCAGGGCATTTCCCACAGCAGAGGCAACACCTTCCTGCAGATGTCCTGGAAGCCTCAGCAGTACAGGTAAGAGAAAAAGTCCTGTGCTATAGCAGCGCCTTCTGGAAAACAAAGAAAAGGCCACTACTTATCAAGCTGCTAAATAAATAAAAATACCAAGTACTCAAAAAAATTTATTTTGCCAGCCGGCGTGGCTCAGTGGTTGAGCATTGATCCAGGAGATCACAGCTGGATTTTGGGTCAGGGGACATGCCTGGGTCTCGGGCTCCATCCCCAGCAGGGGGCCCTGCAGGAGGCATCAGATCCATGACTCTCTCATCACCGATGTTTCCATCTCTCTCTCTCCCTCTCCCTTCCTCTCTCTGAAATCAATAAAGACATATTTAAAATAATTATTTCCTCAAAAACAGAGGACTCAAATATCATGAATGACCAAGATAACAAGAAAGTACAGGAAGAAAATTTAAAAAACAACACCAAAACCTTAAGTTCAGAAAATAAACTTAAAGGCAAGGAAAACTGATTTAAAAGACAACAAATTCAAAATTGCAGTTCTAAGAAACTCAAGTACACACATATACGCAGAATTCAGCAAAATCATTCAATGAGGTCAGAAATAAAATCAACAAAAAAGAAAGTACTTTATTAAAGAGATGAAAAGTATAAAAAGGCCCAACAGAGCTTCTGGAGCTGAGGAACTCGGTAAGTGAGATGAGGAAGGAGCTAAGGAGCCCAGGAAATAGAGCAGACCAGATGGGGGAAGAAAGAATGGCATCGGAAACAGAAATGTAGAAAGGACTCAGGTGGAGGAAGGGGGGAAGCTAAGACTAAAAATAAAATGAAAATACTCTACGAGAACTATCTGACTCCATCAGAAAGAACAACATAAGAATGATGTTGTGGAAAGAATAGTGGGTGTGACAGAGGAGAGGAAAACAGGAGCAGAAAGCAGATTCAAACAAGTAATCGAGAAGAACACCCCAGAACTATGGAAAGAACTGGAACTCTAAATCCAGAAAGCTAACAGAACACATCATTATCTCAATCCAAAGAAGGCCTTATCCAGGGCACCTTATATTAAGGCTGTTAAAAATTAACGACGAAGAAAGAACTCTCAAGGCTGCTAGGGGAAGATGACTGTAACCTATAGAGGAAATCCCACTAGATTAACACTGGGTTTTCCAGCAGAATCCCTATAAGATAGGAAAAAGTGGAATCGAATCTTCAAAACATCGAAAGAGAGAGACCACCAGACAATAATAACATATCCAGCAAAGTGATCTTCAGATATGAAGGAGGAACAAAGGCTTTTTCAGAGAAACAGAAACAAGGAATTTGCCACCACAAGACCTGAGACTCAACAAACGCTGAAAGGTGTTCTTCTGCCTAAAATGACAAAGGGACACAAAACTGTAAGGTGACTGACAGACAAAACAGGAAATTGTAACACTTGCTCAGAATAGGATATTATATGTTTAAATATAACAAAGGTTAAAGGAAATAATAGCATTTTATTTTAAAATTTTTCATCTATTTATTTCAGAGAGAGAGAGAGAGAAGCATCGATTTGTTGCTCCACCCACCCACCCACCCACGCGCCCACCGGTTGCTCCTTGTATGTGACTGACCAGGGATCAAACATGCAACCCTGGTGCATCGGGATGACGTTCTCACCAACTGAGCCACCCAGACAGCTCAGATGAAAACATTTTAAATAAAGGAGATAATAGCTACTGCAATTTGGAAATAAACACACAGCATATAAAAGGATAATTTGTGACAACATAAACATAAAAGGGGACTGGGAAAGATCTGAACTTGCACAGGTGAATGAAGATAAGATGCAATATGAAGACAAAAGATTATTTAACATACAAAACTTTTTATGCACAAACTTAATGTCAACCAAAACCAAAAATCTAGAACTCAGACACATAACATGAAAAAAAAAAGAAAAGAAAGAAAGTGGAGCCCTGGCTGGCGTGGCTCGGTTGGTTGGCCATCGTCTTGGGCACCGAAAGGCTGCTGGTTAGTTTCCCGGTAAGGACACATCCCGGGGTTCAGGCTAGATCCCCAACAGGCGGCATACAGGAGGCAGCTGATCAATATTTCCCACTCTCATCGATGTTTCTCTCTCTATAGTCCCCTTACTTCCTCTCTCTAAAAATATATTAAAAATCTTTTAAAAAAGAAAATAAAAAGGAAGTGAAGTATAAAAATCATAGAATATGACTAAGCTAAAATAACAGACAGGAACACAGGAGAAAAGAAACAGTGGAGACACAGAGCTGCCAGAAAACAAAAGACAATGTGGCTATAGGAAGTTCTCATTTATCCTAAATGTAAATGGACCAAACTCACCAATTAAGAGGCAGAATAGTGTGATGGATTAGCAAACAAAACACACCTATTTGCTGCCTCAGGAGGCCCATCTCAGCTGCAAAGACAAACACAGATCTGAGGTGAAGGGGCGCAAGATGATTCTCCAGGCTAGTGGCACCCAGAGAAAGGTGGGTGCAGTTGTACTTATATCGGAAAAAATAAATTTTAAGATTAAAAAAGGAGCAAGAGACAAAAACCGACCCTTTGAAATGATAAAGGGGAAAATACATAAATAAGACATAACACTTATTAACATATGTGCACCCAACCAGGGAGCAGCAGAATATATAAAGCAATTACTAACAGAACTAAAGAGAGAAACTAACAAAAATACAATTATAGAAGGAAATGTAAATACCCCATGGACAGCAATGGATAGATCATCCAAATAGAAAATCAATAACGGAATATCAGCCTTAAATGACACATTAGTCCAAATGGACATAATTGATATTTACAGAGATTTTCACGCCAGAACACCAGAGCGTACATTCAGTCTAGTGCACATGGAGTGTTCTCAAGGATAGGCCATATGTTGGGGCACGAAACTAGTCTCAACTAACTTAAGAAGGTTGAAATCATACAGAGCATACTCTCTGACCACAATGCTTTGAAACTAAAAATTAACTACAAAGAGAAAGCTGGAAAAACCACAAATATGTGGAGTTTAAACAACACGCTACTGAAAAGAGATTAGGTCAGAGAAGAAATAAAATAAGAGATTAAAAGATATATTAGAGACAAATGAGAATGACAATATGACATATCAAAAACTCTGGGGTGCAGCAAGAGCTCCTTATTAGAGGGAAGTTTGTGGCATTACTGGCCCACCTCCAAGACAAGAAAAATCTCAAATAAACAATCAAACAATTCACCTTAAAGAACTAGAAAATGAAGAACAAAGCCCAAAGTCAGTAGAAGAAAGAAGATTAAAAAAATTAGAACAGAATTAAATGAAGTAGTGAACAAAAAAACTAGAAAAAATTAATGCAACAAAGAGCCGATTCTTTACTGTATTTCTATACTATGCAATAATACTACAAAAGGTTATATGCCACCAAATTTGATAACCTAGAATAAATGGACAGGCTTTTGAAAATATATGACCTTCCCAGATTGAATCATGAATTAGGAAAGCTAACTAGACACATCAACAGTAAGAAGTCATTCAAAACTTCCCAAAAAACAAAAGTCCAGGGTAAAGCTCATATGATCATATCAAAAGATGCGGAAAAAAGATTTTACAAGATACAACATCCCTTTATGATCAAAACATTCAATAAAGTGGGTATAGCAGAAAAGTACCTCAACATAATAAACTTCATGTATAACAAACCCTCAGTTAATATCATTCTCAATGGTAGGAAACTGAAAACTCTCCCTCTAAGGTCAGGAACAAGACAAGGATGCCCACTCTCTCCACTGTTATTCAGCATAGGACCAGAAGTCCTAGGCAGAGCAATCAGGTGAGAGAAATAAATAAAAGGCTTCCAAATCGGGAATAAAGTAAAATTGTCACTGCTTACAGATGACAGGATTCGATATGTGGTAAACCCTAAAGACTCCACCAAAAACTATTAGAAACAATGAACAAATACAGTAAAGTACAGGATTCACAATTAATGTGCAAAAACCTGTTGAATCCTTATATACTAACAACAAAATATCAGAAAAAATAAAGATGACAATTTCATTTGCAATTACAAAAACAAAACCCACAAAAAGCCCTAGGAATAAACTTAACAAAGAAAGTGCAGAATCTATACATTGAAAACTACTCCAGATGATATATTATAGAATTGTACACTTGAAACTCATATAATTGCATTAACCCATGTCACCCCCCCCCCCCCAATTTAATTAAGTAAAATAGCTGGGCAAGGATGGGAAGAAATAACCTTTATGCATCGCTGGAGTGAGTATAAAATGGTGCAGTCACTATGGAAGTGGCATGATGGTTATTGAAGAAATTAAATAGAATCACTGTGTGATCCACTGCTGAGTATATTCAAAAAATCGAAAGCAGGAACTTGAATAGGCATTGGAACACCCATGTTTGGGGGAGCAGTATTCGCTGCAGCCCAAAGGTGGAAGCAGCCCGCTTGTTCGTCAACAAATGACTGGATAGGCCAATGTGATGTGTACAAACAAGAAAGTATCACTCAGCCTGAAGGAGGAAAGAAATCCTGGCACCTGCTATAACACTGACGAACTTGGAAGACACCGTGCTAAGTGAAAGAAGCCAGTCACAGAAGGACACACGCTGTACGATGCCACTTCTATGAGGCTCTCGGGTGGTCAGACTCACAGAGACAGAAAGCAGAGAGCTGTTTGCCAGGGGCTGTGGGGAGTGGAGGTGGGGCGTCGGTGTTTCATGAGGACAGAGCTTCAATCTGGAGAAATGAAAAGAGTTCTGGAGATGGATAGTGGTGATTGTTTCACATGCTGTGAATATATTTAATAGCACAGAACTGTACCTTTAAAAATGGCTAAAATAATAAATTTAGTGTTATGTCTATTTTACCACAATAAAAAAAAAGGGGGGGGCATGGAGAAATTCTTTGAGGGTGATAAATATGTTCTATACCTTGTGGAGCGGTTACATGGACGAATGCTAATGTCCAAGGTTGTCAAAGTGAACGCTCAGTATGATGCATTTCAATCTGAGTTAATGTTCTCCCCCCTCCCTTATCCCCTCTCTCCTCTCTCCCCCTCTTTCTCTCTTTCCTTTCCTCCTTAGATTCCTGATCTCTGGGCTGCTTATGCTGCTAATACATTCACTATATGTGACTATTTAAAGGGGACAGCCTAAGATTCACTGAACTTTGTAACTTCCACACTGCCTAGGACAGTGCTTGGCATATAGTGGGCCATCAAAGCTGCTTGTTCAAATTGTGAATTCTATAACTTATATTTAAAACAAATAATGCTACTGTTTGTTGTGAGTTTGGTACATGTGAGAATTTAATATAAGCTCTTAGAAACTTAATGCCATGTATTCCTCCCCAACAACCCAGTGGAGTGGGTATATACTCCCTATTTATTTTTAATCAGAAAGTTGAGACAGAGAAATTTAGTCACTTGTCCAACCTCACACTGCCAAGTACCAGAGCTAGGATTTGAAGTGAGCTGTTTTGACTGCAACGTCTTAGCCTGTTAGCCTCTTGATAGAGGTTATAGTTAATCTCATATATCACTAAGCATCCATCGATTAGGCAATTTTAAAATGGAGCACATAATCATGAATATCCTATAAACTGTCTCCATTGCCCAGGCACATCAGGATATATGCTGCTGAGACATACTCAGGGACATCACAGTGACAGCTATCACAGAAGTAGCTGCATTTCAGCTGGCCAAGGAAATGGGTCCATAAATCCCATCATTCTGAGATGTCCTCTGCCATGCTAGGAGTTATCGCATCGGCTTTTCCATCCATCCTCTACAGTTTGCAGATATACTTACAGAATGCGTCATCCTCTACTTTGTAACCTGGGTAAGAAGGGCAGAGGCAGGTATAGCTCCCTTGCAACTGCTCAGAATCTCCTGGCTTTAAGAATATTGTAAAATTCGCAAATACTGCAATTATAATATGCAAGAGCAGACTGGACAGTTAAATACCAACTGTCTAGGGAAAGATCATTATCTCAACGAGGACTGAAATGCCAGAATCTCTGGCTGTAATTTCAGAGGCTACCTGATTGCTGCCAAATGGGTGAGAATATCTTCATTAGAAAAAGTACATAAGTGTGGGGTGGGGGGTGGGGGGACAGAGAGAGAGAGGTAAGGAATGAGCCTGCATCTTTCTCACAAACTCAGAGCGCCTGCTACATGTTAGGTATTGTCTTGGGCACTGGCGTCACACAAATGAGAAGATATTCCTCTAGTTAGCAAAAGACGTGACGGGCATGAAAGCCACAAGGGGAGAGGAAGCGTGTCTGAGATAGCATGGGGAGCACAGAGCAGTGCAAAGGTGAACACCGTGATTGCCTCCTGCACACGGTCTCACAGTCAGGCACCTCACTATGAGCGTGGCCACACCAACGAAACACCTGGCTAAGTTCCCCGTGTCACAGATCCTGGCTGCACCTTTTATCCATCGTGGGAAGTTCCAAACGGTGAGCAAGAGGCCTTCTGTCGTGATGGCATCAATTGCAATAAATCCCAGGCAAGGCGGACAAATATCCGACATGGATCCGAGTGTCAGAGAATAACTCAGAACAAACGGTTCAGTTGCAGAGGAGCAAGTGTGACTTGGGCTGGACCTCACATGGGGTGGGCTCCCGAAGGGACATTCGAGTGGGCAGGCACACAGAAAGCACCAGAAAGTCAATGAAACACTAGGCTGGGAGGAGTGGGATCAAGGGGGACCAGGTCTCTTGGAGAGGAGGCCTTGTCAGGACCAGGCGGGCCTCCCAATCGCCCAGGGCCTGTGGGAGGGCCGACAGGGAGTAGTAAGAATTGGACTAGCACCCAGTGACAAGAAGGGGGTTTCCAGGCGTGGGACGAGTGGGAACCAAGGGTCAGAAAGGGCCAAATCCTAGCAGCTAGTGAGCTCCTGAGCCTTAATTTGCTCTTTGCCTTGACTTTACATGGGAGCTGGACACCTGTGCACGTGGCATCCTGCGGCCTGGAGAGTTGGGGATGAAGGCATTCACACACCAGAACCGCAGCAGGTAGGACACGCTCATTCTTGTCCACCACTTCCCCCCTCCCTTCCTTCCTCCCTCTCTCTCCCTCCCATGCTTCCTTCCGTCTCACTATTCAGCGATTCCACTTTAGTCTATTTTTTCTCTACGTACACACTTTCCCATCTCTTTATTTCCCTTGCCTTCCTTCAATTCTCAGCTGGCACGTAGGGAAAATCTCTCTCCTGCTCATATCTTCCCCGTTTTCATTTCCTTTATCTGTCTTCCTTTCTCCATTAATATTTATGAACGTTCCACTTCCCAATCATCTGGGAAGTGGAAAAGGTATACTTGAATCAAATAAAATGAGAGCTAAGCATCATAAAATTAAATTTGGCACAACAAAAACAATGCAAACTCCAAAACTTTTGAAAGTACTCAGAAATCTGTCTGCGAAAATGTTTCCATAGTATCTCCTCTAATTATGCTCACTTTTCCTTGGCATTCACCATAAATAGAAAATTATCACGTTCATTTTTTTCTCTTTTGCGTAATTGCTTCTACAACAATGCTGTTTTCTTTTACTCTTCATTGCTGGTGTGCAGCATCTTGGGTAATTATGAGTTAAATGATCTTCTGTGGGCTAGCCAGGAAACTCAACCACCACTTAAAACATCCTTTGTTCTTGTTATGCCGTGGAAACTTAGTTAAGCGAGACACCATAAATCTTCAGACTTGCTGAAAATGTTTAATATTCAAAACTAATTTTTAAGCACCTAATTGATCAGCACTTTTATGAGAAGCCGGGTCAAGTTCTTCAGCGTCTCTTTGATTTAAGCAAAATGCATCATCTGCAGGGAAGAGAAGGCCCAGTGGGGTCACGTGGTTTCCTCTGGGGTACGAATCAATAGCAAGGTGAGCAGAAGGTCTGTGGTTCTGTTTCCACAGCCTCGGTGGTTTAAATTAAAATATGAACATAAGGATGGGGAGGGGGGATTATAAAATGACATATGTTTTAGGGTTAAAGGAAGTACTTCTCTCTTCATTCCATACTTCCACAGTGATCCCCTATTTCCTCACAGTTCCCTGGGGAACGCTGTTGCATTGGTGATCTTGTCGACAAAGGGCTTTGTTGCTTTGTCTTGGTTTGCACGATCCTTGAGATGCTGTGTGCGTTGTGGGAGGTCACGTGACAGGAGAGGACAGCCTTCAGGGCAGGTTCGGAGCTCAGAGCACCGGGGATTGGGTTGAAGCTCACGGGACCCCCCCACAGCTGTCACTCCGTGCACGGTTAGGGGCATGAGTTCGTCTAGCCCCAGAAGGCCAAGCAACATGCACTCCTGAGTGGGTGAGGGGAATTAAGCACCTGGAGACAAAGGACACTGCCTAAGGTGGGACATTAGACAGGGACGGCCCTCAATCAACCTGCAGATTTCCTGACTTTGGGTCAAATGTAGATCCTGGGAACAGAGAAGGGGCTTTTGGGTTTCTCTGCTCCGCAGCACATGGAAGCTCTCTCTGTTCTCATGTCTGGGAAGGGTGATATAAAACTGAAAAGAAGTAAAAGTCTTCAGGGAGCAGATCCAGGCTCTGACACATAATAACCGTGTGTCCAAAGGCAAGTGACTTAACTCTTCTAAACCTCAATCTCCTGGGCTCTTACGGGGGTCATAACATTCTGAAAGTACCTGAAACAATAGGTTTGTCATCTGATAACACAGTAAACCATAGATAATGGACTTCCTCTGCTTTCAAAGGCCCTCGCCCTTGCACACTTTGTTAAAGGGCCTGCGGTAGGTAAGATCCTATAGGGAGAGGGGTAGGCTCCAGCCCTTCCCTTCTCCGGCCTCCTCTATGGAGGAGATTCACACAGCACGAGGCGGGTCCCATGCCCGGCTGCAGAGACATCAAACTCCCATTTTCACTTGTTACAAAAAGAGACTCCAGGGTACAAGCAGCTCCAGGAAGGTGTCATTTCCTGGGAGGTGGCAGGGGACAGAGAATGCAGCCTCTCCTCCCAACACCACTCCATTCAAACTTTCTCTCATTCAGCTAAGCTCCACCCAGCACAAGCAAACTCCTGCGGCGAAAGTCATCAACAAATAAACCAACCTGAAATAATGTGCTGCTGTCTCGTCTGGATTTAAAAGAAAAAAATCAAAAATGGTTAACACTTAGTTCCTAACTTAACAGGAATGCAATTTCTGCCAGCCCTAAAAATGTCTCAGACCATAATTCCCCCTTATCTCATAACTGTGAACACTGCTCCAGTTAATAAGTAATTTTAAAAGTCCTCCCTTGGGAAGGTCAAATATGACCGATTTGGCTCCACCCCTCTGAATCCCAACCTGGACCCCATCAGATATGTGGACCCCCCATCAGATCCGTACCCCATGCTGAAGCACTGCTCCCCTCGCTGGCCCCCTCACCGCCAGCCACACAGGAAGCAGGCCAAGGGCACAATCCCTTTTCAGACATTGAAAGAAAGGGAAACGAGAAGATAGCTACACTGAACGCAAGGGCCGAATTTAGTTAAAGGCCAAACAATGAACAGAAATGCTTAGATAAGAGCTGCTGAGTTTTCCAGAGCAATTAGAAAACCGGGAAGCGCATATCTTGAATGTGTTAAAACTTCACCTCCCATCCCCTGCTCTGGCTTGTGGTGTGTAGCACGGGTCACGTGCGTTGGGGAGGCAGATGCCTCGGCCCATCCGTGACCTCAGAGAGTCAGAATGCACCAGCCGTGCTCTTCCAGGCCTGCGGGCACCCGCAGCCAGGCCCAATCCTGACATACTAGGCAGCACGCTGAACACCATGGGCCCCCGCTGCCTCCTTGCCCGTGTCTGCCCCACTGCCCACTTGCCCTGTGTCTGTCCCCATGTGTCTGCCCCCATTGTCTCCTTGCTCTGTATCTGCCCCCTGCCTCCTTGCCCTGTGTCTGCCCCCCTGCCTCCTTGCCCTATGTCTGCCCCCATTGTCTCCTTGCTCTGTATCTGCCCCTGCCTCCTTGCCCTGTGTCTGCCCCCCTGCCTCCTTGCCCTATGTCTGCCCCCATTGTCTCCTTGCTCTGTATCTGTCCCCTGCCTCCTTGCTCTGTATCTGCCCCCTGCCTCCTTGCCCTGTGTCTGCCCCACTGCCTCTTTGCCCTGCATATCTCCTTGCATCTGGAGCAAGCCCAGCCTCCACAGAGACAGCCCCACTTCCGAATACATTACTGCTGCCCAGAAGGCTCCTCTCAACCCTGCAGCCCTGCTCAGTGTCTTGCCCTCAGGGACAGTGAAGCCTTTTGCAGGGTTTCAGAGGTGACTGCAGCCAATGGGGGATTCAGTGTCTCCCTAGCAAATGATTTAAGAGGAATCCAAAAATCCCTCAGGCCTCCAAGATCTCCAACCAACTGCTGTGCTCGAATGTCCCAGCATCAGATTTTGAGGACAATAAATCCCTTCAGGTATAAGCACCTCATTGCTGCCAAGGTAATAATACATTATAAGAGACTAAGTCGGGTTAGGATGGATTAAAGCATTCAACCGACACTGATTATTTCATCCTTAGGATCCGCCACAATATCTGCACCCAGGAGCTCACCATCTAGCCACAACCACACGTAATGGGCAGGCCCACGGCGCGCAGCTGTTAGAAAGGAGGGCTGCAGCAGGTGTCATTGGAATCCAGACGAGGGTAATTCTTGACCACACGCAGGAAGCAGGGTGCTGAGTGGGACTGGGAAGAGACAGGTACGTTTTAAAGGTGTGTATGTGTGCGTATGTGGGAGCAGAAGGTAGAGCAGATGAAACGGGAAAAGGCTGAGTGCCACAGGTCGTGAGTGAGGAGTTCCGTGGAGCACCAGTGACAGCTCCTCCCTATACGCTGCTTTACAGTTAACAGAAAAATGCCATATACGCTATCTCATCCACTGTCGTAGTCCGGGCGGGGACTGTTCCCGTGTGTATGCCACTGAGCTGAGTGCTGAAAACCATGGAGTTGTTTAGCGGTAGAACACAGGTGAGACCCAGGTGTTCAGGCCCGAGCCCCGTGCATCCTGGAGGGCCCGGTCGGGCGCACGCGGGCACAGAGGACACGCCAGCTCCCCGGGGCCGCTGGAGACAGCTTTGCGCAGGTGCCATGGGCAGGAAAGGGCTTTTGAGCAGCGGGTCTCCTCTTTGGCTCCACATTAAGCATGCAGGGAGGATTTGTTAAATGCCCACACCTATGCCCACTCCAGAGATTTGGTTCCATTGGCTGGGAGCCTGGCTGGGACATTTTTATAAAGCACCCCAGCCAGTGCCAGCGTGCAGCCAGGTCAGCAGCGCCACCTGAGAAGCCCCTGGGCACCTGCCCGCTTCAGTGTCTTCTGCGTCTTCATCTTCCCAGGCCCAGAGCAAAGCCGTTGCGCTTCCCCAGGTCCTTATCGCACTTAGGCAACTTCAACACTAAGATGCAAAATCATGCCCTTGTTTTGAATAACCTGTTGGCTTCTCTGAATTTTCTAATTTAAATGAAAACAAAAGCTGCTGGTGGTGAGCGTGAAGTACAGAGAAACACGCAGGCTAACCACAGAAAGTCGTCCTCGGGAGCTTGGCTGCCCCACTGCACTGGCAAAATCCTGCTGCTCAGATTATTCCTCGGCAGTGGGTGCCCCTCACATGCTTGGCTCCGAAAGGATGAGCTCAGAACTCCAATGAAAATTCAGAGGCGTTCTAGAGATATTAAAGCGTAATCCCAGCTCGGCAAACCTGGGTCGGCAAACTGATTATGCTGCCATAGAAAAAATTAAAACCACAACAGTGTGTAGGCGGGGACTTCTCCCATTTATTGGAACAGTTACAGCAACAACTTCTATCTCTGCCCTACCTGACCCTTCAAAATGCTCAGGATGTGATCCCAGTGAGGGGCTAATGCAAACTGAGAGGAGATGGGCGAGGCCCGTGAAGAGAGCACATCTGGCCGTCACCTGCGCACCTGCAATGGCTTAACAGACGCCAGCTGACTGCACTGAGCATCCGGGCTCCCGTCCTGACGTGGGCACTGGTTCAGGCGCAGGACTTCTGCAGACTTGTCAGGTCTAATCTAATGGCCAGGCACAGACCATTTTTAACTCAACAGCAGATAATTGTAATGAAGTGATTCTGGCCAAAAGGGCCCATTTGTAATAATGAATTCAAATGAGATTCATGGAAGCTATAACTCAGGCATAGTGAACACCACCATCATCTCCATATCCTCGCTCTTCCAAGAAGGCAAAATAACTCAATTTTCAAATAATTATTTTTACTTTTCAAGTAACCCTTTGAAGTAATTATGGGAAAGATAATATTGCCTCACTTACATCAAATGAGTTTCATCCAAGTTCAGACCTCCAGTGTGGTCTTTGCCACATGACTTCCTAACATCTCTCAGTGCAATCAAAGAGCCATCACACGAAAGCCGGTATCTCCAAGGAAGGAAAGAATCCTTCTCTAAGCCAGGCAGTTTCTCAGTGGAAAATTCATGGAAGGACCCAGCTCTCTCCATTTCTTTGCTTTTCCTACTTGGTCTCTAGCCTCCGATGGGACTTCGTTCAAGATTTAGACCCAGGCTTGGGATGCTTTGATCCACAGCAGCCACATTTGAAAAAACTTCCTACAGCTGATGATGTGGGAATCATTCAATAATTTTCAATACTTTGTGAACCCTTGATGCATTTGGAACACTAAATTCCCAATCACTCCCGTCCCAGGGACACCTCTGCAAGGGGACTAGAGAGTGACCATACTCAAGAATTATGTTGTTTTAAAATTTAAAAGCAAAACACAATACAAAATAAAACACGATATGCTTCTCTGGTGTTGAAGCTATGGACTTCCAGAGACTGGAAGCCTGGGCTCTCCCTCTGCATACTGACAAATAAGTTTCTCTCTGAGATGGAAACATAACTATTCAGCAACAAACCAAAGAAGCATGGAAAACAAAAGGAGAGAGATCGAGACCCCCAGAAATCTGCAGGAGATATTTATGCTGTTTTAAGAAACATTGTGCTGGTACTGAAATCAAAACCTAAGAGATAAGGGAATGGTAAGGATTAAGTGATGCGGGCAAGAAAGAAGAAAATAAATGACTATTCATTATCACTGCCTTTTGGAAAAAGCATTTAGAATGGAGGCACCTGGTAAAAATGAAGGAAGAAGGTAAGAGAAGACCCCAAGAGGTTTTGGGGAGAAGCAGCTCTAAAGAGATTAAGATGTGGGCAATGTGCTGATTTCTCTCTTTCAGTGCGAAGTCTACAGAGAGAAGCAAAATCAACATGAGACACGTGCTTACTTTTAACAAACGAAGCGTGCAATCAGGTAGCGGGTACTGGTTTTGCTTGTGCATGTGAGGTTTTGTTTTCTCCTCTAAACAAAGCACAAAAAAGCAACTATGCAGCCCTTGCTTGTCTTCACTCCCATGCCCATTCCCAAGCCCAGCTGCTGAACATTAGAATGGAAGATCATGAAAACAGGCCAGCAGCTAATAAAAAAAGAGAACAAGGTAGATTGAAGCTGGCCCTCTGCTGGTGGAGTGGTCTTATTGCCTCCTGGAAAGCAGAAAGTTCAAGCTTTTATTACTCCTGTAACTTCCAGGCGAGGGGAGAGGGCAGGGGACCGAGGAAGTCGCGCTGAGGCCTTAGGCAGCCCTGGGTCGCTTTGCCCCCAGCAGCAGGTTAGAAGACAAGGAGAGATGTGTGGCATTGTCAGCGTCCCTCCACACCTGCTAACAGTTACCGGCACCTCCCTGTCTCCGAGCCCTGGTGCTTCTCCCAGCCCGGGTGCCACTCATCTCTTAGAGCCAACTGGTCCCCTGCAAATGCGCCCCCTGCAAGTCACTTCACAGGGAGGGGCCTCCCTGAGCTTGTTGGAGGCAATGAAGTAGGCATATTACACTCTACTCTGAGAGAAGCTGAAGGACGCCAAGTAACCAGGAGGCTTTCCGTCTGCTCCCAGGGAAGGAGGTCAGGCTCTGTCCTTGCTTTTTTTTCTCTTTCTCTCTCTCTACCTGGGGCCCCTGAGCACCAGCAGCCAGGGTTCCCGGACCTATTCTCTAGCTCCAAAGAAAATTTAGCTGAGAACAACCCAAAGTGACAAGAATACAACCTTGGCCCTTGGGCTTAGGAAAAAACAGCTGGCGTCCCAAGAGGCCTTCGTTCCTTCCCCAGGGACAGTCTTGTCTAGATGTAGAGAGTTCAACCAGGGGAGCCCAGAAAAGACCAGAACGGATACCCCACTCTCCTCTGTTCCTTGGAGAAGCCAGGCTTTTTGGCTGCACAATCTGGGACAGAATGTTTTATTTTCACTATAACCATCAAAGTCATAGTCAGGGCAAACACATTCACCCTGTGTACACTGTGAGCCAGAGTTAAGCTGGGACGTCCCTGAATCTGTCTCCTAGGACCAGAACTGCCTCATTAAAGGGATAAAAGATGATATCTGCTGAGCTGGTGGAAAGTTGTGGCTGCATTTTTATTAAAGTCTCTGCTGCAGCAGGTCCAGTCCCCAAAGGTTCATATTCCGAGCATCTCCATCCCTCTGCCTGGAGCGTGTAAGTGATTCTCTGTAACTCATTAAGGTAAAACAAAAAGCGTTCCTATTGTGCTTTTGCACAGGAGTGATGTCCTTGCATAAAAGCTACATGTTTCCTCTCCTTGGCCTGAGCCTGCAAAGATAAAACTGCTCTCATAATTTATAAGCGGGGCCCAGGAGCACCACGCAGGGTTGACATGGACGGCTGTGGCTTGAGCAGACTCCTAAGGGGCCATGGCCCAGGCTAGCAATTCCAGAGCCTGGATGTCAGGCATCTCTCTCAGAGGGGCAAGCCGACCCATCCTGAGCACTTCCTGCTCCTCACATACCTTGCGTCCTGTGAGACAGCCACCAAGGCCCCAGCCACCTTAGACTAACCCCCAGGGTTTCCATGCCAGGGCTCTCGCGCCCTCACCCTAGTGCCAAGGCAAACGGGTTCTAGCCCTGTCACGGACTCAGAGCTACAACGGAGTCCCAAGCATGGACCTCAGTGTTCACTTGTCAGATCCTGGGCCAGAGGCTCTGCCGCCAATGACACACCTGTCCCGGAGAGGGTGTCCCCTGCCACAGTAGGCAAGGGGGCACCTCTTGAGCCTGCAGAGGCCCTCCCAAGCCCTCTGCTCTCCTGTTACCCTCACCCACAGGATCACGTCCCAGAGGCGCAGACCCCCTGAAGTGCAGCTCCCTACCTGAGGGTGGCGCTCTCCCCCTGCCGGACCGTCACGTTGTCCATGGCTTTGGGGAAGGTGGCATCTCCGCTGCGCACGGGCACTCCTGTGGGTACAAGGAACAGCAGCCTGAGAGACACGACCACGAGGCACTTCCAGGGCAGGAGCAGGTACCCACAGACCCCCATCCTCGACAGCCACAACTCCCGGCGGCAGCGCGGTCCCGGCGCCGCGCCCCACGCGCAGCGGGTCTCGGCGGGTGGCGAGAGGACGGGCGGGCGCCCGGCGGAGCAGGTGGGGCGCGGGAGGAAGGAGTCCAGGCTCTCCGGAGCCTACTGGTTCTTCCCCAAATCCTGCCTCAGCTTTCCAGCCTGGCGGAACCAGAGGCCCCTCCTGCATCCAAAAGGAGCTTTCCTGCCGCTCCCCGGGGAGGAGGGAGGCCGCCCGGAAGGGAGAGCGAGGCGGGAGGTGCGGGATGAAGGTCACCGAGTGCTCTTTCTCTGCCTCTCTCTTCCAGATGCTACTTTAAAATTCAGTTGGGCACGTTCTGCGGAGGTCTGGCATCAAAAGTTTATAACCCAAAGAAGCCAGGCAAGTGTCTGACATAAAGGAGATGTCATAAAAAGCTGCCGCCTCAAAGAGAGGAGAGAATGTTTTATTAGATCACACATATGTATAGATGTATTGATCAACAGCCCAAGTCTCCACTCTGGAGCCCAGAGGCGGTGAAAAGTTCCTCGGCGGGGCCGGGCCGGCTGGGCGCCGGGCTGGGTCCTGGGCGCCCGGGCGCTGTGCACCGCGGCCGGCGGCGACTGGCGGCCAGGGGGGCCGCGCTGCCAGCCCGCGGAGCGCCGCCCGGCGCGGGCGCGGGCGCGGGGCGCAGGGGAGCCGGGCGCACGGCGCCCCCCTCCTCCGGGGACGCGGGGACGCGGGGACGCGCGGCGCCGAGCTCGGGACCCACCCCCGGCCCCCGCGCCTCCCTCCTCGCGGGAGCCGCCCCGGAGCGCCCCGCCGGCCGCCTGGGTTGTCATGGCAGCAGCAGCCTCGCTGACCGCCACTTTCTCGGTGCCCACGCTGCGCGGGGCAGGGCGCGCGCGCGGGCGCCCACCTTAACCCCAGCCGCGCCGCGCCCTCGGGCGCAGGGAGCCCAGCAGGCGCGGGGCGGACGCCGCTCAGGGCTCCACCGCCCCGAGCCCCGGAGCCAGCGAGAGAGAGGGGCGCGCTCCTGGTGGCTCCGCGCGGTGGAGAGCGGGGAGCGGATGCTGGGGAGGGGAGCGGAGGGCGGGAGAGGGAGTTCTGGGGGAGGCGGCACGTGGAGAGCTGATGCCCGCACCTTCCCTCCCCGGATGCCTAAGCAAGAAGCTGCCCAACTGCGCCTTGGAGAGCTGACCACGTTCCCCAGGACAGGCAGTTGAACCCGAACCGGTGCAAGTCCAGCCCGCGGCCGCCCCTTGTCCACCTGGCCAGGCCACAGCCCACAGCAGAGCCCTCCTGGGCCTTGGCGAAGACCTGGAACTCCTCCTGTCCCCTGACTCACTCTGGAAAAGCTCCTGGCCCTTGACTTCTCTAGGTCTCAAACTGAGGAACCTGAATTCCCCCTGACCACACAACATGCCAAGAGTCCTCCTATTCCATGCTTATTACTCAAGTCCCTAAAGCAAACAGCGACCAAAAATACCCAACAAACAAAAAACAGAGAGCCTAACAAGTATGAGAAGCCTTAGGCCTGATTTCCTATGGCATTGTGTCCACAGCATGATGTGGCACCCTAATGGTGTTGGGAGGGGACCTGGTGACAAGGCACTCTCAGAGGCCAGACCCGCTCCCTTTGGGGCTCAGATTAAGTTCTTGCAGTTCTTAACTGGAGAACCCCGGCTTCTTTGGGGCCCGCCAAGAGGATTTCCTGCTCCCTCTGGCAGAAGCCACCCCTTATTGCATACTGTAACTTCGTGGTCGAATCATCGCTTACTGGCTGTATCATAATTTAACGCTCCCAGTGTGCATTTCCTGTATTCTTTCTCAAAGCCTTTTGTTAAATTAGACCAGGCGCTGAATAATTGTCATGGTGAAATTTAATTGAGAAATACTTTTTAAACTTTTATCATTCATTACTTTACTTAGATAACTCAGTCACTGTTACCTGCTCTCAGTTATGAGGGGCCCAGCACAAATAAATATTGCCCATCCCCCCTTGTAAAATGGTAGCCCACATACAGTTTAGGCCTAAAGTTTTTAATTAGAGCATCATACCTCAGAAAGAGTACTTGTCAATAATCAGACCATATACATTTTATATGTTTTAATACAGCGGTGCCTTGTTTTTCAAGCGTCTCCCTGGACAAATATTTTGGGTTACAAACGCCATAAACCCGGAGGTAAATGCTTCGGTTTTCGAACACGACTCTAAAGTCGAACAGGCCACACAGCTTCCACTGAGCCCAAGATCCTGAGTCCCAGCTGTGGATCCCTCGGTTTTCCAACGTTTCAGAACTCGAACAGTCTTTGGGAACAGATTACATTCGAAAACCGAGGTGCCACCGTATAGTGACAACACATCAGTCCCTTCGAGAAAGCAGATATTAACACAGGATGGGGTCGAGCACTCTTCCATGAGCTTTTGGGCCGCAGGGCTGAGAGGAGCAATGATTCGGGAGGAGAGGCTAAGCGCTCAGAGAGCAGCCAAACCTCTTATTTGGGCTTTTTTTTTTTTTTTTTTTTAATATATCATTATTGATTTCAGAGAGAGAGAGAGAGAAACACCAATGATGAGTCATTGATCGGCTGCCTCCTGCACGCCCCCTACTGGGGATCGAGCCCACAACCCGGGCATGTGCCCTGACCCGCAATCGAACCCCGATCGCCTGGATCTTAGGTCTATGCTCAACCGCTGAGCATCGCCCAGCCAGGCTCTTATGTGGGCTTTTAATGACACACATCTCTCCTTAAGATCTGAGAGGCCCTGGGTTTTGTGTACACACATCACACCCAATCCTCTAAGTTCTGAGATGCATTTGTCAGTTATCACCAGACTAGAAAGGCTCTTTCACTGCGTTTACCTGCAAAGCTGGGGACATGAAGCTGGGCTTATGGGTTTCTTCAATGACAGAGTTTGTATCCTGAGCACTGGGGTGGTGGCAGCAGTGGTGTTGGGCCTGGCTGCCAGACAAGTCACGCAGCTCCTGCCACTTGCTGGTAGGGTGCTCAAATGACATTCTCTGCTCATGCACCTGTTGGCTCCAGTGTTTCTCAAGAGATGCAAATGTGGCAGCTGCTAAATACTAGATCGGCTCATAAAGGATTGCTTGAGATGGAAAGAGTGATCGGGAAAGAAAGCAAAGAAGGGCAGAGCGTGATATTCCAGGTGGGGAAAGAAAGGCAGGAAAAAAAGACAGGCAGAGACAGGTTAAAGGGAGGCATTATATAGACCTAATAATATGCAATAAACTCTGCTCTTGAGGAAGGCATGAACCACATATCCTCCCCTTTTTTTTCAGGGCTGGCTCCTCTCAACTATAGGTACTTGGGATTCTAGAGAACAAGGCTGTGTCTCTTCTCTCCGGTAAGTTGGTTTCCCAGTTCAACATTTTTGAGCAAATAAATGGGCTGAATTCAAGGGCTAGTAAATTAGAGAAATAACTGCAAAAGTCTCATCTTTATGTTAATCTATGCTGGTCTACAGTTTTGTGGGGAGATTTTGTTCCTCTGTGAGGCATTGTGAGGGGCCAGTACCTTTATTTATAGACCAGACAGCCAAATAAATTGAAATGAAAAAGAGAAAGAAAGGTGAGGTTCACAATGAACAAGGTGGTTTATGTCAGGAGGTTTTTATGAAATGCTCAGCTGAGTCCCACAATAGGGAGACCCCCTTAAACCTCTCTTGGACATATGAAAACATATGTGAGGACAAATCAAAGTGCTGGCTAAGAGTGTGCTCTGAGGTTGGACTGGCTCTCAGGCTGACTCCTCAACCCTTCAACTGTGTGGGATACATTAGAACATCTATCTCACCTGTCTCATAGGGTTGTAGGGTGTCTTGAAATGTCCCCAAGACTTTGTTTTATGGTGATGTAAGGTGACAGACACGAAGACAGTGTCTTGGAAAAACAGTTTATTACTTAGCATTCCCTAGGGGAGGGGCACTTCATGCCATGCAGGGCCACGTGGGGAGGTGCCAAGGTGAGTCAGGAAGCAGAGGAGCCTGAGGAAGCCAGGCTCAGAGACTTTACTGTGGTTTCCACAGGGAGGAATGGGCGAGGCAGGGTAGACAAGTTTGAGAAAGCTTGGGATTGGAATGTTGGAATAAGTGCGGCATGCTCTGGGCTATATGGGTGAATATAGCCCATACCTGGTACCTGGCCCTGGGGTGAATTAGGGCAGGGGACATATTGGTGTGGTGTGTGACAGCTGGGTAAAAGAAGTGGTTGGGAATGTTGGTTGGCATATGAAAGGGGTGCTCAAGGCAAGTTGTTTGCTCTCTCTAGAAATTAGCTGGACCTGAGAGGGACAGCCTCTCCAGAATTTGGAGAGATTTCAAGATGTTCAAGCATTATAAAATACAGAAAATAAAAAAAACACACAACATGATTAATACTGGTGACAATTAATGATGTAATATACTTGACACATAATTTACAATCATAAATTATGATTATATAGCATAACTCCCACTTTCTTTTGGTAACAAACTGTGATATGTAAAAAGAGATCAGTGAAAGGATGCAAATGCTCTATGTATACACGAGGTTTGATTCAGACCTATGGCCATCTTGATATTTAGGGCGATTTGTAATAGAAAGTGCAGAGGTGGATCCAGTGCAATAACTTTGGAAAACTTAAAGCGGAGCGATGATATAATGTAGCTGGTAAAGCTATGAAATATCGTGTCCCTGTGCGGAGTGGAAGCAGGGAGTAGAAGAGCGGATAAATGATGGTGGTGGCAATGGAGATGCAGAAAACTGCAAGGCAAGGCGCGTATTTTGGAAATACCTTCATGTTTAGGACTTGCCGAGAGAGTGAAAGGGGGGCTGAGGAAAAGGAGAGGATTGGGGATGATTCCCAAGTTTAGTTGGTAACTGGGTGTAGAATTTCCCATGATGGGGGGACTCCAGAAGGAGTATGTTTAGAGAGGCAGGGGTTGTGAGAGTGAATAGAAAAGCTAGGACACAGCCAAGTGGAGATGTCAAGTTTTGCAGTGGAAGGAATCTGAGGCTCACTGTGAGGCCTGAGGGTAACACTAATGGCTCATCTAAAGCCTGCTTTCAAGCTGACTGTCAAAAAAATGTAAAACTCTTTCTGCAGTGTGTGTGTGTGTGTGTGTGTGTGTGTGTGTGTGTGTGTTGGGGCCAAGCTATCCATGGAACCTGCATCCCAGATCTAGACACCCCACTGCCTTTGTTTTTAAGTTAAAAATAGACCCCACTCATCTTAAGCCTTAGAACCTAAGCTATTCAACTTTCAACTGCCTCTTAATATATTTACTTTGCTCGGTCACATCTCAACTTTTGAGAGTAGATTGTAAGAGTGTTTGGGGATGAGGCCATGAAGTTATCAGCATGTTTCATGCTGGGCACTCAGCATTAGTGTGAGCCATGTGGCCCAGGTGTGAGACTGGGCTTCCTGCACCTTCCCAGCTGGGATCCACCGGGATTAAGGTAGAGTGGATAAGACTAGGACATGGGCACTGAATGCAGTTGGGACCCCACCTCTAAAATTTACTTGTGTGTAACTTTGCACAGTTTCCTTAACTTTGCTAACCTTCAGTCTCCACATCTACAGATAGAGGCAATGGTAGTCATGAATGTGGACCTTATGCGTAACTGTTAAGTGAATTACTGCATATGGAGCAATCCGCATCCTGCCGACACTCGGGAAGCACTCAGCAAATGTTAGGTCTCATTACCTGCAGAAGCGGCCTAATTCCCCAGTGTCACAGGCTTTTTTTCTCTATGGCACGTCAGCCGCAGAGCAGGACAGGCAAATTGCCAAGCTGTCTGAAAGTTCTATGTATGTGTGCGATACAAGAAACGGGGCAGGTCTTTCTCTGAATCTAGAGAAGAGCCAACTTTAGTATTAGAAATCACCTAAGACTCAAAAGTGGTTAGTAGTAAGGTTTCATTTTACCATGGAGGGGCTGCGCAGGTGAGGGTGGCTACTGGGAATTCTGGATCCAATAGAAATATCCAAATTTATCTAATGAAATTTGTATCCATTTGTAAAAGCAATTTCAAACTGTGTGTTATTCGTAAACAAGGAAGACTTACAGCTTGTGTTTATCTGAGAGAAGATTGTACCCAGCTGTTCTGTGTGCACTAGGAAGAAACAGAAAGTGAAAACCCTGTGCATGACACACATTTATATTACAGAAACCTGCCTGACTCGGTGAGGACCCGGGGGGAGGAATGACTTAGTGGCTTAGCCTGAAGAAGTCTCTCATGGGGTCCTCCGGGACACAGAGGTGTAGTGGACAGAGAAGCTTAGGCTCAAGGAAGTTCCAAGAATGGCAACACACACCAGAGCACAACACTTTGCATGAGACACAAGTAGCATCCTCCTTAGAACCCAAAGCAATCCCAGGATAACAGCTGCTCACGCGGTCAGCACTGGATAAGAAGGAAGGCCATTCTCATTGCCCTTTTGCACTCTTGCAAACTGAGGAAAACATATGTTCACTGGTTTCCCTAATCAGCTGCTGACATGAGGCCAGACTTCAGGTCCGTTTAATCTTAATCTGTTCCTCCCATCATAGACCACAGCTCATCCTTTCTAACACAGGACTCAAATTCTTGGGCTGGCGAAAAGAACTGATCTTGGACATGAATTAAAATCCATGTTTCATGTGGCAGCTCCGTCCTTATATGTTCTGCAATCTTGGACACATTACTTGTCATCTCTGAGTTTGTGTCTTCCCATCTGAAAATAGGGTTAATAAAAGGTTCTGCACAGGGCAGCTGTGGAATTAAGACAGACCACAGGTGATACATGTGGGCACTCCTCTTGCAGTGCCTGGCAGACTGGCAGCTCTCACTGATGGTGAACATTCAATTTCCCCTCCTTTCTCTTTGCTAAAATAACTGAAATTGACCAAAACAACAAAAATAGCCCAGTGCACAAACAAAACCAACAATAACAACAAAAAACATCAGGCACACAAGATTTGCATTAGAATAAAGATCTGTACGAGGTATTTCCCAATACTGATAGAGTGATCTACTGGTAGCTGTAGAATCCACTAGATGTAATTTCAGCGCCACTCTGACTCTTCAAAGTGTGTGTGCCTGTGACTGCCTCTCTCCCATTAGAATGCAGGGTTCCCGAGAGCAGGGTGTTTGCTCACCCCCGATTCCTCTGCTGTGGGCTGGAGCCTGGGACAGGGTAAATAGCAGCGGGTATTTGGTGCATGAGAAGACTCAGGCCTGTTCTCCATAGTCAGTGAGGCTGACGGCAGAGGCTCCCACTCCATCCCCACCGGGGACTCTGCTGACTATATTCTCATTTCCTCCTTGGCCCACATTCCTCAGCGCTGTGACATCACGCGGCATCAACTGTGTTAAAGCATCTCCTTCTAGAAAGGCAGGAGGCTCCTGCAAAGGGACCCATTTCCACAAACCACACCATCAAATCAGCCTCATTACTTCATAGTCACACTCCATATACTTCTACAAATCAAATAACAAAAAACATTATATTGAGACCTACAAGCCATAAAATGTGTTTTTTAAATGCTCGATAGGAGTTATTACAGTCCAGCCCCTCCTGAGTCCAACTGCAGCTTCCACTGTGACAGATGGAAAATGTATCGTTCCACCCGGAGAGCAGAGTGCGGACGAGAGAGCACCTGTCAGGCTCGGCCTGCCGGGCTCTAAATCTGGACCCGCCACTCAGAGCTGGGGACCTTAGGAAATGGACCGGACTGCTCTGAGGCTAGTGTTGCTAGCTGGGCGACACTATAGGTTTTCTCTGTTTGAAGAATTAAACAAGTTGTGTGTAAGATGTGCAGCTCGGAGCTTGCACAGAGCAAATGCTCAATGAGTGGTCGCTCGATGCTGCTTTATCTGGGCTCCAACCCTTCCTGCTAAAATGAACCCACTTTTTCTTCTCTCGGTGTTAGAGAGGAACTGGGACTGTGTTTTGTTTTGGTTACTTGAAATCTTATTTCATTTGCCAAACATTTTTTTCTATTATTCATTTATCTTGTTAACTAATTCATTCTTTTTTTTTTCCTTCTTTTTTTTTTTTTTTCAGCAAGAGTCATTGAATATCTTGACAGTTTTCTGGGCCCGGGGATGCAAAGAATATGCTATATTACCTCCCCACAAGGACATAGTAGTCTAGTAGGAAAAATAAACCAGTAGTACCATATGATGAGATATAAAATAAATGCATGCAACATATGCAACATCTCGGGATTGGACCATCTAGATTAGATTAGGGTTCTTGGAAAACTGCTCAAAGAAAGCAACTCCTAAATTCACTTTTAAAGATTAGGTAGAATTTCGCTGTTATTTGGTTTCTGATGTTGGAAACTGAGTGGATGATATTACCAATCACAGGGAAATAATAAGAACAGCTGATACTGAGTGGAGGGCATTCATTGACTAACTGAAAAATGGTGAATGTAAGGTGATTGTGAAAAATCCAAGTAAAGATTTCTGTGGACATTTGGATATTTAGTTTTTGAGCCTGAGAGATGATGTTTAGAATTACAGGTTTGGGGATCATATTTGTGTAGGTGGGAGCTGAAGCCCTGGGTATTAATGAAGTCACTCAGCAAGAGTAGTAGAGTGAGAAAGAATTAAGCATTAAGTGTGAATTCTGGGAAACCAAACATTTAGGGGGTGAGTGGAAGAGCTCACGAAGGATCCTATGGAATGGCCAGAAAATTAGACGAAAGATCAGGGACCAATTGCCTCAGAGAAATCAGGGAGGAGACTAAGAAGAGTAGTTGACATGTCAAACACGAGGGACTTCAGGTAAGTGAACGATGGCCGACCGTGCCCTTGGCCTGGCTCGGTGGAAGACGCTGGCACCCGGCCGATGGGCAGCTACACGAGCTGGGTGGTAGAACCGAGGCGGGAGAAAGCAGGTGTGGCCTGGACTTCCCAGCTCAGCCTCGAGGGAAGGGAAAGACGTGGCTCCAGCTGGACAGAGACGCGCGTCCGAGGGAGGCTAGTGTTGTATTTTGTTTTATTTCACCTGCAGCTCGAAGGACTCGAATACTGATATATGGTGACTGCAAATGAGAGGCCCTTGGAGGTATCACAGACGTGCCCGTGCTAATCACAGCATTCTGTACATGGCTGATTATTAACAAATATGTGTAAGATGAATCGCTTCAGGTCAGAAGTTCCATCTCTGGACGTGCTCAGGGACAGACCATTCAACCAACATTTAAAAAATAATAACATGACCATCGTGTTCACTCTCACACTACTATGGGCCAGACACGAGGGTCCATACCTCATGGATACTCTCCAGGGTAATCCTTTTAACACTCCTATGAGGAATGTGTCCTTATTATTAGATTAGATGCATTGAAAAGAAACATCATTCCTAATCATTTCTATGAATTCAACATAGGAAATGCTAAATATTTTCCTGTTTCCCTCACAATTCACTAATGTATCACCAGCATCCATAGCGGTTCCAGACATAGAGCAGATTTTCAATAAATATTTATTCAATTAATAGTAAAAATATTTGAGTATCTCCAACCCTTAATCTGCAATTTCACAGATATTAGAGCCATTCAAGATTCACATACCAAATATTAGATCGTTGGAGACATTTGTCCTCATTTGGACATTGGTTAAGGTTTTGTGAGTGGGAATTCAGCCTGAGGAGAAGGCGAGTTAGAGCAGGTCAGGTGTGTGCTGGGAGGTCTGTGCCGGATACCGCTGATGTAGGCCCACACTCTTATTTATATAGCAGCCCTTCTTGGGAAGAAAGCAGGTGGCTGTGCCACATGGCTGACAGGCAGTGTGGATGGGCGTCAGATATTAGTGCTCTAATTAATAAAACATAACCGTATTACTCAGGACACAGCTTCTGACTTACACAATCACTGTGGTGCCTGGGAAAGCAGCACGAAGGTATGACTGTCATGAGTATTACGTCCCAGAGACCAGCCTTTGTGCATTTATCTGCACACATTCTCAACTCTCACACGGGCACTTCTGTCACATTTAAATTATATTTTTATTGTGGATCTTGGTCAAAAAAATTTTGAGTAATCCGGACTGGACCATCTCTGAATCCTGCCCGCCTGTGAGCAGCATCACAGCCACCACACAGACCCCCGGGGTCTGTCTGCGATCAGCCGTCTTCATCACCACTAATGCCCCCTCCCACCTTTTAACTTAGCACCAACATTTTGTTCCCTGATCCCAAGTTTCTCTTTCACCTTCTCCCAGCTGTTCTAGCTCCTGGTCACCTTGATGGATAGATTCAGTATCACAAAGACTGTGATGGAAACACACACAAAACCACACAACAACAACAAAACACCATCTCTCTGGGTCACAAGACTCTAAACTGCCCACAACAGCAGAAGTGCAGCCCAGAGAACTAGAAAGGATGGAAACAGAACCCACCCTGGACCCTACCTCCTACAGGCATCGGGAAGCCTTGGAACGAGATAGGGAGAGGATGCAGCTACGAGAAAGCAGAAGAAAGTGAAAGAGGTATCATTACAGCAGAGAGACGGAGGGTGCATCCAAGCCTTTTGTACTATGAGTCAGAGTTCTCCGGAGAAATGAGGCCGTAGGACTTGACATCCTCTCCTCCCCTCTCTCTATATGTAGGGATATATTCTATATCTATATTCTCTATAGATTATATTATATATATTATCTATATATTTTATAGAGAGATGTATTCTATGCCTATGCCCTCTATATATTTACATATAAACATATATGTGTATGTGTGGATATACACACATATACATACAGTCAAACCTCGGTTCTTGAACGTCTCCCATCTTCAACAGTTCGATTCTTGACCAAGTTGTTGACAGAAAAATGTCTCAGTTGTTGAACAGAAGTTTGGTTCTGGACCCGACAACACTCTCATGCTGATACCTGTATGATTAGTCACGCGTCTCTCAGGCGACATACAAAGGAGAGAATGCGTGAGTGTGAGTCATTTACCGCTAAAGCTCCCGTTGTTGATATCTCAGGAAATTGTGCTGTGAATATTTTCGTTTGTTTGGTTTGGGTGCTGCTTATTATTATTAAATATGTACAGTAAGTCACCATGGGTCCTAAGATGGTTAATGATAGCAGCAAAGTGAAAAGGAAAGTTGTGAGGACAACCATAGAGTTTAGACATGTGCTGTATATAAGAAAGGTTAATACAGGGAATCATTTGGGGGTCTGGAATGGATTCATTCAATTTACTTTATTTCTAGTGAGGAAAAATATTTGGTTTTCAAATAAATCCTTTCTTGAACAGACTTCTGGAAGGAATTAAGTTCAAGAACTGAGGTTCCACTGTGTGTGTGTCTGTGTGTGTGTGTGTGTATGGGTATATATATAGCGGGAACATATTTTAAGGACCTAGATGATGTGATTACAGAGGCTGGCAAGATCAGAATTTGCAGGCAGGCCTACAGACTGGAGACTCAGAGAAGTGTTATTGCTGCAGTTCAAACACAAGGGCTGTCTTTTGCCATAACTGTCTCTTTTTCAGGGGAGGTCAGTATTTTCTATTAAGGTCTTCAGCTGATTGAAAGGTCCACACACATGATGGTGGCCATCTGTTCTATTCAGTCTACTAATTTAATATTAATCTCTTCTTAAAAAGAAAAAAACAATAAAACAAAACACCTTCACAGAAACATCTGGAATAATGTTTTGTTGGCCAAATACCTAGCCAAGTTCACTTACGAAATTAGCATTCACACATCTCCGCTTCCCTTTGCAGCAACCCTCCTAAAAGTATTAAAGCAAGTATTCCTTCAGGAACATCACAGAAAAGGAAAGGAAAGAAAAAGTCCCTCTAGCCCCTCCCCAAACAGTCTTACCTTGGCGGAGCTAATGCCCAACTTTTCTTTGTCAAAAGCCAAAGCCCAATTAGAGTTCAAAGAATTAAAATTGCAAAACACTTGGAAAGAGTTAGTGCCTTAGTGTAAATGGATTTCAGGGAAAGTCTGTTCCCTGGCTGTAGTGGGGGAAGATGCTCTAAAGGAGGGAGGTATGGGAACAAGGGACCAGAAGCCTCAGAGAATGAGGGGAAATGGAGTTTAGCGAGGCCCACACAACTTTGTTTGACACGTAAGTGTGCACACGGTTTCAAAAAACCCAGAATCTAAGTACAATGAGATTACTCTCAGGCACAGATGTGGAGGTGCCCCTGGAATCTGGGGAGGTGGAAAGGGAATTGGGAGAAGATACTTGAGGGCAAACCCTTGTAATAGAGGGGAAAATGAACCCAGCCAAGTCTCATCTCACCCCTAGTGGTCTCAATTGTCCTTTCAAAATGAAATTGGGTGGCTGCCTGTATTGAGTTCCAGATTGGAACAGCATCCAATGGACTCACTGCTATGTGGCAAATCGCCAGCCGTCAATTAAGGAATGGAAATAGGGGCACGTGTCTGATCGCTCTAAGACTGAGCTTAAACACACCCTTTGGGCCTCTTGACCTTTCAGCAGAAAGACTGAACCACTGAGTGTTGAAGACCAGAGAAAAGATGTAGACTCTACTGCTCCTACTGCTGCCAATAATAATCACAATACTTACTGAAAGTATATAGCATACCGGATTCTGAGAGAATTGACTTCTATGCATAATCTTTTTAGCTTGCCCCAAATCCTAATTTTACAGGTAGAAAACTGAGGCTTAGAGAGGGTGACTTGGACAAAATCGGTGTCCGGAGGCAAGATCGCCCCTTAAGGCCCCAGTCTTTTCCTCTTTACCATGAGAATATCAGACGTCCAGTGCTTTTTGCATAAAGTCCCTGTACTAATTAATACACTGGAAATCCCACGGTGTGTGGTGGAAGCGGGAGGTGGGGTGAGGCCCGGGAGCGGAGTTGCGGATGGCAGAGGTTCCAGGAGGAACAGAGGAGAGAACCAGGGCCAGACGGAATCCCTGTAAAACCTCAGGCTGCTGCAGCTGATATGAAGCAAAACTGTGAAACGAGCTGTGTCTTCTGCTCCGTGCCCCACCGTCTCCTCCCCCTCTCCATCTGCCTGTCTCTTCCCTTCTCTCTCCCTCTGCCTCCTCTCCCCCTGCAAATCTTCATCTGCTAATTTCCATCCAACACGTTTATGAATTAATTCCAACACTTTTCTCTCTGTCAAGATATCCTGCTTTCTAACTCCCCACAGCCTTTGGCAATGTGTGCATTTTAGTCCACAGACTGTTCTTCTGACAACTCGCAGGCTTGGTTATTTGCTCTGACATCTCTATGTGTTCAGACCCATGTCCCCGAGGTCTGCAGAGAAGGGAGACCAGGTTGTGAGCCTTGTAAGCGGCCATGCGGTGGGTGGGCTGGGTGAGGGAGAGGCCGTGGACACATGCCTGTGGGAGGAGAAGTGGGGAACACACACCCTGTGCTGCTGGCTACAGGCAGCAAAGATCCCCAGATTCCAAAGCAGGGCAGGTGTGACTTTATTGTGCAAGTGGCAAGGGTTTGTCAGAAAAGAATCCTCATCGTTCTCATCTTAATTAACACAAACTAATGATGCTGGGCAGGGGGTTCTAAAAATAGTTTTCCTGAAAATAGATAAACTGAGACAAACACACAAACAGCACATCAAGCTACATGCCAGGCTATTCAGTTTGGAAACGCCTGTGCTTCTCGGCACATTGAAACCATTGAGGAATAGATTCTGAGACCTTCGCGTCCCAGATCAATCAAGGATACGTACATTTTAAGGACGAGTAACACAAAGAAAGGGGTAACTCTAAAAAGCCAAAGAAATCAACAAATAGTGTATAGGGTGCTGGGCGTGGAAGTTTCTGCACACACGGTTGCCAGAGAAATGCCTGGTGGATGGATTGATGGATGCATTTAAGGTGGAAGAGCCAACAGAACGCTCTATGTGGACTTGGCAGAGGAAAAGCCAGTGCCAAGCCCGCTGATGCAAGATGTAGGTAACTATCACGTAGCTATGTCCGAAGAATGACAGATACAAGTACCAGAGAGAGCTGGTGTCAAGGGACGGAACAGGCCAGACGTTTAGACCTTTGAAAAGTCAGTTTGCCTCTCCTGCTTTGGGTTCCCTCAACTGTAAACTAAGTCATTGGACTAGATGATTTGTAAATCCCCTCTCAGATGTAATAGCCCATAAATCCGTGGTCATCACGGGCCCACTGGCCTTTCCAGGGAAATGTGTGCACCTGCATCTCCTCTGCTTCTGCCCACGCTGCTTCTCCCGCCTGAAACACCCTCCTCTGCAGAGCAGGTTCCAAAAGTCATCTTCGCACTTTGCTTCCCCGGGCAGTTCCCCAGTTTCCTAGGCGTCCGTGCCCCTCCCTCCCGCGCACCTCCTCGAGTTTTGCCCTTTGCTTCCATAACTTCACGGAGCACCTGGACCTAGTTGAGTACAGGACCCTTCCCTTTGCGTATTTATTGAGAATCAGGTTCCTCTCTGTCCTCAGCACCAAGCACAACGTTCAGCCAAGAGCACTGCTCAGTAAGGTTGCTGAGTGAAGCAGGGTGACGCTCTTTGGCAGGGGCTCGGTTTTCCTAGTGGCATTTGTTTCTAAGTGGACAAAAGTGCACAATAGAGGGTGGAGGAGGTTTCTTGATGAATTATCTGGGAAAGAAACCTGAACAAGAGAAAAGCAAAGCTCAGAAACCAGCCCAGCTATCATATCCCCTTCGGGCTGGGTGCTACCTGCCTGTACACCCTCCCCCAACACGGGGAGGCAGCATTTCACAGGCAAAGGGCCGTGTGCCCGGGAACTCACGTTCCTTTGCAATTAGCAAGCTCCCACATGATAAACACACTCATTTTGCTCGCACATCAGCAGTTTGCCTAATCAGTGTTTTCCACTCAGAACTGGAGGAAAAGGCTTTGAGTCTAGACAATAGTGAGAATGGAAAAGTGTGGTCCAAGGGAAAACGCTGGCTGTTATTCTTAGATTTGACATTGAGGGGGCACCAAATGGAGGACATGGTCGAGCATTCTTTATAGATGCTTCTTCAGTGTGCAAATCTACCTTTAAAACTGCCGCCCACACCAACCCCAGCTGTGCTGATGCACCTGGATTGTTCCGACCTTAAAGGCACCCCGCCTCCGGGAGAAGGCCCTCCCAAAGTCGGGATCCAGTCACTGGCAGGTTCTTCATTGCATTCAAGTTTTCAGTCTTTTTCTTATTTGCCCAACAGTTGCTTTAAATCAAGAGCTCTCCGCTGGCTTAGCTCTCTGCTTCAGCACCTCTGCCCTCAGGAGCAGCACATGCCCACCAGGCTGCCTGCCCCAGTGGGTGAGAGTCAGACAGAGACGGCCTCATCTGCCAGACAGACGGCAGCGTGCTTCACCGAGTTCATAGGGATCTGCAGATGTGGAAACTGTGACGCTGGAAACTGCCCCTGCTCCCAAGACATGGGACATTGACATGACATCATCTACTCCACATTTAGGACCAAAAAGGCAGGACCGGGGGGCTTCAGGTGACCTGGGTAATTGCTGTGTCATACAGTTTTGGATTAGGAAGGGGCCTCAGACATCAGCTTTGCTAACCTGATGTTAATGCTAAAAGCCCCTGTGTCTACGCCTGACTCATGGTCATGAGGTTTTGTTTGGAAAATTTCATGGACACGGGGATCAGTGCTCTACAGGTGGTCCTTACAGCATTAATAAGAAGGTCATGCTGCCAGATGTTCCTCCTGTTTCCATTTATCCGCTAATCTGACCTAGAAGAGGAACACGGGGCAGGCAATGATGCCAAGGCCTAGATGGTCAGTAAATATTAATTCTTCTTTCTATTATAATTGCAACATTATTATTACTAATTGTGGCTGTGTTGCTGTTCTTGCTTTATTAGTATTTATTGTCATTATACCCTTGAACATTGCCCCTGCCCTAACTACACCTTAGAGCTAGGCACCTGAGAATTTAGGGCCACCAGCTGTGTCTTACTTAACCCCCTCTGGACACACCTGGGGCCTGAGTTTAGTTATTTGCCCCACTGAGTGTCAGTTCGGGCCAGAGAGCGTGCACCGCAGGGCCCGGCCTGTGCTCGGTGGGCCAGCCCCGCAGGGCCCGGCCTGTGCTCGGTGGGCCAGCAGCAGTTGTGTGGGCGACGGGAGCCTTCAGAGGCGGGCGGGTAAATCTCCCCGGGAAACCCCAGGGGTGGGGGAGCGAGTGACAAGGGAAGTTGGAGAAGAAAACATGGTGGATGCAATGAAGAACCCTCCCTGCGCAGGTCTTGTCTCAATAACGCTGACTCCAAGCGTTGAAGGAGAAAGGATCACCGGCTAGAAGCTGACTCCCCACCTCCCTCCACAGCGCTGCTCTTCACAAGGGGCCTGTTAGGAGAGACAGGCAGCCGCTGCGATGCTGTTATGGTGAGTGTGGACCCTGGGGTCACTTAGATTTGGGTTCAAATCCTGGTTCCACCGCTGAGTATTACTGAAGGCACATCTCATAGCCTCTCAGGGCCTCAGGCTCCTCACCTGAAAGCTGAGGGGAGGGGAGCACCGATCCACTTGGCTGCGAGGAGATTTCCTGAGGTAGGAGATGGGTGATTAGGGCCTTGGCTAAGGGCGTCGTTGGCCCATCTCGACCGCGGCCGCCTCACCAGGCCTCCCTGGCACCCACTCGCCTCTTCCTTCCCCGCATCACTGCTTTCAGGGCCCAGCCTAAGTCCCATTCTTCCGTGGGCCTCAGTCTCCCCCGGGGTTCTCTGAACCCCTCCGCAGGCGAAGCGCATGACACAGCTTAACACGTAACATTGTGTAACGTTACTGTCTGCTGGGCAGATCCTGGTGCCCCAGTTTGAAGGAGACACAGGAAGGTATTCTAATACCCATTTGAAAATTTAAAAACAAGAAAAAACAAAAAATGCGACTCAGCAAGTTAGTGTAAACTGCCTGAAAGCCACACAGCCAGACAAAAAGGGCTGGATTTAAACTCAGGTCATTCGATTTCCCATTCCTGCTTTTTTTCTATGAAATACGCTGTATTTCTCATTCCTGTTCCTGAAAAATGTTATTTTTATCTGTCTAATTAGGTGGTTTGTTTTTTTCCGGATATTAACCATTTCTACTCTCTGTGTCTCTCACTGCTCACTGCAGAGGTGACACACTGTAGGAAAATAAGCTTAGACAACCAGAGTTTAATTTTTTTGTTGCTGATCTGTCAGGTTTTATATCTATTATTGAGAGTGGGTTATTGGAATCTCCAACTATTGATGAACTTTCAATTCTCCATTTAATTTTGTCAGCTTGTGCTTCATGTATTCTGTGGCTCTGTTATTAGGTGCACATATGTTTAAAATTTTTATATCTTCCTGATGGATTGACCTTTTCATCATTCAAAAATGTCCCTCAAACAGTAATCATTTTTTTATTGTTTTAAAGAGTATTTTGTGGCATAGCCACTGCAGATTTTATGTACCTATTTGCATGGCATATATTTTCCATCTTTTTCCTTTCTATCTATTTTTATCTAATGTGTGTCTCCCATAATTAGTATATAGTTGGATCCTATTGTTTTTTCTGTATAATAGTCTCTGCCTGTAGATTGGTTTGTTTAATTTGTTCACATTGAATGCTATTATTGATATAATTAGATTTACTTTTTTGTTATTTTTATGTCTTATTTCTTTTTTGTTCTATTTTATTGCCTTTTTTTTTTTTTTTTTTTTGCCTTAAGTTAATTTTTTAGTGTAAGATTTTAATCCTTTAATGATTTTCACTCTACTTTTGTGAGATATTTTATTAGTTGCTCTAGGGCTTACCATATACACTTAATTTATGAGACTCTACTTCAGATTTATACTAACTTAATTCCAAGGCAATATGCAAATATTACTCCTATATCGCTCCATTCCCTCTTCCCATTATTTGTGCTAATATTCTTAAACATATCACATGTATATATGTTATAACCCAACAGTACATTGTTACAAATTAAGCTTGTTCATTAATTTTATGCCTCTTATAAAAGCTGAGAGAAGAAGGGAGAGCATGTATATAAGTTTGTTGTATTTTCTTTATTTGTTCTAGTGGATTTGAGTTGCTGTCTGGCGTCATTTTCTTACTCCAATTCAGCTTTACTCTCACCTCTTGTTTTTTCTCCAGAACTCTTTTTCTGGAGAGTTCTCCTGTTCTTTCCTTTGGGACATGTTTCTTTTTCTCCTTATTTTGGTTGCTCTTTGTATTTCTTTCTTTGTATTAAGTAGACCTGCTATGTCTTCCAGTCTTATTAGGGTGGCCTTATCTAGTAGGTGTCCTGTGAGGTCCAGTGGTATAGTCTTCTTGATCACCCAAGCTGGGTGCTCCAGGATTGTCCTTCGTGTGAGTTATGTGATCCCTCCTGTTGTAATTGAGTCTTGATTTCTATTGTCCCATTTGTGCATTGGATTGACAAAGGCTGGCAGACTGTGAGGATTGACCCCAACCACAGTGTATGAGCTGTTGTGCAGGCTCTGACCACATGAAGTGAAATTTGCCTCAGCAGGATCTGGTAACTGCTGAGATCTCCCTTTGGATATGCTACTTGTGAAGCTAATTGGTTCCTTCTCTGATGGTGTCTGAAGCTGCCCCCTGGGTGTGTCTGTTCTGGGGCCTTTTGGAAGGGACTCTGGTGCAGGTCAATATCAGACGCTTCCTGTGACTGGCCCTGGGCAACCTGTTTGGAGCTACAAAGTGATCCACAGTTTGTGGCTGCCTCTGCTGGGTCTTGGTGTATGTGGGAAGAATCAAGCTGCATATCTAGTCCTGCTTCCACCAGCACCGAGCCTGGAGAGGCTCAGCAAAAGGCCCAAGGCATCTTGAAATCTGCCCCTGCCTGCCTCTGCCAGCTGGCTGCATGTTAGGTTCAGTCACTGACAGAGCCTCTGGTGGTACTTGAGTTGCATGAGGTAGTTTCTTAGTGAGTCGCCAGGTAACAGCAAGTGGTATTCACCAGATTGATACGGGTTCAAGCTTGGTGCCAGTGCTGGGTTTCAGGCTACTTAGCAAAAGTCCCAGGGTACACCAAGGCTAGCTGCCCCCTTCTTGGTGTTTGCAGACCTCTGTGGTGGGGCAGTGTCTCAGGAAGACATCAGGGTGAGGTCAGCAAAGTTTATCTGGCCAGAAAAGACCAAGAATTGGCCTTGTGAATGGAAGGCTCTGCGCCAGTCAGGTGTGTGAGGGAAAAATGGCCCCATCCTAGAACCACACATCTCAATCTATTTCAGATACTCCCAGGTGCCTGAGCTCAGCAGAGTGGGGCTGCCAGGTGTCGAGAGGGTGGGGCTAGTGGATCTCCTGTGAGGTGGAGGTATTGGTCAGGCTTGGGTGAATTTGAGGGAAGTGGCCCCCGCCACATCACCACACAGCTCACTCTGTCTCAGGTTCTTCCCTGACCTCCTCAGCAGGGCACGGTCATCAGGAGTCAGTAGAGTGGGGCCACTTGGAGCTTGGAGAGCAGGGGAGGCACCAGTTAGGTTCACAGGAAAGTGGAGGGAATGGCCCCCTGCCAAAGTCACACAGCACAGTCAGTGTCACCCCTGAGTCTGCTTGGACCTCTACACTCTGATCCAGGTGGCTGACTCCTCAGCAAGGTGAGAGCTCTGCAGGGTGGGGTGACAGGGAATCCGGAATGTGGAGCCACTGCATTCCCCCAGGCTGATGCCAAAGGAGGGGGGTGATCCACCCAAGAAAGATGGCATCTGCGGTGTGGGAGAGGGACTCAGCGTAGGGATCCTGGTGGCTGTTTTTTGAACTCTCTCCCCAGGGCCTCAAACCCCAGTCCCTCCTCACACAACTCTAGTCTGCTTTGGCCTCCCTCTGCTGGTGTCCAGAGTGAGTGACTATAAACAAGATTTGGGGTGTTGTTCTTTTAAGACAGTGCCTGTGTCTCTAGCAGACTCCAGTCTCTCCCTGGAGGACTGAAACCCCACTCATGTTTATGGCCAGATGTCATGTAAGCACCTCTTTTCGGGTCCACTACTCTGGGCTAGGGATCCTCGCATGGGATTGATACCCCACGCTCCTCAGGGGGAACCTTCGCAGCTGAGGTATCCCTTAGGGATGGGGCTGGCCCTTTTTGCATCTCTGCCCTTCCTACCAGCCTTGATGTGGCTTCTTCTGTAAATCCTTTGTTATAATAATTCTGTTCAGCTAGTCTTCATTTGGTTGTTCAGGCTGATTCTTCTATATTTTAGATTCCAATTTGGTCCTGCGAGGAAGGGAATGTATCTATGTATCTTCCACTTACTCTGCTGCCATCTTGGATCTCTCACCTTTAGTTTTAAATGTTAGTGGTGCTGGGGATTTTGACTTTTTTTTTCAATCTTCACCCAAAGATATTTTTTTATTGATTTTTTAGAGACAGGAAGAGAGAGAGAGAAACATTGATGTAAGAGAGAAACAACAATCGGTTGCTTCCCACACACTCCCTGACCAGAGATTGAACTGGCAACCTAGGTGTGTGCCCTGACTGGGTATCGAACCCATGACCTTTTGGTGTATGGGGTGACACTCCAACCAAAGGAGCCACCTGGCCAGCGCAGCTGACTTTTTTAAAAGAATTTTAAATACATCATTTTACCGCCTTCTGGACTTAAATGTATTAACAAAAAGTCATCTGTTAATCTTATTGGGGTTACCTGGTATGGGATGATTCATTTTTCTCTTGCTGGTTTCAAGATTTTCTCTGACTTTCAATGTTTTTCCTCTAATGTGTATGGGTATGAAAATAGTTGGATTTAGCATAATTGAGTTTATTGGACATGGAGCTTAATATTTATCATTAAATTTTTAAAGATTTCAACCACTCTTTTTTCTAATTTTTTCTGCTTTCTTGTCTCTTCTTCTGGGGCACCCAGTTTATGTATGTTGGTGTGCTTAATGGTATTTCATATTTCTTTAAGGGTTTGCTCATTTGTCTCCATTTTTTTCTCTTTTCCATATTATGTAATTATTAATCTATATTCAAGTTCAATTTTTTTTCCTAGCTGAAATCTACTTTTGAGCCCCTTTAATGATTTTTTAAATTTTATTTATTATAGTTTTTAATTTCAGAATTACCAGTTGGATCTCTTATATTTTATAATTTTTATATCTTTATAGTCTTTATTTATGGAGACATTGTCATAATACCTTCCTTTACTTCTTCTAGCACAGATTCTGTTGTTGTTTTTAGTTCTTTGGACATATTTATCAAGGCTGCTTCAGGATTTTTTGATAAATATAACATCTGAGCCCTCTCACAAGCAGTTTTGGTTGCATGCATTTTTTCTTTGTATGGACTGCACTTCAATGATTCTTTTCATGTCTCATAACTTTTTGTTCAAAACTGGATATTTTAGATAATATATTGTGGCAACTCTAGACACTGTTGCCCCCGCCTTCTCTCTGAGGCTTGTTTTGTCATCTAGTTTACTTGTTTAATGAGTTGATGATTGATTGCCTCTCGCACGTGCCCTGTCTGGGGCTGGGTATCTAACCTGCAGCCCAGGCACGTGCCCTTGGTGAGGAATCAAATCCGTGACCTTTCCACCTGTCGGCTGACATTCTAACCATTGAGCCACACCGGCCAGGGCAGTTTTCAGTTCTTTACGTTCCTTCACCTTCCATCTTAAGGGCCAGATGCTTCAAGGCACCTTCTCTTCACACATTCATTTCATGATTTCAAAGCACATTTTTCCATTTCAAATTTATTTTATCTTTGAAAACCGTCAAGAGATATTTACACAGGCACATACAAAACATTTTAGTCATATTTGTGGATGTTTCACCTAAAACATAAGCACTCTTTGGGGAGGGTGTGTTTTAAGATAGAGAATTATACAGATAAAAATACAAAAGGGATACATTTTTTAAAAATCTAACTCTTACTTTACTTTAAAATGTTTCTCTCTCTCTCTCTCTCTCTCTCTCTCCCTTCCACTCTCTCTGAAAAGCAGTGGAAAAAAATATCCTTGGGTCAGGATTAAAAAGAGAGAGAGAGAGAGATCAATCTGTTATCAAGGTTCTGAAAAGTCTATAATTATATATACTTGATTCTAGACAATATTAAACTGATCTCATTTGGAATGTCAATATTCCCAGTGCCTACAGAACATATTTCAAATTATTTCTCTTGGCACTCATGGCTCTTTACAATAAGATCCTTACCTTTTCAGCTATTAAAACTTTTATTTTTAATAAATCATTTTCCCATGAGTATCCTATAAATCCTTAATTTATTCAAACTCAGTACACACCTCCCATATATGTTTTCCCCTTTATTGCTTTCCCTATTTGGGATAATCTTATTTTATTTCTCTCAGAGCCAGCCCTCCTCTTCCATGAAGATTGAGTTTAAATCTGACCTCCACCTTCCAAACTTCCTCCAGCTCCCCTAACCGAAGGACTCCTTCATTTCTCTGAGCTCCTGTAACATTTAACTTGTAGACTTCTCTTTGCACTGCCTTGTGTCCTCTACGCTGCTAAGTCTCACCCAGTTGAAATGCTCTTACTCGTGTTCTCACTCCTCAAGTGGACTCACCTCCACCAGTCAAGCGACATAGTCTTGATTTCTGTTTCTGTTCCTCACAGCCCAGTGTTCTAGTGCTTTTAACCCTTCACACAGAGCGACCACCTAAAATTGGGAAGCCTTTTCTTTTCATATATGTGTTGGCCATTTGTAGATCTTGAGAGAATTGTCTGTTCAGGTCCTCTGCCCATTTCCAAATTGGACTGTTTGACTCCCTGGCATTGCGCTGAATGAGTTCTTTATATATTTTGGAGATTAACCCCTTATGAAAGGCGTTGTTTGCAAACATCTTCTCCCATTTGGTTGGTTGCTTTTTTGCTTCATTGATGGTTTCTTTAGCTATGCAAAAGCTTCTTGATTTGATATAATTCCTTTCATGTATTTTTTTCTTTTAATTATCTTTATTGAGATCAAATTATAAAATCTCTCAGACCAAGGTTTAAAAGTTAAGTACCTATGTTTTCTTGTATTTAATTTGTTGTTTCAAGTCTTATATTTAGGTCTGTAATTCATTTTGAGTTAGTTTCTGTGTATGGTGAAAATTAGCAGCCTAGTTTCATGCTCAGCTTCCCTAGCTATTAGGGAAATGCAAATTAAAACTGCAATGAGATACCACCTCGCACCTGTTAGAGTGGCTGTTATAACAAGCACTGGAGAAGCCGTGAAGAGAAAGGAACCCCGGGTCACTGCTGGTAGGACTGTACACTGGTACAGCCACTATGGAAAATAGCATGAGGGTTTCTCAGAAAATTGAGAATAGAGCTACTATATGACCCATCAACCCCTCTTCTGAGTATCTACCTGAAAATGTTGAAAACATTGATTTGGAAAGATATATGCACCCCTACGCTTATTGCATGATTCTCAGTGGCCAAGACATGGGAACAACTGCAGTGTCCTTTGGTAGAGCACTAGTTAAAGAAGATGTGGGACATATACCATGGAACACTACCCGGCCATAAGAAAAGATAAAATACTGCTATTTACAACAACATGAAAGAGTCTTGAGAACAGCATGCTAAGCGAAATAAGTAAGACAGAAAAAGTCAAGAACTATATGATTTCAGTCACATGTGTAATGTGTCATAGCAACAATGACCAAGGCAGACAGACAGACAAAAACTCATAGCCACAGAGAACAGCACGGTGGTTCCCAGAGGGAAAGGAAGGTGGGGTGGGAGGCAGTAAAAAGCAAAGGGGTCAAATATCTGGTGATGAAAGAAGATTTGTCTTTGGGTGATAAACACACAATACAATCTACAGATGATGTGTTGTGAAACTGCACACTTGAAACCTATATAGTCTTATTAACCAATGTCACCCCAATAAAGTTAATTTTAAAAATTTAATACTTAAAAAAATGACATGAGACAATGACAACTTTCATTTGTTCTAGATGTTGAGAAAAAATAATGCAAAAAATGGTGTCCTTTAAATTTGTCCTGCTAATGGCTGTGACGAGATCGATGAATGTCTGTTTCTTGAGGACACAGACAGAATATTTCATTTTGCTTTTTGTAACAACGCGCACGTAGTAGGTGCTTGGTGCATGCCGAGTAAATCTCCCAGTGGCTGAACTGCGGTCTGCTGTGCCCTTCTTCCACTTTATTTGTTCCTTTCCACTAACGCTTGTGATTCTACTAAGCTAAAATAGACAACAGCAGACCTTCGCGACTTTATCAGCGTCGTGAGCAAGCCCTGAAGCCCCCTGCATGATTCCAACTAGACCCCTGTGCTCAACCCAGCCCTTCCTGGTCTTCTGCAGTGCTCATGGCTAAGATCTTCCCCCCACATTTGACTATACGGCTGTGACAAGGCAGGAAGGGAAGTGTGAAGACACATGGTTACCAGAACTCCGGGAGGCCTGTCCCCTGCGGCCTGGGGCTGAGGACAGGCTGCATTGTCCTTGCACTGTCTCTTGTCCTGCTCTCTTCTTCGCTCCATCCCTCCCTCCTCTAAGCCAGACCAATATTGGACTTATTATCCATTCACAGATTGGAACTTGTGGGATCCTAAGACCACCCAACCCTGCCAGCCCAACCGAGGCCCTGCGCACTGTGCGTAACTCACTCAACTTAAATCACTTGCCTAGGAGCCATTGTGCTGCTGAAGCTGCTGCTGCTGTCCCTTTTGGGGGACATTGTCATACAGGCACTTGTTTTGTCTGGGCAGCATTATCAGGAGTTCAGGGGCAAAGTACTCGCTGTCTCAGCCTCCCAGAGACAGGGAAAGTGTCACCTGTGGGTGCCGGTCACCCAGGCAGGCATGTTGTGGCTTCCTGGGCAAGGCAGTGCCCCAGAAGTAGTAGTTTCGGGACAGTAGCAGCGTCCTGATTTTGGTGGCTTTGACCGGGAGTGGTGGCGGCTTCTAGGTGGTAAACAGGACCTGTTGGGGGTCCCAGTTCCATGGTTTGGCTTTGTGAAAGTTCAACCCGTTTCCTCAACTCTCTCAATGAGGGAGCAAGCCATTGACTGCCACGCACTCGGTACCTCGGTGCCAGAGCCAGTGCCCTGGGCCCGCTTCCTGCAACGGAGCCTGGCTGAGCACGGGCCAGCCCATCTCCGGGGGCTGCTGGAAGCTTCTGGCAGCCGGCAGATCCCAAGGCGCTCTTCAGTGCTGCGGGATGTGCTCCACAGCACGTCGGGGTAGAAGGCATTTATCTGCCAGTGCTGCATCTCCTTGGGTGCTTTCGATTAAAGCCATCTTTTTGTCATGTTAAGCAGCTGTTGCAACGTAAAGAGAAACCGTCACATAATACGGCTTTTGGAAGTGGTGACATTTTCCTTTTCAAGTCTGTTCCCTCCACTTCCCTCTACCCTCTTTCAAGCTGTCTGTCGCTGCAGTGGCCGTGGGCACGGACCGTCAGCCCGACAAGTGGCTGTTTGCTGCTGAACAGAAACAGAACTAGGAACAGGCCCTTCCTTGTCCTGCGATCTTCACAAAAAACTAGCTCTGCTCCCTCTGGTTGGGGCACCAAGTAGCCATACAACGGGCCAGAGGCTTGATGGCTTTGGCACGGACCTTCGTGAATGCTGCAGAAGGGCGGTCACCACCCTGGAGCTGCCACCACCCGGAACGTGGGTCAGGCAGCGGGGGGCACTCGGGTCTGAGAAGAGCCCGGCGCCACCCACACCTGGCACTCAGCCTCCAGCTCCCTCCGCCCCACGCACTGCCAGCAGGTGTGACGCTCGCGTGTCCCTTGCTTGTTCCTGCTTAATCAACTTGCCCACCTGTGCCAAAGCCGGCCTTGGCCACCACTTTCCACTGGCGGATGCAGCCCCTTCATCCCCTCTGCAGGCTGACTCCTGGCCTGGATTTTAAGACAAATGTCCCCGTTCTGAGGCATGATGCCAGCCTGGCTCTGAGCATGCAAGCTCTGTTAGGAAAGAGAATTGCCCATTTCCCTGCCAATCTCTGATGCAAGTGCCCCACACTTATAAAGCAATCTGCTTCCTTCCAGGGGTCTGTCCAGCTATTCCCACGACAGTGCCTGTTTGGCCACCTTGGAACTGCCTGACCATCGGCTCTCGCACTTTCTATTCATTCCTAACGACTCTGCTCTCTTCATTTTCTTCCTAAATCAGCTTGGATTCCATGGTTTATTTTTCCAATTGGTCCAACACCTTAAATTCCTTTGCTGATTACTCTTTTTGTCACAACCTTTTCACCAAATCCCAGTCCTGGGTGAACCCGGCTTTCTGCTCTGGGCCTGTCGCGGGGGAGTCGGGCCCAGCGCACGACACAGCTGGGCAGGATGCCGTCCTTAGGAGCTCGCCCACGCCAGGGGCCCTCAGCCGTCCCTATAGCGCTGCTTCCCACGGTGGCCTTTTCACCGTCTCCTTCACCTCTCTCCTTCCAGTTCCCCCTCTCGGGCCATGTCTCCCGCAGCCATAACCAGCTTTACTTTAGGGAAAAAGAGAAACCGCTCCACGAAGAGGCCCCGGCCTTCTCTCACCAAGCACGCAGACCTGCCCACACTTGGGACCCCCTTGCCTCTGGCTAGCACAGAGGAGCCGTCTCTCCTCATATTTGACCAATAACTCTACCTTTAGATTCATTCATTTTTGCTTTAAATTTCATCATTTTTGGTTTTTTGGGAGAATTATCCTAATAACTACTCTATCTGATGTAGATTCAGACCCACCACCTCATGTTTCTCCTTCCCATAGGCATTTATATATATGATAAATTAAACTGAAGTTTAGGAAATGTGCCTGGACTTTCTTCTGTATTACTCTCGTCATTTCAGCCAAGCGTCTCAAAGCTTCACAAGCATGCTCTTTCCCATGTTTCATCCCCCATGACACTCCACACACCCCAACATCTCCTTTAACTTGTCTCCCCCCAAAGCAGTTCCTCCTGTGGTCACCGGTGACCTCGATGATAGTATTCCCACTGGACACTCTTAAATGTTTATCTTCTTGACCTGTCTGTGTCTTTCAACACCTTTCCTACCCCGCACCTCTCCCTTGGCTCCCGCCCACCTCGAGCCTGCCTCTGCTTTGCCTGCCCTGCCAGCTTCCCTTCCTCCACCTGCTTGTGAATGTTGGGACTCCCCCAGGCTTTGCCCAAGGCCCTCTAATCTTTCTACTCTAGGCTTTCTGCAGAGCCTGTGGCTTCAATTAATACTTGTATGATACCAACTCACTCATTTACCTCAAGCCTAGAGCCTCCCACACGTGTCTATTTACAGTTGCCACTTTAACTTTACTTCTGGGACTCACTTGGCCATTTTCTCAGCAGCTAGGGAGCACCGACCACGAGTCAGTGCTGCTCTGGGGATCAGCAGCACAGGAGTGAGCAAAATACGCAATGCCGGTGCCACACCAAACAATGTGGGAGCAGTGGCATGGCAAACAGTAAACAAATAGGGTGTAAAAATACAATACAGTGCTAAGTAATGAGTGCGCTGAAGAAACCTCGAGCAGGGTAAGGGAATAGCGAGTGATGGGAGATCAATTTTCAGTTCTGTGGCTATAGAAGTCATCTACAGTGAAGGGACATTTTATCAAAAAACTGAAGTTAGGCGGTAAAACCAGGTGAAGCTTTTCAGGAAAATATTTCAGGCAGAGAAAAATAACAACCACAAAGACAACTGGGGGGAACACATAAGGCAGGTAGACAGGCATATAAGCTCATCATGAAAACAGAACTTTTAATATTCCCTCGATTTACCCATCTCCTCCAGACAGGATATCCATCCGGATTTTCAAGCAAGAAAGCACACTACCCATATTCCATTCATTACTAAATCCTATACAATTTATTTCTCTGAAAATTCTGCTTTATTTTACCTAGTTAGACATTTCCCGCTACCAGCAACCACCTCTCTGCCTCTCACTCTGCCTGTCTTCCTCCAGGAGTTGCCCCAATATAGCATTCATGTCTTCTAGGTAGGGGTCTCTCCTGGTTTCCTCCATCAGATTGCACTTAACTCATAGCCGCCCAGCTATCTCCTAAAATATAAAATGACAGTTGTAGTCACAGATTTAGTGATATCTGCTTTTGACTCTTGGTGCTCGCTCAGGGTAAGATGTTACCTATCTGGTCAGGAGAGAGTCAGTCCTTGGAGGCATTTCTATGGTGAAAATCAGAATAAAGGGAAGAGGCGTCAGGAATTTACAGCTGAGTTACATGCAGTTGGTTATTGGTCCTGTCCTTCCGAGGGGTGGACAGCTGCTGGATTTGGGTATAAGGCCAAGTAGAATGCGAGGGGGAGGGGCCTACGTTCAGAACATGGGATTTGATCGTGGCTCAGCTCCTGTCCTTTTAATGAAGTGGAGGTTGCTGAAGGAAACAATTTCTTCCACCAGGAATACATCCTATAATAAGCAGACAGGCATCTATTAACCCCTAACAGTGGATGTGACCAATACCTACCACCCTGACTTGGGTTGATTTTCTTTTCAGGGGCCAGACATGAGGTGAGCACACACAGCCACACACAGCTCCGAATCGCCATCAAGTGTTCAAGTTGACTTGCAGAGAAATGGGATGATGACTTTATAATAGCTAGTAGAGTTTCTGATTTAATGCAGCTGCTAGAAATTATCAAGGATCCATTGAAAGCTTCCCAGTCACTTATAATAACAGGATAATAAATCATCCCAGCACTTCCCGGCACTTAGGATTCTGTTAGAAACATAGGACCTGGTTTGGCAGCTCCTCTCGGGTTGTTTATTTATTTATTTAATTACCTTTTAAAGTTCAAGAAAAAAAAGCCGTGCTCTCGCTTTGCTGCCAATTATGTGAATAAGCAGTAGCGTCTCCGCGGAATTCCTTATTTCAAAAGGGAGTAGGCAGAGGAGAGGCAGAGCCTTCAGATGAAGCCACCTAAGCTTTTGAAAGGTCCCTTGTTTGGAGAGTAAAGTAGTTCGTGGCGGAAAGCACTAGATATTGACTCCAAAGGAGTCACGAAGTCACACATTCACGTCTCTTCCACTTGCTCTTCTCCTCCCACCCGGGTGACACTGCACCAGTGTCTCAGTATCTACGGGCTTTAATTCTCTTATTTATAGAAGTGGGATTATCATCTCTCACCATTATGTATTTTCAAGGCAGTCGGTATGTCTAATAAAATAATAAATGCGGAAGAGCTTTATAAATTGCCGGGCGCGCTGGGTGTTAGTTATTTTTGTTTATGAGGCTTGCTCTCAGTCCTGGCTGGAAACGCTTATTGCAGACGGGAGCCCTGATTGCTAAGCTATTTACAGCTGCTTTGTTCCCCCTGCCCTAGGCGCCCGAGGAAGATCTATCTCTCTCTGCTGGGTCTCCCAGCCAAATTCTCAACTGTGTCAATAACAACTAAATAATACCCCAAATACCCAGAATTTGGAACTAGGCCAACTTCCTTGCAGATTTAGCTCATAGATAGCTATCTATTTGTACTGCATTTACCAAGTCACAAGAAACAATGCAGCGCACTCACTGTAGGTGAAGTCACACACTCACGCTCACGTGGCCATGTATTTTTAAATTCTTATAAATACACTTTGGCAGAACCTATACCATCTAGTCCTTGGAATGTAAATATAAAGAGGAGATGTAGGAGCCGTGGAGCTGCTGTTCCCAACAACAGCCTGCGGACAGAATAACACAGAGCGTGCATGCGTCTTCGGTGACCCACCTAATCTATGAACTTGTTAAAAGAGGGAGCAAGTTCAATATTTTTAATTCAGTTCAAAAAAAGTATTTCTAAAAATGCCTCTCTACTTCTTCGAGCTATAATGAATAGAAAGGCATATGGCCCAGGTTCTTGCCCTGGAGGAGCTTATAATCTCATTAAGATGATACCTGATTGATTAGGAGCTAAAACGGGCCAGAGCACACATGGGGGTCCTCGTGGAAAACGTTGGGGGCTGAGTTCAGAATGTGTTATGGACTTGGAAAGATTCAGAGGAAACAGCAGGAATGGAGAGGTGGCTTTGGCAGCCTGGCGGAGGCAGGAATGAATGCTGGCTGCGTGCGGGAGTGCTAGGACGCCTTTGGCAGATAGTGGCGTCACATTCTGGGCAGGGCCCGTACAAAGCAATGTCGGTAGTTGACAACAATGAGTGGTCGGGTGGGAGATAAAAGCAGGAAAATAGTTTGGTCCAAGTTTGGAAAGACTTCCAAAGAGTGTGGCCTTTATCCACTAATAAGCAACAACTGATCAGATTTTCATTAAAAGAGTTACTTTGATGTCACAGTGGAGAGAGGAGGTTGGTCGCAAGGAGACCAAGGAGGAAGCCTTTGCCGTTGAGGAGCCTTAAAATGACAAGAGTTTAGAATAAACCAGCTGCACAGCAGGGACAACACTGTTGCAAAGTAGGTACTCGTTGCGTTGTGGTTGTAATCCAGAGAGGTTCCTTTAAATAGGTTATAAAGTGAGTAGTGCCCCCTGGGGGTGTGCAGCTTGTGGCTCTGAAGAAGGTAATAATAAAGTTATTTCTGAGATTAAATTAAAGCTTTTGTAACTAAGGAGATATTTGGGGTGAGAAACAAGGGGTCCAGGCCTGGAATCTTTGTTCTTTATGTGATCTCCCTTGGAGACCTCATCTTTTCTACTGTTGTAACTATTATTATATGACTCAAGTTATATTTGACTCAAATTTTATATACATCCATAATTATAGATATTAATTTTTCTTTCTATTTATATCATCTATTTATCTATCTATCATCTATCTACCATCATATCTTTCACAGAATTCCAGAATTGAATATTTTTCTGCTTATTTACCCTCTTCATTTGGATTCCAATTTGACACCTCAAACGTGACGTGTCCAAACCCAAACTGCTTGTTTTTTCCATTTCAAACCTGTGCCTCCGCCCACATGTTTCACATCTCAGTAAATGTCAGCTTAGCCTTTTCCCTTGTTCAGGGTCAAAACTTTGGGATTACCCTTGGCTCCTGTCGTCCCCTCACACCTCACACCCAATTCACCAGCACCCCGCCAGGCCTACCTCCAGGGTGCCATCGAGCCCCATCCTGACCACCCTCGCTGATGCCAGCCTTCCCTAACCCACTCCCTCCCATCCCTAGGTCCCTAGGACAGCCTCCAGGTGCTCCCCTGCCTCCCTGCTCTGTGTCACACAGTAGGTTCTCAGAAGAGCAGCAGGAATAACCTCTTTAGGACAGGACAGACCATGTCTCTCCTTTGCCCCAAACCCTCCACTGACCGCATCTCACCCCAGGTGCAGAGCCCTGGATGCTCTGGCCCTTTCCCCCCTCTGACCTCTTCTCTTGCCGCACAAACCCAGGTTCAGCCGCACTGCTCTTCCTACAGACACCCCACGACCACTCTCTTAGGTGGTTTCCATTCCCAGGCCGTGTCAGCTTCTCAGTGTCACCTTCACCGACTGTGAGACCTGCCTCTTGTTTTGCCGCCTTTCCCAGGCTTATTTTTCTGGAGCAGGTTGCCACCCAGAATCCTGTGTTTTCCTTTACGTATTTATCAGAAAATGCATCATTGTCTCTTCCACTAAAACAAATGCCTGCTTAGAAGCCCCAGCGCTCAGGAAGCGGGGGGCCTGGGCAGGTAGGCTCCTTAGGCCGCAGGATGTGAGTGACATCTGAGGCCACTCCAAGGGTGTTTAATGAGGAAAAGCTTAAGGAAGCTTAAATAAACTAGTATTTAAGAGAAGTGGGGAGGAAAGGAAGTGGGTGGGTAGGAGAGGGGGGATTACAAAGATAGGGGGAGAGCCAGTTACTCAGAATGAAAGAGTGAAGGGTTTTGAAACAAGATTCAGCCGTTTTGTCAAATGTCAGTAAGGTAAACACTGCGCCCTGAGCCTGGATTTGGGGACGGTGTTGCCGCCCTCAAGGAATTTTGAATTTTGTTTCAGCTGAGCAATGAAAGCAGCAGCCTCATTACAGAGCCTTGAGAGGGCAGCAGAAATACAGGAATGTGGGTGGAAATGCAACTCGGTGGACGGACAAAGGAAAACAAGTTGGACAGTTGGACGCTGAGTACAGAACAGACATGTGATCAAACAGGATATTTCTTGAAGTCCCACCAACCTCCAGCTATGATCCAAAAGTAAGAAACGAAAGCCAGAGATAGGTCTTCATTGTAGAATCAAAAATGGGCAGGCAATATCAGCAAAAAACTGCCTTTACTTTCTTAATTATCAGTTTATATTAAGTTCCTGCTAGAGAAATTAAAGTTTGCATTTTATGTTATTATTACAAATATTATATTAATAATAGTTTGACATCTTTAATCTACTCAACTAGAAATTACTTGTTGCCCCTAGAAAAAAATAGTTCTAGGAGTGAGAACAAAGCAGGTGGGTTTTATAGGCTCTAAGTATTTCTTATTTTCTTAAAGAAACATAAGCCCTGTGTATTTATTACTGGTAAGTACCTTGTAATAAAGTGTTAGCAAAAAATGCACTTGAAGTTCTTCTAGCAAATTTAATTTTTAAGTGCATAATATAATCAGACAATTGACTCTAAAAACAAGCAGATGTATGTTTCCATCTCTAAACTCCCCTGGTTGTGTTTGGCTCATCTCTGCTCATTTCACAGGCAGGAGATAATTTGGTGAATCACACATCCTCACCAAATAATTTGGTGGAATTCACATCCAAATTCCATTTGGAACTGAAAAAAAATAAATAAAGAAATACAGGGCCAAGGTTTTCCCTTTAATTTCTCTAGAATTTTCTTATTCCTGTGGGCTAGGAGAAGAAGTCTGCTGTAAATGTTGAGGTCCGCAGGGGGGCTATTGTTCCATAAGCAAATATTAGGCACTTATTTCTGGATGCATAAGAAGTTGAAAACGTATTGGTTTGTAAAGTGCGTGCGTGGGGTCCATCTCAGCCGTAGGACAGGCGCGATGCCGTGATGATTAGGGAAGGTCCTTGAGGCCTCGTAGTGTGATGTCCTGATGCCTACAAGCCACGCGGTGGTTATGGCAAAGCCAGAGGTGACGGGGTGGGCCCTGTGCCTGAGTCCTATCTGGATTAGCAGGTGAAGGAGGCAAGCTATAGAAGATTTATAGTTGTAATTACATAGATAGTCGCTATATCTGAGGACAGAAGGGCTGGACAGAATCGCAGAGGAGTCTCTGGGGGCAGGGGGGAGGGAAGGTGGGCTGTGGGAAAGGGCCTCGCTCACCTGGGGTGGGAACGTGGGTTTGAAACAGGAACGCAAAGAGGAACGCAGAATCGGGACAATACACTAAAGAAAGTCATCAAGTCATCGGGGAAGCGAACAAGACAAAAAGAAAGGAACCCAGAAGAAATATAAAAACAACCAGACATCCACCAACGAAATGTAAATAAGCACGCGCCCATCAAAAACTACTTTTCATTTAAACGGACAGAATGCTCCAATCGAAAGACATCAGGGGCTAAGTGGATAAAAACAAATAAACTAAAACACATGCATATGCTGACTACAGGAGACTCACTTCAGATCTGAAGAGACACACACAATGAAACTCAAGGGATGGAAGAGATTTTCCATGAAAATGGGCAAAAAAGAAGGTTGAGGTTGTGTTACTTACATTAGATAAAACAGGCTTTAGACAAAGGCTGTAACAATAGACAAAGATGATAATTACATAATGATAAAGGGATTATTCTAAGACCATATAACACCTGTAAACATCTATGCACCCAACGTAGGAGCAACTGAATATATAAAGCAAATATTAACACGTACAGTATCACGGAAGAGACTGGCAGGATTACAATAATAGTAAGGACTTGATCTCCCCACTTACATCAATGGATAGATCATCCAGACAGAAAGTCAACAAGGAACCATAGCCTTAGACAAAGCATTAGATCAAATTAACCTATTAGATATACGCAGAGCATTCCATCCAAAAAAAGCAGATTACACATGCTCCTCAAGTGCACATGGAACGTTCTTCAGGACAGATCACGTTAGGCCACATAACAAGACTCAATAAATTTAAGAAGGTAGAAATCATATCAAGCATCTTTTCCAGCCACAACAGTATAAAACTAGAAATCGATTACAAGAAGGAAACTGGAAAAATCTCAAGTATGTGGAGGCTAAACTACATGCTACTAAACAACCAATGGCTCAGTGAAGAAACTAAAGATGAAATTTGAAAAAATAGCTTGAGTCGAATGAAAATGGAAACACAATGTTCCAAAATCTCTGGGACACAGCAAAAGCAGTACTAATTGGAAATTTTATAGCAATACAGATTTATCGCAAGAAACAAGAAAAATCTCAAGTAAAAAAATCTAACATTACAACTGAAAGAACTAGAAAAACGAAAGATAAACAAGGGCCAAAGTTAGTAGAAGAAAGAAAATACTAAAGTTCAGAACATAAATAAATAAAACAGAGGCTAAAAAAATAGAAATGATCAATAAAGCTAAGAGCTTTTGTAAAGATAAACAATTTTGATAAACTTTTAACCACACTCATGGAGAGAGAGAGAGAAAAGAGAGAGAGGGAGAGAGAGAGGGAGAAAGGGAGAGAGATTCCCCAAATAAGTAAAATCAGAAATGCAAAAAGTTACAAACAAAACTGCAGAAATATAAAGGGTCATGAGAGAATGCTATGAACAATTATATATCAACACATCGGATGACTGCAAAGAAATGGATACCTTCCTAGAAACAATCTTCCTAGAATGAACCAGGAAGAAATAGAAAATCTGAACAGGCTGATGACTGGTAATGAAATTAAATCAGTAGTCAAAATGCTCCTAACAAGAGAAGTCCAGGACCAGACAGCTTCAGCGATCTATTCTACCAAATATTTTAAAAAGAATTAATATTTATTCTTTCAAACTACAGTCATGGGCCACATAACAACATCTCAGTGAACAATAGCATAAGCAACAGTGGTCCCATAAGATGATAACGGGGCTGAAAATTCTCTGTTGCCTCAAGACGTCATAACCATGATCAGTTCATGACACAAAGCATTTCTCACATGTTTGTGGTGATGCTGATGCAGACAAACCTACTGTGCTGCCAGTTGCAAAAGCACAGCATATAGAATCATGTATAATACATAATACTTGATAACGATAATAAACAGTGATATTACTGGCTTGTGTATTTACTATACTTTTAAATCATTATTTGAGAGTGTACTTTTTCTACTAATAAGAAAATTTGCTATAAAACAGTGTGCTGTGTACTTCCAGTAGTGGCCTCACCCACCTCACGTTTACTGCATCCCTTTATTGCATCCTTTCCTATTGTACTTTATTTCATCTCGTGTGTTTGGTATAATATCAAGCCATACAGGCTTGTAGCCTAGGAGGACCGGCCATACCGTACAGTGTAATATGTAGTAGGCTATACCATCTACATTTGTGTATGCACAGTTTATGATGTTTGCACAGTGATGGAATTGCCTCCTGACATATTTCTCAGAATGTATCCCAACTGTTATGTGGCCTATGGCTATATTACCAAAAATTGAAGAGGAAAGAATGCCTACAACACACACACACAACTACAAATAAAGAAAATTACAGGCCAATATCCCTGATGAGCTTAGATACAAAAAAATTTAACAAAATATTAGCAAACTAAATTCAACAATACCTTTAAAAGATCCATATACCAAGATCCAGTATGATTTATGCTCACTATCTGCAAATCATTCAATGTGACACACAACATTGACAAAACAAAAATAAAAATCATATGACCTTCTCAATAAATGCAGAAAAAGCATTTGATGAAATTCAACTTCCATTTATACTACAAACTCTCAATAAAGTAGGTATAGAGGGAGCACGCCTCCACATAATAAAGACCATATGTAGCAAACCCACAGCTAACATTATACACAACATGAAAAGATGAAAGCTGTTTGTCGAAGATCAGGAACAAGACAAGGATTCCCACACTCACCGCTTTTATTCAAAACAACATTGAAAGTCTTGCCCACAGGTATTAGACCAGAAAAAGAAATAAATGGCATCCAAACTGGAAAGAAAGAAAGAAGTAAAACTGTGACAATTTGCAGATGACATGATACTATATATATAAAACCCTAAAGACTACACCAAAAACCTATTAAAATAATAAATAAATTCAGTAAAGTTGTGGGATACAAAATTAATATACAGAAATCTGTTACATTTCTATGCACTAATAACAAACTATCAGAAAGAGAAATTAAGAAGAGCCCCGTTTACAATTGCATAAATAAAAATAGCAAGGAATAACTTTAACCAAGAAGGTAAAAGACTTGTACTCTGAATATTATAAGACATTGATGTAAGAAGTAGAAGACTACAGAAATAAATGAAAGATATACTGAGCTCATGGATAGGAATAATTAGTATTGTTAAAATGTCCATACTGCACAAAGCAATCTATAGATCAATGTAATCTCTGTTAAAATACTAATGGCATTCTTCTCAGGGCCAGAACAAATCATCCTAAAGGCTGTATGGAAACACTAAGTACCCTGAATATCCCAAGCAAGCTTGAGAAAGAAGAACAGAGCTGGAAGAAACGTGCTCCCTGATGTCAAACTATATTACAAGCTATAGTAATCAAAACAGCACGGTACTGGCACAAAAACAGATCCATAGTTCATTGGAACAGCAGAGAGAGCCCAGAAACAAACCCACGCCTATATGGTCAATTAATCTACAATAAAGGAGGAAAGAATGTACAGCGGGAAAGCACTTTTTTTTCAATAAATTGTTGGGAAGCTGGGCAGCTACATGCAAAAAACTGAAACTGAACCACTTTCTTAATGCCCTATACAAAACAATAAACCCCAAATTGATTAAAGACTTAAATGTAAGACTTGAAACTAGAAAACTCTTAGAAGAAAACATAAGCAGTAAACTCTTTAACACCAGTATTACCAATATCTTTTAAACTATGTCTCCCCAGGGAAGGGGAACAAAAGCAAAAGTAAACACATTTTTATTTGTTTAGTTTGACTACATTAAACAAAAAAGCTTTTGCACGACAAAGGAAACCATCAGAACGGTAGCCTACTGAATGAGAGAAGATTTTACAATTGACTATCCAATAAGAGGTTAACGTCCAAAATATGTAAAGAATTCATGCAACTCAACATCAAAGACAAATCTCATCCGAAAAAATGAACAAGGACCGGAATAAACATTTCTCCAAAGAAGACATGCACATGGCCAACTGACACATAAAAAGTTACCAACCTCATTAATCACCAGGGAAATGCCCACCGAACCCACAATGAGATGCCACTCTCACCTGTCTGAATGGCTCTTATCGAAAAGACAGCGAACAAGTGTTGGTGAGGGTGTGGAGAGGGAAGGGAGCCCTCATGCACTGGGGGGGGATTAAGATTGGCGCCATCACTGTAGAAAACAGTGTGGAGGTTCATCAAAAAATTAAAACTAGGCCTGCCGTACAAGCCCCCATTTCCATTTTGGGGTACGTGTCTGAAGAAATCCAAAACACTAATTCAAAAAGATATACCCACCCGTAGGTCTGTGGCAGCGTTATCTACCACAGCCAGGTATGGAGGCCACCTAGGTGTTCACAGTGGATAAGTGGGTAAAGAAGTTGTGATACAGACACATACACATACACGTGGGCGTATTACTTGGCCATAAAAATGATTGAAATCTTGTCATTTGCAATAACATGCATGGACCTAGAGGGCAGTAAACTAAGTGAAATAAGTCAGACAAAGACAAATATATGATCTCACATGTATGTAGAATTTAAAGAGCTAAACAAATGAACAGACTAAACAAAACAGAAAGAGACACATAGATACAGAAAATAAACTGGCGGTGGCCAGACGGGAGGGGGGAGCAGGAGAATGGGGGAAACAGTTGAAGGGAACTAAAAAGTGCAAACTTCCAATTTAAAATAAATAGTCCTGAGCATGCAATGTACAGAATAGGGAATATAGTCAATAATATCGCAATAACTTTGTACGGGGACAGATGGGTACTAGCTTATCATGGTGATCGCTTTGTAAGGTGTATAAATGTCGAATTACTGTGTTGTACACCTGAAACTAATATAATATTGTATGTCAACTATATTTTTTAAAAGAGAGAGTAAAATAGGAGAGAAGAAAAGGCATAGGGCTTAAGAAAAAACAAAATGTGTTATAGCTACTCATGTCTAAGGGACAATGGTGCAGAGGGAAAGTTATCCCGAACTTGGAGGCAAGAAAGCTGGGTTTGGACAAGTCACTTCAGCACGCTGGATTCAATTCTTCCTCCAGAATATGAGGGCTTTGGACACCTGGCAATCCCTTAAACTCTGTCCAATTTTAATAATCTCTTTCTGATATTTGCAGGCTGAGAGTAAAAATCCAGGCTTTGATTACCTTATTAAACTCAAATATTTTCACTTTTTAAAGAATCTGCTCCACTCCAAAGGTCAGCTTTACTAAACCATCCACCGTAAGCCCAGAATCAGGCAGCTCAGCTGGCCCCCCTCGGGTGGGCTACACGCTGGGGTTTTCTTGGTCCCCTGGGACCCTTGTAAGTCCCAGAGCTGACATCCCTCTCTGACACCTTGGCTTATTTGCATAACAGTTACATACATGGGGAAGGCCGCTGATTGGAGCACGGCTTCCGAATTATAACTCCTGGAATGAAGCGGCCTTAGCTGCTGGTGCCCAGCCTTCCATCGCCACAGGGGAAGCGGCGCCCACTCCCCTCCAGCCTTGAAACTTCCTTGCCCAAGAAACAGAGACAGGCCCGCATTTCTCCGGGGGGAAGTCCCTGTCCAGCCCCTGCCCAGCGGCCTTTGGCAAGCAGGGTGGCAGAGGCTCTCCGAGCACCACCGCTTTGAAGTATAAGCAGAGCCAGGCCTGGCACCAGAACCAGTGCTGGGTCGATGCCTTCTGGGCTCGGGCCAGGCGTGCTACAAGCTGGACCAGGTTTTTATTTTAACACAAGTCACTTAGTTAGTTAAGACGGGAATTTTAAGTTGTCACTGTGCCCGGCCTTGCTCTCGGCACAGGCCTCCTGACGTGCAACAGGCACAGTGTGGCCCAGGCAGTGCCGTCAGGTGAGCAGGGGTTCGGGCTCCGAACTGGGGGTTCTCCTTGCTCCTCAGGCTGCCTGCTGTCCTGTCTTATTAACGCGTCGGCTCCTGGGGAGCAGAGACCCTGCCTCCTTCTCCTGGCACCTCATGCCTGAACCATAGCTGGAGATCTCAAGCATTTGGAGAGCAAGGCTTGGGTGCTGTATTTTTTTCTTCCTAGTCTCCCTTGCAGCCCAGCTAAGTTCTATAGTTATGTCATGTTCCACAAAGCACCATAAATTATCTACATATATTTTTATGAAATGTCTTGGTTAATAAAATTATATAGGTTTCAAGTGTAAAATTCTATAATACATAGTCTGTACATCGCATTGTGTGTTTACCACCCAAAGTCAAATTTCCTTCATATTAACCATATATTTTACCCACTTTACGCTTTACTACCCCCTCCCCATCCTTCCCTTTCCCTCTGGGAACCACAATACTCTCGTCTGTGCCTGTGAGTTTTCCTTTGTTTGTCCTGTTCGCTCATTTGCTGCTTTCAGCCTTATCTCCCACATGCCAGTGGAATCATACGGTTCTTGACTTCTTTTGCTTAGCATGATATGCTTAAGGTCTATCCATATTGTGGCAAATGGCAGTATTTCACCTTCTTTATGGCTGGGTAGTGCACCATTGTATATACATATCACATTTTTATCTAATCATCTATCAAAGGAAACTTTTTAAACAAATATTTATATTGATTTTTAGAGAGAAAGAAAGGGAGAGGGAAAGAGAGGGAGAGAAACATGGATGTGAGAGCAGAATATTGATCAGCTGCCTCCTGCATGCCCTGTGCCAGGGATCAAGGCCGCAACCCGGGCACATGCCCTAACCAGGAATGGAACCCGCAGCCTTTCAGTGCACAGGATGATGCCCACCCACTGAGCCACACCGCAGGGCTATCAAAGGACACTGATTGTTTGCACATCTTGGCCACTGTGAATGATGAACATAGGGGTGCAGATATCTTTATAAATAAATGTTTTCAATTTTGGGGGGTAGATACTCAGAAGAGGGGGTTGCTGGGTCATATGGTAACTCTAGTCTTAATTTTTTGAGGAAGCTTTATACTATTTCCCATAGTGGCTGTACCAGTTTACACTCCCACCAGCAGGGAATGAGGCTCCCTTTTCTCCACAGCCTCTCCAACACTTGTCATCACCCGTCCTGCTGACAGCAGCCACTCTAACGGGTGTGAGGTGGCCTCTCACTGTGGTTTTGATCTGCATTTCCCTAATAGCTAGGGAAGGTGAGCATCTCTTCACATATCTGTTGGCCATTGGTGTGTCTTCTTGGGAGAGGTGTCTCTTCAGGTCCTCTGTTTATTTTTTAATTGTACTTGTTTTTTATTGTTGAGCTATTTGACTTCTTTATATATTTTGGATGTTGACCCCTTATCAGAGGCGTTGTTTGTAAATACTTCTCCCATTTGGTTGGTTGACTTTTTATTTTGTTCATGGTTTCTTTTGCTGTGCTGAAGATTTTTTGTTTGTTACAGCCCTGTTTACTTATTTATCTTTATTTTACTTCCCTTGCTTTGAGTTCAAATTTATAAAATCCTCTCTAAAACCAAGGTCCATAAGTTTAATACCTGTGTGTCCCGCCTACACATAACTATGTGTATTTCAAGGGCTAAGCCAAATATATTGATATTCTGTTACCATTCTATTGGTAAATTTGAAGAAAGGCAAAAGCAGAGATTAAAGAGGATTCTCAGTAATTATCATCTTAGTAAGTACTGCTGTGTGCCAGCCATTGTCTGATGTTTTAATCCATCAAATTTAGAATTATCTAGATTCCTTAGAAATTTCCTGGAGGTTCACAACTGTATATTGCAAATGAGGCCTCACCCAGGGCTAAGTTGCATAGAGATCTAAGACTTAAGGAAGCACTGCTCTTCCCGTGAGGCTTACACTTCACCTCTAAGGGACCCAAGGCAAGGCAAGGGGAGAAGACTGAGGGCCTCTTGCATATCCCCAGGTTCTTGTGTGATATGTAACCGTCTCCACCTGTAGCTTAGATCGACTGAGACACAAGCTAACAGAACGAGAACTGTTGTACTGAGCCCTTACTATTTTTCAGAAATGGAATCTTTAGAATTCTTATGGCTACTCTGTCATTATTCATTTATGATGCAAGTATCTCACAAGTATCACTTAAGACTTATGATGTAATCTCAATAAATATGATCTATTTCTCAGTGTGGGAACCTAGGGCAACAAAGATGTAACACTTATTGTTTAGTACACTAAGGAAGACATAAGTATTTATGAACTTATTTAATCTTAAAATATTTCTCAATAGGCATTGTTTGCCATTATTTACTTCTTTCAAAGAGAGGTAAGGAACATAATGGTTCTAAAATGTTAAGTAACTTGTCCAAGGCAAAGGAAGCAACCTGGGGAGCCAGAATAGGACCTCTGGTTCCCCGAGTGCATTGCTCCACGCTCTTCATCACTATATACACTGCCTTCCAACCTGCACAAGTGACCTGCTTAGGTTCCAACCAAAGGCCACTAATTGCCAATTGGACCCCAAACAGTGAACATTAGCCAGCTTTGAATATCACCTATTATCTCTGCCTACATTGGCTTGAAAACACTGCATGGCATTTATATCAAGAGTCTTGAGAGGCCAGTTAACTGCATCAAGTATCTAAGCCCTGTCACCTTGTGTCATTCTTGAATTTGAAGACAACTTCAGTTATCTATACTTTCTCACCTTCTCGACCCAGTGATGTTCTGTGTACCCTGCCAGCCACTCCCTCTGCTCGCCTTACCATTGCTCCCTTACACTGTGCATGGTGCATCCACCATAAAGCTATTTTTTTTTTTTCTTTTCATATCTTTATTGATTTCCAGAGAGAGGAAAGGAGAGGGAGAGAGAGAGACAGAAACATCAATGATGAGTCATTGATCAAGCCCACAACCGGGCATGTGCCCTGACCGGGAATCGAACCCCAGTCGCCTGGATCCCAGGTCGACGCTCAACCGCTGAGCCACACCTGGCCGGGCAAGGTGCATCCACTATAAACAAACTCTCCCACAGCTCAGCCTTGTTACAAGTATCTCTCCACCTCCCTGCCCCTTTTTCTTCCCGTGAAATGCCTGCTTCTTGCATCTCATCAAGAGAAAGTTGTTTACTTTAGTCTTCTCTACACACCATAATTTCATTACCTTCCATTTGCCCTTCAACACACATCATTTGACTTTCATTTTCACTCTTTTACTAAAACTTCCCTGCCACAGGATACCCATGACCTCCTACATTAGATTCCTATTGCTGTGAAACAAACTACAGAAAGTTAGCAACTCAAAACAACGCAAATTTGTTTTCCCGCAGTTCCTATGAATCGAGAGCCCTGTTACAGGTGAGCTGAGTCCTCTGCTAGGGCCACAGCCGACTGAAACCAAGGTGGGGGTTGGCTGGGGCTGTGGTGTTACCTGTGTCTTAGGGTGTTTTTACAAGCTCACTGGGTGTGGGAAGGGTCCCTTCCTCGTGGTTGGGGGATTGCAGTTCCTGTTTTCTTGCTGGCTGTTAGCAAGGCACCACTCTCAGCTCCTCTGCACGGTCACTCTTAGGTCCTTGCCATGTGGAAGAAACCTCTGTAGGCAGTTCACAGCACAGCTCTTGCTTCTTTAAGGCAAGCAGGAGACACTTCCCTTTCTAATCTTTGAAAGGGCTCACTTGAGTAGGTCTGGAGCATCCAGGATCATATCACATTTGATTAATTCAAAGCCATCTAGTTAAGGACACTAATTACATATGCAAGTATTGTTCAGACAAATAAATAATAGAATTGGGAAGTCATGTGTAGAATTAAGCTTATAACGATTATGTGTCTGTGCAGTTTTAGGAAGACTTTCTCCTACTTAATGGAAATTGAATTTTGGTTTAGGATTTGGAATACTGGAACGAGAGTGGGCAGTAGGGAGTTAATTATGATCAGGGAAAAATAAAGTCCAGTAAACTAAAACAGGAAGTTCCCCACAGATTTCACGACTCTCTGGAGGCAAATTAAGCAAATCTACTGAAGATGTAGAAAGAATTCCGATAATGAGTCTTGTAAAATTTGAAGCTCTTAAGCTCCATCTAATGAATAACCTTGCAGGTTATACAAACCAGCACCTACAAGTAATGAGCCAAAAATGAGCCTAGGAAACCATGTGAAAATTAGAAAGAGCTTAGGATTTCGAGGTAGGTTCCCGAATCTTCCTTTTCTAATTGTCCGCATGGTTCATCCACACTCATTCATCGTCTCACTCTTTGATTTATTCTTTTGACACCACTTTATGCCAACTAATGTCCTAGGCAGTGGGCAACGTCCTGATGATCTAGAACTGACCCCTGTCCTCTAGGACTTACTCTCCTGGTTCTAAGACTGGTTAGTAAATAAGAAATGAGAGCACACCAAGAGGCCTATGAGAGGAAAATTAGAGAATTCTTTGAATACACAGTTTTTATTGGGGAGAGGAGCAAAGGTGGGCACTCAGGAAAGGGTGACCTCTGTACTGATACCCAGAGGAGCCGGGCGACGATGAAGCATGAGGAAAGGCAGCTTTCAAGGCAGAGGTGGGAACACAGACACAGGCCCAGCGGTCCTCGCGTGCATCTGGAACCGTGGTTGCATGTGGCTGGAAATAGAGTAATTGGGGCTGAAAGCAGGGCTGGGCCCTCGGTCAGGATGCAGAGGTACGCAGGCCTGGTTTGGAAGGAATCTCGTGTGCTGGGAAGTTTGGGTCAATTCTGAAAACAAGGTTTAGAGCTGGGGTGGGGTAACACAATCAGATCTGGGCTGTCAAAGGATTGCTCTAGCCTCAGTTTAGAGAATGAACTTTAGGGGCACAGGAGCTAGAGTTAAGGCAGTGGTCATGCAGTGGGTGTGCAGAGTGTTAAGTGATTTAAAGACACGTAGGCAAATTATTGGATTAAGAATGGGAATCTACTAACAACTTACTTTACAGGTTTGTTGCAGAACTTAAATTAGACAACGATTTGAAATTGCCGTGTGATTAATAATGTGCTGCTAGTTATTGTTGTCAACAAAGCAGGAAATGGGATTTTTCTCCCAAGCAGCCTAAATAATAAGGCAAAGATACCTTTGAAAAAAATCCTCTCTCTTTGTATCAGGAAAGTTTTGATGGGAGAAAGAAACAAGGTCCCCGGGGTGAGTGAGGGTGCCCGCGGCTCCGCTGTGTGCGTGGCCCCCTGGCTGGTCAGGTCTCTGCTCCCCTCCTCTTCTGTTTTAACCTCCGGGTAAAATGGCAACTTTATTAATATTAATACACTTGCATAAAGTGCTCATTTACTCCATCATTTTCCTAATTAGCTCTATTGAATTGTGAGGCTCATCTGCATGAGTAATGAATCTCTATATGCCTTTTCTAGTCTGTCTCATCTCTGCCAAGCACGGCACAGAAAAGAAGACGCATCTGAAATTCTCAGATCATCTTGGAGAAAGACAGGCCGCTCTGAGAAGATGGTAAAGGCATCGAGAAGGTCCATTAATTAAACCTGGGCAGAAGTTGGGAGGACTAGTCTACCTTTCGTTTAGAATAAATGAAACGAAGTATTTGCTGTAGGTTTTACGAGCTCTGTCCCTTCCTCTTGGAAAGTACTAATGAATCCAGGCTTCTCTCTAGTGTGACACAGTTTCATTCATCTGCTAGTGGCCCAGGGCAGAGACTAAAGGCAATGCGGGGAGGTCAAGAATAGTAGGTTTATTTGATCAAAGATTAAAATAAATTTATGCTTCTTTGATTCTCTGGACTAATTATCTCAATTGGCTTGAAAATGGAAGTATTCATGAAACTGACAAAATTTAATGTCAAAAATATTTAAAGAACTCAGTAAGTCAATGAGAAGAGCAGAGCAAACCAAGAGAAAAATGGACAAAAATAAATGAACAGGCGTACCAGGGTGTGGGAAGCACCTGGAAAGAGGTGTTCCACAGATCCTAAGTGAAGATTACATTTACCTCGCATTTTACGCAGATTCAATCGGCAAACATTAAAATGCCTGATACTGCTAAGAACTGAGAAGCTCTGTCCCTTCAGGGCCGTTAGACATTGCTGGTGGGAGCACAGAGCACAGGCTGATGCTTTGTTAAGCAGTTTGGCAATACCTTCTATAAGTAAACATCCCAAACTCTGCAACCCAGGAATTTCATTCCTCAGTATCTATGTTTTTAGCAACCTGTGCATTCAATTTTAATACCAATCAGCATAAAAATGGGCAAATCAACTGAGTTATATTCACAAATTGGAGTAATAGACAGCATTCAAGCAAATAAACAAAAGCAAAGCACAAAAAATGCCGGTGATCTTAGAAATACAAGTGAAAAAAATCCCTAAAATTACATAGATCAGACCGCATGCCCTTTTTATGGAGATAAAAATCAACAAAACAAAAAAGTGATTTTAATGAGATTGTACAAACTGTGATGAAATTGTACAAAAAAGGAAAGCTTGACATGAGCATGGAATTCTGGATGATGGTCGCCTGGAGGCAGGAAGGAGGCAGGAAGAGGTGTTAGGGAGGGACCACGTGGTCAGGATGGGGGCTGATGCCAAGTCTTTGCTTTTGTGTCCTTTGGAGGTTTTGTGTATCTGTTCACTTAAAATAAAACGAGGTAGGTCACACATAGAATACTGACTAGAGTGTATCCTGGACCAATGGTTGTAAATAATCTGAGTCTGTGCATCTGAGGTTCATTTGGATAAATAAATAAATAAATAAATAAATCTTCAGTAAAATACCTTTTACTCATATGGTTGATTTTTTAATTTTAAACAATCCTCCCACTCTATCATTAATTTCTGTGGTTCTCTATCAAAAGTATTTATTTTATCATTCCGGGATAATTTTCCTTCTGTACCAGGCTGCAGCAAGAAAGGGAAGGCAGAAAGAGAAATGGTACAGGGTGTGTGAGGAGTGGAATGGCTGAGCTTAGTGAATCTTGAGATGTGGGCAAAGCGCCTGGCACTTTTGTGTGGTGATCCAGGGGCTGGTGAGGGGAAAGCTCAGGTCAGATGAATGCCCATGCCAGTCAAGGAGTCACAGTGTGATTACTGATGGGTTAGGTGATTCCAGAAAGACCTTGTCCCTAGGACAGAGTCCCAGGCACAGCTTCCCCGGGGGGGATGGTTAGGGGGATGTCGAGCCCCAGCACTTACTTTCAAGCCCTAACTCACTGCAAAGAAATGCTCTCGTGGCACTTACCTCGGGCATCTCCTCTCTGATCAGCTGTACTAATAACAACACTTTACATCTGTATAATCCTGTGTGCAGCCCACTCAGTTCTCACGGCACCTTCAGTAGAAAGCGCAGGGGTTCTGTTTTCTCATCGCAATAGGAGAGAACTGAGGTCTAGAGAGACTTCATGGAGGCCACATAGAAATGAGAATTCCAGTCATGGGCCTGCCATGTCCTTTCCAAGATGCCATCCAGAGAGGAAGGGGCTGAGTGGGAACAGAGAGTTCAGACTAATATTTATTGAATGCCCATGTCAGTACATTGCAATCTTTATCTCATTTAATGTTTACAATACCCCCGGGAGGAAGGAACTGTCTTTATCTCTCGGGGAAGGATAAGAAAATAGGAAATTCAGAGAATTCAAGTTATCCGCTGTGTGACCGAAAGCAAGTAGCTCAAGCTCTCTAAAGCTGGAGTCCTTATCTAAGAAATAAAGATTACAATAGAAACCTCCAGGAGTTACTGAGAGGATTAATGAGATAAAGTAGCTAATGTGTTTACTTTAAAAAAATAAATTGCACCAAGCTTATAAATGGTGGAAGTAGGATGGAACCCCCAGGTTTAGGGTCCCAAGTCCTGCTATTTCCACTGAAGACATGTGACTGGAGAGGGGAATCCAAGCAGCTAATGCAGACAAGCCAGGCTTGACCAGCTTGGCAAAGCACAGCTACATACCAATCCTGAGACCCACCACCCGAGGGAGTGCCATGGAAAAAAGTCCACAATTAATTTTCACCAGATGCCCTCATTCATGCCAGCCGGAGATCTACATCAAAGCATCTCTCCACTCCTGGCTAGTCCTAGAACCACCAACGGAAAATCTTTTGACTGGAAATAGACCAGGACATCGATTTTTATCCTGCACCTGCATTAAAGAGCAGGAATGATGTTAGATTATCAGTGGCATTTTCTCAGTGAAGAGATTGCCTGGATCATATTTATATTCATTTTCATAAATGCAATATACAAACCACTAATAGGACAAAATCTACTAATTAAATTTCACTCAATAGCGCATTCTTCACCTTAGCTTAGCAGTGTCCTTGTGCGTTTCTGCGGATATAGTGCTAATAATGTCTAATTTAGCTTATAAATGGTGCTTATCATTAAATCTGAAGCATTAACAAGCATCAGTGACTCCAAAGTGACAGCATAGTAAATAATTTGAGAGGGATCTACACTGTGGACTTATTTTTGCTTAATTTAATTTAACTTATTTATTAAAAATTAAGCATATGGATTTGGAAGGCAGCCCAATCTTTAGACATATGCCTAAAATAGGAGATACAGAAACAACGCCAACCTGAGGCTCATGCCTCTGAAGAGAAAGCTCTCACCATCTACCCAAGATTGATTTCTGATGACTCTTTCCTTTGTAGTTTACCTTGAGGGTTAAGACCTCTGGGTTAAGTGAATTATTTGGAAAATGTTCATACATTTCATATTCGTATTTGGAAAAGGATTCTAATCTTTATATTGGCAGCACTATGTGTATAAAGGGCTTCAGTGTTTACAATATGCTTGTGAGAGTTTGGGGAGAACCTGGCGTATATTAGTCAAGAGAAAATACGTTTTGAACTATACTGTGACAATTGATGTCATTAAACCCTTAAAGGGTAGGTCAACATTATCATAGTCTTCCCATTGTATTGACAAGGAAAGTAAGACTCAGGGAGGGCATGCTATCTCCTCAGTATTGACTAAACAAGGGAGAGAAGAGCTATGATTAAACTCCTATCAGCCTCAGAGGCTTGCCTTGAAATGCCTCCCAAACCTGCTATCCCCAGAGTTTAGGCATCTGCTCGCCTGTCCCTTCCTCTAGTCACCTAAACACCTCTCTCTCCATTTGAACTTATTGGCCTAATTTCACTTCCTTTTTCACTTACTTATTCCAGGGAAAAGTTATCAAACTCCTATCGATGCCTAGCAGTGTTTTAAGCATCAGGGATACAGGACAGAACAGAGACAAAAGCTCCCTGTCCTCATGGGGTTTATGTTCTGGGGGGGCAGGCAGGCAGCGAGCAAAACAGACGTGTACACATTTGGCGTCTTTGGAGGTGCTAATTGAGGGGGGGGAGCAGGGGGAGGGGATAAATAGGATGTGCTGGAGGGAGGGTGTGGCTGTGATGAAAGGGAGATGCCACAGACAGATTTAAAACCTGATAATGTTCCCCCTGGGTTGTCTGGAGGACTGATGTCTAAGCCCGAGCCTCCCCCCCCCCACCATCAACACAGGGCTGCCTCGGCTCCAGCTCCCCTGTTCCTTTTAGGAGACAGAGGATATTGGGATTTCCATTTGTTCTCTAATTGGCTGGAGCAACGTGGACATCCAGCGGTGAACTGCGTTAATCACAGGGGCCCACCCTCGTTTCGCAGTCTCCTGTGCTGCGGGGGTGCTGAGTGCTGGTCTGAGGCAAGGGCGTGCTGACCACCGTCCCGAGCCCCGCCTGCGGCAGCCCCGCTCCCCTCACCCTGCTGGACGGCAGTGCACCCACTGGCTGACGTGGTTTCAACAGCGAGGATGTCACCAGATGTACGTGTGCCTGGGAATCTCCTCGCCTGGTGTTCAGAGACCCCCCCCGTGCGTTTACAGGGCATCCGTGGGAATGTGTGCGTGTATGCATGTCCTATGTTACCTACACGCCATGGGTCTGATGCTTTGCCCTTTTCCTGTCCTCGGGAGCACGTTACTAGGAGTGTGGGGAGAGAGGGGCCTGCGCCCTGGCTGTACCTGGCCTTTTCCACCGTCTGTCTCCAATGCCGCAGGAATAAGCGCACTGCCTCGGGCTCCCTTCCTCCCTGGAGGGCCTGCTCGGCTTAGGTATCAGCAGGAGCCACTGTCCTCCCTGAAGGCGCCAGTGGGAAGCTGCCCTCCCCTTTCGCTCCGTCTCTCGGGGGCTGAACCCTTAGAAAGGGCGGCACCCCCCACGCAGAGCCCCTGCCCTCCGAGACCCCGAGTCTAGGAACGGAGCAGACCTGGCAGACAGGATCCTGGAGTCAGCCTTAAACCCATCTTTACCTTTCAAGCGAGTCCTATCAATATTACATGCACCCGCTTATTAATTCATATTTTTTATGTGTTCAGGTAAGTTTTTATTCAATATTCACAGCCCACAGACAATTCTCCCACCGGAGTCTGAGGCGGGGCCCACCCCACAAAGCCGCACGATGAAATCCTCCTCACCTCTGGGCAGGGGAAGCGGGGGGAAGAAAGGCCCTCTGAGGAGCGTCACATTCTCCACGATTAAATATTGATGGCCCCCTCCCTGGGTGTGTGGCCCTCCGTCTCTGCCTCCACGGGGACATGTCTGGATGCGATTCCTAAGCTGTCCCCATCCAGTGATTATGTTCATTAGGACACCAGCCTGGTGGTGAAAGCACTTTCCTTGCTGCTGCATGTTTAATTAGACAACTATTCTCCAGAAATTATTTATATCCCGGCTGCAGAGCTATTGCTGGGCCGACGGTGAATAAGCCTCGGGCTGCGCGCTGGGCTGGGGCCATGTCATGCTCCTGCTCGGACTGAGGCCAGGCCCGGACCGAGCTCAGGCCTTGAAAGGTCCAGGCGCACTTCTCTGGTCAACTTTTGATACAGAACCGCACAAAAGACTAAACCTACCGGGTCAGCACCAAGACAAGGAGGGGGGCAAAGGGGCTGGAAGGGAAGGGATAGGGAGATGACAGGGGCAGGCAGAGCACCACCCCAAGAAGGGCAAGGGGTGGGGAGGGGAGAGGGGAGGGGTCGGAAAGGGGCAGAGAGGAGGGGGAGTGGGCAGGTCCCCTGCAGGGGGTGGACCAGGAGTGGCAGGAAGAGGTGGGGCTCTATGAAGGAGTCCTAAATTTGGGTAAGGGCCAGGGCAGGGATTTGCAATCCCTGGTGGCTCAAAGGAATAAAGGCAGACCTGAGGTCTGGTTCTGTGCTTGGTGCTGGAGTTATACCAGCTGAATGGAACACAGTCCCCGTGCTCAAGATACTCACGCTATTATAAACAGTACAGACATGCAATCAAGCCAATGCAAACACTAAGAAAGAATTATAGCATCAACAGCCGCAATTTATTGAGCGCTTAATAGACACGGACACTGTACATGCCTGTTTCATTTGGTGTGCACAACCCCTAGGAGCTGAAAGCCATCACTGTAATATCGCTTTTCTCAGTGGAGAAAACTGAGAGTTTAAAAAGAGAAAGGACTCTGTAGGCCAGACGCTTAGAAAACGGGGGACTATGCAACCCAAGCCCCTAAGTAGCCATCACTGCTCTGTCTACTCACGCGCTGTGGTAGGTGCACCAGAGCCATAGCTTAAACGAGCGTGTTTTATATTATGGAGGGAAATGGTGATCACAGAGAGCTTTTCCAGGGGGAACAGGATGTGCAGGGTGACTGGAAGCTAGCTAGCGGGACAGGAGTGACACGGAGGGGTATTACCTTCAGATGGAATGACAACCTAGATGAGCTGTGACTTACTTATAAAGAAAGCACTTGGATCTAGGGACTGAGACTTTTGCTAAATACTAGTAATAATAATAATAAGAGAGTAGTAGATACTAACAACAATAATGTGGAAAGTTGGAATTGGAATCCCAAATGCTAAAGAAGCTATAAACTCATTTTTTTCTTTACTTCTATTATTTATTCATTTTTAATGTTGGCTGTGCTTATATAGAGTTAAGCAAGGGGATAGGCGACCAGAGGGCAGGGTACTGAGGGACAGAATTAGATCCTCAACAAACACCCACACTTACCTTCAATGTCCCTCGTTCGCTCTGGATGGGGATTCTACAGAGAGTGCTACACAGGCTTCCGCATATCGCAACAGAGGTTAATCTCGTCGGAGATCATTTATTAAGCACGCTGTGCACCTGGAAAACTTAAGGGGAAGAGAAACTGCCTCCCCCAAGACCGCCTGACTCCCATGGCTCCCCCAGCAGCCGGGCCCCAGCACGCAGGAGCTGAAGGAAAACACACCAGTGGGGGCGCTAAAGATGGAAACTCGGCTCACAGCTTTCTGCGTATTTTTCTTTCCTTTAACTACAAAACAGACAACCTGGCGAGGAGAGTCTGTCTGGGTAATCCTCCTCGCCCAGCCAGTGTCACAGAGACTGCTCCCTCTGAGGCCAGTCAGAGCCATCACACTTCCAGTAGGGAAGCCGGGGTGTCTATTATTTTAAACATATAATTGATTCTAATTCATCACTTATCTCTGGGTGACAGATTTTTAGATAGTTTATTATCTCTGTCTCAGCATGGGGCCCTGAGGGGCTGCCTCCTATTGTTCTGTGAGTCCTGGTGGGGCCCCAGCCACAGCTGCTTCTCTTATCTGTCTGATTAAGTCAGGGAATCTGCTATCTCAGGGTCCCCAGGTAACTGTCAGCATCACTCATCCTCGATTGCAGGATTAAAGGAACCTTTTACCCCGCTCCTCCCTGACCTGTCTGTCACAGTTAGTCTTCTTGTTTGCTGATTACTTTGGGACTCTGGGGCCCCAGGACCTGGGAGATAGCTATCACTCCTGGCCCCTCACCCTCACGCATCTCCTTGCAGGGATGCGCCCAAGGCCCTGGGAAGGGAGCAGGGACCCAAGATCAGATGGGCCAGCTTTCTGATATGGCTGCTTTCTGGTCTTTCTGAGGCTTCACCGTCAGCCCAGGAGACCAAGTATACCATCAGATCTTCCCTTCCCATGCAAACCTTTTGCTCAGTCTTGGTGAGTCAAACGCATTTCCCTCTAATCAGAGCAGTAGCAAGTTGCTGCACCGCATTGTTCCTCCTGGGAGCGCTGTCTGCCCACCAGCCTCTGCGTGCACGGCCCTGACCCGACTGGGGACTCAGCGCCGTGTTTACGCACATGGCACACACACTGCTCCAGACTCTCGCTGCTCACACAGCAGGGGCCTGCGCAGGACGCTGGGATGGCACATGGACGGGGTGAGGGGACCTGCATCAGTCACCATCGTTTTATCTTATTTTGGTTGTTTCAAAGAGCCTGTGTACTTCCCACAAATTTCAATTTGTTCCTTACAAAGTTACCTTTTCTCTCACTATTGAAATCTTGATCTACACCAGCTACATCTTAGAGCTGACACATTTTCTAGTGTGTTCCTGGACACTAATTTTGTGTCTTCAGATTCACAGAAGCCAGCTCTTCTCCCCATGGCCCCTTTGACACTGAGCTGGTTTCAGCCCACACCAGAGGTTCATGTCCTGTTCTCATTAGGACCAAGAATTTTCCCGGCCCCTAGAAACCCCTTCCTTCCTCTTTGCTGTGAGAGGCCGCACAGTGGGTTGGGCATACACTCACTCCCTGATCTGCAAGCCCCGTGGCCACCTGTCCATCCCTCAGGACCCTCCCTGAGTCCCCAAGAAGCACCTCCGTGCTCCTCCTGTCCCTTTGCTTCCAAACCATCCATCCTTGCGCAGTAACCTGTTTCTGTGTCTTCCCCAGCAGAGGTGAGTTTGGTGGTGTTTGCTGAATTTAGCTGATTGATTGGAGGACACCCACCCAATGGCCCTGTCAGGCTCAGGCTGGTCATATTCTCCATCCCTTCGCCAGGACTGAGCCTGTGTTTTTGTTAGTATGGCTACCGTGGGCCTGGTCACAGCCCCTGCTGAGAAGCTTCTGCCCACTCCAGAGGCATATCATTCACCTGAGTGTCTGCAGGGCTTCTCAGTCTCCACCAATTTCCACAGATATTAATAACCAGGAGGGTGAAACAGCAGTCCCCCCAACCATTCACATTATGCTCAGGTTTGAATGAAGCATTTTCTGGAAAGCGTTCCAAACATCGAATGTACATATACATTTTCTATACACAAAGACCTCTGAAGTCACCCCCACCCACGAAAGGTCAGATGATACGAAGCTTGTCCCAAGTCCACTAGTTGCCAGTTGGTTGACATGGAAGTTCATCTTTCCTTAAACCACAACTGAGAGAGCTCCTTGCTTTCTGCAGCCCTTCCCTTAATGGCAGTAGCTCTTCTCAGCTCATTCTTGGCTCTGAAGAAGAAATTCCTGCTTCTAAACCTGCTGTTACTTCTCCTCCAGGTCCCGCCCCGGGTGGGGAGTCCTCCTCTGGCCCAGGCCCCCTCCCTGGCAGTGACACTGCTGTGTTCTGCAGCAAGTGTAAAGCACACAGAGACTCGGTTTAGGGACAGTTAATTTCCAATTCTTTCCAGATGGGCTGGAATAATATCCCCAGGTGGTAAATACATTATTAAGAAGGCAGTTTGGTGTGAAATTGGCTATTAAAATATAGATAAAGTTTAATATATTGAGCTCCTTGTCAGAAAAATCACTTTAGAGGGAGCTTATTATTTGTTTGATATTAAAAGAGTCGCAGCTCTGCTCCAAGTGACAAATGGAGGGGGGAGAAATGCCACCGGTAATGAACAAAAGCTTTTTAACATTTAAATTTAGGTTTTTCTTGTAGCTCTGCATGCTCCCGTGCACAGCCCCAAATGGTGCAGCCAGAGGCGGGCACTGGAAATGTCAGGGACTTAGGAGCCACAGGGGCTGCCAACCAGCTTTAAACAGCTTGAGTCTCCCCCAAAGAAAGAGCTACCAGATAGCAAAACTGAGGTTTCAGGGCGGTTCCCTTGGCAACACAGGGGAAAGGAGATAGGAGTCTATCTCAGGGCAGAAAGTCTGAGCGCCTGCCTTATTCCTTCAGAGTATCCCAGCCTCCCAAACTCAGCCTATCCGGGAAGCCTGGCCTCGGCCGCCAGGCTTGGGAAGCCGTCTTCCCTGCACAGATACTTCACTAAGCCACAGGAATAAAAATTGAAGCTGGCAAAGGGAGAGGTGTGTTAGAGCTCCAGAGCGCAAACCTGGAGCTGCGCAGTTGCTGTAAAATACCCGCGACCAAGCCAAGTACTTAATAGACAGCAAACCCTGCTCACAGCGCCCGCTCTCCAGGCCTCTCCGGGGGCGGGGTATCCTTACTCTGCACTGGCAGGGGCTTCATTAGTCCTCATGCTAGACTAGCAAAATCCTTCAGAAAATCCGTAAAACTCCGGAATGAGGAGCGGAAGTGATGAAAGATAGATTAAAAACAACAAATCCCACTTCATTCAACAAAACAGAAATGGTTCACAATTAAAAACAAAACATATTCTTGGAAGAAAGCAATGAAGTGGTTAGACAAGGATCTTTAAAAAGAAAAAAATAAGTAATGACTTTACTCAACAGAGTGGAGATCCTTATTTCAAAATTTAGAACAGTCTCCCTCTCCCTCCCTACCTCACACACACACACACACACACACACACACACTCCTGAGAGGGCATATCACCCGTCTCCTTTCCTTCCCAAGAGTAGACCTTTGTAACAAGGAAAGTAGCCCCTGGTTTTTAGGCTGAATTGACAGGAGGGAGTCTCCACAGAAGGGAAAGAGGAAGGCGAGGGTGGGAGAGGATCTGGTCGCAGACTTAGTGAGGACTGGATGACACGGAGTCTCAGCCTTCCAGGTGTATTTCCATCAAACGTTGCCCAAATTAGAGACATGCGGGTACTGGTTTCAGGTCCTGCATGTCTGTAGGTTGCCTCAGCCTCGGAGCACTTAGTATTGACCCCGGTCTCAGGGGGAGCTCCATGCACCTGTAACACGGAGACATATGCTCAAGGAGACGCTCACACTCTGCCAAGGGTGTTTCTAGAACCTTTGCTTCATTATGGTGTGATTACTGCAGTAAGAGCCTTTTTAGTTATAAGTGATAAATTTTACCTTTTATCTTTTAAGTGACAAGTAGCTGGGATTGGAACTTTTGACCGAGAGAAAACGTGAACACAAATAGTTTCAAAGGGATGAAATAAATAGACGTGGTGCTAAAACTCATGAGATCTACACAGGAGTTTTAAAAAAGGTGGGAGGCATTTTGGGGATCAGGAATGGATCCAGAGATGTCCCCTTAACTGATTCCATTGAATATTCGGGTATTCACTGAGCCTGATGAGGTCTGTGATAGATGAATATGTCACGGAGGTTAAATAACTGACCAGTGTTGCAGGACTTCCGAGGGCAAGGCCAGGATTTAATTCTAGGTCTGCATGATCGTAAAGTGCCTGCTCACTTGCCACCGAGCTAGGCAGACGGGAAAGCCTTTCCAGGGCTTCATCCGCGGGCCCACACCCTGGCTCGCCGCCCATCTCCACCTTTCCCTGAGTGGGCCGGCGCTTCCAGCTTTCTTCCCCTGGAAATTGGTGAGGCCACCAGCTCCGTGAGCCCGCAGGAGTGCGGTGAGGGTTGGAGAAGGCGGGGACATAAAAGTTCTCAGTAAACTCGAAGCTGGTATTTAAATATAAGACAATTTTAATGCCCTTGTATACCTTTATATGTAATTATTTTCCATAGGGTGTGTGTGTGTGTGTGTGTGTGTGTGTGTGCTCATGCACATAGGTGGTGGGGAGGGAAAGGGAGAGAAATTAATGGGTTGATTGCAGGTTATTACGGAAATTAACCAATTTGTTGAGAACTTATACTCAATTTTCTCATGGTGCTGGCCAGTTTCGAAACTACTTGCAAACCCTTCACCTCATCTGCCCTGAAACAGCCCGTGACTCGTAGCCACTGTTCCCCTTACGTCGCCGGGAGAAAGCGAGGCCTGAAAGCCACAGCCTTTGCCGACAGGCCACAGAGCGCTGAGCGCAGTTTCCTCGCGAATGCCAGGGCATGCCAGAGGCTGGAGAAGGCACACATGATGGAAAACTTAAACAGAATTGTATCCATTAACTTGTTTTCTAACTGGTAAAATGTCACAATTGGTACTTGTGTTAATTTCCTGTGACGGCTCTAACAAATTACCATACACCTAGTGTCTTAAAACAACAGAAATATATTTTCTCACAGTTCTGGAGTCTAAAGTGAGCACCATAGGCCCCATATCAAGTGATTCTATGTCCTTCTCATCCCTCTAAGGGAATAAATCTTTGCTGCCTCTTCCAGCTTTTTCCGCTGGCTGCTGACATTCCTTGACTTGTGGCCCCATCGCTCCAGTCTTCAAGGGGAGCATTTTCAGTTCTCTGCCTTCCTCCTATAAGGATGCGAGTGGTTGTGTTTAGGACCCACCAGCACAATCCAGGATAAACTAAACTCCCACCTCGGGACCCCTAATTTCATCACACTTGTGAAAACATCCTTGACCGTATTAACTAACACCCTCAGCTTTCAGGGATTGGGTCGCGGGCCCGTTTCTCAGCCCACCACTGGGTTCTGTCGTTTTACAGGAACAAACCGGGAAAGCATTGCACACTATCGCTTGTAATGAATTAACACCCATGACTCTTGTACAACTAACTGTCTAGAGGCCGTGGAATAGACTGAAGTCCAAATAGGGGATCAGTGGAGAGTGTCCTTTGTACTGCTTACAAAGTAAACTTTCCAAGAGGTGGATACATCAGCAAAGCAGATCTCTGCGTATATCCTGTGCTCCCGCCCCACCCGTGACAGGTGTCAGAATCCCCGCACACTCTGATGGGATCCTGGCTGCGCAGGTCGGGGATGCCTGTCACTCTGTCCCCGGGGAAGCAGAGCACTCCAAGTCCCTTCACCTGCCGATAAAGCTGCACACATTTCTCACCCCATTGAGGTCAGTCAGAAAAGCCAGATGGAAAAGAGGAGATGCAGAGACAAAAGAGGGAGGACACTGGCCTCTGTGCGCCAGTGGGTACCGATGCATTTCCACTGAGGGGCAGGCATGCCGGAGAGGGGGTCTCCCTCCCCTCAGCTGCCTAATCTGAGGCCTCCTCTGCCTTCCTGGAAGTCATTTCCCGCAGTCAGTGCCCCCTGGGACATAACTATCTCCTTAGACATTCCGGGGAGGGAAGAAAGTGTGATTTGCTGCGTCTCAGACTTATTATATAATTTTTATTTTATTTTTTGGCTCCTTTGGGTTCCTGTGGTGTTGATGTTTTATTAATGGTCTGCGCTCCTCCCGGAGGCAGTTAGGATCCTGTCTGTCATCTGCAGTTGACAGCTGCTGAGCACCAGCAGGTAGAGAGGGGGGTGCTGTGGGGCACTTGGTTGGGAGAAGCAGCGAGCAGTCTGAAAATGCCTGCTGCAGGCCACCGAGGCCTCACCTTGTCTTTCTCCCGTCACCTCATGGCTCTTCTAATATCTTCCTCCGAAAGCCTACTGAGGTCTAGCCCATTTCAGAGGAGACACTCCTCTCCGCTCCGTCCTACCCATCAGCAGGTGAGGGCGCCTGTATTTCTGCTTTGCTCCAGGATCCCCTTGATGTTAGGGGACATTGGCCTTCTTTGCATCCCATCTGCTCCAGACCCTCCGGGGGGATAGGGACTCCGGACCTAGACCACATCTCTTTTCCCCCACTGCACCCCTTGGCTCTGCGCCCCTGGTTCTGAGGGAAACTGGATGAAACGCTGTCCCTCACACAGATTGTGTGTTTTTGTCTCCATCCCGCACAGCCTCCTGTGGACTCACTCCAATGCCTGTCCCTCCCCGTCCCCCCACTGCACTCAGCTCACCCAGCACCAGCCCGACTGCTGCCTGCTCCTTCTCTGCACCCCCCCCATCTTTCCATCTTTCCATCTTTCCATCCTTCCCAATCTGGAGCGGTCAGAGCCACCTTTCATTTGCTTAAAATCCTCAATGCCTTCCCATGACGCTTAGAAGGAAATCCCAACTTACAGTCAAATCCCTGCCCACTCTGGCGCCTGCCTCTCCAAGTGGTATATCTGGGCCCTGTTTTCCACCATATCTCCATTGCCAACCACAGTTCCTGGGAAAGAGGAGATTCTAGGAGATTGTGGAGTGGATGGATGAATGGATGGATGGATGGATGGATGAGTGGATGGATGGATGGATGGATGGATGGATGGATGGATGGATGGATGGGTGGATGAGTGGATGGATGGATGGATGGATGGATGGATGGATGGATGGATGGATGGATGGATGGATGGGTGGATGGGTGGATGGGTGGATGGGTGGATGGGTGGATGGGTGGATGGATGGATGGATGGATGGATGGATGGATGGATGGATGGATGGATGGATGAGTGGATGGATGGATGGATGGATGGATGGATGGATGGATGGATGGATGGATGGATGGATGGATGGATGGATGGATGAGTGGATGGATGGATGGATGGATGGATGGATGGATGGATGGATGGATGGATGGATGGATGGATGGATGGATGAGTGGATGGATGGATGGATGGATGGATGGATGGATGGATGGATGGATGGATGGATGGATGAGTGGATGGATGGATGGATGGATGGATGGATGGATGGATGGATGGAGTCTTTTTCACAAATTGCTTGGAAGTAAGATGAGAGCAATGTGATGTGGATACAGCCAATGGGTGAGGTTTCTGCCTAAATTAGTACTTTTCACCCCACTCCTCTGTTCTCCATTCCCACCCCTACTACCTCCAGAGCACTTGGGTATTTGGCTCTTTTTGTAGGAACACATAACAAATCATATTGGGTAAGACCAGTGCATCCAATCTCCTCTGCATTTCCAGGGATAAGACACTTTTTAAAATACTGTTTTTTTGTAGTGTGACCCATTTCTCAGGAGTTGCAGTGTATTCTAAACCTTCACACCATGCCTCTCTGGTGAGTCAGTGATCTAAGGAGTAAGTGTTAAGAGTCATGCACGGACACTTATCAATGTATTAAGCCTATCTGATCCGGATTTTTCTTACAGATTTCTTCTGCGAATCTCAATTTTTTTAACCTTTAATATTTTTTTAACAAATCCCATTATTTTATGAGCTCCTTTATTTCAGGAGATGAGCATTCCCATCTATAGAGTTATGTCTGGCCCTGGGGGCAGAGATGGATCATTGTTACTCAGTACCCACATTTATCTTAGCCTTTAATCCTGGAACCCTGGAATTTCTAAGCCTCCATTGGGTTAGCGATGGCCCTAGGACTAAATCCTGGCGAAGGGGATGTGAGCAGCTTCCAAGACAAGTTCTTAAAGTGAGAGCACCCCTTTCTTTTCTACATCTCCCTTCCTTATATCTGGAATGTGGGCCTCATGGACAGAGAGATAGTAACCATTTGTGATCTTAAAATTACACCGGAATGGAGAGTACACAGCAGAGCAATGCCACCTGGTTCTCTGCATTGGAATGGAGAGTGCACAGCAGAGCGATGCCCCCTGGTTCTCTACACTGGGATGGAGAGTGCGCAGCAGAGCAATGTCCCCTGGTTCTCTACATGGCATGGAGAGTGCACAGCAGAGCAATGCCCCCTGGTTCTCTACATGGCATGGAGAGTGCACAGCAGAGCGATGCCCCCTGGTTCTCTACATGGCATGGAGAGTGCACAGCAGAGCAATGCCCCCTGGTTCTCTACATGGCATGGAGAGTGCACAGCAGAGCAATGTCCCTTGGTTCTCTACATGGCATGGAGAGTGCACAGCAGAGCAATGCCACCTGGTTCTCTGCATCCACCACAAAACCTTGAAGGAGCCACTTCTTTACTTTTAAATGAGCCAGAAAGTTCTGTCTTGCTTAAGCATCATAAGTCTTTTGTCACAAATCAGCCTTATTTGAATTAAACTCTGAGATTTGCACAAGTTTTGGCACAAAGAGCCATTGGGAGCTGCTGGCTAATTGCCACACCTCGCTGGACAGACTAAGGCAAACAAACACACACTGTGTGGAAGGTGGTCAGGGCCCTCCTCAGCCCCTCCTGTCTGGTGTTTTCTGCTAGAATTGTCCCTATACCTTTTGGCACTGTTAGGAATGAACTCCTATGCACTGGCCTGACAGCATGAGCCCCACAGGCACTCCCAGGACCTTTCTTCCTCCTGGTACGGAAAATGCCTTAGAGGAGGCCAGGCACACAGTGGGGCATGAGACAACTGTGTCAAATGCAGCAAATGTGCTTGGACAGAAGCAGAGGAGCCAAGGCAGGTGCACGCACCTGTCAGAGGTGAGATGGAGAGTCACAGGCAGCCTGCGCGGAGACCTGCCTGATAATTGTCCATAAAACACCTGACCATTAATCCTTCACTCTCAGAGCAACCATATTAACTTAATTATTACAAAGGTGGGGGGGGAGTCCAGGGAAGAAAAATACTTCTCTTTCCAACTTTCAGATCAGATACCAAACAAGTTCAAGAGCAAGCATAACCCCAAAGCAACCCCCTAAATTTATCAGGGTCCTGTACAGGTGCAGCCCCCCAGATTGTGGCCATGGAAAGTGTGCCTTGCTCAGCACAGCATAACTTCTAGTAGAGTCTGGGTTTGCCTGCCCTGCCTCCCTTTTTTTATTTTTAGTTTTTGGGAGTTCCCCATTATCACATTCAAGCCTGCCTGCGCTCCTTGGCTGCTGCAGAGCAAGCTCCCTCCCTAAATGACCTCAGCAGAGCTTGGCATTGATTTAACCTCTGTTATCTGTGTGATTAGCTTGCCACAGAACAGAGACTCGGTGCTTATGGGCCCATTAAAGAGTCAAAGAATGCTGTTACCAGTTTTTATCTCTAAAATGCACACAAAGCCCTGCTGATTATTGTATTAATTTGTTAATGAACCTGTCCAGTAGACAGATTTTCATTTCCTCTGGAAGGCAGGGTTGGGAAAGTGAGCTTTTAAAGGGGTTTGAGCCCTTAGAGCTCAAGCCTAAAACTTTGGAAGTGCCTGTGAAAGCTGAGACACGTGCTGATTTTCATTTTGTGTTTTCATTCTTTTAATCTTTTACTGAAATAGCAGGTGCAGAGAGAGACAAAGAAATTAGGGTGGAACAAAAAGTCAGTGTCTAATAGAAACAGCCCATGCAGACCAGGACAAAGAGGCAGGGCAATGAAGTTTTGAATAGTTTAGCACATTATCAGGTGTTCTTGGGGCCAGATCTTTGCTCAGCTTTTATCAGATGGTACACGGATGGCAAGTCTATCTAAGAACAAAGCATTCTGAGGAAAATGGCTTCTATTTTTATATTGTCTTGTACTTGGGAACTATTGCAATTGTTTATTACCTTCCTAGAAACACAGAGAGCTCCGTGGGACAGACACATGTCTGCACTGGCTTCCAGCACACAGGGTGCTATGTCAGTGGAGTGGTCGCATCCCTGGGATCCTGTAGAGTGGCCACATGCTCTGGTTCTCCAGGGAGTTCACCAGCTCCTTCACTTTCCCAAGTCTCTTGGGCAGAAATATGGTTTAAAGATAACATTGGTGGCCAAGGAATCCCGGGCCATCCTATTGACTACAAATTCAAGTCAGTTCATAGATCAGCCATTTGTGACTTATGGTAAGAGGGCCAGCGCCTCATAGAAGCTGACAATTGACCACTGTACATCCCTGCTGATGAGTAAACAATTAAAATGAAAATGGCAAGTAAGCGGTAAAAGAAATGATTCTCATCAAAATCAGAACTAAGTTTCAGAAGAAATCCAAGACTGTGCCAGGGATATTCTTTCCTTGATTTATTTATTTTTTTCTGGCTATCAGATCTCCCTTCCAGATGGAAACACTTATTTCCCCAGATGCCAGGAGTATTGGCTGTAGAAGGCTCCCGTTGCTAACCCCCTTCTGGGAACTGCCTTCAGAAGAAGGGCGCGGCCTCTTATGAGGTCACCTCAGAGTCACCTCGCTTTATCAGAGGTCACATTGTCTCATCCAAGGTCACCTCACTGCAAGGGCCTGGGTTGTGTGGAAGTACAAAGATTCTTCATTCTTCCCTCATCTGGAGGCCACTTAAAGAGCCATTTCAATCCCAGAGTTTCTCACGGGATTGACCGAGGACTCTGGTACAACTGGGAGAAAATCCACCCATTCTTTGACCCATCCTGACTTCCTCCCTTGTTTCAGGTATTGTTGCCAAGAGTGTTCTCGAGGAAATTTTCTGCACAAAATTCTCTGGCTGAGAGTTTGTTTTCACGGAACCCACCCCAAGGTGCCTGATAATATGAATGACCCGTTTGACTTCCCCATACACATGCCTGATTAAGGAGTCAGCAAGGGGAGAAGGTGAATTTTCCACACTGCTGAGGACATTAGTACAGATTAAGTTCCGACATGCAATGAGCACCACTTGGGCATCTGTATGAAAAATGTTGATCACTTAATCAGAGCCTGCCGGTATGGAAGTTCCAGTGGGATTAAAAGTATTCTTTGATACTGTCTAATTGAACACAGAACAATGACTTAGGTTAGCATTTATTTAACCTTTACCTTTTCATGACAAATGAACGTCGTATCCACCATATATAGATACAATCCCTGATCTCCTGAAACTTCAAATTTTGTAAGTAAACAGACATAAAAGACTCGCTTGTCAAAAATGTAACGATACACATTTAGCAGAGCTGGCTAATGTGAGTAACAATAGGCTAGAATAAAAATACGCAGCCTGTCCAGTATGACCAGCTGATATTACCAGGAACACATTGAGGAAGCCTGGTACTTGAGCTCCTAAAGCAGCTGTAGAGATACAAATTGGTGAATCTGGCCTCACGAAATGCAAAAAAAACCCAGGCAATTGAATTCAGCCAAGTACATCCAGCCCACAGGAGGGAAGGCTGATCGTTTCTGCTCCAGCTGGATGGCATCAAGGACAGTGTTCATGCCACATCCCAGCATTAGGGACCGTTCAGATGAAGATGCCCAGAAGGTAAAAGATTTGGAAATTCAGTCATCTAAGGACTTGGTCCCTTGTCGTCTCCTGCAATTCACACCTATTCCCACAGCCGTGCTCCTGTTTCGGTGTCTGTGCCTGTCTCCTCCCCGCTGTCCCTTCCAGCCTTTCCCACTGGAGCGGTCCTTCTCACTCTGCAAGAATCAGTTTGAAAGTTACCCTTTCCATGGAATCAACTCCACACCCGGGGAGGCGGCAGCCCCTTCTCCATGCAACCAAGGGACAGTTTGTCCAAATGTCTGTCACAGCGTTTGTCAAGACTCTTCCCTTTCTTGTCATGAAAACCTACATGAGGGCTGCCAGTGTATCACATCAGTGTAGTCCCAGCATCTGGGGAAGTGTCTGATATATGGAAACTATTTGTCAATATTTGATGCATGAATTAGAAGGGTGAATAAATGGATGAACAAATAAAGAGGGGACAGCTTGGGAGTAAGAAGACTTACAAGAAGTAGACATCTTCACATATCTAAGGAGTTATTAAAGCATCCTTATAACATAATAAAAAAATATGAACTGTACCATAATTAAATGGAGTGCATCTGTAATTAATTTAATAACTGTGACCACAGGTTTCTGATTAATGAATTACTGGTACTTATGGAAGGAGGCCTCTAGTGATGACTGTATCTAAGAAGCCTTATCCAATTCAATATTTTTATCAGTGTCTTAAATAAAGATACAAAAAGTAGACTTCTCAAAATTTATGGGTGACATGAAGACAAGTGGGATAGTAAATAAATTGGAAGACAAAAAACAGGATCCAAAAATATCTCAAGAGGCTGGAGTTATGAGCTGAGTTTACCAGGTTGACATTAAAGAGGGACCTGGAAGACCAAGCCATCAGATGCTGAAAGACCTGTAAAATGAAGATGAGGAACATGTAGCTAAGCTGCGGTGTCTCTGTGAGCCCACAGGGAGTTTCCTTGCAAGTTCATCATGAGTTCCCATCATGAATCAACTTTAAAAAAAGTCAATGCAAACTCAGGAGACATGACCCGTAGTGCAGTGTCTAAAACAACATAGGTAGGTATAGATGAACTTGCAGTTATGTTCAGAGTAGAGCAGCCAAACATGGCAAGAGTTCTTTAAGCCACGTTGTTTAAGGAAACGAGAAGCTGGCAGGATAAATAGGGAAACAAGAACATTTGGTAGAGATCCCATTGCTAAATTAATAAGAGCTGAGCTATTTGCATTTAGCAAGTAGGACTGGACTCTTTCTGTCCATTGTGGGTGGAAGAATGGTGTTTAATGGCAGCAGGTATGGGGGAAATGGTTTCAACTTAATAGAAAGGGGAGAGATTCTTAAAGTCATAGCTGTGCAGCAGTCGTGCAGGCCAGTGAGGGAGGTGTGGGCTCCACTACTACTAAAGACTAGAGGTGTGGAGACTGTAACATGAATAATACCCAGTGGAGATGCTCTGGTGTGGATTTGTGTATTGCATGGATAATTGGGGCCCATAGTCTACCTGAAGCAGATATGCTATAAAACCCTGGAAGTCATGACTAGGATTAATTCCAGGGAAAACTTTCTAAAGATTAAAAGTCATTTTAAAATTGAATGAACAGGGATTTCCCTTTCCCTCCAGCGATATTATTATAACAGGGGCCCTTGTATTTGACAGGAAATTGGAATGGGAGATCTTTTATTTTTTTTAATTTTTAAAAAATAAAGTCCCTTATTAAATAAAATTTAGAAATGTGTTCAAAATTCATACATTTATAAGTGAACATATACAACTTCCAGAAATGAGTTGTTTTATGACTGTTAAATCTAATATATCTTAAAGATATTTTTCTAACTTATTGAATTTCTTGGGGTGACATTGATTAATAAAATTATATAGGTTTCAGGTGTCCAGTTGTATATACATCATCTATATATTGTATTGTGTGTTCACCACCCCAAGTCAAATCTCCTTCTGTTAGCATAGGTAGCTAGATATTAACAAAGGAAGAGAGCTAAGGGAATCAGGCATTATTAAGCACAATAAACCAGGGAGCTGAATTGGACAATATGCCTGCTTCACTAGGAACTTCCAGCATTCGGAGACTCCCCAAGAGACTGCAGCATCCGTCACCCTCTGGATCTAATCCCCAAAGAAGACAGGAAGGAACGCTATGGTCATTATCCAGGATTACCAAGGGAGAGAGAAAACAATAAAGGGACAATTCCTCTGCTGGGTGCATGCCCAGTGGAAGCCAAGATTGACTGGGGGTGGGGGAGCTGTTTATGAGGCAGGAACAGTAGGAGCCAGGGTGGCCACCATAAGGGGTGGGGCTTAGCCTGGAAAGAAGGTGTGATTGGATAAGGGACACAGAACTTTAGAAGATCTAGGAAATGGGTTGGTTAGGGGGAAGACCCCAAACCAGCCTGCAAAAGATGGGGAAGTTGATTGGTTAGTTTGAAATGGTGCCTGGACCTTCCCAAGCCCAAGATAATATAATCCAAGCATAGCAAAGCTCTCTCTCTCTTACTCACCAGGAGCAGTGCTCACCCCGTTCATTCACGAGTTCTCTCTCCATAGTGGCCAAGTGGCCGTGGCAGCTGCCTGGGGTCCAGCAGTTGTGTGGCCTCCAAGCACAGCTCCCAGCGCAGGCCTGGGCACAGCACCAGCCAGGGCGCAGCTGGGAAATGCTGAAACTAGCTTGGTGGGGACAGACACTAGGCTGGGCTAAGATTTGATATGGACCGGACCAATGGCACAGAATTTTTGGACACTGGCCTTTGTTCTAGGCCTGATGAAGACAAGGTTGGACTTTTTCCACAGCAGGACAGATGAAAACGAGATATCAAGAACCTGGGTGCAGCCAATGATTTCAACCTCAATAAATCTTACCACTAAAACTCATTCTACCATGTTTGGGTCCCCAGAAATACTTTTTTCACAGCTCTGTGGAAGAACCCTATTTCCACCAGCAACACTTCCATCACCATTTGTCCCTCCTATGCTCTCTTCTACCTCTTGCCCCCACGTTCCCTCTGGTAATCACCATTCAGTTGTCTGTATATATGAGATTTGTTTGTTTCTTTTGTTTTGTTTTTTTGGCTTAATCCCTTCACCTTTTTTAAGGAAGGTGAGATCTTTAAAGTCCCTTCAACATGCAGGACTCTGAGGTAAAGTAGAAAGACTTTGGACAATAAGAAGACATTGGATTATTGTCCTAGTTCTGACTAGTGGCAAGTCACTTTGTCCACTCTTAGCCCATTGTGCTCCTCCACAGAATGGGGCCAGTATCACTTCTGCATATCTTACAAGGTTGTTAAAAAGTCAGATAAAATAGCATGCACTGAAAGCTTCTAGAGAAGTTGACTGAGCACAGTATGGGGTCAGTGTGCTCTTGGTATCATTGTTCATGCTGCTGTTACTTGGATCTTCGGCTCCTTCATTCACCTACCCCCCTTCCCTGCATCACTCTCTCTCCCTAAAGAGCTGTAATTTATTCCTGCCAAGTGGGGAAAGCTGTTGCCTCACTGTATTGTTCTAGAGCAGGGGCTGACAAGCTTTTCTAGTGAGGACTACATAGTAGATTTTAGGCTGTGTAGGTGACAAAGTCTTTGTTACAACTATTCAACTCTGCTATTGTACCATAAAAAATAAAAATAAATAAAAAAAAGCCATAGACAATATGTAAACAAATGAGCACAACTATCTTCAATATACCTTTATTTAAAAAGCAACTGACTGGCCAGATTTGGACCACAGGCTATAGTTTGCTAACCACAGTTCTAGACAAATGGTTCTCTACTGGGGTAATTCTGCCCCACAGGAGGCACTGGGCAACATCTGGAGACAGTTTTGGTTATTACAACTGGGAGTGATGGTGTCATTTTTCTGGCATCTAAGGTGTAGAGATTCGGGATGCTGTTAAACATCTCATCATACAAAGGATAGCCTTCCACAACAAAACATTATCCAGATCAAAATTTCAATAGTGTCAATGCTGAGAAATGCTGGCCTAGACAAAATAAAGTATTCCCTGTGTGTATCCAAGATATTCAGCATCAAACTCAACCTCTTGCTTCCCTTCTAGAGCCCAGGTAACTACAGAACCCTAGAACACTTGGGTTAGAAGCACTTGGAAAACAAAGAAGGGAGATATGAATCTTTTGGATAATTCAAGTCAACTGTAAAACAATGTAATGTAAACATTCCTCGATAAGTTTTCTTCTCTTTACTAATGATGTATGTTGCACAGAGCAGAAACTCAACTCAGAGTTTAAATTAGAGTAAAAGCAAAGGTAGAATCAAGGGGTCCTCTAATGCTGAAAAGAGTAGGTTTGCATTGAGACTTCCCCATAGGGTAAGATATTTTTAGAAATCTGACCAGAACTCCCAGAGGCTCACTTCCTGTTGGCTTGGATATTTATTGTCATCTGAACTGGGCTGGCTTCCCCAGAAGAATTAGCACCAGTATTATTTAATCTGTCCCCTCACTCCACAAACAAAGAAACAGGCCCTGAGAGGTTAGGTAACTGGCTCCTGGCCATATGACTATTTGGTGGTAGAACCAACACTAGAACCATTTTTCATTTTGCTTCCCCTGCCATGTGGGCTCTGTCCTACAGTGAGAAAGGCAGGCAACTATTGTAGGATAAAATCTCTCTTGGATTTAAAAAATACAAGAATCTTCCCTATCCTCATGACCTAAGTTACTTTTTGGTTAGTGTACAGTATCTCAAAAATAAAATATTTATAATGCTCCAATGAATTAGGAAAACCTAATTTAAATGATGTGTACATCCAACCTATGCCAGCTTCAAATTTCATAAAATAACACTCAGTGAAGCATAGTATATTTATTGTAACAAAAGTTTACTTGAACATTTTCTTTGAAGATGAAATATTTTAGGATGATAAGGATATTTACTCACAGTGTTAGCATAGGTAGCTAGTTAGTTAGAAATGAAGGAAGGGAGAAAATGGAAGCAGACGTTAAGCCTAATGACCAAGGGAGCTGGATCAGTTATTAAGATCAGGATTTAAGCTTCATTCACTAGGAAGCCACAGCATCCATAGGCTCCCCAGGGCTTGACATGTCCTCTGTCCTTAAATCCCAAAGCTGACAGGAAAAATCTCCCTGGGGAACAGCCACTGGGTACCTGGGTTGTTGGGAGAGGAGGGGGAGAATGCCTCTGCTGGGCACACGAGCCGTAGAAGCCAAGCAGCCACCATAAGGGGGAGGAAAAGATGGAATTGGTTAGGCGAGGGCCCAGAACAAGCCCACAAAGGATTGGGAAAGAGATCGATTATTTTGAAAGGGTGCCTGGTCCCCCCCAAGCCTAAGGTAATGTAATGAAAGCTTAATGAAACTCTCAGCGCCGTGCTGTTTGTCCCGCAGCCTTTCACCCTCGGGGTCTCTCTGCATTGCAGCCCGTGGGCCCAGTGCGGGCCTGGGGGCGGCCGCACAGCCCCTGCCGAGTGCAGCCGGGAGCAGGCTAAGCTGCCCGATGGGGACTGAGACCGAACTGGACGGAGCTCTGCCATGGGAGGAACCAGTGGCGAGTCTCTGGACCCGGGCCCTTCTCCTGGGCTTGATGGAGACAAGGCTGGACATCTTCCACAGCGAAGGGGGACCGAGGTGAGGCCCCGGGAACCTGGGGGCCGTCTTTTGTTTCTATTCCAATACGTCTTACACTACTTGTCACCCTCCATGGTTGGGTCATTGACGTTCTTGTCTGACTCCGTGGAAGGGCCCTATTTCCACCAGCAGCAATGGTAAGCATAATGGTCCACTTGATAGACGGAATTAAAATGTAAGGATAATTTCTAATAAAAATTAATCTCTCTCTTCTACCACCCTGCATTATAACATTTTAAAAGAGAGAAGGTCATTAAACCCCTTTGTTCCCCAACCTTATGAGTCCACCTCACAGTACACAGCCATGGACTTCAGTATTGCTGGGGAGAGTCAGTAAGGAGAACCTTGTGTTCTACTAGAACTGCAGGGTGGTGTTCATACCAGCAGCAGACAGTGAAATGTGTCAGGAAAACATAGCACAATATCCAGTTCCCGATTTTGCCTATTAGGCTACAAGGGTTTCTGTGCCAGCTGCTTCTCCATCTCGAGGTGGTCCTTCCCTCACAAGCCCCTTTCCCAGGAGAAAAGGGTAAGGAAGCTCTTAAGGCCTCACAGCCATTCTAATACCTCTGTTACCATTGGGATTAGCTGGCTAATACTAATAATAAAAAGAAAGCAAAGGAAATGCCAGATATTCATGGTCATTTGGGCAGCTTCACCAGGAAGCTCCAACTTTACACTCCCCAGGGAATCACTGGTCCGTTCCTTGCAAATCACTAGGGAAAGGGTCCAACAAAGGGGAGATAGATCCATGCGTAGTGAAGTTGGGGTGACATAGGGAAGGTGCTTGCTTATCAGTCTAGCCTGGAACACAGACTGGGTTCAGCCACTGTAAGCATGTGAAGTCTTAGAAGGTTAAAATCTGCAGACAAAGGAGCTCTCTCTCTCTGGTTCTTCTGTCTCTGCTCCTGCTTCCCTGCACTCACCCGTGTTCCCTCTATAGCCCATGGCCATGCAGACCCCGCACACAATGGACCGCAGCTGGGGACACAAGCTAAGCTAGCTTGATGCTGGACTGGACTGTGCAAATATGGAGTGGAGGCTCTGGGCAGTGGCTTTGACCTCAGCCCTACCTAGGGATGAAGGAAAAGGGGGGCTTTGGAAATTCAGGGGCTTGATTCCACACAAATAAATATCACTCATTCTCCTGTGTGAGTCTCAGAAAATTCCTGTTCTCATGACATTGCAGAAGCCCACTTCCACCAGTAACTGGTTGGGACACGGAGAGCACCCTACCGATAACACCACCATCCGTGTACCAGCAGAAACGGAGGCCAGCGTCTGGATTTCCACGCAGGAAAGGATCCATTGCTTTTCTTCTGTGATGTCCAGATTGTACTGATACTTTGAGATGGGTACTTAGAGATGCGCGGTTGGCTCTGTTCTCTTGGACCTCAAGGCTCAGCTAGATGAGGCTTCCTTTTGCATGAACATGTGAGGCCCAGTGGGAGAGTAGGAAGAAGTATATGATTTTAATCTCAGTAAAATGAAAATATGTTAGCCATTTTGATCATTGATTATGATCAGTTTATTTATAAGTTTCTCTTGTCCTACCCACATCTATTGCCCTAGTTCTGGTGCCATATTTTCTATTAGGAGAACTCTGCCATAAACCTCCCAAATTCCCAAAGCTAGAAGAATAGAAAAACGGATCAGTTCATCTCAGCATATGCACTCTATGGAATATATACAGCAATCAAAATGAATGAAGTATAGCCACAGGCAACATACAGAATGAAACTTAACAATGCAATTACAAATACAAGAGATTACAAACAGCATGACACCTTCTTCTAAATTGCAAAAAAAACCCACAAAAAAGCCAACTAAACAACATACAGCTAAGAAATGTGCAGAGATAGGACAAGCCAGATAGATAAATAAGTTGGATAATAGATCTATTGATAGGTGATAGAGAGAGATCAATTAATCAATCACTAGCTAAGATAGGGAAGGATACACATCAGCAGATAGAAGTTGTCAATGCTCTGGCTTCTGTATCTGGTGGGGTGTTAAAATGCAGGCATTATAATTGTAAGGGAAGAAGGAGGGAAGGTGGGAAGAAACAACAATGAGGAAAACAGCCCCGTCCATAAAAACTGTGAGAGTGCCATGGACCCATAACTGTAATTAATCTAATTCCATGTGCCTGAGTTCCAAATAGAAACAAAGATCTGACTAGTCCCTCTTCTGTTCACCAGCTCCTGGGGCTCCCATAACAATCACAGGATACTGTGCGATCTTTTTGATGTGACATGAAAATCCTTCCACCCTGCTGCCTGACTTCCAGCATCAATGTGGTCCAGCTGCAATGGACTCGGATCTCGGTTCCCACTGCTGACACGTACTTTCAGACCACTCTGCCTTTGGTCCTGCTGTTTCCTTCATCTGAGTCCACCTCAGTTCTCTACCTAACAAAATCCTCCAAGACCTAGCCCACATGTCACCTTCTCTGTGAAAACTAGGCTCACCTCCCTTCACTCCTAGCACACCAAGTGAGAATGATCCCGCTCACAGTTGCCTTAGTTCTTTGTGCTCGTGTCTTTCATAAATGCTTCATACATCCAATTTTAATTGGTTGTGTATCACTGACCTCTCTTGTGTTATGAGATCCTGAAGGACAAGGCTATATCTTCTGCATTTGGTATTCCCTGAATGTGGTAGTTTTCTATTGCTGTGTAACAAATTATCAAAAATTTAGTGGCCTAAAACTGTTTGTTGTCTCACAGTTGTGTAAGTCCAGATTGGCTTGGTTAAATTCTCAGCGTAGTGTCTCCCCTGGTTGACATCAGGTATTTGGCAGCCTAAGCTCTACCTCGAGACTCTGGGGAGGAACCTGCTCCCAAGCTCATTCACGCTATTTCTGGAATTCAATTCCTTGCTGCTATGGGAACTGAGGTCCTAGATTCCTAGCTGGCTCCCAGCTCCAAAGGATCACTTGTATTTCTTCACATGTGACACCTCTACCTTCAAAGTTTCAAAGGCCTGTCATTTCCCTGGTGCTTCAGACATCTCTGACCTCTGTTTCTGTCAGTAGGTGGAGGGAGTTCCCTGCTTTTAAGGCTTCCCATGATCACACTGGGTGCACCTGGATAGTTCAGGATACTGTTTATACCCTAAAGTCAATGGTGCCACAGAACATGACACAGTCACAGGGGGGACATCGCATCCTGTTCACAGGTACCTGGAATTAGAATGCATTTTAGAGCTTTCCCTGCCACATCCAGTATCTACCATAGTGGGCAAAAAAAAGAGAGAAAGGAGATCTCTTATTCCAGGTTATCATTGCCCCGCATGTGCACACACAGGTCCTCACATATGGTCACAAACACTGTGACATCCTGGGAAGCACAGTGTACCCTGTTCCTTTTTACCTGGGCCGGTATTCTTGGTCCAAGGAAATATTGGGGCAATGTCCCCAGAAAAGGCAGAGTAAGGATGCATTGTTAACTGTCACTCATGTCTGTCCAAGTGAAACCTGGACTTAAAATTCACCCCAGTGTCATTGTTAAAACACTGAGGTCTGGGCCCCACTTCAGATCTAATGAATCAGGATCTCTGAGGGTGGTGCCTTGCAGAATGCAGTTTAACAAGCTTCCCAGGTTATTCTTGAGTAATTCAATATTTGAGAACCACCACTCTGGATCCCTCTCTTCTTTAGATAGTATTTTTATCTTTAATTCTAATTTACGACACCAGCCCATGTTTCACTGGGTAGTTGATACTCAATTTATCTTTATACCTGAATTTTGACCAATAAATGACTCTGCCACAGTCTTGCCGCTTGCTAACAGTTGAAGGAATTATAATATCCACATTCTCAGAGTGATCGATAAAAAACTGACCAGGAGTCATTTTAAATAAGAGTCTTCGGTTTTCCAGAAACTATAAAACCAAGCCAAGGAAAAGGAGAGAAGGGCACCAAACCCTTGACAACTTCGCCACGACAAAGGGCAGAACCTGGCCTGGAGCTGGCTGGGGCTGCACAGCTGGGGCCTCTCTCTGTGTGACAGACAGTATTCCTGCTGTAACTGTCCTTTGCTTAAAAGTAGTTACTCTGTTATTCAAGAGTCTAGCAGCTCAGGTTGTTATTTTTGCTTTTGCCAAAAATAAAAATAAAAGCACAAAATCCTTAAAGAAATAGAAAATTGACTTGCTCTGAGGGGAAGGAACAGATTCACTATGAAGATGTGAACCAAACAGAGAAACGTCTGGAATCAAATATGGGTGCAGAAGTCATAGGGAAAAGTGCATATATTCTTCCTCTCTCTTCTTTTCCTCCCTCTTTTCTTCCCTTACCTTTTCCCCCTTCTCTCTCTCATTTCCTTTCTCCTTGAAATGTGGCCAGCCAGCACAGGCAATGCGCAGCCAGGGCCTCGACCACCAGCCTCCAAAACACATTATTTTGGACATGCCCTTTCGCAGGTCTAACATGCCTGACCCTTCTGAAGCCAGATGGCCAGTGAGATAGACGGGGAGAGACGTGAGCTTGCCCTGAGCCCTGCTCAGCGGTCGGACAGTGCCCTGCGCTGTGGCTGGGCTCACACAGACAAGGGCTCCCCCTGCGCGAGGCTGGGGGACAGCCTCTGCCTGACCCCAGAGGGCAGCGGTGTGCAGACACAGTGTGCCACCCGGGCCCCGGGCACCCCGAGGTGCACTGTGGTTCACCCCAGCAACATGCCTTAAAGGCGAGTGCAGCATATGTGGCCTCATCAGGCCCAGCTCTGTGTGATCAAAGCGGGGGCCAGCTCCCACGAGCCCACGATGAGCCCCGGAGACTGACGGCTGCTCCTGCCTTCCCAGTTGAGTGAGTTTGAGCGGAGTCCCAAACCCGAGGTCCCTGCAGTTCCCACATTCACTGGGCTTTGTTCTCACAGGTGATGCCCCGTGAGGGATTGTGATCTCCACAGCTGGCCGGATGAAAATAGCCGAGCAGGGCTGTCGCACTTTCATGTCCTGGACACATGACCTCTGGCCTGTGGGAGGTGCCTTTGAACGGCCCGGCTGAGTAGTGACTGAGTAACGGCTGCCATGTAGGCGTTAGGGCCCGGAGCTGCCGTCCTAACTGGAGGAGCAGCCCCACGATCAGATGCCATCATGACCGTGAGGGTTGAGAAGAATCTCTAGGTACCTGGAGGAGGTCTGGGTGGGAGCGGGGACAGCAGGTGGGGTTGGCCCAGCTCTGAGGTGACCTCTGCACCTGCCCCTCTGAGCAGAGATAAGCTGGTCGGAAGGCTCCTTCCCAGGCCCCTCCATGCAGACACCACTTGATATTTGAATCTAAAGGTTAATTAAGTGCAGCTGCCAGGCAAAAGGCCACGATCAATTATCATGTCTTCCTGTCCACTTCAGCCTGTTCTTAATTATGTACATTGGGTTTGGGAAGGAGGTCTTGCAGCCGAGTGTTAGAAAAAGGGAGCTACTCTGTTTTGAGCAGACAAATCTGACCCCCTGGACCAAGCATTCATCTTCCTTCTCCCATGGGCCCCATGGCATCTGTTATAGGGAAGGGACCCTGAACGGGCGCTGGACAGACTGGCCTGGAGCGCAGCCCTGGGCGCCCTGTGAGCAGCGCTTTCCTTGGGGACTTCCCTGTAGCGGGGCCACTGCTGCTTCAGCGGCCACAGCTCACGCCACTGCCAGGCCTCACCCTCCGTGGAGGGACTGCAAGGCCCCAGGCCCGGGCCCTGGCTGAGCGCCTGCTCTCCACCCCATGTCCCCCTCTCACACACGCAGGCTGCCCAGCACACACATGTGCATATGCTGGACTCTCTGTCATAATTAACTATTTAAGATTCCGCGGCTGCTAATCGAAGCAGCTCGGGCTGCATTCTCATTAAGGAGATCGATTCCTGTTGAATATTCACCTCCAGGGGCAGATGCGGTTAAAATGAGGTGACGGCTTCTGTCGGGCTCGCCAGAGCTAATGAGTGGCTGCTGCCACCACCAGGGCCACTTGCCTGCAATCCGTCAAAATAACAAGCAGCAGCTCCTCACAGGGGTGCGGGTGTCTTACATAAATATCCACGGAAGGGCAGCTCAGAAACGGAGCGCCCATCTCGGTGAGCCGGGCCAGGGTGGGCCCCTGCGTGGAACGTGGGCTGCCAGCCACCACGGGGAGCCTCAGCCACGCATCCCCCCTTCTCCACCTGCCTCACAGCCCTTCCCCACACGCGCCCTGCGTGGCAGGCTGTGAAGCCCACGTGGCACCCTTTGACTGTCTCCGAATCAACGTATTTGCATTCCTGTTGTTGGGGTCCAGTTCAGGAGGACCCCACGGAGGGCTCCTGAGGAGGAGCCGAGTGCGCTCTGAGGGGAGCGGGGTGTCGGTGGCCCTGGGAGGTTCAGTGGTTGTCCTATGTGCCCTGAGCTATCTGCACTGTAGAGCAGGCAGCTGAATTCCATCTCACCCTCTCTTTACTGGGAACTCGGGGTGAGAGGAGGGGGCAGAGGCTGGTTTCTAAGACTGATAAAAATAAACCAATTTCTGAAGCCCTTGGCTGGCATGTGGGAATATTGGAGGGCAATTTTTCTCAATTAATAGGACAAGACCAAACAATTTCCAGGGTCAAAAAAAAATGACTTAATGGTATGGAGACACAAGACTTTTCTCTTAAGATTTGGGCCTATGCTCTCCAATTTCAACAAATCCCATAAATATTCCTCCCGCCTCCAGTAATGTCTTTAGGAAAATCTTGCCATTAGTGACCTGAAAACGGAATAAATTTTAATCCCTTCCTTCTCAGCTCCTCCTTTCCCCACCTTAGCATCCACGGCCCCTTGTGTAGATTGTTCTAATTGATGCATGTCACCTCACAGGACATTTAGCCTGAGCTACAAGTACACCCTCATCATTTATCCCCTCCCACGTCTGTGGTAGACTCAGCTCCGCATTCCCCCAGTCACTCGGCATTTACCGAGCCCCTCTCAGGGACCCAACATCAGGAACAAAGAACACATGGTCCTCAAGGGGCTACAGCCTAGTAAGAGAGCGCGTTCATGTAAACGAATGAACACAATAGTGCAGAGGTCACTGAACTCTGATGCTGACATTTCCCTCCCCTAATTTTTAAGTAAGAACACTCTTAGATATAATCATAACTCCAGGGAGAAAAGGGACTGTCTTGCTAACCACCTCGGAAGGCAGAGGAAGATGTCAAAAGCCACCCCTCAGAGTCAGCCCCCACCCAGGGCGCCCTGGTGCACGGCCCAGAGTTTCTGTGACACAGCCTGTTCCATGTGCTGGCGCCCAGTTGCCCTATGTGGTCCGCTCAGGTGTAGGTGCGATTTGCTCAGCAGCAGTTAGGTTTCTGCATCTCCGCGGGAGATAGATAACCGAGTGAGCAGCGAGGACATAGCTCTCTCCCTTTGCCACCTACAGGAGGGAGAGATCCTTGCTCATGTAGAAGTATGAGCCACATGTCATTAGAGAAGTGGGAATAAGTGTGTCATTTCTAATCTCACCTCTCATGGACCAGGCTGGGGACAGTAAGGATGCTGGAAGTGGCAGCTGGTGCCACTCAGCGTTCCAGCTCACCCATCCTCTCATTCTTATCAGCCATTGAAACCATAATTAAGCCAGGGTCTTGCTCATCGCTGCGGAGCTGGTGGAAAATAACCCGCACCCAGTGTGCACACAGCACACTAAGCACCCCTGGGTGAGCGGCACTGGGCACATTTAAGCAGCCACTTGCCCATAACTCAGCAGTGTGCGGGGCCCTGCGCTGCAGAACAGAGCAGACCAAATGCTTACTCCGTAAGAATCCGCTTTCTAAGCACAGGCAGTGAGCTGAATGCACAGACAGGTCTAACAGCAGCGAAGCAAAACCATCAGACCAAGACGGAAATGAGAGAAAGGCACTGACACCCTGCAGGGGACTGGGTGGCTGGGTGGGTGCTTGGGGGTGGGGAGCATCTGGGTTGCTAAGGAGCAGAAGGACCTGAGACCCCATCATATGACCTCCGGAGAAGCCTGGGGAGAGACCTGCAATTCCCTGCTGGCCCAGGTGGCCACTTTTCCCGGGGAAGGGGATTCCAGAAGATGTCCAAGTGATGAGGAAAATGACGTCCTGTGGTAACTTGAAAGAAATCATCTATAAGTCCGACGGCAACCTCTTGTGAAGGAACCTTAATGGACAAACATCATTCTTTCCAGCTCATGCCTTTCCTTCGTTTTTTATTTTGCTTTTTAACCAACCAACAATGTGTTTTAATATTTATAACGTGCTATCCACTGGGATGGGGGAACAGGTCCCGATAAAAATTAATCGTAAGGGGCTCAAAGATGAATCTCCAAGTTTTGGACTAGGTTTTGACTCTATCTGCAGAACAGCAGCGGTGATACCAGGTAAATGACATTTAGTGTTTACTGGGTGGCAGGTGCTGCGATAAGCTCCGCACATGGACCGCCTGTCTCGCTCGGTCTTCAAGATGCCCTGTGCTGCAGGATCTATGGCGACTTTCTCTGTCCAGATGAAGAAAGTGAGTCACGGGGTTAAGCTGCTTGTCCAAAGTTACACAGTGAGTCAGTGACAAAGTGACCTACCCTGGCCCTTACCCTCCCCTTTGGGGTTTACCCCCTACGCCCAGTCATTCATTCTGCCATGGTGGCCTTTCTGCAATTAATAGAGACAGAAACCACAGGAGCCGGAACCGGGACACGCTCACAAGAGGGAACGCCGGGGTCATCACAGCACTGAGCAGAATGCCACGGCGCCTGGCCCTGGCGAGGAGGGGCGCACCCCTGCGCACGCATTGCCCCCCAGAAGCCTGTCTAAATCTTGCTCTTTTGTCTTCATTTTTTTTTAGATGTGGGGAAACTAAACATGGTTATCTCTTTAATAACCGTGACCGTTGCTGCCCTGACCTGCGCAGCGGCTGGGGCTTCAGCGCTGCTGTCGTCGGGTGCCACCCCCCCCAACCTAGGCACCTGCAACCGTCCACCTGAAACAGCTGCAGCTGCTGCGGGCTCCCCCCGCGTCCCGGCTGCGCTCAGCTCGGCGGGAGCGAGACAAGCGCTGCCCTTCGCCTGCGGGTGATGGATGTCTCCAGACGGCATTATTAGGTCTGCAGAGCACTCACGATGCTCGGGATGAAAGGAGTTATAAATGAAAGATATTATTATTAATAAGAATGTAGATGAACAAAGGGAAAATGTACTTGCCCTCACTATCCATCACCTTACCACACTTCACCTAAAGACCAGGATCTGCCCGAGCCTCAAGGAAAGCCTATTTGCAGAAATCAATAACTGGTTTAAAAAATAGATCTGGCTCCGCTGGAGCCGACTATTCAGGGGATTCTCATGACTCTACGCAGCAGTCAATATCGGCCATCAGGGCCTCAGATAAAGGCTGAATGAAATTTAGTTAAGACCGGCTTTGTATGCTAATCTACCGACTGATTATTAAATGTGTTTACGGAGGGGTTTGAAAAATAGGCTGTGAGAAGCAAAAAGAAAAGCCTGCGTGAGTCTCCTCTACGTGCTCTGAGGCTCACTCATAGCCACGGACTCACATTAGCTCGGTTCTCCTGGTTTTGCAAACTTAACACCTGGGGAGATCAGGCTCCTTCTGCAGGTGGCAGGGAGCTCGTCCCTTCTGTGCATCAGAAGGCGAAGGGAGAGGACCGTCACCGAGTCGTGGATGGAGCGCCCCCTGCGCAGAGGCCCGGGGCCAACCTAAGTTGGGTGTCCTTGGGTATTGTGCTAAAGGGACTAGGAGGCCTCCACCCCTGGGGTCTTTATGGTCCATGGGGAAACTAAGGCAAATACCAATTCCCATGAGCATATGTTACAGAAACCTGTACATATAAGCTAGGGACACCCCACGCTGATTTGTAGGGGACAGAAGGTGAGGCAGATGAAAAGGTGAGATGGAAGTTTTTTACCAAAAACTTCATCCACATTGGTGGGAGGAGACAGTAAGAGGAAGGCCCTGGGGCAAGTGTGCTGGGGAGCTCAGGTAGGAGTTTGGAGAGTGTTTGGGAGAGAGGTGTGTTAATACGCAAGTTACATGTCCACTGTCCTTAACCATTAGAGAGTGAGGCTTCCTGAGAGGTGTAAGGACGGAGGAATTGCAGGGAAAGGAGGGGAGCAGACACAAGGCAGAGTGGGTTGGGTTTCATGGTCCATGAGATGCACGGTTTAAGAAAATACTTGCCTGCTATTAATATACCCTTTGCACGTAATCCATGTACAACAAAGAACTACATGTGAGTTTTTGCCCTGTGAATATTTAACTGCAACTTGTAAAACATGTCAGGCGAGTCTCATTCTTTCCCCCAGACAATTCTGGCACAGTGAGTATCTTCCTTCAGCAAGAGATTTGGGGGAAAGTTCTTATACTATGCATTTTTGCCAGGCCGCATGCATTGGAGCCTGAGTTGTAAGGCCACTCTGACAAAGAGCTGGAATAGGAAATCACTCTTCTGGGACTCAGGTCTGCTGCTGCCTTGGGCAGCCTGGGGAGAAAGAGGCCTCCTTTCGTTTACCTTCTATGCCGGTGATTTTCCAAACCAAAGCATGTAAAGATCACCTACAGAACAGATAATATACTTATGAACTCCTGAACCTATACTCTGCCCTGGGCCTGTCAATCTGCATTGTAACACACAACCACGGCCATTCTAAAGTAGGAAATCTCAAAATGTACTTTAAGACACACTTGTAAGGATGTGCTGAGGTGTCCATGCAGAATATACATAGATGAGCCTCCAGCTCATTTCCCTCCACAGGAAAATGGAATTGATTTAGGGAGTAATCAGAATATTAGACTGCAAAATACAAGCCAGGGCTACTTCATAAATGTATAAATACAGGGCAACTCATTCTATAGTTCACAGAAATGTACATTATTTTGTTTGTGAAAATATATCCAGTTTTTTCTTACTTACGGATTACACCTCCATGTACGGGGACTGAGTTTTCAGTGTTGGTATTTCTGTGGGCGATTATGGCTGCTATTAGGCCCCTGATTGTACAGCTTGATGTCTATTGGTTTGAAACCACTGCTGGCAAAAGCTCTAAAATCTGTGGCTCCAGTGGAGTTTGACAACTGTGTGTAAGAAACTCACCCTCAATAGGCCTTTCCTAGTTGGTAAGTCAGTCAACAGTGTCTCTCAGGAGCAGTAGATTCTGCAGTTGAAAGCAAGGCTGGACATTTGAAAAGAGAGGCTTGTTTGGGTAGTTTTGTGCTACTTTAATTTTTTTAATGTGTTACTGTTTTTCTCATCACGACTTGCATAGTTTGGTCAAATGTCTTAAAGTTTTCTTTGCACAAAATAACTCAAAGGAAACACCATTTCTCTGAATGTATTTTTTTTTTTTTAATAGCCTTTAAAAAGGTAAAAAAATTGTCATCTATAAAGTTCTGAGCCAGATTATAGAAGTCGGGTGTAGAACTCTGCTCCCCACACTCAAATACATTCAGTAAAAAGGAATGAGAGTGGACTTGGAGTTTGGCTTGTTCAAGGCGTAAAACGTTGTTTCAGCTTTCTGGAGAGCACCCCAAATATCGTGTGTGTGGTGTCTGTATGTGCCTGTGCGTATATGTGCGTGTATGTGTGTGATGTGTGTATATGACGCCGACTGAGCTCTGTAGAGCTCTGCATGGCTGCCAAGCACTGTTCCCTGTGGCAATTCTGTGAGGGAGGCGGGGAGGACACTAATGATCCTAACTCCTCAGGGGGAGAAAGAGGGCTCAGAAGGACCAGATGACTTGTGCAGCGTCACACAGCAAAAGATGACAGGATGGGGACCAGGATCCACGGGTGCTGGGCTCTTCTCTCTGCGCGGTGTCGGTGCTGTGGGGGTGCGGTGTGCGTGCGGTGGTGTACGGCGCATGTGGCATGAGCATTTGGGGTGTCTGGGTGCTTGGTGTGTGATATGGGTCTTGTGTGTGGTTTCTGTGCTGTGTGGTGTAACGCGCTTAGTCTGTGTGTGTGTGTGTATGGTATATGGATTGCATATATGTGCATGTTGTGTGTGTGGTGTATGTAGTGGATGTGGAGTGTACTGTGTGTGTGATATACTGATGTATGTGAGTGTGGTGTGTGTGTGTGTGGTTTGTGAGTATGTGTGTGCGTGTGTGTAGTGTGTATATGTGTGGTCTGTGGTGTGTGTGCATTTTCTCTCCATGCCCACAAAAGCCTTGCCTGTGAGGAAAAGCTGATGGGAGACTGACAAAGCCTGAGTCAGGGCTCAGCAATGCGTCAATATGCTTTTACCGCCCTACATACGCCAATGAACTTTTTAAAAACAAAGAGGAATGAAGGAAGGAAGGAAGGAAGGAAGGAAGGAAGGAAGGAAGGAAGGAAGGAAGGAAGGAAGGAAGGAAGGAAGGAAGGAAGGAAGGAAGGGAGGGAGGGAGGGAGGGAGGGAGGGAGGGAAGGAAAAGCTGCTTTCCAGCCACTTGAGGATTTAGCCCCTCCTTCAGGGCCAAAAGTGAAGTTTGAAGGTTCACCGTTGAGCTATACAACCCCCCACATCTCCCCTCAACCAGTGATTCCGGGCTACTCGTGTCTCTTCAAATGCAGGCACCGTTTGTTACACTTCCAGGGAATCTGGTTTCTTAGAAGTGCTGCCCTTCAACTGTCCTTCAGAGAAAGAAACTTCCTAAGACCCCAGGACTAATTCACTAGTGGTGGAACTTCAGGCCCTGACACGCTGGGAAGGTACATTTGGAAAGGATGCATTTCCAAATCACTCTCTCCTCAAGGTAGTTACCAAAAGCCAGCTTCTGTTTCATCTGCCCAAGAAAACCTCCTGAGATAACCATCCCATCTGGGTCCCATCACCTCTTTCATTCTGACAAGAGTGCCCATCTTTTCCTGTGAGGTGCACAGTGTATATCACCTGTTTGTGACATGCACACAAGTGTGTTATTTGGTCAGGGGAGAGAGAGAGGGAGGGAGGGAGGGAGACCTTGAGATCCTTGAATGACCACTTTGAGCACCTAGCTCCTCATACAGCTGATAGAGCTGATTTAATATTCATAGTAATCTAAGTAGGTAACACTATTATCTTCATATTACAGAGGAGAGAGATCACATGCACAGGGGTGAAATAACTTGGTCAAATTAAGAGCAGGTACCAGGATTTGGCCCCGGCCAACTGGCTCCAGAGACAGGTCCCTGACATCTGGTACACCATCCTCTTACCACAAGTGGCAGATTTGGGGAGTGATGCCCCTCCATCCCACCCAGGGTGGATGAACCTCAGGTTATAACAACAGTGCAATGCCAGGCCAGGCCCTCATCAAGGTCTCACACTAAAGAAGCCACGTGCTATAAAGGCCAAGTGCCTGGAAACAGTAAGTCAGGGCAGTTACAGCCGAAGGTCTGCAAAGTGTGTGAGACTCTGTGCCTCACATCTCCTCCTTCCACCCGCCTCAGGCTCCCAGGAGCACGGTGGATTGGAAACTGTGGAATTCAAGCCCTGAGGGGATGTGTCCCATTCTGGCTCTGCCCAGCCCCCCTGGGTTTACACCTGAACGAGATCACCAAGGTTTTGGGACCCTTGTTTCTTAATTTGTAACCTAAGAGTAGGACACTCTGCTCTGTCTACATAACAGAATTATCATGAGGCGAAAGACAAGAAACACATACAGGCCACAACTGTAACGTTTAATATATTAATATTCAGAACAGCCATAAAACAATGTAGCATTTAAAAGGCAGCCCCCTGGGTCATAAATTTTACCTTCAGTTGGTGTTAGCTATTGTATGCATTAAACATTTAATGAACAAGCCTGCTCTTTGTACCTGAGAAGGTTACTTGGAGATGTTTGTGAGGGTCCAGACCTCTTAAAAAGCTTCCCAGCCCTGGCTGGCACGGCCAAGTGGTTAGAGCATTGGCCTGTGCACCAGAGGGTTGCCGGTTAGATTCTGATCATGGGCACATACCTAAGTTTCAGGCCCGATCCCCGGCCCCCTGTCGGGGCTTGTACGAGAGGCAACCCATCGATGTGTGTCTCTCACATTGATGTCTCTCTCTCTCTCTCCCTCTCTCTCTTCTTTCCACTCTCTCTGAAAAGCAATGGAAAAAAAATATCCTCAGGTGGGGATTAAAAAAAAAAAAAAAGCTGCCCAGAAGGCTGGAACTCCTGCCTCTTTTTTCCTAATGAGTTTATCTCTACCAGGCAGAGGTCATCAAAATCACCCCACTCACCTTGGACCATCCTCAAAGTTTGGAGCTGTTCTTTTTCCAAAGAAAACATCATCATAACTGCACATTTAAAAGTTTTAGTTATTCTTGGGAAAGTCCTTTACCTGTTTCTCTTGCCCCCCAATCTACGAGATCGCCTGAGTAGGGTACAGTCTGAAAGGCGGCCTTACAGTCCAGCTCCACAAGGCTCGGGCGTTGTTTCCAGCGTGACTGTATCATCGGTACTTAGCACAGTGCCTGACATTTAATAGGTGTTCAAAATACCTCATGAAGGAATGACTGGATGGATGGGCAGATAGACAGATGGATGGACAGGTGGGTAGATGGAGGGATAGATGAGAGCTGGCACCGGAGCTCAGGTAGGCCCCCGAGAGGACAGCCAGAGCCTTTGCTTCACGAGCAGCTGCTGAGTTGAAGAGAGTCGTCCTGGAAGTATTGGGACTTACACAGGGAAGTATGTGAGACAAACGTGGTTTTTCTCTTACTTACTGCCTCCCTGAATCAATCTAGTCAGAAAAATCCAAACCAAGCTTTCCGATTAGATTTCCAAAAAGAAATTAAAATACAGGTATCTATTTAGTACCGAATGAATTTACATTTATTGTGTGCCTACTCAATGCCAAACACGGAATTTTGTTTTTATCTATGTTAACTCATTTAATTTTCAACCTTATGAGGGAGAAATTATGATCATCGTTTATCTTGAGCTAAAAGAGATTATACCCTGGGCCCTGGGCCCACAGTGAAAGAGGGCCAAAATGGAGATCTAGCACTTTTATTTGCCCAACATTCCTTCTTTCAATCTGCTCTGAAAAGGGAGACTGTCTCTTGTCCTTTCCTTTCCATGGATTCTAGTGGGGTTAGTGTCCTCTAGACTAGTGGAGGCCATATGACTTGGACCTAGTTAATAATACTACCAGTCTCTTCCCAAACGGTTTACCCAAAGTTGAGCATATGACCCAAGTGTCGGGGATCAGAAATCCCTGCACTTTTTTCCTTACCGAATGCTCTGGCTTGTTAGCTTCAGCTGCACAGGACAGTGAGGTCCAAGTCAGGAAACCCTGGCTGGGACCCTGCCTTCACTTGGTGGACTCAGTTAACTTACGAAGCTGTGTGTGCAAGGGAGCCCAGCTTGGCACAAGCATTCCCCTTGCACATCAGTGGGAGGCTCAGGAAGGAAGTCATCACACACTGCCATTGGTGTCGGCTGTAAAGGCTCAGGGAAATCATTTGGGAGCTGAATCCTCCAGCCTCTGTGAGAATCTGGGGCAAGCAGTCCAGATCTTATAGCAATAAATGGCCAAGATTTTACCTAAGCATCTTCTTCCAGCAGTAATCCCACACATGTACGAGGTAGATATAGGACTATGCTCTGCTGTAAACCAAAAACCTAATGCAAGGTATGAATTAAAAGTAGCTCCCCCTAGGCTCTCATAGCAACCAGCATCTAACAGTTATCACCTGGTACAGGCTCCTTAGCAACCAGCACATGACTTGGGCTGACACTTGATACAAGTCAGAGGCTCAAATGCAGCCATTTCTCCAGCTTTAAGTCACCAGGAATCTCCCAAACATCTGCCTCGCCCCCGCTGCTTCTCCGACCTCACCCACTCCCTCCTGAAGAGAATTTTATCTCGTAACTGCCATGAGGATACTGAACACAAGTATATATAATCACTCTACATTAATATAATTAGTGTGCCTCTCTCCTGATCCAGAAATGGTTGTCCATTTTTAGCTGCTAATGGTTGGAATCATTTATGTCCATTTGTTCAAGGACTAAAAATGAATTCATAAAAAAGAGAAGGCAGAGATATTACCACAGAAGGGTCCTTTTCATTTTCTCCAGCCCATTGTTCCTGCCTGGGCTCCATCTCCTGCCTTCTCAGGAATCTAGTCCAGTGGGTGAGGGGAGATTAGATCACACAGACACTCTGTCCATTCATTCTCTTTGATGAATTACCAGCAAGCTGACAGGACAGAGTACTTTGGCTGTTCCCAAGCCGACAACTCCATCCCCACAGCAGCACCTGGCGCCCTTTCTCCTGTGCGAGGGTGGGGCGTTCTCTAGAAGAAACGAATGCCCACTTAGAACTGTGATTCATTATATGTCGTCTCTACTAGTCTAGCTCTGTAGGCTGCTTTGAAATCTCAGATACTCCAAAAAGGACTCATGCCATTCATATTCATACGTTCTGAAATTCAAAAAGTACATGTATATCCATATCAAAATCAAAAACAAAAGTAGATGTTAGAAGGCAATTCTGCATGAATATATTCTTATTTACAACTTGCAGGTAATGACCCTTTTCTCGTAGCTGGTACTGTTCTTGCTACAATAGCCACTGTGTTTAACCGGTGTGCCCAGCACTCTATTAGTTTTTACATATATCACTTCAATTCATAATCACAAACCAGTGACTTGGGAATAAGTATGCCTGTTTTATAAGAGGGGACACTGAGTCGAAGAAAAGTTTAAAAAGTAACATATTCAGCTGGTGGACACTGATATGGACTCAGACACACCTGAATTGAATCCCATCTCCGCATCTTATCAGCTCTGTGGGGATGGGCATCAACCTCACAGCAATACTGAGGTAGACATGATGTCCCCACTTTAAGATCAAGAAACTGTACGTCAGAAAATATTTGAATTATCTGATTTGTATAGGGCCAACTGGCTAACACATGCAAAGATGCAGGATGGCCTAATCTGTGCTTCTCCAAAAACAGCAGCCTTAACAGTCATCTTTTATTGTCTCTTTGATATAAAAATAAAGACCTAGTTGTGACTGAAACAAGCGAAGCAATTAATTTAAGCACAGATCCCATCCAATAAGTGTGAAAAACCATGCTTTCCAATGTATGATTGCAATGTGCTGTCTTAAGAGGGCTGATGGATGTTCTTCTAAGGGGTAAGCCTGCTTTGGTCAGTCCTGGGGGCCTAGGATCTCTCTATCCTCACTAACTCTGTTTGGGGTTCTTTTTGGCAGGGTAGATCCCAAGCAGCTACCCCAAGATTAGAGGAGTTGTGTATTTTTGTAAGACAGTGGGGGGTGAGAGCGAGAGAGAGAAGAGAAGGAGAGAGAGAGAGAGAGGAATGGATATGGCATTGACAAGCCAATTACTAGTTGTATGACCTCAGACCAGTGCCTGACCCATATCCAGTGCTTAATAAATATCAGGTTTATTCATGTCGAGTCCAGCATTTTAAGTGCACAGGATCTGGAGTTAGATTGCCTGGGGTTGAGTGCAGCTTTATCTGCTTCCAACTCTGTGATCTCTCGCACATTGCTTAACCTTCCTTTGCCTCAACATTCCCCAGTGGAGACTGCTGCCTTATCAAGGGCTGTGAGAATTAAATGAGGTGTAAAGAGCATTTAAAACTGTGACTATGATATAACAAGTGCTTAATAAAGTTAGTTGTTACTAAGGCATAAGAACAGCCTATAAAAGAGGTACACCTGAATGTGAACTTGGAAAAACTCCCCGTTCTGGACCCAGGGGCTTCTTTTTCCTTGCACCCATAACCCATACTCTGGCAGTGCCTGTTCCCCCAGGCACCAGCCAAGGCAGGTTCCCGACCCCGGCATGATGAAGGGACCCCTTAGCAATGGTCACCATCCTTTCTGTTCTCCGCTGCAAACCCCCTCCCACCCTTTCAGGTTGATGTGACCGTCACCGCCTGGTGGGTGGAGCAGGCGGGAAGCGGGGATTGGCTGGGAGTGCAGCTCCATAAGCCCGATGTCCCTTCTGACTTATGGGGGGGGGGGGGGCTGTGCTGACATGCACTCGGCTCATAAATGATCTTCATCCTGGCTGCAGGCCACCGCCCAGGAGGGGAGTGTGCAGGGGGGCTTGGCACGCTACCTCTCGCGTTACTGGCCTGGCAGCAAAGCTTCCCTTTTGCAGAGAAACTTTCTACTCCGTAAACCACAAACATAACATGCCAGGTGCATGGTCATGGGTCTCTCCAGCAAACCCCATGCAAAACCCATTTCCAAGCTCGGTCCCTGGATAAATTATATGGCAACTAAAAAGAACGTGGGACTTAAAGGCACATGCAGCATTTGCCAGCCCCACTGATGAGAGGAAAGGGAGCGCCAGGGCCCTTCCTACAGAGCAAGGCCAGCGCTGAGGAGCCAGGCCGTGGGCAGAACAGGCCTAGGCTGGCCCGCGTAGCCATCCCCATGCCGCTTCTCCTCCACCCACTTAGCAGCGTCTTCCCCCTCTCAGCCCACGCTCGCCGTTTCTTCATTGCCCCCAAACTTATATGCTGAAGCCTCAGGCACCAGGGTCTCAGAATGTGACTGTATTTGGAGGTGAGGTCTTTTAAGAGGTGATTAAGTTAAAGTGAGTTGTCAGCATAGGTTCTAATGGAATCTGACTGGTGTCCCTATAAGAAGACAAGGTTAGGATACACAGAGAGACACTAGGGGGGCCACAGAGGAAAGGCCATGTGAGGACAACAGAGAAGACTATCTGTAAGGCAGGGAGAGAAGCCCTAGGAGAAACCAAAACTTCTGGCACCTTGGTCTTGAACTTCCAGCCTCCAGAATTGTGAGAAAATAAATTTGTCATTTAAACCGCCCATTTTTGTTGTGTTATAGACGTCTGAGCAGACTAAGGTATCTATCATGAAGAGTGGTTTTTCTCAAGGTAGCTGAGGTGTTGATAAACTAAAAATTCAAATCTATTTACAAGGTGAGAGTGGGATGGAGGGGAGGTCAATCACCAAGGACAGTGGGAGGAGAATGGGTTGTGGGTGCTTTGCAGGGTCTGGGCCCACGTGCAGGGAAATGGAGTTGAGATCTCCCCGAATCCTCATTCTTTCCCAGGTTGATATGAAAATGTATGTGTTCATTTAAAAAAAAATAAACCTGGAGTAATTTTTTTTTTTTTTTTTTTAATGTACCAGGAACTGCTTAGCTGCCAAGATTGCAATGATCAATAAAATATCCTCTGTGGTCTAGTGAGAGAAATGTGAAATTTTATTGCTCGCATTTGTTTACATGTCCACATGTTGTAATTAGATGACCTGCTATTTCTTTTATATTGTTATGGTCCCTTACCCCATACTCACTCACCAGACATTACACTAGGTATATTTCAGCACGTCTCACACATGCCAAGTATAGGAACCTGTTTTGGGTTTCTGTGCATGGCCCTGTCTTATTAGATATTTAATTTAAGCATTGACCTGAGACAAGACGTGGAATGCAACCGAATGTCTCCATGGACCACACCGAGCTGAGAAAAGTAGTTAACACCCAGGGAGACAGATCACAATTCAAAATGATCTTGATCTCTGAGAAAAATGGTCCAAGATTCATTTGGTGAAATTCATTCAGGACAACGTGTTGTATTTAGATCAGGAACCAGCAGCTTAATCCTGTGCAGAGGAGGGGGCCTAGTGTATCAGCCTGAGAACAGACCTAAACCTTGTAGCTGTCTTGCACCTACTCTGCCTTCTCTCTGCCCACTTGCTACGCCATCTCCTCTCTCCCCACTATTTCTTCCCTCTGCAGCCCACCCTGTGGTGGCCATGCCCTGAGTGATCTTCGTGGCCGTAACCTTGGCTTCTGCATGGCCCCCGTGGCAGCATTCCTACAAGGGTAGCCAGCCCCTAGAAGAGGGGATCGAAGGCAGTGAAAAACTAACAATCATTAGGAATGGCTAAGTGAAAGGATCCAAGGTGTAAAGACAAGACTTAGTTGGGTCAGCGGCGCTAACTTCAAAATAACTCAGAGCACCCCTGTGAGGAGGCAGACGATGCCATTCAGGATAGAAACACAGCAGGTCAGAGTTATAGAAAACCAAAGACGAGATTCAATTTAAGCAAGAAAAGAAGTTTACAATTGGATTGGATTAGCCTACCAAGTAAGGAGCCTCTGTTTTGGACGCGCAGGAGTTAAGGGCGCAGGGCCCCTTGCAGGGCCTTGCAAAGGGATTCTTGCCCTGGGTGGGAGGTGGGGCTGAAGGACCTCCACTGTTGCTTCCCAATTCTAGGTTCTCTTCTAACCTAGTTGGGCTCTGTTATATTCGGAGCTAGGCTGGAGTGGAAGTGCAAGCTTCTATTTGTGGGCTGATTTTGTCACCTTTTTAGAGAGCAAGTGAAATTGATACTTAGCCCAAATGTCAGTTTTAGGCACCACAGCTGCTGGGCAGGAAATTCAGATCCGGCTGCAGAAGAGGGCACCCAGCTGTGCTTGACTCATCACGCTCTGGTGCAGCCAAGGTCCCTGTCACCTTGCAGTTAGCACTGACCTTCAGAGGAAAGTAAGCTCATCATCGGTGCTCTGCTGGCTAGAACGCTCGTGACCAGAAAAAGAGCCAAGACTTTGAAATGGTCAGGATTCGTGTGAATTAAGATGGCCTTTTAAAAAAATTGAAAAATAAAAAATAAATAAAAATAAACAAATAAAAAATTAAATAAATAAAAAATTTTAAAAAAATAAATAAAAGATGACCTTTGAACTTAGCGGGGAGTCTGAGTGTCTATCATGTTCTTGCCCATTTTAGCTGCTTGGTGACAACCCCTTGAGAACAGTCCCCACTTAAACTGGAGTGTTCTGGGCCCCTTCAGCACAGAAGGAATGCAGGCTACTAAGATGAGATGTGAAATCTTTGTCCAATTCATGTCTCAGCAGAAAGATTTCAGAGACACTTTAACTGTTGGCCCATGTCCCCGAAAATAGGGCGGTGGCAGCCTCTTGATCTCAACCCTGAGACTTTACTTCTTTATAAAGTGTAGGGAAATAATAACTTCTTTTTTCTCAAAGTTGTTGTTTACCCGACATGAGTTATTATCAATAAACCATGTTATCAACGTACACAATTTCACCTAAATAAAAGGGTTTATGATTTTAAATTGTTCTATTCTATACTGCCGGACACTAAGCTAAAGGTACAACGTGATATCTAACTTAACTTGCACACAAATCCCTGTGTGGGAGATGCTATTGTTACCCCTCATTATGGACAAGGAAACTGCAGCCCAGAGAGGTTAAGCACTTTCCCAAGGCCACACAGCGTAGCAGGTGGCAGAACTGGGATAGGATCTGACAACCCTCCACTGTCTAAAGAAGTGAGTGCAGCCGGGCCGGTGTGGCTCAGCAGTTGAGTGTCAACCTAGGATCCAGGAGATCGAGGTTCAATTTCCCACCTGGGCACATGCTCACTTTCAGGCTCAATCCCCAGCAGGGGGTGTGCAGGAGGCAGCCGATCCATGACTCTCTCATCATTGATGTTTCTGTCTCTCTCCCTCCCTCTCCCTTCCTCTCTCTGAAATCAATAAAGACATACATATTTTTTTTTTAAAAAAGTGAGTGCAGGCCAGGGTTTTTAAAAACACAAAATTGTAATATTCAGGCTTGGTCCCCCTCTTATTCTTCTGACTCACTGTTGCCTCGAAGTTACCAAAAAATAAAGAAAGAACTGCCGTAGATGATGGAAACAGCTCCTCCCCCAGGCCTCTGTGATCTTGGCCAGGGTGCCAGACTGAGCCCGGCAAAGCTGCCCTGCTTTCAAGCTGCTCCTCTCTGAGCTTCAGGAGTCAGCAGGACCCACACCCGCCTTTCCTTTCAAAGCGGTGAGCAGGGAAGCGGCAGATGCCCCAGCCCACTGGTTTCTCACCCACGTGGTTAGAGATCCCAGAGCTCCAAGGCCTCTTCAGAGCCTTCAGAGCAAGTTCCTTGGGCAGAGAATTGGAAGCGAGATGCCGGGGAGAGGGCCTGAGGGTAGACTGTGCTCGCCACAGCTTCCCGTTAGCGCCCGTGTCCCTGAGCGGCTGCGCGCCGAGGTGGAGACGCCTGCGCTGGCCTGCAGGTGCCAGCCTCCTGCCCTTGGGGACCACTGGGGTCAAGGCATCAAGGGGGCTCGGGAGGGGGAGGTTTGGTGTTCACTGTTTTCCCTCGCACCTCTCCACCTCATACCTTCCAAAGCCCCCGGCCCTTCCCAGAGGCTTTGGGTTGGGTAAATTCTGAACATCAAAGAGAGACAGCTACAGGCACTGTCCTCTCATTGGCGTCATTTTACAAGTGGACTATAGGGCCCCGGTGGTGGCAGGCCAGGAGCATGCAGGAGTGAATGGTGCTGACTTGGCACACAGCAGAGCCCAGAGCATCGGGCTCCACAGGGGGGCCTCCCGGGCAGAGCCAGGGAACACAGGCTGGCCCTGCCCCGTGCAGGAGTCACCCAGCCTCGGCCACCTGGATTGAAGGGTGTCACTTGCCAATCACACTGGAAGGAAGGCTCCCCATTCACACAAGGGTCTGAAGGAGGAGCCTTCCTTTCCTCGCTGCCTTGACCACCGCAGGAAACGCTCAAAATTACTAGTATCCTGGTCAGCTTCCTAATCTCAAATGGTGGACACACAGGTGTTGACTTTGCCTGTATTTTCCTAACCGTGATATTTGACCCCCCAAATAAGAATATTTTCCTCTCTGATGGTGCCTCCCATCACCTCCTCCTCACACTACACACCCCCATCTGGTCTAGTTCCCCCAAAACTCATTCCTAACAGTCTTCCTGCCTGCCCCAGGACCTGCAGCCTAAACCCTGCTCCCCGCAATGTGCTCTCACCTCAAGCACCCTCATTCCTTCTTGTTCTTGTGGTTTTAAGGCCAAACTCTTCCACCTATCAGTTGAGTCCCTTCTCCTTTCAGCCCCACCCGTCTTTTCAGATGGGTTTCCTACTGCTTCCCTGTAGGAATGTTTTGTTTTAACCCTGTATCCTTGTGGGGAAATGAGGGATGGGGTGTCTGGAAAAGGCTTCCCAGAGGAGCTGACTTGAAATGAGTGGAGAGACGAGCGGCATCCATTCTGCATAGAGAGGTGGGAGGACAGCAGGCCTGGGCCCACCAGGAGCAAGGTCCTGCTGCATGACAGGGGCCCCTTGCTTGCTTGGGGGGCAGGAGGTCATCCAGAGTGTCACTTAAATGATTGTCTCTCCCTATAGGGACTCTCATATTAGTCTGTGAATAAATGCTGCAGGGAGAGGGGAAGAGAAAAGGTGAGGTAAGGCAGGCACTCTGGGAAGTGATTTGTGCAGCCTACGACACAATGCCTGTCGACTCTAATACAAAGAGCAGAATGCACAGCCAGACAGAATCTCTTCTTACCTGCTAGAGACCAGCAGGGGAGGAATCAGAAAGCTTAGTGGGGGTTTGCATTATAAAAGCCTGAGAAATGCTGCAAGTTGGCTGGAAAAAAAAAGCCGGATGAAAGGATTAACTACTGGGACAGTTTGAGTTCAAATCCCAGCTTCTTACTTGAAGCCCAAACATTATTCAGCTGGTGACCTTGGGAAAGTTACTTAGACTTTCTGCATTTCAGTTACTTATTCAGGTCTGTTTTGTTTTTTAAAAAATCTGTGTGAGGGGAAATTACAATAGTACCCACTGCTCTGAGTCCCTGTGAGGATACAGTTTGGTAAACAGATAAAGCACTTGGCGTGGGGTTTTGTCACATGGTTAAGTGTTCGATATATATCAATAAAACTTGGGTGGTGGTGTATTATTATTGTTGATTGAACCACCCTTCAAGGACAAGTAAAACCTATCCTTTGGATGTGCCTCGTGATGTTTCCTTCTCTTTCCTCTGTATTTCGCTGCCTGGAAGGCTCCAGCCTCCCCTCCCACCCTCTGTGCTCCTCAATTGCCTTTAAACCGTTTTGTCAAGAGGCAGAGCAGGACCGACTTCCAGGAAAGGCCAGTAGCACCGCTTTCCGTGTCTTTACGAGTCTGGCCTGCTCTCTTCCAGCGAATGAGCCACGTATACCCGCTGCCCTCAGCCCTAGGGGGGCTCTTCAGTGTTACTCAAAGGAAACAGTGCGCACCCCTTGGGTTGCTCCCTAAACATGCTCTCCCCCCGCACAGTGGGGGTGTCCCCTGGGAATAAAACTATATGAATTAAGGATGGAAGAAGATGGGAAAATACATGAAAAAGGCAAAATGATACCTGGTTATTATTTAACAGGAAAGGAGTGAAAGGGGAGACGAAAAGATACAAGCATGCCATTTACACAGCTTTGCCAAAAAGCTGCATTTAACATTCTCCAAGCCTATGCCCCACAGATTGATGGGGGAAGGGACCAGACAGGGGCAGTTTAAAAGCATGCCCTGTAAGGTCTGAGCGACGTGGGATGCTAATTGCCTTCAGTCACACCCAGAAACGAGTAATTGGCCAAGGTGGGTATGGCCACTGTAATCTCGAGAAATCAAAATACATAAACTTCTAGACAAAGGAGCCTCTCTCCTTCCCCCCCCCCCTCTCTCTCTCAGCTCCAGGGCTCCAGGCCCTCTTGGGACTCCTGCTGCAGGGGGCTGAGCTCCCCACATGGCACTTGGCCATGTGGAGCTCCACACATGGACTTTAAACTGGCCTGAATGCTGAACCACAGCCCGATGCACATGGACCAGAAGCTCTGGACACTGGCCCTGTTTCTGGCTCTGCTGAACTCCCAGCTGCTCCCTTTCCAGGACTGACTTACGGGGCAGGGGACTTTGGAACCCAAGAAATTTAATGTTACATGAATAAAGCCTTTTACCACACCTCATCCTCCTGTGGGGGCTTCTGGAAATACTTCTTTCGCCAGCACCCCAATTACCTGCTCCCCCAAACATAAGGGGAGTTTCTTCGACCGGCAACAAAAACATCCTTGAATGCAAGGCATCTCCAACATCACTCAGTACAACCAGGCTGTTTTGGCTTTGGTGAAGGAGTTCTCTTTGGGGCCCTGCATTTCCAAAGGGCAGTGGTTTTCTGGCCCTCTCAGTGCTCAGAGCCCTCCAAGAAGACACACTGCTCACATTCACAGAGAGGAGCTGTGACTTGCCTCTGAATGCCAGGACCTCGCTCCTCCAATCGATACCCAGGCCTGTTGGCTAATGACCTTTCCGTCCCCTCATCGAATGCATCACTCAGCGTCTGTGCAGATGTGGGAGCAGTGGGGGCCACGCATCTCCTCGCTGGACACTGACTAATCACCACCATTAGGGCCTCATTCACACGTGACAGGGCAACGCGGGAAGGCACAGCTCCTGCTAATGAAGGCCAGCTCCTGGGGCCCGCGGCTGCAGCGCTCCAGGAACGCAAGGCTGCACCAGCCCAGCCACCTCGCCCCTCCCTGCTCACCCCCACAAAGGAACCTTTCCCATTATTAATCAGAGGTGTCGCGGGGGCCCTGATGGGTAGAAATGGCCCCGTATGTACCAAGTAGAGGAAAAGTAAGGATGCTGCCAGTGTGTGCCCAGCACGGACCAGCTGGCAACCTAGACACAGTGTCTGTCTCTTCAACAACTTTGCATCGTGTTCACCCCTTTCACAGCCAGGGCACTGGAGCAAGAGGGGCCAAAACACAGATTAGGACACACAAGTGCCAGAGTCCCATGCACAGAAACCCACCGCTGTTTCCCCCCCATGGCCGCCTTCATGGCGTAGCCTCAGGGGTTCTGTTCCCACATGCTATCCCCACATTGGCTTCATGAGCTCAAAAGGGCACAGTGGATGAGTTGTTCCCTGGGTGTAACGCTGCCCTTTTCTGTGTGTCTTGCCCAAGGCTAGCTCTGCTGTTCAGGGGAACCAGTGGCTCGACCTTGGCTGGTTTCCAGGCGTGGCGGAGGGCACCTCTAACGGCTGGGGTGAGCGCTGGGCCCTGAGCCACTCGCTGAGGCAGAAAACCTCCTGCAGCCAAATCATATTTCTGTCACCGAATGAATTTAATTTTGAACACATTCAAGCCGCCCCCTCTATTTTTGGCATCAACCTGTTACTGTAATTTAATTATCAAGGGAGAAAATGAGGGGATGAGATTCAGAGAGGAAAGAAGTGCCTTCCATCTGCGGTTCCACGGAAAAGTCTTCCTGCAAACCTCGTGCAGATGCCTGTCTTCCCTCTGTGAACACCTGACTTCTCTCTGTGGACACCTGGTTCTTTCTGTGGACACCTGCCTTCTCTCTAGACACCTGCCTTCTCTCTGCGGACACATGCCTTCTCTGGACACCTGCCTTCTCTCTAGACACCTGCCTTCTCTCTGCGGACACATGCCTTCTCTGGACACCTGCCTTCTCTCTAGACGCCTGCCTTCTCTCTGCGGACACATGCCTTCTCTGGACACCTGCCTTCTCTCTGTGGACACTTGTCTTCTTTCTGTGGACACCTGCCTTCTCTCTGTGGACACATGTCTTCTCTCTGTGAACACATGCCTTCTTTGGACACCTGCCTTCTCTCTGTGGACACCTGTCTTCTCTCTGTGGACACCAGTGTTCTCTCTAGACACTTGCCTTCTCTCTGTGGACAATTCCCCACTTCTTCAGCTTCTCTTCCAGCCTGCCCCAAACATGCAGATCCAGACCCCTCATTGCCAAGACCCCCATGCAAACCCCAAGCCAAGTGCTTTGTATTCTCCGCATCATCTCCCTCCTCATTTGAGTATATTTATGAACAAAGAGAACACAAGGGGTGGAGAGATCCCAGCTGGGACCCCGGGCCCAGGTGTGGTTCCTGTTCTGGCTGGTAGAGAAATCCATTTTGAGTTGAAACCTGCCTAAATTTCTCCTGGAATTGTTCGTGAGCAAACACATATGAACCCCCACCAAGCTCTGTAAGAGCATTACTCTCACTGCCTCCTTCTTTGAGGAAGCCGCTGGCCACAGGTCTCCACCTCGCCAGGCCTCAGCTCCCACATTAGCCAGCCTTCCTCTCTGCCATCTCCCGCACTGTTCCCCAAAGTATTAGGTGACAGCTGTGCACACCCAGGAAAACAGATTTCTGCTTCCCCGTGATACTGCTGAGGAGGATCTGAGGCCCTGCCCACAGGTCGGAGTGTGAGTGAGGGAGGGACTTGACAACGCGCCGCTGACAGTCAGTCCCCAGCCCTGCAGAGCCTCTTTTTCTCATGGATTCTTGTCCATCCCCTGGTGCCCGTGATGATGGTGTATGGTTATGAAGGTAACGAGAAAAGGGAACAGAGAAATAATGGGAGAAATCCAGACAAACTGTTCATAGCAGATAGATCACAAATAATTACAAGTTAGTAACATTTTCAATACAAGGAGTATATCTAAGAACAAATTCATCTGTTGAAGTCTTCATTTATTCATTCAAGCATTTATATATATATATATATATTTGTATTGATTTCAGAGAGAAGAAGGGAGAGAAAGAGAGAGAGAGAAACATCAATGATGAGAGTCATTGATCGGCTGCCTCCTGCACGCCCCCTGCTGGGGATAAAGCCTGCAACCTAATTGAACCTCAATCTCCTGGATCATTCATAAGTCAATGCTCAACCACTGATCCACGCCGGCCAGGCCATTCAAGCATTTAATTAGTAAATAAACCCATGGGTCACCATTCAGATGCCAGGTACCATCAAACTCGCACTCCCGTGGGAAACAAACATTACAGTAGGTGTCCTATGCTATGCTGGGGAAGCCCAAGGTTTCTGTGGTACCTGCAGGGGATCTGGGATGGCCTCCACAGCAGAAGTAGGTCTGGTGAGGAGGGTGTGTGCACCCGTGTGTGCATGTGGGCGTGTGCAGGCGGGCATGGGTGTGCTTGAATGAGAGCACAACCACAGGCATCCTCCACCTGAGGTGGGAACTGGGGAAAGGGCAAGAAATGTGTGTAGTAGCAGCAGAGAGTATTTATCAGAAATACAAGAAGTAAGATAAGCAGTGTCCAGATCATCCTGTTCTTTTGCGTCTGCTTACAGGTTGGGCCCTGATTCCTTTCATAACATTCCCATGTGTGCATTTCGTGTGCTTCATCCATGGCCAGTTCTTCTGTGTCAGGGAAGCAGCCCCACGGGGGCGCTCCTGTTTCCAGTAGGCACTTAATAATGTTTGTTGCATCAACAAAGGACTACCCACCTCAGAGGGACAGTCACAGATGGCTTCATCTCATTCCTTCCTGAAATACGGTGGCTGCTGGACTGGATCCCTGAAATGGAGCAGCAGCTGCTCAGTGAAGCGGCGCCGTCACGACTGTGAGGAGGGCAAATGGGGAACTCAGTGCCCGTAAAATCCACGGCGGGAGAGCAGGTCGGGGGCGCGCTGCTCGGCCAGGCCGGGCACTGCCTGCTGCCCCAGAGGGCGCCCTGCGTGGGTGTCTGTCATTTCCTCCCTCTCCCCATCAGAGTCCTCGCCATCACCGGCACCACGTTTACTGATAAGGTACCTCCAGCGGTGTCGGCATCCTCCAGAATGTTAGACACATTTACTCTGGGCTTTTCTAAATGAGCTGAGAGTTGCGCACAAGACTGCCTACTGATAGACAGCTTCATAATAGGTAGACAGCCTGCCAAGGGGAAGGCTTCTTTACAAAGTAACTTGCAAATTAGGGCACAGTAATGGCTCAATAGTCACCTGCTTCTGATGGCCCCTGTAGCTAAGCAGGATGTGAGCCAAATCCCTGACATGACAGCCAGTGGGAGTCACTCCTAACGCAGGTGTGAGGACCTCGCCTGAACGGGGCTATGTGAGGGAACAGAGCCTCTGCTCTCCCACGGATGAGACGTGCGAGCCAAGGTTTTGATTTGTCACGCTGTGGAGATGCCCGCCCGAGGGCTGACCTGAAGATGACTGGGGGATCAGTAAGCCCTCTGGTTCTTGACTTGCTGGCTGTTTTTAAGTGACTTATTTGGATTCTCTGGGAAAACGAAGAGGAAAGCATCGTACCTACTTCATACCAGCCCAAAATCTTTGAAAATTTACCAAAAATGCAAATGTTCAAGCTCCTTGGAAGGAGACAGCATATGTGGAGACAAGAAGCAGTAGTTCATATCTGACAGCCCGAGAATGACGGATCATTACATTTCAAAGCAGCTAGTTGACTAAAGAGCGTGTTGCCCTTTCTACCCAACACACAGATGGCTGCCTTCCTGCCTCTTACACTCTGTTCTTGCCCAGTTGCCTCCCTCCCCTGGTCCTCTGCTCTTGTATGAATGGACCACGGCCTCCCTCCCCTGGTCCTCTGCTCTTGTATGAATGGACCACGGCCTCCCTCCCCTGGTCCTCTGCTCTTGTATGAATGGACCACGGCCTCCCTCCCCTGGTCCTCTGCTCTCGTATGAATGGACCACGGCCTCCCTCCCCTGGTCCTCTGCTCTCGTATGAATGGACCACGGCCTCCCTCCCCTGGTCCTCTGCTCTTGTATGAATGGACCACGGCCTCCCTCCCCTGGCCCTCTGCTCTTGTATGAATGGACCACGGCCTCCCTCCCCTGGTCCTCTGCTCTCGTATGAATGAACCACAACCTCCTTCCCCTGGTCCTCTGCTCTTGTATGAATGAACCACAACCTCCTTCCCCTGGTCCTCTGCTCTTGTATGAATGAACCACAACCTCCTTCCCCTGGTCCTCTGCTCTTGTATGAATGAACCACAACCTCCTTCCCCTGGTCCTCTGCTCTTGTATGAATGGACCACGGCCTCCCTCCCCTGGTCCTCTGCTCTTGTATGAATGGACCACGGCCTCCCTCCCCTGGTCCTCTGCTCTTGTATGAATGGACCACGGCCTCCCTCCCCTGGTCCTCTGCTAATAGATGTCAGTGCCCGCAATTTTTGTCAACATCAGAAAGCATCGGATGCATCTTATGGAAAGAAAGCTGAGGGAAGGCAGGGCGACCCCCGGGCTCCACCAGCTGACACCTCACGCATGTCCTTCCCCCTCTCGCCCATGGCATTACGGGGTCTGTGCAGTGCAGGCCTCGGGGTGACCACATAGCGGACCGTTCTCTCTTTTCCTTTTTACTCTGCCCTCCGCCAACTATGGCTCCTAGCATTTTAATGTCATGAGGGAAGATTTAAAGAATTAAAAAAATAAATTCTACTTAACAGCGGTCTTCTCCTGGAGATGTAAATATTCATAAACATATCAGCTCCTTTAGTCCCATCACAAATAGAACTGCCAACGACACCCCTGCTGCCTTAGGCATTGTTCTAATAAGTTAGGAGCAGGGGAGTGAAAGGGGATATTTTTAACTTTAGAATTTTTTTCCCAAAAGCCATTGTGAAGTGTCCTGCTGGGAACGGAGCTGGAAAGAAGCTGTTTTCTAGAAACCGAGAAGGCTTCAAGCAGAGCTGTAGGTCAGATCTGAAACGACGATGGAGACAAGGTGATCCTATCTTGCGTTTGCAGAACACGGGCCCCATGGAGGGTGATCAGGGAAACAAAACCCGATCCCAGCTCCCGGTGCCCAGGGCGAAGGTGCGAGTCCACCTTCTCAGCAGAAGGGGCCGCCTCAGCCTGAGCAGGACCTGCGGCTTTCCCGCGAACCCTGGAGGGGCGAGGGGACGGAGCCCGCGTGCTCCTGAGCCTCTTCTCTAGTCGCTGGGGAATCTTTGTGCAGAGGCAGCTATTATACTGCGGTTTCTCAACGGTGGAGCCACAGCTACATTATCTGGGCCTAAGTCCTTGATAAACATGTTTCCTTGATTTGGTTGTTATTTATTATTCAATAACTGTCTTATTAAACTTAAATTAATGGGGGATTTGGGAGACATCCCTGAATGCTGCTTCCACTGGTTTCTCTGGAGGGAAATCTGCCAGGTCTTCCGTAACCCCCAGCTCGGGGATGGCACCGTAGCCACGTACATCACCTGGGCCTCAGCCCTAAGTCTGTCGCAGCTGGAAACAGAGCCTGGCCATGGCTGGCCCGCTGGTCACCAGCCATCCCTCACTGGGCTAAACCTCCCCGGCCCTGGCTCTGCTCCTCCCCCTGTGCCCACCCTCAGGGAGCCTGTGAAAGATTACAGCTCGGAGGCAGGCAGGGTGTGAGAAAAAGAAGGGATTAGAGAGAATAGATTCATGAGAAGACAGATAACAGAGTTGTTGGGGCTCTGTTAATTAAAAAGCAGCAATTTGTCTGAATTCTGAATGTGAGGAACCCCTGGGAGATATTAGTCGGGCTTCCTAGGAGAATGGAACGTGCTCAGTTTCCAAGCTGTACCGCGTTGCAGCCTGAGACTGTGGGAGGTTCCCGCCTGCTTGTCCTTGTTCAGAACCCTGAGCACCCTTGAGGGGCCAAGGCCACAGGGTCGCTGCCCCCACCCTCCCGCCCCTCCCAGGCACTTACAAGGCTTGGGGTCCAGGCTTCTGAAAGAAGTTAAGACTCGCATCTTCCCCCCAAATACTGTCCTGCGATAAAGGGCGTCAACAAGGGATGTCAAATGCTGGACTAACACTAATAATAACACCGAGCACTTATTCCAGGCCAGGCGCTGTCCTAGCTGCTTTACGTAACTAACTCGTTTTAATTCTCGCAATTAAACTCTGTGAAGCAAACACTTATTGTCTGCATTTCATCTGAGAAGAAACAAGATACAGACAAGCACACTGAAACTCTACCGGCTAATGAAAGGTGGAAGGAAGTCTCAAACCCAAGCAGAGTGATGGCAGGGCCGCTTGTCAACCTGCCCTCCGTGGGCCGTCCAGGAACTAATTACCACTTTTGAGAGATTTCTAAACCCCAGAAAAGAAAGCAGCCCACACAGGCCACTCAGAGCCACAACCAAACCCTGGGGACAGCAGCAGTGCGAGCCGGGCGGGAGTGGCCCTCGCCACAGTGCCGGCGGGTTCATCTGTGACGGTTGCCTTCAGATCCTGAAAGTCCCTCTTCATCTATAGCATTTACGTATTTGGGGAAAAAATACCATTTTTCTATGAATTCATGGTTCCTACCAACAGGATGTCCCAGGACAAAAAACTATACAAAATGAGGACACACGACTGATACCGAGAGAAGCTCTGCTGTTAGGCCAGAGGGACACTGTCACTCCCGACGAAGCCCAGGACTCTGTGCTCCTGGGTCTCTCAGGCCCGGCTTTTAGAAACTGTTTGGAACACGATTCCTGGGCGCCTATGGTGACGACTGTGGGTGTGGACCATGACGTGGCAAGTCAGCTGGTGCCGTTAATAACGGTGTGTTTAAAAGTCTCCATGATCTCACTTTACAAAAACTCATAAACAGATAAATGTTCCCCACTGAGTCAGGATTCAGAGCATCGTTAAACACCAATCTTTAGTTAAAAGTTATTTCTCGGGAGCCTGCTACTGTGAGCATGACAGATACAACAGTAAACAGCCCAGAAAGCAATCGCTGCCCTCATGGGGCTTACGGTGCAGTGCTGTCCTTCAACTATGGACCTGCCCGTGAGTGTGAGGTTGGATCCTGTGTGACTCCAGCTGCCCCAGATCGCCCTCTATTGCTTTAGGAGACCAGACAGTAACTGGGAAGGTTACCAGGGACACAGTGTAGCAGGCGCTAGGCAAGCTGGTCTGCAGCCCCAGCAGGTGGCATGAGCCCTGGCCTTGGGGTCAGAAGATCTGGACATGTCTGGCCTCCCGCAACCGACAGCGGACCGTGAGCAAGCTGCTTAGCTTCCATGGCCCTCAGTCTTTGGCTGTAAAATGAAGGAAATAACACCTGCGGCATCTATCTGAAAAGGTTGTGTAAGCTCAAAGCAAAACCAAACCAAATGGAGGCAGACTGCGGGTGTGCTGAGAATCCACGGACTAGCATGCAAACGCGAGGTGGGTGCAGACATCGATAAAACAAGGTTGCGGAAACTGAGAAAAACACACGCGGTCTTATAGCCGACCTGCTTTTCCCGCAAGGGGCAGGGCAGAGTCCTCCCAGGGGCTGGCTTCCCTCCTCCTTTGCTCTCCCTCTGTGTGGGCTACTTGATGTGTCAGCTTGCAGAGGCTGATCCCCAGCCCCCTGGGTCCTTTTCTGGTGTGTTTCAGGTTATCTGGGCTTCAAGGGAGCTTCTCTCAGGAGAACTGGAGGGCAGAGGGGGGCAGCTGGCATTTTGCAGCTCACAGGATTTTCTCTCCCAGTTACTCAGTCACACACTAATCAAGGTGCTGCTGTGGGCCATTTACAGATCTGCTTGAAGTCCCCAGTGAGTGACTTTAAGTTAATCAAAAAGGAGACAGTCTAGGTGGGCCTGACCTCACCAGTCAGGGGTTTTAAAAGGAGGCCCTGGCCTTCCCTGAGGGAGACTGCACACCAGGCTCGGCGGCTGCTCTCCCTTCCCCAGACCTCCCTTCCCGATTGCCGCCTTCGGACAGCAAGCTTTAGCTCATGCCAGCGGGGCTCTAGCTGCCTGAGGAGTTTCCCTTCGCAGCTACCCACCCTCAGAACTTTGGACTTCCTCAGGTAGCACCCATTGCGGCGTAAGCCATTTCTTACAAAAATTATGTATACAGTGCGGCCAGCAGCACTCACTGTTTGAGTGTCGACCCATGAACCAGGAGATCAGGGTTCGATTTCTGGTCAAGGTACATGCCTGGGTTGCAGTCTCGATCCCCAGTGGGGGGCATGCAGGAGGCAGCCAATCGATCTATGATTCTCTCTCACCATTGATGTTTTTATCTCTCTCCCTCTCCCTTCCTCTCTCTGATATCAATAAAAACATATTTTAAAAAATTATATATATAGAAATATATATACCTCCTCCTGCTCCTGCTGCTTGGGTGGATCCTGACTGAGACACGTCCCTGTTTGCTTGTCCAGTGGTTTGCCTGTAGGGGTAGTATTGTTACCAGCCATTGCTGTACTTACACATAAAGGAAATTGGTCATCGGTGACCTTGGGAGGCACATGCCTCTAGCACATCACATGCTGGAGGGCTGCGGTTAGCAGCTACGCCCATCTCTGCATAGAAATTAATAAAGCTCAGCAAGGCAAAGCCCAGTGATGACTTGTTTAGAAATCAAGGACTACTCAGGACATGGACTCTTGGCTTCCTGGGTGCAGTGCTCCCTTCCTACTTATTGGGGTTTTCATTGTGAAATTAGTGGTCTGCCAGCTGTTTTTGCCAGTGCAGCTTGCCCTGAGCAATCAAGATAGATGGCCAGCTCAGGTAAGTTTGTGCAACAATCCCAGCAAGAGAAACGCTAAATCAATCTATTGGGGAAATATTAATGCTCTCATTAGGAGGCTTAATTATTCACATCAGCCTCTGGTACTTTCTATGACATTAATTCCACTTCTGACTGCAGAGCAATTGCTCTTCTCAAACTTGCAAGACACCCAACAGGTGCTCTCAGTTCCTAGAATGTTAAAATATTTTGTACACAGCCGGAGAGATCAATCTCAGACTAGCCTCTCCTCCTCCACACACACACACACCCACAGCTTATTTCCTCTGCATATTCAGACTAAAGGACATCATTTCTTCCTTGCACACTCAGACTTATATCCCCTCTTTTCCCCATTCAAAATAATAGCAATAAAAACAAACCCACACACATTGATTTCTGTACCAAGCACTGTTTTAAATGCCTAAATATATCAACTGATGCTCAGTCTCTATGAGATAGCGCTGTTTCACTATCCATATATTACCAGTAAGGGACTGAGGCCCAGACGATCGGCATCTTGCCTGCAGTCACCTAAGGAAAGGAGGGGTTGGATTTGAACCATCCAGCCCGGCTCTGCAGTCCGCACCCTTGATCTTGATGGTGAAGTGTCGCTTCCCATCTGGGATACTTACTGCTCCACACTTCTCTTCCATGTACCCAACCATGGACTAGGCAAGTGCTTTCTTTTAAAGCCTCGAAATGCCTGGGGAGAAGGCGTTAAGTTTACTTAGGACAAGATCCAGCTTCCTGACTTTTTGTTATAAGCCTCCCCGCACAATCATTCCACAAAACTGAAATTTATTTGTCTGCAATTAGAGGCCCTTCAGCATCCTCACGTGAACAGGCTACACAATGTGGAATTTCAAGTTGTCTGTAAGGATGGAGCCCTGTTTGTCTCCGCGCACCTGAGAGCTTTCCAGACGGCAGTTGCCACAGGCATCCAGTGTCAGAGCAAATGCACCCAAACAGCTTTCTGTCCTGTTCCTGTCTTTCCCCAGAGCTCTGCCTCACCTTACAGACGGCAGAGGAAAGAAACCCCAGGGGGAGAAAAAGCAGAGCTTCCTTAGAATTTGTGGGGATTTCAGTTCTGGCGAAACCTTCAGGTTCTTCCCCTCAGGGGACATCACAGAGAGAACTGGGGTTTTTTGTACCAAGGCAGTTTTCTTCCCTTTGAATAAATAACATCACAGATACTATTCTGAAGAGAAGAACATTAATCGAATGCACTATTTCCAAATAAACAAAGCGCTGCAGAGAGTTGGAAAACTACACTCAGGAAAAATAATAATGAATTTCAAATACATGAAGGGCTTTCCAACTAAAATTAAACTACAGTAAATAAATCAAATGAAACAGGGCAGCATTACAGAAGAATCACTCGAGGTCACTCATTCATCCCATAAATGCATGTTTTCAACCTGAGCGCTACGCCAGCAACTATAGTTGATGGACAAGACTGGGAAGGTCTCTGTCTTCGTCAAACTTCTATTGCGGTGGCCTCCTAGGGAGCAGAGCTTGACAAGGGCCGCGAGAGAGCACACACCGGGTGCCTTCCTGCCTTAGTGGGCCTGCCCTTTGGCTGCCTAGCTCCCTTTTTTGTCAATAGTTCCTGGATATTTGCTCTGGAGAGCAGCCTCTGTGTCCACATCAGTCCCTGGGGCCCTGGAGCCTGCATGTGGCCCTAGCCCAGTCCATGAGATCATCCTGTGCCCCTGGGACATCAACTCTTTTGGAGATGAGCCAGTGACACAACTCACAAAGTTAAGAGCCACTCCCATTTGCAACTCTGACCCCTGGATTTTCCAAACTGTTGGAAGTAAACCATGAGCTGCCAGAGACCACCACGGGGGGAACCTGCCCAAGAGTGAGAAGCAGAGCCCAGCAGCAGGGAGATACCCTAGATCCCAGTTATCCAGAGTGAGCCTCCGAATCCTGTTATACCTGAGCTCAGATCTCCTTCCAGATGTTTGATATACTTTTTTTTTAAATTTGTTGAGCCAATTTGAGTTGGAATGCTATCCCTTGCAGCCCAAGCAGGTCTCGAGTAGTACTGTTCAGCTTCAGCTGGTCTTTTATGGGGAACATGTCAGTCTGCTGTGCTAAGAGCCTTTGATGTGGAGTCAGACACATCTCGGTAGGGATCCCAGTTCTATGACTTAGCAGACCTGGGACCCTGGTCCCTCTGCTCTCACGCCTCTGAACTAATAGCAATGTCAGAGCCTTCTTTATAGGTTTGCCGAAAGATCCAATGAGCTCATGCATGGAAAATGCCTGGCACAGTGCCTGGCACCCGGTAAGCACTCAATAAACGGTGCTCACTATGATTATAATGATAATGGTCATTATCATAACCGTCATCATAAATGTTAAAATCCTTTCCTTGGCTCCACGCCTTCCCTCCAGCAACTGCCCCACTTCCCTGCTCTCCTTTACAATAAAAACCTTTTTAAAAAATCACTCATTTTTTCACTTTCCACTTTCTATCTTCTGATTTCCATTCACTCCGAACAGGCTTTGTTCCCATCCTGCTATTGAAATTGCTATTGTCAAGGTCACCTATGAACCCCATCTTGCCAAAAACAATGATGGAAACCTATCTCCCCTTGCTCAGCCCTTCAGCAGCATTTAGCACTCAGGACACATATCTTCTCAGGAAACATTTCCTGACGTGGCTCCTGGGAGCTGCTCCCTGGGCTTTTCCTCTCCTGTCTCCCCGCTTTCCCGCTCACCCTTCGCTGGCTCCCCCTCTGGTGTGTCCAGCTGACCCTGCACTCTCACCTGGGCCTCCCCATTTGGTCCTTAGCTGGGAAAAGCTCTCTTCTACCCATGGTCTTGCCATGTACACCTCCAGTCCCAGACTCTCCCTGAGGTCCATTCCTCAGTCCCAACCATCCACGTGACGTCACTCAGATGTTGAACAGGCTCTTAAATAAACCTAATACGACACAGCTGACCTGCTATCTCTCCACCCTTCCCGTTCCCGAGATCTTTGGCACAGGGAGGTGGCGTTGCCGCCCCCGCTCTCTCTGGCTAAACCCTATCGTCATCTTTGGGTCCTGTGCTTCTCATCGCCACATGCGACCCGTCAGCACGTCCGGGCTCGGGCTTAAATTGACTCTGAATCTGGTTCCGTCTCCTCCGCGCCGCCCTGTCCACACACGTCCAGGCGCAGGACCGCTGCAGCCTCTCCTGACCTGCCTGCCTCACATTTGCCCCTCAACACCGACAGGTCAGACCCCACCTCCGCTGCTTCAAAACCTCCAGGGCCTTCCTGTCATGCCTACCGTAAAGTCTAAACTTCTTAAAAATGCCCACGGGACCCTGCTGTGTGGCATTTACACGCCGCTCTGATCCCCCGTGCACCCGTCTGCCTGCCCCTTCCTTGCCCTGCACACGTCCAGTCACACTGCACACGTCCAGGTGTCCTCCCACACTCTCTCCCGGGCCCTGCTTCACGGCCTTCATCGTTGCTGTTCCTTCTGCTAGAGATGCTGCTCTCCCAGGTCTTCTCATAGCTGACCCCTCAGCACCTAGTTCTTTGCTCAAATGTCACCTCCACAGAGAGGCCTTACCTGGCTGTGTCACCCAAAGCAGTCTCTTTCCCATCTCAGTCACACTCTCTCCTGCATTCTGCCTATTTCCTTCAGGTTACTTATCTACTGAAAGTCCTATCGTGTAAGCATAGATGAAAGGTGGACAGGGGTTTAAAAGCAACAGGCAAGGCCCTGGCCAGTGTGGCTCGGTTGGTTGAGGGTCATCGCATGCACCAGGCAGTTGTCCGTTCGATTCCTGATCAGGGCACATGTCCTGGCTGTAGGCTCGATCCTCAGTAGGGGACATGTAAGAGGCAACCGATGTGCTATTACATCCATGGATGTTTCTCTCTCTTCCTCCTCCTTTCCTCTCTCTCTAAAAACCAATGAAGTATTCTAAAACAAAACAGAACAACAGGTAAGGACTACTTTGCAATAGGGGAACACCCAAGTCTTCTGTTTACCCACAGCACCTTGGGGAGTCCAACTGTCTCCTTTCAATCTACTCTGGAAACTTGGAGGTAAGAAAAATGCTCCTGTGTGGTAACTTACTACCTGAGTAAGCTGCCTTTGTTGTAAAAGAAAGAATAATTTTTCAAAACTTGACACTCAAACTACCTAATAATCCCAACTATCATAGCAGGGAAATGTTGGGAGGTAAGAGAAACAGAGAATAAGTTGGAAATAATTTTCATGCTGTATTTGATATCTACTAAAATGTCACCTGTGGTCATTCCTGAACATCTCATATAAAACTGATTATAATTTTATAAACTACCTCAAGCCCTAATTGGAAAAAGATAGGCATAGTGAACATGAGTACAGAATGATTAGGTGTGTAAACATCTAAATAAATTCCTATTTAGAGTCTCTGGCGAATTGGAAATCAATAGAGTAAAGCCAGATCAATGCAAAATCTCTCCCAACATTTAGCAAATCTGTAATGGTAGAGAGAATGAACATGGAAATAAACCAAGACAAATTAAAGAATAAATCTGCTACACAATTAACTAGTAACTACAGTAAATTTAATATCCCCAAATATTAAATGTCTTGGGAACATATCTGCTCTTACGGGGGGGGGGGGGGTGGAGGACACTTCTTTAAACTCAGTTTAACCGGGCTTTATCTTACGTCGAAGACATCCCGACCTGATTAATTCACCCTGATTCCGATCATGCCTGATCTCCGCCAAGCCCTCAAGAGTGTGCAGTAGTATTCAGATGATTCTAGATTAATTTTTAATTGTTATATGTGGCTTAGTAAGTGTGAAATGTCATTCATGGACTGTTTTCTTCATTAAACAGATTCACAGCTTCTCTAGGGGAGCGACATTTGGTCTCTCACTCTTTCACGCTGTCTTTGATCTTACTAGACCGGGTTCTGTATCCTGCATAGGTGGTCAGGATTGTATGTCAGGTACTTGGCTCCAGAGCCCAAGGGGACACCCCTCCTACAAACTCTGTCTCCAGGAGGGGCTGTGTTGATTGCAGGTTGGCATCTTCTGATTCAGAATCTTGCAAGGCCCAAGGTGAGCTTGGTTTGAAGTAAGCTCATTTCCTTGCTGTGCCAGTTATTCTGTTTCTGGTTAGATGGTTTCTCCACCCTTTCCACCCTGTCTTGTGCCCTTGGAGACTGACTTCTACAGGCATCGTCAGCCAGACACCCCCTCCCTCAGCTTATGGCTGGGTTTGGAAGATGGAATGCCCCAGCAGGAGATGCAAGGGGGGGGAGGGAGAGAGACAAAGTGAGGACAAATAGTCCGGCTCCTGTTAGGTAACTATTCTTCTAAATCTACAGCCCACGCCAGTGCCTCACCATCAATGTTCGCTTCCTGAACTGGGTCCATGTCTCTGTCATGGTCCCTCCATTACACCTCCTTCTGCTAAACCCGTCTGATTTTCTGCAGGCCCTTCTCAAATCTCACATGCACAGTGACGATCTATTCACTAAGCAAATATATGTTAAACTCCTTTAATGTATGTAACAACCTCCTCAATATTCGTAACACACAAAGCTAATGAAAGAGCCCACCTTCCCCGACCCTGCGCACCTGTTTCCTTTTATAACACACCACAGCACACTCAATCTGGACTGGCTTGTTACCTGCCTTCCTCGCTAGACCGGGCATATCCTGAGTGCTGGAACCATGCTTGTGTTACTCATATACACCCAGCACCCGGCCAGCACCCGACGCAACACTTATTTACAATAAAAAAATTGTGAATGTTCTCGAAGGATTTTAAGTTGAATTTAAGTGAAGCTGGGTAAATAATTAGCTATAATATAATGAGATAAATGTTTAAATGTAGCATGATTGAAGTTATCAGAACATAGAGGAGGAAGGTCAGGAAGAATGAGGACATTGGATGAGAGATTTTTGATAGGTGGTGACACAGAAAGGGAGGTTGAAAGGGTGAGCAGAAGCTTCTCAGACAGAAATAAGGGGAAGGGAGAGCATTCCTGATGGAGGGACAGGCATTCCTGATAAAGGGGCAGCTTGAGCAGGAACATCGAAGGTGCAGAGGGTCATGATGTGTTGGGCTGGGGGGTGAGCCTCCTGACATGTCTGATACACTGAAACCCGGGGCTTCCTGGGGAGGGTAGAAGCAAGTGAGACAGGAAAGCTACATGACATGGAGAACGTAGCACACCAGGGAGTACGTTAGAGAACCTCCCTTGTCTCAATTTCTGTCTTAAGGCAAAATATTCTTGGGGCCTTACCATTTCAGTAGAAAGAGGTTGGTCCCTCTCCCACCACGGCAGCATCTGTAAGGGACGTTCTACCCCAGAGGTCAGTGGCATTACCCAGTGACAGCACCCCACCCACCTCTAACTCTTTGGTGCTTCTCATGGTCTCCCAGGAGGGGACAGTATAATGCTTATTTCCACTTTTTGCCTAAGTTTCTGTTAACTGCTGAGAGTCTACATATAGCTTAAGTATTTAAAAAATAAAAAATAAAATAAAATAAAATTAAACGGCAGGGTGTCTTTACATTTAATACACAGAAGTAACATTTGCACCTCAGGCGACAAAGAAAGGCTGGGTATTTAAAGATGCCAGCAGGGTTGGCTGCAGCCTCACTGACCTAGGTCAGCTCCACTGGGGCCACGCTGAGAGTGCCAGGAATGAGAGTGCCAGGGGAGGAGTGTTTGATGTAAGCTTCAGGCCTGTGGTCATTCTGCAAGGGCCTGTATTGTTTGTCATTGGAACTAAGCAAATTTTACTCCACAACTAACTTGTGAATTCCTAGACCAAGGACTCAAAGGTAGGAAGGGTTGATTCTGTTTTATCATTCATATCTGTGCAGCAATATCAGAGATCGATACTATGGACTGGTCTGGAATTTGTCCTGCTGTGCCGATACCTCCTTTCTTACAAATAAAAGACACCTAAAGAGTTTCTGGGCCCAGAGCCTTGGTACTCAAAGGGTTTCCTGATTCTTTAATGTAATGGTTCTCAAAGTGTGATCCATGGGTTGCTGAGGGTCTCTGAGGCCTTTCAGGGTGCCTGTGAGGTCAGATCTGTTTTCACAACAATGTTAAGACAATATTTACCTTTTTGTTATGTTTCTATTTGTACAAAAGATGCAAAGGCCGTCGTGGGTTAAACTGTCAGAGCCTCAGCACAGGTCAAAGTGTTGGCAGCAAACTGTCCTAGTTGCCACGTGTTCACCACACCCTTAGAGAAAACCCCAAACCCAGTCTCCCTTAAGAATGTCTCTCATGAAACAGTAAATAAATTTAATTCTTAAAAATCTCAGCTCCTGTCTTTAGCATCTTGTTTGGCGGCGGAATGGGAACTGGTGCGCACTGAAGACGTTTCGTCTCAGGGCCGTGCACTGGCGTCAAGTCGGAGCTGAACGAACTGCTGTTTTCATGGAGCGTGGGGGTCACTTGGAAGACTGACAGGCAGCCTGTGGTTGTTCAGACTTGGGCACTTGACAGTCATGTTCTCAAAAGTGAATGAAGTTAGCCAGTCACTTCATGGAAACCTGCCAGTGTCTGTTGTCAGTGCCAGCATTTGCGCTTACAGGTGAAAAATTAGAATTTTGGAAATGTTATCAGCCACCATTGCCTTACAGCTTCTAAGACTCGGGCTTTTCTGATGAGATCTGTGGTGATATTCACAGCCACCGGACAGAATTTTGAATCCTAGATTTGCCACCAACTCTCTATAAAACCTTTGTTAAGCCATTTGTCCCACTGGGTCTCATATTTTACACTTGAAAAAAAAAAAGAATTCAAATAAAGAATTTTTGAGATCACTTCTAATTCTTATATTTACTTTCTCCCCTGCCTCTTTTTTCCCTCCCCTTCCCCCTTCCCTTCTCTCTCCTGCCCTTTCTTCTTACTTTGTCCTACTCAGGACCCACAGCTTCTGAGCAAGAAGAAAGGATACTTACTACTGGAGTAAAGAGAGAGACCACAGAGCTGTTAGAAGGGAATCATTTCTCTCCCTCAGTATCACTGGGCACTGCACCTACAGACTCTGGAAACAGATTCTGGCATATCCGGATAGCCACGTGTGGTTGCGCAATAGCCACATGTGGTTCCACAACAGCCACATGTGGCCATATGTAGAGCGGCCGTTCTCCTCTGCTCTTGAAATATAACTTAGCACCTGTGTGCAGGTTGGTGCTCAGACCCGACTTTGCCTTCGCTCAGCCACAGTGAAAGATGGAGGGAGCCGCTGGGTGAGGGCCGGGCGTGGCGGGGAGAACGCAGGATTGTGCCTTAGCTTTGCCAGCTCCTCCCGGCCAAGGCACCCGCAGCCAGCCCACCATACAGCTTGACAGGAGCTGCCAGGTGAGAAAAACAGGCATCCTGCTGGGAGGAGGCATCTCCATTCGAGATGTGGCGTTTACTTGAAGGGTGCTGATGAAGCCTTGCAGCATTTTAAAAGCACCATTTGAAAGGCCCCCCATGGAGGCCGGACGCCTGCACTCAGCAGTCCACCGCTAACTGCTCTGAACTGGGGGCCAGCTGCTTGAGGCAATGACGCCCATGCCACTCGGCTTGTGTCCAAGTTTGCATTAGCTGGTGGGACCCCTGTCTCCAGGGGCGGTAGAAGCTGCTTTTACCAAGCTGGCCCTCCCAGCGCGTCAGTCTTGCTACCACTTATCTTTTGCTGTGGTTGAATTCCTTTAAAATGTATGTAAGAAGGCTAAGGAAATATCCTTTATTTCTTACTTGGAGCTAGTTTCTTTGGTTGATTTGCTAAAAGGAAATCATCCTCTTTGTATCAATATCTCTTCTGTTTAAAAATTGTTCAAGTCTTGCCTGGCCAGCATGGCTCAGTGGTTGAGCATCGACCTAGGATCCAGGAGATGGTGGTTCGATTCCCGGTCAGGGCACATGCCCGGATTGTGCTCTCGATCCCCAGTCGGGGGCGTGCAGGAGGCAGCTGATCAATGACTCTCTCATCATTGATGTTTCTCTCCTTCTCTCCCTTCCTCTCTCTGAAATCAATAAAGATACATATTTTTTAAATTGTGTACATCTCTAAAAAGCTAGGGAATTGTTGGCAGTGTCTAAAAGGTTCTACCTCCTGGCCTCCTGCCCTCCGCAGTCGGCAAAACCATCAGCCACAAAGAACAGATCACAGGCTGGGTGTGTTTTGCTTCCTTATATCTAGATATGGGGGAGGAGGGGTGCGGGGAGGGGCGGGGGCAGGGATGGGAGAGTCCTAGAGACAGAAAGGAAGCCTCCCTGTGGGACTAAATTGCATTCAACATAACAAACTATCATCTTGAAACGAGTGCTCCAATTGAGTTTTGATGTAAACACTAATATTCCCTCCATCCGCGACTCTTCTTAGGCGATCTCATGTATATTTCACTATGTGTCCTACCTACTGTTACACTCATACATCAAAGGGTCTGAGGACAAGGAACCTGATTTTGAAAACATTATTCTTTTAAAGATTTATCCTTTCATCTTGACCACTTCCTTAGCGGGCAGGGAGCGGTCCTCCATACATTATCTCTATGTGCTACGCAAAAGGGATCTTCTCACCTCTTCTTCCAAAGACTTTTTGAGCACAATTAGGCAGGGCCCTGGTTTCCCTTCGTTTTCTTTCTCCATCCATGCACATTTAAGCACCCTCATAAATGGCACGAGCAGTAAAATCAAGAGGGGAGGGGGCGATTAAAAATTCTGAGAATTTGAAGGAAACCTTTGAGGAAGGTCAATGGGAGGGGGCATGGAGTCTACGTAGCTGCAAGAAGGGACACTAACTATAGTTTTAAGCTAAATATCTTAGAAATGGGTGTAAAGACGCCTTTCGGGGCGTCCTTCAGTCTGGCCTGGGCTCAGTGTCAAGTCCAGGGTGTGTGTTGTGTTAATCTCAATAGAGCTCGTTGTCACTGTCAGAACAGGACGTGGCAGGGCCTCTGCACCAGACCCCACCCTCCCCACCCTTACGCGCTGTGGGCCAGCCACTCAACATCATCCCACTGCCAGCCTGTTCTTGGTTCTTCCAAACTGGCAGACCCCTGAGCGGAAGGGGGTTCAGATACCTGCCAAACCTTCATTATCGTAAACTTCACCATCCTTACTCCTTACGTACAGGCGAAGTCAGTATCGACTCTCCTGGCCCCTGCGCCCCCAGACCCAAATAAACCACCAGCGTTGCAAACAGGCCTAAGAAGCTGTCCCAGGAAATTTTCATTCGCAAATGCTAAAGACTAAGGAGATGGGGCTCAGAGGCTACCTTCCTTGTGCCGTGTTAGTGTCCAGCTTAGGATCTCCAGTCTGAACTTGTGTAAAGCTCCTGGCCGTGGGCTATGCCAGCTCGGCTCTCTATGCTACATCTCTTCTGTCTCCATAGATGCGGTCTCCCAACCCCACTTGTACATATGACATGTCACTAAGGCCAGGACTGGCCCACTAGGCAGCAGCAGGACACCCAGTCCTGGGTCCTCAGCACCCAGGTCACTGCCAGCAGCCTGAGATCTGTGCCCAGGCATTGCTGCTCCCGGAGAGGCTGCCTTGGCGGGCTGTATGCCAGGCGGTCTCTGGAATGGACTGTGCCTAGTTATCACCGCTGGGTGCAGCCAGCCAGCAGCTAGAGTGCTGGTGCCCACGCGCCCCCCTCCTGCCCCGTGGGGCTGCCCCTGGATGCCCGCAGGACCGCACCGTCTGTAGAGACAATGGCACCATCCTTGTCTCTGCCATGTTCCCATCACCACCCTGGGCACGGCTGGGTTTTTAGGGATTAGTTGCATTCCTGTTTTATCCTAGGCAGTCTCCCTAGGCACATGCTGCAGGCTCTGTCTGCCCAGAGACCACACCCCAGGGGCAGGGCCAGTAATTCCTGCCCTTTCCTGCCCCTTTCTGGCTGCTCCAGTCGGTGAAGGTTCACCAGAGTGGGAAGGCTCTGAGCCAGGACGCACAGTTTGTCATGCAAACGGGGAGAAGTAACCAGGTCCTCTCTGGCTCCAGCTCCCTCCCGGGGCCCCCTTTTCCACTGTTCATGTCTCCTTTGTTAAGCCCTTGGGGAGAGATGGTTTTCCATAGTGACAGAAGGAGGGAAGGGACACTGCTCTCCTGAGGGCCCTGCAAAGCCACATGACGGGGCTCTGCGGGATTTTCAACGACATCCCTGCAGTTCGGACCTGGAAGCACGTCTGCCTCAGCCTGACTGCAACAGAATTCAAATGGTGCTCCAGGTCCGGTTTATATGCTGCGAGGTTTTCATCAGTCTCATTCTCGAAAAAGGTCGTTTGCAGAGCAGCCAGCGATCGTTGGTAAGAGGCAGGTCTTCGAAGCAGCTGCTGCATGGGGAAAATGCCCTGGGTGTCTTTGCCAAGCTGGAGACCGTGAGCGGGACTCGGGGACTTGGGGCTGGGAAGACAGGGCATTAAAATCTAACAAAACAAACTGGTTTCTACACTCCTCAAATTTGGGTTTGTTGTAGGGAGGGGGCCTGAGGCAGAGGAGAGAAATGGCCTGAAGCCGAGGGGGAGGTGCGGGGTAGATCCAGTGTGAGGCCTGGGACAGGACAGGAAAGCAGGGACTCCTGCCGAGGGATGGAGAGCTGGGGAAACGAGGCCTTGCCAGCCCCTTTCTCGCCTCGTTCCTGGAGGTTTGTCTCCACTTGGTGGGCAATCGCGGGCACTGCAGTCCCCCCACCCGGCTTCTCGGCTGAGGCGCAGCTATAGGTGGATGAGCTTCCTCCCAGGACAAGGGATCGCTAGCATTAGCCCGACCGTGGAAGGGCGGGCTGGCCACGTGGAGGGCAGAAGTCCCCTCCCGTCTGCAGCTGCACAACAGTCAGCGACAGCGACGTTGCCAGTGGGGGGGATCAACACAGAGAGGCACAAGGGGGGAAGAGCTACAAGCCGCATTCCACCAGGTCCCCTGTCTCAGGGAGTCCCACGTGGCCATGGGAGGCCCTCTTTCTTGGTGCCCGCCCAGTTCTAGATGGGCCGTGGGAGGGGGAGCGTGTGGTATGCTGTGGACAGGCTTCCTGCCTTCCCTCTCCTGGGGGGACCGCACCACAGCGGGCCCCTTACCAGAAACAGAAGAATGGGACTTGGGGGGTGTCAGGGAGCCTGTTCCCTCAGAGCCTCACCACTTACAGACCCCCTGAGGACAGCCGGAATCTCACTGGCCCCGGTGCCCACAGTGCCTCACAGGAGTGCTTGTAAGAAAGGCCTCGGTCACTCTTGCAGTCACTCAGAAACATTTACTGGAGGCCTATCCTGTGCCAAAAATACAACGCTGAACCAAACAGACACGGAGCCTTATTCTGTCACCAAGGTACAGAGACAGTCACCAGATCCACGCCTAAACTATGCAGTATGTTCAGTAGCGATAAAGGCCGGGAGAAATAAAACAAGGGCGGCTCAGAGCAGGGTAAAGATGAGGACACACCTGGAGGCACCGCCTGGAAGAGAGCAGGATGCGAGCAGGGGGGCCAGCCTGGTGCTTGCGAAAGGAGGAGCCGTGCTGAAGGAGGGGTGAGCAGGGGCACGTCACACTGGTCACACTGGGGACCAGGGTTGAGCCTGGGCCAGGCAGCTGAATGTTAGCCATGAGATGCAGAGCACGCGGGAAGGGCACCGCTAAGCAGGGACGCAAGTGCCCCAAAGTTGACAAGGGCAAAAGAGCAGTGTCATCGGAAGGGGTGCAGGTGGCATGGTCAGCAGAGTTTGAGGTTGTGCCCACGGCCCTGCTACCTGTGTTCCCAGGGGGCATGGACCTGCCATGGAGCCAGACCCCCTTCCTGGGCCATCCCCAGGGCACTGCCTGCAGCTCAGAGAGGCCCAGGGATGCGGCAAAGCTGAACACAGGCCATTGCTCCTGTGCATTTCCTCTGTGCAGAGGCGGTGCTATGGCTCTTTCCCTCACAGTCCAGCGGTCAAGCCTGGCACTGAGGGGCACCTGTGATGGACCTCACCAGGGTCCTGTGGTCCTTGGCGGTTGGGCACTCATCTGCAATCTCTCCAAACAAGGTACTGGGATCTCTAAGGCCACCTGCAGCCTCTCCCAGACACCTCCCCACTGTGGGCAGAGTGCTTCGAGTGCACGCACAGGATGGGCTGTGAATGATTACAGAGTTCAAGTCCACTGCCTTGGTGTCTAGGCCAGGCTCCGTGGGGCTCACAGGCAGGGCCACGCTCCAGTGCCCAGAGTGCCTTCCTCTCTCCCATCCTCCCATCGGAACCCCTCGCCCCCACACCCCAGAGGAAGCCTTCCCTGACCCCCTCCTCAACACCAGCTCTGGGAGCTGAGTCCCGCGCAGCGTGGCACTCGAGCTGGTCTCATACGCTCTTTATTGTGGCTACATCTTCTCTCCCCAAACAGCACATGTGTTTTTATCTGTTGACCGGAGAAAGACATCCTCTCTGAGCTTAAGGCGACAGAGGCACAACACCCCTGTCCTCAGAGTGTTGGAGAGAGAGCTGCCCGGAGCCTCCTGTCAGTACTCTGCTCACCAGGGGTCACCCCACAGGGCAAGGGCAAGGGCAAGGCAAATTAGGCCCCCCCCCCCGCTTATCTCACCTCTGGCCATGCTAAAGGTCATTCCCCTTGGAGGGGAAACCAACCCTATAACCAGAGAACAAACTGGACTGTGAACCGCAGCCAGTCCCCAAGCAGTAGGAATGTTCTGTGGACGCTCAGAGCAGCGGGCTAACAGTGCTGAGAGGTGCCAGTCTCTTAGAGTTAATGACTTTGTGACAACTATGCACCGTGACAGGTGGTCACTAGACTCACTGTGACCACTTCGTAAGTATATAAATGTCAGTCTCAGCCCGACGCCGTCCTGTAGGTGAACCAAAAGAGGTCACCGAGGCCCAGACAGGGTGTGAGACTTGACCGAGGGTCCTTGTTAACTCAGGGAACCACATTCAGAATCTTGCAATCTTTTCATTACATCAGATTAAATCCAGTTTCAGGTCTGACTATGGTTCTAGCAACAGGGAAGTCGCTGTGTATCCTTGTGCAAGACATCGGAACACCCTGGGGCTCTAGTTGCCCCTCACACGAGGCTGACACCTCACTCTCTGTGCATCTCCCATGTCCTGGTAAAGCTGCACTGGGGTAATACAGGTGGAAGGTATCTGAAAAGTAAAACCACTAATCTAATAAAATAGAAAAATCATTAATAATATGCTCTGCACTTTTTTCTAAGGAATCTCCCAGTTCATACACTTTACCTTGCTCACTTATTGCATAAAGTGCTTTAACAATAGCAGGACCCTGCCGCGTGTATAAGTAACACATCCACTGGTGTCATCCACCAGATTAGGACACCGAGGCTCAGTGAGGCTAAGTCATTGTCATTTGCTCAGAGGTCTGCAGCCAGTAAAGGGTGTATGTAAGCTGGACCTTAAACAGGGGCGTCTGGATCCAGATCCCAGGCTCCTCTTACTGCAGAGCGTGGCTCAGTGTTTCCTCAGCCACCACAAATCCTGACCCATCCTGGGGGCCCCTGGGGTGGAAGGAGGACCTTTTAATTCTGGGAGCCCCCATGTCTGACCCTGGCGAACCCTGGGAGGAACTCGGGGCTGGCGGAATCGCGACTCCTTTTCAAGTGGGACAGACCCAAAGACCTGAAGGGAATGTGACATGTGCTAGCCCCACTTTTTATTTTGCCGACAGGTAAACAAAGACCCAGGGAGGCGAAGGGCTTTGTATCGGTTGCACAAGACTCTTTCCTACGCCCAAGTGCGCCTCTCCCAAACGCGAGGCGGATAAACGGCGTCTCTTGTAGCCACCTGCTACCTCTGCCCCGTCCCTCCTGCTGTCCTGTGGCCGCTTCCTCTAGGGGTCAGCGGGGTCACCCCTGAGCCCCGTTCGGCTCACGTCCACCCCCAGAGGGAGGCGCTGTCTGCCTTCCCCTCAGAGTCTGCTCTCCCTTCAGAAAAGGCTCCTGTTCTACTTGTTCAAAGTCTGTCAACTGTGTCCCGTGGGACAGAGAGAGGTTCGAAGGGTGCTCTTTGAGGGGGGAGTCACAGTTACTCTGATTCTCTTCTCTACATTGTTTAGTATTTGCACATCTCTTTTCAAAATTTTAATAAAGAAAATGCATTTCTTTTCTAAACATAAACGAACATGCCTCCCTTTAAGGCTTTTCTCAGCACACTGTCGCAACCAATACTGATCTGATAAAGGTATTTATATTAAAGTATCAGAGATTGATGCTGATGGACTGTTTTGATTCCAGGCTCAGAACTATAGCCCGGTGCAGTTCCCTTACACCAAAGGTCCTGCAACTCAAAAGTAGAATGGAGGCACTCAGCTTATCCCCAACGAAGCTTAGAAATGGGGCGAGGTGGCATCAGGGTGGGGAGGCAAAGAAGCCCTTAAACTCTGCTTGGACAATCTGCCCCTAGATTGCCTCAAAATAATTCTTTCCTTTAATAGATCTGAAAAAAACACCCTTCTTAGTTGGATTTTCATGTACATATGGGAGATTTATAGCAGTAACACTACTGTTCTATCTCCAAATGGTGAAAAAACAAAACAAAAACAGGAGAGAAAGAAAGAAAGAAAGAGAGAGAGAGAGAGAGAGAGAGGGAGGGAGGGAGGGAGGGAGGGAGGGAGGGAGGGAGGGAGGGAGGGAGAGAGAGAGAGAGAGAGAAAGAAAGAAGAAAGAAAGAAAGAAAGAAAGAAAGAAAGAAAGAAAGAAAGAAAGAAAGAAAGAAAGAAAGAAAGAAAGAAAGAAAGAAAGAAAGAAAGAAAGAAAGAAAGAAAGAAAGAACCAGTCCTCAGCTCATTTCTCTATCAAAATTCACGTCCCTAATCTTTCGGAGCTTTCTGATTTAAGCTCCGATATCTGATAAACACATCCCAGTTGCAAACAGTTGATATGTTGCCTCGTGTCATGTGAATTTACATGTTCGCAGAAGGCCTGTCAGGACAGCTTGATTCAAAGTAGTTATGCTAATGAAAAGAATTTAGGTACCTGACAAGTAAATGCTGGAGACATTTCTCAGCAGATGGGCATTTTGGCATCTCCTGGATGTATGGACACACGAGCCAGCGCACCTGGTGACGTCTCCCTGCGTGAGGTTGGCCCAGGTTCCTTGCGGGCTCGTGTTTCCACGCTGCTGTTGGACAGAACAGTCCCGAGGGCGAGGTGCCGTCGGAGAGACCCACAGGCAGCTGAAGAGGGAGCAGCCTCGGTCAGGGCTCTCTAAGCAAGTAACCCGCCTGAACTTGGTTCATAATGAAAGAGGGAAAGAGACGGTCAGAAGCGAGAGATAATCGCCCACATTACCATAGAATAATGAAATTTGGAGTTGGGGGATCAAAGAATTTTTGAAATCGTCAAACCCAACATTTTAAAGTGTAGAAGGAATTAAACTCAAATTCTCTAAGATATTAGCTAGGAAACAGAATTGTGCAGTGGAAAAAACAACAACACGTGAGCTTTGGACTTTGATAAACATATATTTGAATTTTATTTACCATGTGTAATAAGTGGATAACCACAGGCAGGTTATTTAAACCCACCAAGCGTCAATCTTTTCATCCCCAAAATAGGCATAATAATATCTAAACTAAAAATTACTGCCAGGGAAAATGCAATTAAAATGCTTAGCATTATGCCTGAAACATAGCAGACACATTATTTTCTTTTTAAATGTTTGTATTAATTTTTTTAGAGAGAGGAAGGGAGAGGAAGAGAGAGAGAGAAATATCCATGAGAGAGCAACATCACTGACCCACTGCCTCTTGCACGCCCCCTGCTGGAGATCCAGCCCCCAACCCAGTAACATGCCCTGACCAGGGATCGATCAGGTGGCCTCTTGGTTCACAGATCGACACTCAACCACTGAACCACACCGCCCATGCACCACTTCATCTTTTTTAAACTGGCAAAACCCGAACTAGAGGATCACCCATGCTCTAGCCCTGCTCCCTCACTCAGCAGTGGGAGGCGTGTATCAGAATTACCTGGGGAACGTCTCCAGCTACGCTGTCACCTTCTACTCATGCCGAGTACAAGGGGCACTCTCGAGGCCTTCGCTGGGGTGCACAACGAGTGGTGGTTCATGTGTGTTTGAACCCAAGTGGAAACCCCAAGAAAGGGCGTGTACAGGACTCTCAGCCTAAAGGCTCGCAGAAGGAAGGTTTGCTGAACCCGCACAAATGTGTGAGCATGCGTATGGGTGTGAGGCTGTGTGTGAGCCTTAACAAGCAGACAGGAGTGTGTGCAAGCACGTGTGCCTGAGTGCACCGGCTGTGCTTTTGCACATGCACACACGCGAGTAAGCTTCTGAAGGGACAAATGTGTCGCCTCAGCTGCACTCCCTCTTGTGGACAGGAGGAAGTTTAGCAGCTCTGGGTGGTGTCACAAACACAAAAGCAGAGGTGACAGACTCTTCCCTCTTAGAAACTCCTATAATAATGACCACAGTAGAACGACTCTCTCCTGGAAGAGCCCACCCGGCCGCAAGCTCAGAGGTGAGGGAGCCTCCTGGCAATCCTGGCACATCCAGGCTGAAGATTTGGCTTCAGTTGGGAGAAAAAATTCTACTGTCTCCTGATGAACAAATGCCAACCCCAGCTCTGTGTTAAATTCCACTTCTAACAAGTAGTGGGAGCTGTTTAGCTGGGTGTCCTTAGTACATATTAACAATAAATAAAGCTTCAATAAATATGCAAAGCAAAACCTAATTTAAATTGACATTTGTGCCGGGTGGGGTGAGAGTCTGTTACACCATAAAATGATTTAGGATATATTACCTCGGGCATCTGCATTACAAATTTACCTCTCATTACAGCTATGTTAACAGGAAAAGGCAGCTTCTCAACAACATTCAAGGCAGAGTTTATTAGCATAAATTTGCATAATAATTAGCTCTGCAGCATGCAAAGGCTGTCATGTCTTTCAAACAGGCAACTTTCAATGTCAATTTTCTGTGTTTGGATGCTTGTCCCTGTTCTGTCTGAAGCACATGGAACCCCTGTCCCTGCTTCTGCTGGTTGCTAAATTCCCTCCTGATCCATTTCATCTCAAGATTTCAAAATCTCTACTGAACTCCGCCAGGGAGAAAACAAATGCAGGTTTCCAACTAGGGACTTGGGTGACCAGAAGCCCAGCCCAAAGTCCCACTGCATGTGGACAAAGGGACATGGTTATTAGACACACTTTCCACTGTTACGTAAACACTATTGACAGAAATAGCACTGTGGTTAATTTCTAAAGAGGGTCATATTCAGTTGTGCAAACACATGTTTATAGGCATGTGTTTATAGGCATGTTTTTGTGTGTTTTTTATAATTATGTTGTATCTAAGATAATGTAATTAGCTCCCATTGCCTGGGCTCATCCTGGCTCAGTGGTCATGGCAGGAAACTGGAAGGGCGAGAAGACTGTGACAGGAATGACACTAAGGGCGCTCAGGCTGAGGGTTGACTGATGTTGGTTCTCGGAACTGTCAGGTCCACCAGACGGGCAGGTGAGGTCACACCCTGAGGTTTGATATCTTTCTGCAAATTTAGTAGAAGACACGAATCTCCTGATGAGGCAGGACAGTAAGAAGCTAGGAAAGCTCCTTGGCAAGTGGAATGGGGTAACTAAGCAAGGACAAGCAATTTACAGCCAACTAATAAATGGCAAGATCTTATCTTCCCTAGCCCAGGACACTTAGCGGTAAATGGCTTACACATTCCAGACTGTGCTAGGACAGACCCACGTTGGCCCCTGTCCCTTTCTGGTGACATTCTTTGAAGATGAAACTAACCAGACAATGACCCTGACGCTTCTATAAAGCTCATTTTGATGAATCAGCATATTAAAGGACACACCTGGAAGGCTGGTGAATATTTTATGGGAATCCTCCCCTGAGACCTTCCCTAAAATTTCCACCTTTAGAAAACAGATAAAAAAACCCTTAAGGCAAAGGATCCAGTGTTCATGCTCTCTCTTGAGCACACCGCCGCACCTTCCCCCTACCTCCTTCCTTCCTCAGGCATGTATCTTTGCGCTCTTTCTCCTAAGCTCTAAGGTTCCCAGTAAGACTTGCAACCAGGGGAGCAGCAGGAAGTGGCAGCTCCTCCCGGGCTAACCCCTGAACCTGTCTCTACGGGCCCTCCTTTTCCCTAACTTTTCACTGAGCCAAAAAGCAGCTCCCCCTAGGCTCACTCCTGTTGCTATGATCTGGCCTCCTCTATCTTAAGCTCTTCCTTTGTTTTGCTGTCCCCAGCTTTAATAAGTATACTCTCAAAGTCACCTGGACTTGTGTCATGACATCTTTCCTGCACGAAGTCAAGAACCCACACATCCCAGACTCTGCCGGGACAGACCTGCCTGGGCCACAGTCCCTTTCCAGTGACACTGAGATGCACGTCACACCCTTCCCTGGTGAAGCAGCCTCCTTTCCAGAAGTTAAGATGAATATGTATGTTCAGCTGCAGAGGGAGCTGAGGGGAGAGAAGCTGTTCTCCCTGCAATGCAGACTCAAAAGGCCAAAGGTGAGAGGATGGTTTTGCACATACCCCAGATATGTCTCATCTGCAAACAGAAAATATTCCATGCTGGGGTGTATGAAGCTCTGTGTGAGACAGGAAGCGTATCCCCAGCCCCTCAGAATCGCTGAAGATGGTGGTGTTGCCCCATCCAACTGCAGTGGGACGGATCAGCACGGCCAAGGCCCCACCGTGCTCGAGGAAGCCACGGTCGAGCCCAGACATCCAGCAATTCCACAGCTCAGACAGAAAACAATGTATATATTAGGTCCTTACTAGCTCAGAAAATGATTTTGCAATATGTGTGTGTGTGGGGGGGGGGTGCATTATTTTTTAAATATGTTTGTATTGATTTTAGAGAGAGAGGAAGAGAGAGAGACAGAGAGAGAGAGAAACATTGATCAGCTGCCTTGTCCATACCCCTGCTAGGGATCCAGCCCACAACCCGGGCATGTGCCCCGACTGGCAATTGAACTGGTGGCCTCTCCGTGCACAGGGCCAGGCTCAACCACTGAGCCACACGGGACAGAGCACGGGGGTTGTTTTGTAAAACACATGGCCATGCTTCTAATAAGCTGAGTTAGGATGAACAGTGATTTATTGGTATTTACTATATCTGAGACCCCTTTTTAAAACTCCCATGTTTTTCCTAAGAGATAAGTAATATTAGTTGCATACTTAGGTGTGTAAAATGAGACTTGAGGATCCTTCTGATTCCAAAGCACAAAGTATTTCAAAGCTATGGAAGGTGCTTAGAGGAACCGCTGGCCCAGGGTCAGGCAGGCACTTGTGCTAGTGCAGCCTGTCACCTGATGTGCGCAGGTCACTCCCTAAAACTCAGTTTTCTCAGATGTGAAACGCAGGCGATAGAGAAGTGTCAGCATTAAAATGGTGTTTTAGTGTCACCTCCATTAGTTGTTCATTTTTAAGTGTGGGGAGGGTGCTGGACTCTTTTATAGTTTTGCTAAATGTTTAGACCCTTTTCTAGGAAAATGCGCCTGTCAACATTCATTCAAAATTTTGAAGACTTAGAATTGTGGGGCCTCCTTTAAAACCTTCCCTTCCTCAGATCCTGCAAATCCCAGAGTAAACCTTCCTGATACAGCCCAATCCTCTCATTTTATAAATGGGAAACAGGCTCGGAAAGGATACAATGCTTGTCCAAAATCACAGAGCCAGTAAGCAGTTCAGTCAGAATTGTAGATCCAGGGCAGCTCTTTGCCACCAATCTCTTCATTTACTGGAAGGCCCCTGCACCGACTCATGGTACTCAAGCTGGAGTCGGCCAAAGTTACGTAACGGAAAGATGAAAACCTGCTTGGAGGTGACTATTAATGGGTTTCTTAAATGGTGAAAAAACATTCCAGACGTAACTAACGATGACAGGTGCACATCCTTGTGAATATGCTAAAAACTACTGAATTGTGCACTTCAACACGTACACTTTATGGTTTGAGAATTATATCTCAATTTTTAAAAAGCTAATATGATATTCAAAATTCTATTAAATAACGTGGAATTTAAAAAATAAGTGGGAGACTAAACATTTAAAATAATTCAACGGTAATAGCAGCATAATCCTCCTGTGAGCTTTGGGAAAAGTGATTTGAAAGAGATAGAAAACATGGGCATGATTAACGACACCAAAAGGAATCTATTGTGACTTACACGTGGGACATCACCCAAAGGAAACCATTCTCACACTCACCCTGCTCACCGCTCAGGACTGCTGAGGGTCAATGGGGAGAAGCTTAAAAGGTATAATCTACATTTTAGAACTTATATGGTATTACCGATTAGAAAAGAGCAATTCACTGTTAGAGAAGAGGTGGGTGCGAATGGGATGAGCTGACTCAGCACGATGCTGGCCTGAGATGGGACAGAGCCCTGTGTGCTGGGGTGACCTGAGGAGCCTCCACTGTGGGCCTGACAGGGGCCACCGACACATTCCCTCCAAGTCCCAAAGAGTGAAACAAAGATTCAGTGGATGCGATGTGGTGTCCAGGTGGCTGGAGCAGCATGTCTCAGCCGGGAGAGCAGAGCTGAGCTGAGGGCTTGTGGGAAAACAGGTTATTTCTGGAAGTGACCCCAGGTGGCAGGTGTGGGAGGCTGGGCAGGGGAAACAGGGAAGGAGGAAAAGCCCATACGAAAGAGAGATCTGGAGCCGGTCTCAACTCCGAACTGAGGTCCAGGTGGGCTTCACGCCTGCGGGGTCCTCTAAGGAGCCACGCCAATGTATTCAGGGGGGTGGAGAGGGAACGGCCTGCCTCCGCTGTCTCATTTGTTGTGAGTTCATGTGGCCTGCTAACTCTCTCACACTCAGATTAATGTCTGAGAGCCCAGAAGGTTCCTGCAGGCAGCAGCCAAGCCCTGGGGCAGAAAAGCGAGGTGCAGGTGAGCTGCTTTCTGCTCACATTGGGGGAAGCTCCTCACTGCAGCACCGGCTGGAACAAGAGGTGGGCAGGAAAGGTGGGTTGGGGCACAGCAGGTTTGGAATACCATCCATTCCCGTGGACTTCAGGGACCAAAGAGAAGCAACGCCAAGTGACTTCACTAGCAAGACTCGGCCACGGAAAACCAGAGGCCTCCCGCTCCCGGGAAAGGTGTGAGCGAGGCGGTCTTCAGCACCCACTCAAGTTCCTCGCCCCTGGAACGAAGTCGGTGCTCTCCTGCCACTTGCCCTGCCCCTGTAAGATCCACACCGCTCGCCAGGCCGACTGCTAGGACGGCTCCGTCCTCAAGTCAACAAACAGCAAGTGCTGGCGAGGTGTGGAGAAGGGGGAGCCTCGGCCCCTCTGGTGGGAGCGCAGGCTGTGAAAAGCAGTGTGGAGGTTCCTCAGAAAATTAAAGATGGAGCTGCCTTATGACCCAGTGATCCTAATTCCAGGAATATATTCAAAGAGACCCAAAATACTAATTCGAAAGAATATATGGAGCCCTGTGTTCATTGTAGTGTTATTACAATGGCCAAGATCTGGCCCAACTGCCCATCTGCGGATGAGCGGATAAAACAGCTGTGGGACATTTACCCCATGGAATACTACTTATCCTTTAAAAAGAAGGAAATCTTACCTTTTGTGACAGCATGGATGGACCTAGAGAATAGTTTGCTAAGTAAAATAAGCCAGTCAGAAAAAGGCAAATAGCATATGATCTCACTTATATGTGGAATCTAATGAACCGAATAATTTAATGAACAAAATAGAAACACATAGACACAGACACAGAATGGTGATAGTCAGAAGAAAAGGGGCTGGGGGATAGGTCGAGGTGGGCGAAGGGGGGGTAAATGGGGATGGAAAGAGAATACTTTGGGCAGTGGGCACATAATGAAGCTCGCAGATGGTGTTTTGTTGAGCGGCACACTTGAAACCCATTTGGTTTTGTTAACCAATGTCACCCCAATAAGCTGAAAACAAAAAGGACCCAGCCTTAGAATAGCAACCTGGGGCCACACGCTGGTATGTAGCACAGCCAGAACTAAAAACCGCCTTGACTTACTCCAAAACTCTGATTCTGAAATAGCGATCTGCCTTCCACCCCCGGCCACCCCTTCTCTAGGAGAGGAACTCCGGGAATGGGAATTTCATTCATTTGCCAAGAAGCCTGTGCCACCCATGGAGAGCCCCTGGGGCCACACCGAGGAAGGCGAGCCTCGCTCTGTTCTCTCAATATGCAGGTCTACGTGAAACAGCTCTATCTTTCTAGAACTCAAATTTTAAACGATGATCTTTCATTTGGCAAAGAGCCCCCCTGCTTCCCTGACACCTGGCCGCAGATGTTACATGAGCAGCTTGTGCATCATCTTAGCTCGGCCAGAGCTCCGTGGGGCCCTTTCCTGCTCAGAGGCCTCCTCGGGAGGTGCTAGTGCAGGGCGTCCCCTCTCTTTACCTTGACTACTAGGAGACTCGAGTTCCAGGAACTCTACTTTAACCATATTTCTGGTATTAGTCTGTTATATTCTATGTCCCTGGGCTCCAGTTCCCTTTGAGGTGGAGAGGAAAGCTTAGGCCCTTAGCCTGCGGGCGGGGAAGCATATGCAGACTCTGACACCAGAGTAGAGATCCTACAGTGCGGCTCCCAGGAAAAGAGACTGAGACCAGGGAAAGCGAACAATAGCCTACAGCGGGTCAGGACTGCTGACCCCAGGGCCCTGGGGAAGCTTGGTCCACAGGTGGTGAGGGGTAGGACACTCTTTCCCTTGCTTGTCTAACTTGTTTATTTACTCCTGCAAAACTATGAGTCACAACACATCTGGCCCCCTTCCTGATCATTTATCATTATCCAATCCTTTTGCAACACAAGCTTTTAAGCACTTTAAATGGTGCTATAGTGAGAAAGGGCTACCAGAAGCCCCATCTTTTAGCCCCATTTCAAAAATGGTCAACAGTGAGGCCCAGAGGAGACTATCTGCATGCAGAACCCCCAGTTCCCAAACACCGACCACCATCCTTTCCGGCATCCTCAGCGCATATCCAAATGATACCTATGGCGAATACTTCAGCGCAGGGGTGCTGAGAGCACAGAGGAAGAAAACAGCGTGTGATGTCACATGGGAGCAGCTCAATTGCTCCTGCCCCCTCCTGTCACCTCCACTGTTTGTCAGACAGACAGTGGGACGCAGCCGGTACCTCTCTGTCTCTTCTTCAGTAGATGCAAGGAGGAAGAATGTTGACGCTGACAGATATCAGAGGTGACTGCAGGATCAATACTTCTGTGACCCTGTCAGGATGGATTCTGCAATCTGTTACATGCTCCCCAGCCTTCCAGTCCTAGGTCACACAGAAGCCAAGTTCCTGCAGAGACCGAGCCTGAGCAGAGGTTCCTTGGGCCCCAGAGCCTTCCCCTGAATAAAAACATGGACCTGGGCAAGGCTGTGTAACAGCCGATCCCTTCGATCTGTCTACGCCTCTCTAAGGCACCAGTGACGGTTCTAAATGAATGGTGGGGGGTGCAGTGAGGAGAAGGGAAGGTGAAGTGCGGACTGCGCAGGGCTGCAAAGCCCTCGGAGGGCCTTGTTCGCTGTGCGGTGCTGCAGGGGTTCCGCTCCCAAGCTGGACCCTCTGTGCTCACACAGGCTGCTTTAGGGGCCCAGGAACACCGCGACCCACCTGCTCTGGGACTCTAAGCACTTCACGAAGAGGAGGGGGCCCTTTAGGGCTAGTCCAGGCTCCTGGGTCCCCCCATGTCCCTTTAGCTCAGGCCCTCTTTCCTGTGAAGAACCGTCGAGGGCAAGAAACCAAGGCAGAGGAAACCTGGGCTCCAAAAAGCATGGGAACCAGGAAAGGGGACAGCAATCAACTTTGCCCCCAAATCCCGATTGTCCTGACCTTTCCTTTCCTATTTCTTCAGCTATTTGAGTTATCAAACTATTGCATGTTCATTGAAATATCTTGAAAAATATTTTAAAATCTAACATAAAATCCATAGTCTCTGCCTCTCCCGTCTACATGGACATCGCTATTGAGAATTTTAGAAATATACTGTATATTCTTCCAAAATTTATTCTTTGCTTGTATAAGTGCATGTAAAACCTGTGCACATTTCTTGCTTTGTTTTCTTTATCGACAGGGTAATGGGATACATGGTGTTTTCACTTTGCATACTCAATATTTTATAGATATCCTTTCAAGTCAGTCCTTGTCTATCTTTGGTGAACACATTGTCTACTTTGGTCTAATTATACACTTACTTTTCCAAATAAGTTTCACCCTTTCCTTTATATCCCAAATCCTTCTATCTTAAGGACTCAGGATTTTGAGGGAAGGCTCATTTCTGGGACAGATTACTGTCTCTCGCTGCTTCTCTGTGCTATGCAGGCCTCCAAAGCTATTGCACTCATTGGCTCAGCCCTCTACACCATGTGTGAGCATCAGCTGTCATCGCCATCGCCATCACCATCGTCATCGTCATCGTCACCATGAAGACACCGAGGCTCAAAGAAACCAAATGAGGCTCCCCATCGGCCCTCAGGCCAGTGGTGGAAACGGATGAAAGCCTATCTCCTGACTCCCACGCACAGGCTTTAGCGACCTGACGCAGGGACTTCATCTCTTTCTCTTCCTTCCAGGAGGTGAAACCTCAACAAAGCAGATTCCCAATCTTCTGTCAGCTCTGATGGATCACCAGTGCTCAATATTTCAAAGACAGTGAAGAAAAAGGGGTTCTGATCAAATAGAGATGGTGGCTGCAGGGTTCAAAGTGACTTCCCTGCTCTCCCCCGTGACAGTACCTGCGGCAGGTGGCTTATGCCTTTCCCTGAGGGAGCCCTGCAAAACCAGTGGTCTCTGGACACTCAGAGCCAGTCTCTGTCTCAGTCCTGGGTTCCCAAGTTGGACACTAAGGAAATGAGTCAAGGTCAACTTCCCAGCCTTCTACACAGCCCCGTGAGCCTTTTGAGGTTATCCCCTGTCTGGATATCAGGAAGGCTGGGAATCCTGGAGTATTTGGAAGAGATTCCGGTCTTGTCATTCCCAAGAGAAGGGTGCTGGACTTATCCCCACACTCAGGGAGCTGGGCACATGGAATCAAGCTCGGAACTCCCAGATCTGCCCTCAGTTTCCCTGCAGGCCTGATGTGAGAGCCTGTGTCAGGAGGGGAAGTAAAAAGCAGCAATCAAGAGTAAAGCAAGGAAGCGTCTACCTAATGTCACTTGCAAAACTGGGTTCTGTCTGATTTTAAAACTGAAATGTACAAAGGGAAATTGCATGATCGATAGAGAGAAATGTCAGAGAATGTCTTTGTAAACTACACCCGGGGAAGTGTTTTTTTGAATTTCTATAAATAAGTTCAAAAGCGAAAAGCACAAGGAAAAATGACGACTTTGAGTTTGTCAGAATTAAGCATTTATTTTGAATGAAGAAAACACAGGAAATGTTTTAAAAACAGTTGACTTACTGGGAGAAGATATTTGCAACGCCTAAAAACCAAGGAATTAATACTCTGTTCCTATAAATAAATTCTTCAGATCATTAAGAAAAAGAAAAGAATCATAATGGAATACAGGCAAAATATATGGACAGGCAATTTAAAGACGGAACTTGGCTATAAGCCACAAGAAGAGGCCCTCAGCTCATTAGCGATCAGATAAATGCAGATTAAATGATAAGAAAAGGAATAGTGCCACTTTACACAATCACTGGCCAATATGGAAAGCTGGGTAATACCAAGTGCTGTAGGGGATGCAGGACACATGAGAAAATTGCAGAAGCAGTTATTCTGGAGAGAAAGCTGGTAGCATTTAGTTTAAGCAAATTATATCCCTATAACCTGGCAATCTCAGGTCTGAGTACAAATCAGCCCCCAATTGCATGTGTCCTCACGCAGGCATCTGCAAGGGTGTCTCCAGTGTTGCAGGGGAGGGGGACAGGGAACCGTCACGGTGCCGCTGACGGGTGGCTGAGAGGCGACGGGTTGTGGCCACGGAGCACAGTGCAGCTTGAGAAGCAGTGAACTCAGTCCCACAGGGCGGCTTGCAGGGTCCTAGCAGCGTGGGGCTGGGTGCAAGCTCAGGAACATTAAGATATCAAACTTTCACTTACCAACAGCTAAATGTCTGTGCGCCTGTCACACCCAGCATGCGACAGAGCAGCGTACAGGACACGCGGCCCTGTGCAGTGACTGGGTGGAAAATGAGGGTTCGGGGGAATGAATGAAGGGGTGAGGGCTGAGATGGGCCCTGTGCAAACCAGCAGTGATCACCTACCCTTAAGAAAGGCGTACGATTCCCTGATTAGCCTGTGCCTGAGCAAAAAAGAAATAAAAGGCAACAGGATTTGGAAGTTCAGAGACCTGTTTTACCTCTGCGCTCCCATTCCTCCTGTCCAGGCCCCTTGTTCCTGTGCAATGAAGGAAATAGGCAGCCCTAGAAATCACCTCCAATCCACGTCCGTGACTCATGAAGTGCACGCTTCCCTTAGCTCAGTTCTTTCACTGAGCTGTGTTTGCCTAGGAAGACACAAGAGGGAGCTCCATGCCCGTGGATTGTAACAGCCCCAACTCCAAACCTAATGCGCAAAACCAGAACTATCTCCTTGGAAGATGACCCCCACCACAACCACCACAGCCACACACACCTTTCACTCTACGCTATTCTTTCATTGTTTGAGGGGTACAAAGCACACACTTATCACAGAGCTGTGAATGATAGGTTTTAGAGAAGTCCTGAGCCAAATAAGCCTCTACTGCTGAGCGCTGTCTCCTCGCATTCCCCCAAATACGCCATGCTTGTCTCCCTCCTGTTCCTCCTGGCTCACCCAGTCTCACCCAGTTTTCCAAGTGAGCCTCTGCCTGCCTGGATTGCTCCCCTGCCCCTGCCTCTGAATGAAGATAATTGCTGTTGGCAAGAGTGTTTGATATGTCATTGCAGATGCTCCGATATACAGTTATGCTAGTGTTAGTCCAGGGAGGCATAATTCAGGTCAACAGAGGGGAAAAATGACCACAGGGTGCCATAGAGCACATAGTAGGGCTACCTCGTCACAGAGTAATTTCTCTCTTCCTGGAAGTATTCGAGGCCAGACACTGATGCTGCAGGGATGCTGCAGAGGGCCCACCTTCCCGATAGGCAGCTGGGGTAGGTGGTATTTAAGATCATTAAGATAATTTCTAAGCATTAATTTGTTGTTTATATTAGTGAATTCAACTCTGATCTCCAACCTGATTTCTTTTAAGATAAATTTATATTCCCTTGTGAATAGGAGAAAGTAAAAAAGAAAAATCCACCCGAAGTACTCTAAACTTGTCCTCGGGTGGAGACAATGACTGTGGAAACTGCAAATCGCACAGCCCAGCCACACACAGTCACATACTCTATGTTCAGAAACCAGCTTTTGACTCATGCCTGTGGGGCTGGGGTAGATTCACGTCTCTTCTATCAGAATCTGCCAGGTAGACTGTGAAAGACCAGTCGTTACACCAGGCATCCCTGCTAGGGGCTTCCCTAAGCAACCCTCTTAGCCCCAGGGAGGCGGAAGAGTGTGGAGAACACAGGTCCTTGAAGCATATTTCAATGGTGTGTATCACCCTGGCAGGAATCTCATTTCCAGGAAGAGAAACTGAGGCCAGAGGAAGACCTGGACCCACACATTAACAGTGTGTGAAGCCCTGGGCAGTCTCCTTCCACACTCCAAGTCCAGGTCCCTGTTGAGCGCACGCCTGCAGTTCACACCTGAGGGCTAACTTCTCTCACCAGCCTCACACATGCCCTCTGCGTCTCTGCAGAGCTCAGTCTCTTGGGCTGGAAGGTTCTGCTCTGTCAAGCAGCAGTCTGCCCACCCTTCAGCCCTGACTGGGGGCCTTGTCCCCTGGGAAGCATCCCCCTGGGACCCCCAAGGAGGGGCCTGGCCCTCCTCCAGAGTGTGCCATTTCCATCTCACTCCTGCTGTGCTGTGCCCAGTTGTTCATTGGATCCCATCCCTCTGCTGAGCGCTCCTGGAAGTCAAGGATTATGTCCAGTTGGCCTGGAATGTCCAGGACCTAGCACAGTGCTCCCTGAACAGGCCAGGAAGGGGACAAGCCTGCCCTCTGCCTAGTTTCTGCTCCCACAGCCGCCTCTAGAGGGAGGCCTGTGTCTCAGCTCTGCCAGGAGTGTCCTTTAGGGCTTCAAGGCCCAGAAAGCTGAAAATTCTCCCAGAGGAGAAGACAGTCACCAGGGGGTCCTAAGGGTGCGCTGGTTGTTTGCTCTGTAGGGCCTGCCCTCAAAGGCTCCAAGAAGGTGGCGCTGCTGAGAAGACCACCCCTCTTCCTCAGCTCCAGCTGCTCCCATGGGTGCATCCTAGGTGCAGTGCCTGGAGCCCCTGCCAGCCCTGCCCCTGGCTGGCAGGACCCTTGCTCCCTACCCTAGCACAGTGGAAGAGCACACACCCCCTCAGCCAGAGCATCAGTCACTGCACTGCCAGCCTGGCCAGCGTGTGGGAGCAGGAAGGGCATCTTCCACCTGCAGGACGTCTCTGGGTGACAGCTCCTCCTGCTGGCCCTCACCTGGGCACTGACATGCCTCGTGAGCTGAGTCTAGGGTCCGCTGCAGCCCCACCTGACCGAGGGCCTTTGCACGAGGCGTCCGCAGTCCACCCGAGCTCCAGCCCTTCACCTTTGTACCGAGTTCTGGCCCACTGACCCAGAAAGTCTTCGAACCCACCTTGAACTGTGCGGCTCCTTAGCCACCAGCCATCCATTTAAAAAAGAATAGCTCTGGCCAAAAGCAGAGCAGGACTGTGGCCAAGAGATTAAATGACCGCCGGTCCTAGAGGGCACCGGCGAGTGGGTCAAGCAGGCGCAGGGGTCAGAGCACAGCAAGGTAGGGGTGGGGGGTGCTGCTTGCGCCCTCTGCACTCCTCCCCTGGCCACCGTCTGCTCCATTGTGTCCCCGAAGCCCACCGGTTAGGCTGTGGGGACGGACACGTGGGAATACACAGAGATTTCTCACGGTCCTGGGAAAAGTCAAGCCCAGCATTCCTTTATAACAGGGCAGGAGGTTAACACCGCAGAGCGGTTAAGGCATCTTCTCCCCTTTAGAAGGATTTGAAGCTTGAGATGAGTCTCTGTCGGGGAGAGTTGCCCAGCAAACCCGGTGCTCTCCCCCAGCATCCCCACCTGCTACACACACAGCTGCATGCACACACACACACTCACACTCACACACACACTCACACACACACAGGTGAGCGCACACACACGGGTGAGCTGGCATGTAGTAGTCACTAAAGCTCATGCTCCTTTGTAGGTTTCCTCTACCTCCAATGGTACAGAAACTATCACATGCTAAGAATTTTCCATGAAGTGGACATGTTCTGCGGTTTTCAAGGTGCCGAATCCTTTCTTTTGGGAAATGCCCTTCCCCATGATTCTGAAGGGACAGTCATCCACGTGTTCCCACTCACCCGGCCACTCCGTCCTGGAAGGGACTGGTCCTGAGGCTGGCAAACGCTGGTGCTATGTACTCTGTGGTCACTGGCTGTTGCGATGACAGGAAATGAGGGGTGCTAGGCCTTGTGGAGAGAGCTGGCCTGAGGAAAAACCTCCACCACCTGTCCCTCAGCGAGTAGGGCAGGTCAAAGGGATGGACAGAATCCTGATGTGGTCACCTGGCCCATGGACCTAGTGATACCTGGAGTCAGCAATAGCACCCCTGGACTTTATAGTCATTGAACCAATAAATGCACATTAATAAAACCAGATTGGGTTCAGTTGTATTTTGGCCACTTGCAATAAAAAAAGAACTGGTTATGCATTTTTAATGGAATAAATATCTTATGCTCTAGATATCTGGGGGTGCTAGCACGAACATGGTCTTGCTCTCAGAGGAGATGAGAAAATGTACCCCACTATGGGGAAAATGAGGCAGAATGCCAAGCGTTCTCAAGAAGAGATTTGGGTCCCATAGGGCTCCTCTGGGTGAAGGAGGGGTTCCCCCACCCAAGGGTGTCGAAGGAGGGGTTGATGAATTCGGTAGACTTCCCAATCTTAAGTGATTTCTCTTTTCTGTGAGATCTTATTGTGTAAAGAATTCATTAGGCAATTAATCTTATACAGACTTGTGACATCTTTTCTATTGTTGTCTGAAATTGTTATTTTAATCTTTGGTTATTAACTTTTTGCATGCTCAGCCATGTCTCCCTGACTCGATGGCAAATTCTTGGAGAGCAAAGACTTGTCTTGACTATTTTTAACTGGCCAGACTCTTCACTGCATCTGACCACAGAAGAGACCTGGACAGTAGGTTTATTATTCTCATGTTATCGACAAGGAAAATGATTAATGGAGGGAAGTAGCTTCTTTAAGAACAAATGGCTATGGATGGCAGAGCCAGGTTCATACCCAGGCGGTTCTGCTTCAAAGCTCGCTCCTCAGACCCTGCTGCACCGCCTTGCGTGTGCTTGGCACACAGTAAACACTCTGATTCTCATCATTAGCCATCAATGTTTTAAGATATATAATTAAACTTTGATGAAGGTCAATTTTCAAATTCAAGTTTTAGTTTCTCATCAAATGGTCTGAAGCTTCACCTGAGAAATTCAGCTTAGTCACAGAGAACTTTATACCTGGGAGGCAAATATTGACCCAAGTGTGTCCTGAGGGTGTCTGAGCTTGAAAACAAGAAGCACTCCATCCTTTCGAATGGAATCGGAAGAGATCAGGTTTTGCTTGGAAGTCTATGTGGGGCGTGTAGCCCATCACTATGGAAAGACATTAGGGTGTCTAACGCAGTGGGGAGTGGTGCTGGGCCTGAGCAAGAGCCCTGGGTTCTGGTCCCAGCTCTTACTGAACCTCACTGGGCTTCCATAGCCTTCCATACACTGTGAGATCGCCTCTTATATCAGTGTTTTATATAAATGTGACTTCTATATTTTCTATTGAAAACATTGCCATTTCTTTTTATTAGTACTTAAACGGTAATTCAGGCATTAATGAGCAGTTGTTATACAATATACATTTATTATAAGACTCATAATATAAAAATAGTGGCATTAAGAATCTCAATTATATTGTTCCTCTGCTCAGAATTTACCTTTGCTTTATTGTCTATAGAGTAAAGATTAAACCACATCTTAGGTGATTCAAGGACTCCAATGTCTTGTCCCTACCTACTTCTCCAAGGTTAGCTCCTTTATCTTCCCTTCATGACATGGGCTCCTTGTTTCTGAATGTTCATGCTCTTCCCTCCTTTTAAATTGCACTTCCCTTATGTCTTTATCAGAATATATTTATCTCTTCATTAGTTTATGCACCGGATGTGTGATAGCAGTGCCCACTGTGTTCCAGGCCTGTGTTGCAGAGTAGGGCTAGTCATCTGTGCATGAAGCTTCCCCCACCATCTCCCGCGTGAATTGCCTTCCTTCCCCTTTGTGCCACCCATGTCCCAGGCTGTTCTTGTTCTCATCAGGTGCATGCATGTCATTCCCCACAGGACACTCCCCAAGTGACACGAAGCTTCCTGAGGTCAATGGTGGCATTTTTTGTATCTTTATGACAAAGGAAGGTGCACTCATTGTCGAAGGAGCTTTCATCCATTTGGCAAGACAAACCATACCTAGCAATTAGCTAATAAGGCAGTGCTGTAGCCAATAAAACACCATTTACATACTCATATAATAACATACCAAAGTGTATGTTATTGATGGGTAGGAGAAAGTGAAGTGTGTGATAAAGTGGTACATGAAACAAAGAACCATATATATATATATGGTCCCATATATAGAATTGTTGGGGTTTGGGCAAAGCCCTAAATAGACACTTCAGGTTGAGAAGGAACTAGGAGAAAAAGACTTTCTGAGTCCCATTGTAAATCCAGTCTAAGGATGAATTATAAAAATAGGAGGCAATCTAGGAGATCATGTAGATATTAAATTTGCAGCAGTCCAGGCATTCTTGGAAACTAGTTGCATTATTTAATTAACATGTCAGTTCATTTAATATCTAACTCAGCTCCTTCCTGCTGCTGTTGACATCTCTCTTCCCCTTTATTCAGACCTCAGAGAAAAGAGAGGACAGCTAACGATCCCCTGTGTGCATTTCAGAAGATGGTGTAAAACAGCGCTGGAGAAAGGCTCTTAATAATATATGTCAAATATGCAGAACCGACGGCGATGATTCAAGTGTAGCTTTAAGATTTTTCAAATACCTTATTCCATCTGCCCTGCTCTGATGACTTCTCTGAACACATTTTAATTTTCTAAATCTAGAATTAGTAGAATCTACTTGAAGAGAGATATTACAGTCAAACAATGTTCTCAATTCAAGGTGTAATTATGTTTTCCCCATTTTTAAAAGCCTAACATAAAATGTGATGTGATTTTTCTTAACTTTACAATGGACATCAACTCTTTTATGCCTTCTGGGTGTTTTTTTTTTTCTCTCTGAGCCTAGAATATTATATCTAGGAAAAGAAATACAGATAAGTTAAATTTCCAGTTCACAGTAAAAGTCAATTTATTGTCTGATAAATATCCCCCCTTTCCTCCCGCCCCTTCCCGCAGCTGAAAATGCTGCCGACGGACCTCGCTGGCCTTTTCACGGGAAAGGCGGACTCTGTGCCCGGCTGGGTCCCTGCCCCCGTCCCCTGCGCCCCTGTCCCTGCAATTACACTATGACATTCTTCCTGTCTTTTACGCTGTTGAAGTGCTACCCTAATATATCTTGAGAAACAAAATCTTCAGTGTTGTTCAGCTCACTCCCAAATCAAAATTCTCCTGGATGCTACATTAACCCTCAAACCTGAGTGTGCACTTGAACCTGCCTCAGATGAGATTGCACTTAAGATCAGGCATCAAAAATGTTATCACTGAGAGGAGCATTCGAGAGCATCTAGTTCAGACCCGCAATTTAACGCAGGATGAACTTGCGACCCAAAGAGGCTAAGTGCCCGGAGAGGGTCACGCTGCTGTTGGCGGGGAGCTCCGGCGGGCAGGAAGTTGCGGCTCACATTTGTTTTGACATTTTTATTCCATTTACCAACATTTTCCAAGCTGCGCTTTTTAAAATAGCAATTTCCAGGAAGATGTTAATAGGTATTTTAAATGAAAAGGAAAAATTTTTTTTTTTCTGGCCGAATAAACTATAAAATACCATTATAACCCAGTGTTTTGTAAATTTATTTAATAGGTTCATTGACTGCTGGGCTTCACAGAGAGCTGAAAATGTCTATTTTTTTGGGACTCCCCGAGAGAGATACGTTTGTTATACACAATTTGGCCAATATATTTGACTATAGACCATTATAATCTTTCTTTTCATGAGCATCTATTACTACACCCCAGGCCCTAGTGTACTGGATAACAATGTTTGGACAACGCTGCCTTCCCCAAGAATGCTGCAGAGGTAGGACGCATGGGGTCTGCTCAGCAGTGACCGATGTCACAGACTTTTCCCCACACTCACTGGCTAGTGACCTTGCGAGTGCGGATTGCCCTCTGCGAGTTCTCATCTGCAAAACAGAAGACGGCCCGGGGGAGGAAACGTGTAAACTATAATCATCAAATTGGGTTTGCGGCAGTATGCAAAAGCATACGCCACCCAGCATAATAAAATAAATACATGAGGAGTGTGGGAAGAGAGGAGAAGGGTGGGGAATAAGATACAGCCGCACAGAACATTATACGAATGTGAACAGCGGTGGCGAAGTTGACTCCGTGCCACCAACAGAAGGAAACAGCAAAGCGCCCTTACTACAGGCGAGTAGCTGGTAAAGTAAAAGCGAGCCCATCGCCCAGAAACCCCACAGCTCTTCTCAGGAGTGACACCCACGGGAAAACTCCGTGGTTTTTATGGCTCTGAAGTGAGTACGCCTGACACGGAGCTCCCCCTTTTTGCTTCTTACTTGGTTACTTGAGCTAATCACATAATCTCCATGAGCCATAATCTCCTCTTCCAAACAATGGGCAAGATACAAGTGCCCTGAATGGAATGATGTGCCCACGATGAGGGAGAATGCACCCCACTGCCTTGAAAATGGGGAGCTCGCGGTGAATCAATTACAGTGGACACTTTCCTGAATAATATCCTTCCATAGAAAACAATAACTTTCACTATCTGTTTCTTTTGCTGATGGCTTACAGTGATTTAGGTAATAATACCAAAGGGGAAAACAATAAAAATAATTTGATTACAAGCTAAAACCTGCACTTGTCTTAGTTTAACTCAAGCAATAGATTAATTACATAACTTGGATAAATAACTCTTCCTGCAACTGAACTTTGATGAGAGTAGAACAATAGAAAAAGAAAAAAAAGATCTATGTCTGGCCAATGCCTGGAATGCGGGTGGTCCATGTTCCCGGCCCAGGGTGATCCAGAACTGGGACCATCATTTGAGGGAAGGGTGCAGTTGGCAATTCCCACAAAGTACAGAGGTAACATGCGATCGAATCCCCGTGTTCTACTGTGTCGAGCGGAGCTACTGTAATTTTATAGGAGAAAATTTTCAAAGCAAGTGATATCAATCATCCATCACAGCAATAAAAATATCTCCAAGAGTTCCCACAGGAAGGCTAACATTAAGTAATAGGGTTTCTCGGGGAACCTGCTGGTATGCACTGGTTGCCAAATGTATCACGACGTAATGGGATGATCTGACCCACTATAAAGAACTGCTGGATCTAAGCCAATTACATTTTGAAGGACAAGGTGTGCCAAAAAAAAAAAAAAGAACAGCTGATCCGGAGCCACTTTTTCTGATAATGTAAGTACACAGGACCAATTGTGTATTGAGATCATTGCTACAGTGTGACAAGGACAGGTACACAGATAGCATCTGGAAATGTGTCAAACAGGCGTACATTATGCCAAAAGAGAAATCCTGAGGACACCCTGGGCACTGAATATGTTTTAACAACAGTGGCATTATCTCTCCCAAGGTAATTACTTTGAAGGAAATTTTACTTACTTAGATAAGTTAGATTATTATTTTTATTGTTGACACTATTACAGATGTGCCCCATTTCCCAGCCCCCTTTGCCCCCTCCGCCCAGCCCTTGCCCCTCCCCTCCCCTGGCCCCTGGCCTTCGCCACACTGTTGCTTGTGCCCATGGGCTATGCTATGCATCTATGTTCTTTGGCTACTCTCTCTTTTTTTATCCACCCCCTCGCCCCGCTCCCCTCTGACCTCTGCCGGTCTGTTTTACGTATCTATGCCTCTGGTTCTATTTTATTGGTCAATTAGTTTTGTTCATTAGAGTCCACTTATAAGTGAGATCCTATGGTGTTTGTCTTTCTCTGCCTGGCTTATTTCCCTCAGTGTAATCCCCTGCAGGTCCACCCATGCAGCGGCAAAGGGTAAGAGATCCCTCTTCACAGCTGCATAGTATCCCAGGGGGTAAATGTCCCACAGATCTTTTATCCCCTCATCTGCTGATGGGCACTCGAGCTGTTTCCAGATCTTGGCTGCGGTAGTTAACATTATTTTTATAAGTCAAATGATAAGTATTTATTAGAGGCCTCTTAATAATTATAAACTCCCCTAAGGCTAAGCATGAATTATGTGAATGAACGGACTTTTCCCCTTGCCTGGAGACGCTGAGGAAGCACCGCCGGGCGGTGGCAGCGTTCTCTGCGCTCAAGGCGGGACAGAAAGGGGCCGAGGCGTTTCCTGCTCTGCGCAGGCACACAGCCTAGCGGTGTGGGGTGGCGGAGCTGAATTTACCAAGAAACGGGGAAACCGTCACTGAGCACCTGTTAAGTGAAACAGACAATAGCTACTTATTGAAGTTCGGGAAACCTACAGTTGGAATGAAAGCACCGAGAGAAGGCTTGGTGGGGAAGCGGACTTCAGCCAACCCATGAAACGCCCTGGGGTTTGAGACTCCGGGCACTCAGCATAGGCCCCGAGGAAGGAAACTGAGGCAGGGGGAATGTGGGATAGAAAGTTTTCCTTCAGACCCGGATCTGACATCACTTTCTACGATTAATAAACTGATATTTAATGAGCACATGGCACCTGCCAGGCACTGTTCCAGGGGATGGAATAAGATGACAGGCAGAAGTTGGAAGGCCTCCGCTCTCATGGAGCTCGCACCCTAGCGAAGGAGACTGTCATCAAAAATCATCCGTATGACCTGGCGAGAGCTCCCTCCTTGGCCGGGCCTTAGCCAGGCTCCGCCGAGCCCCCTTGGGACAAGGCCTCTCCTTGGCCAGTTCAGCCAGGAGCCCCGCCGAGCCAGTCTGGGTGCGTCCCCCATCCCTCCCGACATCTCCTCTGACCTCACCCCCCACCTGCACCGCCTCCCAGTCCCCTCCCCCCCTCGCCTGCTCGCTGGCTGCGGGTCCCCGCGGGCCACCCCGTGCAGAGCTGAGCTAAGTCACTCTCCTGTTCCAGGCGCCTTGACCCCGTGGCAACCAACTTAAATCGACTCTTCCTCGCTGTTTTTAATAAGCATTTGGTGTAATTTTTCTCCCTAACAAAATCTAAAATTATAACTGAACTGTGGTCATCGTGTGACGGAGGGGGGTCTGGGGCCACAACACCCTAGGTTAAGAAGGAGACAAAAAAGCAATTTCCAGAGGAAATGATCACCGAACCGCAACTCAGGGATGAGCTGAGCTTCACTTGCCGACAGATGGGAAGAGACCCCCCATGGAGGGAGCAGGGGACCTGCGGAAGCCGTGTTGTCTGCAGCAAGGGAAGCCAAGCGGGGCTAAAGTCAGACTGTCCCTCTTATGCCTGAGCTACACTATATTCTTTCCTCCCCCTGGAGTCTGATAGGTCAATAGGCCTTATTATTCCTGCCTCTCCACTATCTCTGGAATCACTTCTCTTTGTTCAGTTTCTAATTGTATTTCACCTCCCAGGTCAGTCACTCTGCCTGCTCCCCTCCAACCTACTGTCCACACTGTTAAAATGATTTTACTAGAAAGCGCGTAAGCTGACATCATTCTTCTCATTGAAACCTGAATGGATCCCATACCTATCATCCATCCCGTTTATAAATGGCAGGTCAAGGTGGGCATCCCTCCTGGGCATCCTTCCATGGCCACGGGGCTCCACGGATCTTGTAAATAGCATAGGAAACTGCCTGGGAGTTTCCAGAGATAGTAGCCTAGCCTCCCCAGGTCTCTGCGCCTTTGTAAGCACTGCCTCTGTGCCTGGAATATCTTCACTCTCCACGCCTCCTTCTGCACAGCTGCATGTGCTCGAGCGCATGTGCCAAATACATACGCACACGGGTTCAGCACACACCTCACTTCCCACCCGAGCCGGGATCTTTCCTGCTGTCCCCGTTTCCCCCACAGCTACAGTCTCCTTTGTCTGCACTTTCATCATTTTACCTAACTCTCAACACATGACAGAAGTAAATTGAGGACAGGGATTGCTATTGCCGTTTTTATACTCAGAATCTAAAATAATTATCATCGATAATCCTGGGCATTTCCTAGCTGTCAACGATCTTCTTTTGGGGCTGGACCTCCAGGGCACAGTTGTGTGACCTTAGTGTCCGTGTGCTCACTGTATGACTTTGCCACCTGTTAACAGGGGTGGGCATCTAGGACGGGTAGATAAAATGGAAACCCTCCTTGAAACTTCAAATGGAGAGCCACAGATGTGAGTCCTTTACACACTAAAGTTCCAGAGCTGTCAGGTATCTTGCTCTATCATTGTAGAGGAGGTTAGTGTAAAGTACAAGACTTAAAATTATCCAACATACAGAAAGGAGCAAAGGAAAGAAAGTGAAAGAGCCAAAGAACAAGCAGTAGATAATATGAGGGGGGCGGGGGGGAGGGAGGGAATTTCCGAGGCCTAGCTGCAAACTTTCCCATCCCAGTTTGGTGATAAGAGGTATCTAGTGCCCTTCTAATAAGCACCTCTATTTTCCCCAGCTAGGTTGGCTTGGATTCTGCAACTTGCAACAAATGTCTTTGATGAGTGCATAGTAACTGTAATCACTATAATTTATTAACCACCTGCTATGGGTCCAGCACAGCCTTAGGCAATATCTGGTTAGAACTCCACATAATCCTCACAGTGACCTATAAGATGATTGTTATTCTCGGAAAATAATGGAACCTGGGTTCAAATCCAATTCTGTCTCAAAAGCCAGTAGCTTTTGAATACAGTCAAGTGAACTGTCTGCATGCATTAATTATAGCTTAAAAATACAGACTGGCTGAAGTGGAGGGCTCATTTCCAGGGAAAGTGGCAGATGGATGTTGAGTAGGGTCTGTTATGCCAGCGTTAGGAACTTGTCCTTAACTTTAACAGCAGCCATTTAAGTCCTTGAGTGTGGTGGTAAAAGAAGGACTCATATCTCAAATGTCACCTCTGCATTAACTCCACTCGGTTCAATTCACTTAAAAATATAGGTAGACAAATAACGTACCAATTTTCCTCTTACGGGAAATATAAAATTAAGTCAAAGTCAAGAATACGAGTGGAGGAATTCGGTGCCTGCCTTGGCCATGGGGTCTTCATTTCTGCTAGTTGTGATCCCAGTGGTATAAATCAGGAGCCCCAGTATGTCTAAATATCAGCATTATTTTGGTAACATTATTCTACTTACCTGGATCTCAGATAGGCTGTTTCTGAACAAATACAATGTGTAGCTATAATTGCCTACCTGTACTGGGTGAAGTGAGGATGGCTGCTAATTGCTTTGCCTTTCAGGCTTTCAGATCAAAGTTTCTTTAAACAGAAGAGTAACACTTGTTTCAGTCCAGAAGGCTCATCACAGGAAAACATTTAGCACAAAACACCCAGGCAACAGTGAATGCATTTGGCTAAAGTCAGTTTGCTTACAGGCCAAATTTACCAGGCATGGTTTAGGGTGCTGAAAACTCCAGAATAAAAATGCACAACTAGGGGCAAATGGTCAGATATTATTTTCAAATCCACAACCCATGATAACTCCCCCAAAGAACCCAAGGTAACCTTTCTAATTCCTTTGCAAATCCCTCCCATTTGTGAGAAGCACGATATTGTTGACGCTGCTACAGATGCAAGTGTCTCAGGAGCTTGTTTTCAGTTGCTTATCTTGCCTATAGACAAGGTTCTGCTACTTTTATCTGGAAGCAGGGGTCTGGATGATTGCTGGGGTCACCAGAGCTGAGGACGATTCTTTGTTTACTCAAATGGCAGGAGAGAGCAAGGCAGGAGCAAATGACAACTTATTAGGGAATCAATGCCTGGAATGAGTTATATACTTACGCATCCAACACCTGCCTTCAAGTTCTCTCAAGATCCTGGAAATGAGTTAGCAACAGCAGGGGCTGTAAGCATGCATCGAGCAGATGTTTGGGTGTGGGGAGAAAATTTCATGAAACCGTGAATGTAAAGTGAGTATTGGGATATAACATTAAAACTTTTACCTTAGTGATGCCGGTTTGGGCAAATATTTCTTCATCTGGTGGCTGGTATTTCGTGCAAAGCTCAGTTTTGTATGCATAGATACCGAAGTGTTCTCTCATACAACGCATGATATTCCCAAGGGGAAACCATCGTGTCGGTGTCATTAAATATTGGAGACGTACATGGTTGTGTCAAGGTTCAACCTTGGCACACTGTTCGCCCAGCTGATCTACTGGTGCCAGATGGTATCCCACTGAATCAATATAGAGTGAGTTAAATGCATTCCCTCCTCGGGTGAGTGAGATGTTTTCTAGGCACATATTCCCATCAAACAGCCCTCTTGGCCCCACCTGCTGAGGCTAAGATGATGTTAATGTAAAGGCTTCTTGCAACTGCACATCTGTTTCTGTCCAAGGAAATGGAATAGAAGAAAGACCATGGGATCTAGGAAGGCCAAGCGAAGGAGTGAGATCATCTCAGATTCAGGTTATGGAGGAAAGCCAAAGCATTTAGATACCCAATGTCTTGCAAATACCTAATAATTAGTACATATATTTTTTACGGAGGGAGTAAATAAGTGAATGATTGCGTGGTGAAAGGAAGGGCTTACTAGCGTCAAAGGAGAATTCAGAAAGTTCATTGTTTTGGGATCTGACCTTGCTATGAGTCTCCTAAGGTACAGACAAGTTCAAAATTTACTTCCAAGATCCAAGGGAGGAGAGAACATTTATCTGGCATATGGATTAAAAGGATTGAATTTGTAACCACTGACTCAGCGGCCTTAAGTTATAATAAAAAATGTTAAAACACTACCTAAGCTGAGAGAATCGTTGGGAGCATAAAGGAGACTCTTACATGTGCACTGTGTTGAGAAATGCATGTCCTATGACTAAGTCAACCTTTATTTTGACGATTCAAGGCTGTGTGTGCCCAGATGAAAACTCTGGAATCTCTAAATGAGAGGTTTACAATCCGTGGGCTGTAGAATGGGATTAAATCCCCAAGTACCTTATCAAGTTGTCAAGAGAGAGTCAGCATCCCCTCTCCCCTCTCTGGGGAGCAGGACAGAGGACGATCAGCGCTACTGTGGAAAGTGTCCCTGGGAAGGTGCCTTAGCTGTTGTCATAAATGTCTCGTACTTGGATACAAAGCAAGGTTACAATGTAAATCATTGCTATAACTACAATTAATGTTATTATTATTTTAACTATATCTTTATTTCAGAGAGAGGAAGGGAGAGGGAGAGAGAGAGAAACATCAATGATGAGAGAGTCATTGATCGGCTGCCTCCTGCACGCCCCCGACTCAGGATCGAGCCCATAACCCGGGCATGTGCCCTGACCGGGAATCGAACCCCGATCTCCTGGATCCTAGGTCGATGCTCAAATGCTGAGCCATGCTGGTTGGGCCCTACAATTAATATTAAACAACAGCACCACTTTCATCTGATGGTGATCTACGAATTCCTATTTTGAAGCAGACATTTTAACCTAAGTAGTTGTTTAGGCTAATATTAGATAATTGAAATTATAGTTTTACTACTTATTCCACTTTGATAAAACTCTACTATTTTTCACAGAGTACTTAAAAAACTTAAAGCATCTTTTTTATATAGGGAAAAGCCGAATCACCAAAATCCACATTATGAGATTGAGTCAAGAACAATTTCTAAGATGTGTTTCCTCCTAAAAAATTGCCCTGTCTACCAGGAGACCTAAAGACTAATAGCGTTAACAATGCTTTACACTCAACTTCTACATTTGCAGCCGACTTTGTTGCAGTGGAGATCGAAAAAGGAGAGCCAGGTAGGGAGGTGTGGATTAGAGTAAAACAAAATGTGACAAGAAAAAATTTTACAAGGTGAAAAGGTCTTTTGTTCATACAATAGAACCTAATTTTTAAAGCTCGTACTGTATCACACAGCTCTCCTTCCCAAGATTTCATGTGTTGTTGTGTTAAAATGAATTACATTTTGTCCCAATCAATGCATCTCCTCACTTTCTATTACCCACAGCCCTTCGTAGCAGCCAGGGCTCTGGCTACACGCCAGCAGCAGGCTGGCATTAAAGTAAGTGAAGTTGCTGGTATCTGTCCAAATGTTCAGTCGAGGTAACTGGAAAATGTTACCTACGCCCGGATTATTTTTAAATTCTTTTTAAAAAAATTTCTCTCTCTTTCCCCCTGCTATAAAATTATCTCCAGCTTATTTGTCTAGCTAGAGGTTAATGGAACACTAATGATGTTAATGAGCCTTTTGCAGTGCAAGTTTCCTCAAGAAAGAGATATAATAGCTGTTTTCCTTCCCTTTTAATCTTTTCACCATTCAAGAGTTACAGGCTGAGACAATTAGCGACTTGTGCAGCTCTGTGTCCCTGATCAGTCACAGCCCAGTGGGGCGAGAGGCGGGGGCCCATTAGACAGCTTCATGTGCGCACAGGTGAGGTCCTGCGACGAAGGCAGCAGGCCGCTTCTTGCCAGAAGGCCCCATGCTCGTCGGGGAGGTAGGAGGAAATTAGCAATCTGTTGATGAAGCTTTTCTGTGGCAGGCGGGCAGCGGGAGCTGTCTGAGGCCCTGCAAACTCACCCGCAATCCCTTCCCTTTTCATTTATTAGACAGAGAGCCCGGCCCGCCTGAGAGCCACAAAGCTCAAGGAGCTCACAGTCCAGTTCACTGGAGCATCCAAATGTTTAGATGCTTCTAGTAAACTTACCCTCACCTTTATGAACAGAAGGACATGTTCATAAAACAAGTTCTTTAGCAATACTTTCAGATTTCTTGGGCATTTGTCCATTTGGTGATGGTTTGGCATTCTGTCTCCCTATGCTTTGGAAAGTATACACCCCAGACGCATATGGCAATTAAAACATGCACTTAGAGTTCTGCTAAGATGAAACAACATTTGAATTAAAACGTCCAAGATCTGAATTAATCTTGGTTCTGACTCGGCTGGTGTTAGATTTTATTTCTATGAAAAGGGCCTGCAAATGCCTTTAGCAAATGCTTCAGGAAGAAATTCTGAGCACTCAGGGGAGAGGGCTGAAGAATGTGACATTTCACTTTTCTTTAAATTGTCAAATTCCTTTTTATGTAAAAGTGGATTTTAATTAAATGAATCATGGTTCACAACCAAGCTATAGGGGAAAAAAAAATATTAAAGGCCCAAATCAAATCAGGAACTGTGGGCATAATTTTTCTACAAAGGTCACTCAGTCAGAATTCAACCACTAATGGCAGCTAACCCAAGATACAATGTAAAGCAAAATAGTAATTGTCCAAAACAATTTTGAACAAATTACAGTTATTAGGCACATTAAGAATTTTCTATATATACTTAAATTTTATGGTTTAGAGATATTCCTTGAAAAACAGTCAAAGGTTTGTTGTCCGCCTACTATGTGCGTTCAATCAACTTGATGCTTGGCGAAGTGGTAACTAAAAAAATTAAAAAAATACCTGGAGCTAAACTATAGGGGAAAATGAATATCTGAAATAATAATAAAAAATAATTATGTAACTGTGGTGTTGACTAGAAGCACACCATTCAAGGTAGAAAAAGTTTGATTCAGACTAAGTGTAGTTTCTGAGGGCTTCAGTGAGGAGATCATGAAGTGTAAATAGGATTTATTAAACTGCATGGTACCTAGAAGGGGTTTCCGGGTCCAGAGGATGTAAAAACTGTGGGAATACACATCATAGTTGACGACACATGCACGTCAGAGCTATCATTTAGTGTCGGTAGGCAGATGGACTGAGGTGGACAGAAACCAAAGGTGAGGAGAGAGCTCTCCTCAGAGACAGCTGTCAAAATTCAGAAACTGGCCTAAACTGAAAAAAAAAATATGAATGGTAAGACATATTCTGAATAAAAAAAATTAAGACTCGATGACATATTTGATTTTGTAGATGAAAAAAGAGTCAGAGAGGATTTGGAGGGTTTACTTTTTTAGCCAGGACAACTGGCATATCGGGCCATAAATAGAAAAGGAATAGTTTTACAGAAAAAGCAGCATGTTTAATGGTGCCATTTTTAAATAACATAATATTTTATCTAGATCCACCAGTGGCCTGGCCTAGTGAACTATTGTTAATATATTTTTTAATATATCTTTATTGATTTCAGAGAGAGGAAGGGAGAGGGAGAGAGAGAGATAGAAACATCAATAATGAGAGAGTCATTGATCGGCTGCAGCCTGCAACCTGGGCATGTGCCCTGACCGGGAATCGAACCCCGATCTCCTGGATCCTAGGTCGAAACTCAATTGCTAAGCCACACTCGGCTGGGCTGTTAATATTTTTAACTCCTCAGTCCCATTCTAACAGCTGCGCCAATTGCTAAATAGCACATATATGCTCTTACACCCATATAACAATAATTTTTACCAATTTACTTCAGACCAAAACAAATCTCTGGAGAAACAGCCGTCTGTGCGTCATGCAGTTGGCTGTTGTTGCTGTGTGTGCCCATCCCGTCTATCGGGGCCGCAGGTTTCCATAAGCAAGTTTTGCGTCCACCCAGCAAACCCTGTCCCAGCCTGGAGAGAGCTGTGCAGACCCAGGGCACGGACTTTCTGCAGGAAATGTGATGACTACTGGAAACAGTCTCCAAGAAGCTATCGAAGGCCTCAGATGGCAACGTCAGAGCTAAAGCTTTCACGCACATGCCCGTTTTCTAAAGAGGCAGCGAACCCCCCAGCAGCGTGAGGAGCTACATGATTGTATGCTGTGCGTGGGGCTGCAGAGCTTCCCGAAATGTGCTCCATCCAGATGGCAAACGGGATTATGGTAAAGCCGGGACGAGGGAGCAACTAATGATCCTCCACATAGCAACCCGCCGAGCAAGTGCAGCGCAAACCACACACCCAAATCCAGACAATGGGCACGTGTCAAAGTCAGCTGCTTGGGAGCGGGGAGGAGACAGGAATAACAAGTGAATGTGCGGGACATAGACATAAGCACAGCTGCATGGCTGTGCTCCAGAGGCGCTCGGTGCCCTCCGGACCAGCCACCGCTGCCCCCTCTGCCCCCACGCCCCCTTCGCCTAACCTCCCTGGCCATGAAAGGGACCACAGACCCCCCACTGCCCCAGCGGAAGAGATGGGCTCTTCGTTGAGTGTCCTGAAGAGAAAAGCAGGTCATAAGCTCCTTGCTAATACAAGAGTCATAGGCATCTTCACTGGGACATGAGGGAAACAGGGCCCAGGGCCTCTGGGTGAATCGCACCCGAATCGAGACTGAGCGCCCTCGGACTTCGGACCTGTGCTCCGTCCCTCGGCAGGAAGCTGGCCAGCCTGCCCAGTGTAGACCTGGGGCCCCTTCGGAACGTCGGGGGTGCACAAAAGGCTCCCTATTTAGACAGAAATGCCAAGGCGCATATAAGTAAACCATTTCCCAGCACCCAGAACAGAAGACTTCTGCTCGCACTGTTCCTGGAGGGCACCTACCTGCACTTGAAGCTGTTGCTGTCTGATAAAAGGGAGACAGAAAGCCCTTTAAAATTGCCTGGACTAACCTGAGATAAAGCTGTTCCAACAGACAAAATGCCCTCCCTGATTTATAGGGCCCTGCTGTCCTTGTCAGTGCTCCTGGGACTCCTGACACAGGCCGGGGGGGAGAGTGTTTCATCACAAACGACCATTTCTGGCCCCACCCCATTTGTCCACAGCTGTACCTGGTGGGGACCTCTTCACGGTCATTTTTATCGTTCGATTTTCCCTCTTCACAGTCACGGGCGCCGTGACTGAATGATAATAAAGGCCCTCGGTGACTCAGTTTCCATCTTCACCTTTCTTCTCCCGCTGGCTGCTTATTTATGACCGACCCCCGCAAGGCTCTTAAGGAAAATGCCCCTAAAGCGGAATGGCCCTCTCCTGACACTGGAGGTTGGAATCTACAAAAGTGATCTGTAACAACTCATTCTAATCTTTGCCGACTTGTCTTCATTTACTTTTTGTTCTGATTCTCAGTGCGCTCCAGACAGGGAGGCCTGCCTCAGCTCAGGGAGGCGGCCCGACTCTCGCTGAGATGCCCATGGTGGGGGCCGCTACCTCCCCTTGGGGCTCCGAGTGGCCATTGGCGTGGGCGCCGCGCCCGCCGCCTGCTCGCCAGGCCTGTGAAAGGAGGGGCCCGGGAAGCGCCAGCGCAGCCGCCACGTTGTTCTGGTTCATGGCAGGGTAGGGCCCACTCCAGATCAGGGCAGACGTGTATTAACAAAGAAACAGGACTTGAAAAAAACTTTTTTTCTTTTCATTTCAGAAAAAAAGCTGGCGGACGCTTGCCGGTCAACATCAAGGAATATTTTCAGCGGGAGCTAAGAGGCGCTTTTTCTGTGTCCAGCATTTGTCCTAGTGCTATCCTCCTAGGTGGCCCTATATGACCAAGTTGTAGAATTAAAGGCACACAGACGCATGGCTGCGCATTTACTTGGTGGGCTGGGTCAGATGTTTAGTGTAAAGATATAGCAAAGCGTCAAGCCTTCCTTCCCATATTGCAGTCAGCAGCCTGTCACACCACAAGGACCAAACCCTTGGTCTGCTGCCGAGTCTGGTGACAATGCCCTGCACTGGAGCGTCCCAGTGCGATAAAGTGGAAGCATCTGTGTTCTAGCAACAAAGTCGCTTCACACAGGTGATGGGTTCTTCCAGAAGGAGCCCACCCTACGCCTCTGTCAGCCCTTCTCAGGCCACTATTACTCTCTTCAATGGACTGAAGACAAGCATATTGCCTTTACTAGATTTTAGGTCCCTTTGAGACAAAGACCAAGTTTAATTAATCTCCATATCCCCCATGTGTCAAAGACAGCACTCTGCAAGCTATAGATCAAAAATATCTGTTAAACACACAATGCAACATACCCTATCAGTCGCACCGTCTGGAAGGAGCATATATTTTGCGGAGTATTTTTGGCACACGTGTCTCTGTAGGCAAGAAGCCTGCTGCTTTCGCTGCTTTAGGCCCTCTGCAAGCCGTGAGGCCCATGGAGACGCCCACCCAAGGCGGCCGCTCTGGAGCAGGCCTGCGAGCCGCCTGCCCTGTCCTCTGACTCTCTGTTGCTGCGCCCGTCTTTGCCTGGGCTGGCTGGTCTCTGTAGCTCCCAGATTTCCCTTCTGCGCTCTCCAGTCACCTCCGTATCATTCACCCCCTTAGTCCCCAGAGTGCTTTCTGTTCAGCACACCTGGTAAACTACCCTCTTTGGCTTCACTCCAGGGCACATCCATGAGTTTGTGCCAACAGGGAGCACTGTTGAGGGCTGGAAAATCAGACCCAGCAAAGGAGATGGGTCATTGTATGTGAGAACGGAAAGCTAAATTGGAATTTATTCCATCCAGCCCTTGTGCTTTATAACTAAAGAAAGTGAGGCAGAGACAGCAAGCAAGTAGGATGCATGTTGCTCAACAGAAATCCCCTAGCCCAGCGGTTCTCAGGGAAGGTCAATTTTGCCCTCCGTGGAGCATTTGGAAATGTCTCCACACAGTTTTGATGGGCACAACCCTGGGCGGGGGTGCTACTGGCCCCCCTAATGAGGAGTGGACAGGGAAGGTAAGCTTCCTAAAATGCACAGGGTAACCCACACCTCGAAAGAGTTCTTCAGCCCAAAAAGGCAATGGCATTGAGGTTGAAGAGCCCTGTTCTAGTCTATTAAGACAACAGAAAGCCAACAGTCAGGGATGGAATAAAAAAGGTAAATTTTGCATTTTGGGTTCTGGAGTATGTATTATCTCTTTTCTACAGAGTGGGAGCCTTAGGATGATGGGAATTCTTAATACTGAATATTATGTGACAAGATTTAAATATTAATGAGCTGGTGTGATACCAAGAAAACCTTACATTCATCAGGCACAGAGAAAAAGTGACCTCCTGCTTGGCCTCTGCCTGCTGTGCCCACGGCATGAGCTTTGTGCATTGGGAGGTCACTGAGGTTCTGAGTTTGAAGCAGAGGTGACAGGCCCTTGTGGGTGGTCCTACATTTATTTGGGGACCATAAACTGGGTTGCCATATTAGTGAAGGAAGTGTAGTGTTTTGAGAAGATTGTTGACCCTAAAGTCAAAGAGGTCTGGCTCTTACCTACATGACCTCGAACAATCCATGTCTTCTCCATTCTGGGCTCAGATTTCTCAACATCAATGAAATGTGATGGCGACCTTGGACCTCAGAGGTCGTGGCTTCCAGCTCTGATCATCTATAAGATTTATTTTTCTTCCCTACCACCTGTCACCTAGCTCTTCAGAGTCAGATGGGGAACGAGCTATGTAACAGTGTTTCCTTTATGAACTGGGTGCCGGGGACTGTGGAACGCAGACAATTGGGGGGAATCTGGTACAGTGGTTAAGATCATGGACTCCTGAGTCATACTGAGATGGAATCTTGACTCCACTTATTAAGTCCATGCTATTGCGCAGTTATTTAACTGTCTTAGCCCTCAGTATTCTCATCTGTGAGGTGGGAATCACAATAATAACATCTACCCATGTGATTGTTGGCAGGAAAAACTGAGTTAATACGCAGAAGTGTTTATGACAGCCCTGAAGTAAGAACTAAGTAAATGGGACCAGCCAATGGGATTTGGTTTAGGGGTCAAAAATTAGGAAATTATTTTCCACCTCTAAGCCAGTCTGATCTTTACAGAAAATAATGTTGAATGTTGTTTTGGATAATATAGTTAATTCAATGTGAGAGAAAAAAACAACACAAATATGCTATAACCCCAGCAGAATGCCCTTGTGCCATTTACAATATAATAGTAAAAACCAAATCATTTACCTGCGGGCTCTGTAGCTGGTCTCTCTTTCTGTCCTAGTGCCACGTGTACCTTCACTGTGATTTATAGGAAAACTCGTGTCCCTGAGCAGACATGGCTCCCTCCGTTTGCTTATGGTCGGGGAGAGAGGCTTTCCAAGATGATACCCCGTGTCCCCAACCCCCAGGAGGCCACCCGGCCTGTTTCCCCAGTGCAGTTAGTGCGAGGCTTTGGGGATCCCACTCTCCCATTAACCCCATTGCTTTCAACAGTCCCGTGGAGCAGTCGGTGCCATTCAACACCCGGGGGGTGTTTCACGGGGGCCACTCTTCCATGTCTCTGTCCACCTGGAGCCCCCTTTAGACTCTTGCAGCACCAGCTGCCTAGGAAAACAGTGAGCTCAGGTGACTTTTCTTTCCTGTGCAGACAGGGCTCCCAGAAAACAGTGAGTGCCAGAAAAAGGGTGAGTTTTTGTTTCTGCTTTTTTTTTTGCAGGGAAGGGCTGATCCTTCATAGATGATATTCGTCTTATCATTTCCTAGGGAATTACCTTGATATTTGATTAGATTTACACCGGTGATTGACACCTGTTAATAACCTGCAAGACCAGTAGAGGATGCTCCTATTGTCAGCCGGAGTTATCTACGACTTTCTTTTTCATCAGCTCTGTCACTCGAGGGCAGCAGGGAAGGATATTATTTTTTTCTTAAGATGTAGTCACAGAACTACAGACACTGGGCTGGGGAAATTGCTCTGTAGATCCACCGCCATGCTGGTTCTTAGGAAATATACTCCCAAGATGGCATGTAATGTTCAAATAACGCATTTATAGACATTTATTACCCCAGTGTTGATACGGTAATAAGCAGCGTGGTGACAACCCTAATTATTCCTTCTATTAATCCTGAAAGTACGGTTTTATCCAGGTCTTTTTTATTAGGCTTTGTACTTTTAAACAATGAATAAAACCTTTTGAAGTTCAAGTTCATTGACTCTTGGCCAAAAAAAAAAAAAAAATGCTAAAAGAAATAAAGTATCTCATGTCACCTGGAAAACCCAGTTGAATGTAAATACATAAAAATGAATGTTGATCTTAAAAATCAGTTACTGTAATGCTGGTTATATAACAGATAAGAAATGAGTTCAAAAATAGTTAAATTTAGAGGGAAAAAAAATTAAATACAGCTGGATCAGTCTTGTATTTTCCCAAATCAAAAAATCTTCAATTTTCTAGACATGGGCAAAAAGAGCTGCCTTTGAGATATTTTATTTTTTCAGAGGAAAAAATGAAATTGGATGTTTTTAAGTAAACCTTTTTCTCAATAGCAGACTCAAGATAAGGGGTTAGTGCCCTATATCCTTTGGATAGGTCCGTGTCCCCAGGTTTAGTGAGCCCTGGCTAAGGAAAAGTAGCATTTTTCTCTGTGGCTGCAGTTCAGTGACACCTCTTGCCCCCTACTGTAAAGCACATTGCCCTGTCACCTGCACTTCAGGGGGAGTGCAAGGATCGAGGAGAGCCAAGGGCAAGCCAGCGAGGAAGGGCCTCTTTAATTACGGGTGGCAAAGAGCTGTCAGCCTCGGGCCCTTAGGGGGACTCTGCTGTGCGTGCCTCAGCCAGCGGCCCCTGAGGAGAGACGCGTGACATATGTCTCCCCTTGCTCCTTGCCAGACCTGGACAGGTCCTGCATTTATCAGTCCCAGCTGCAATTTATCTGCAATTATAGAGTAGATTTGCCCCTTTCATTTTCCAGATCTCCGAGCAAAACTGAAACTACACCAAATGTATTTTTAAATGTCTTATTTAAAGCGCGATGACAATGCCGAGCCCCATCCCAGTCCCCATGCCAAAAAGGCCTTTCATTCTGTCTGCCCAGAGCTGAACTGGAGGGGTATCGAAAAGTTTCTAGTGCTTTCCCTCTGTCTTATTTTGGATCCGTTTCACCAGAATGCCATGTTTGTTTGTTTCTTTCCTTGGAATTACTTTTTTTTTTTTATTAACCTTCACCTAAGGATATTTTTTTCAATTGATTTTTGGAGAGAGTGGGAGGGAGAGTGGGAGAGAAGGGGGAGAGAGAGAAACATCGATGTGAGAGAGACACACGGATCGGTTGCCTCCTGCATGTGCCCCAACCAGGCTGGGGATGAACCTGCAACCCAGGTACATGCCCTTGACTGGGAATCGAACCCAGGACCCTTTGGTGCACTGGCCGATGCTCTGACCACTAGGAAACACCAGCCAGGGCAGAATTACTCTTTAAGTAAAATGGAGATTTTTCAGAAAATATCATTTATTAAAACGATTTTTAAATTCAGTGAGTTGACTACTCTGGTTTTTACTTACCTAGCCCAGGATTTTACTTGAGGAGGAGAGAGAGAAACAGGGAAGAGGGAAGAAAATAACAGAATAGCTTGTGTTTTTATAACGGTTTTATGCACACATTTCCTTATTTAATTCTTTCAAAACCACTAAGGGTCGGGTACCGCAGATTTTATCAGACCCAGACAGCTGACACTGACAGGCCACACAGATCCAGGACACAGCCCCGATTTTCTGAGTTCGAACTCATTGCTCCTTTTACAATAGCATAGAAATATAACTTAGGAAGACAACTAGAAACCTGATCAGGACTAACGCCAAACACTGACAGTAACTAACTGATTTCCGTTCTGTTAATGGAGAAGATGATCTCAGTACTGACTAAGGCCAAGGCGTAAACCAAGCCTAACTAAATTTCCAGATTTTCCTTAGTTGCTCCACCACAGATAGGAAAGCATGACTCTCTCCGGGGTGTGAATAAAGCTGCTCATTTTTATTAATAAGCCCAGTGCTCTGACTTTGGAGCTTCGGGCACACATCGGATCCTTTTTTCATTAGCATAGAATAAAATGCCGTGTCCCCACCGAGGGACCTACTTTTATAAAAACGAGCGTGAGCATTTTAGACCAAGTTGTGAGCCTTGTGGGAATTTGGACCCATTCTCGGGAAGAGGTGATGAAGCCACTATTGTCTGCCAACCGCTCTGCTTTCATCAGAAAGGGGGCATAACCACAGGAAAAAATAATAATTGCTGACCTTTAGTTGAAGAATTTCCACATACTCCATCATCTTGTTCACAGAAAACTTATATGACAGACTTGCACCAAGAATGCCCACAGTGGCATCGCCATGGGGACTGCTCCCCTGAACTGCTCACTCCACCTGCTTGTCCAATTGGGGCCCAAGCTAGACTCCTGGCCTCCCCAGACACGCACCTCTATCATCTTCCCAACCTCAGTAAATGGCAACAAAATCTTTCTAAAATTTGGGGTTGTCTGATATATATATTTTTTTTAACATTTCATGCCCTATCCATAGAAATTCTTCCAGATCTACCTTCAAGATATAGCAAAAATCTTATCATTACTCGTTACCTCAACTGCTCACATCCTGGACCAAACCACACTCTTTCAGCTGTCTTCTTATATCGCCTCCAAGTTTAGTCTTAACCCATATCCAGAGCAATCCTTTCCAGATATAAGCCAGACCATGTTCAAACTTATATTCTCAGATCAAAACAGCCTGGTCCTGGCATAAAAACAGACATATAGATCAGTAGAACAGAATGGAGAGCCCAGAAATAAACCTACATGTCTATGGTCAATTAGCATTTGATAAAGAAGACAAGAACATACAATGGGGTAAAGTCAGTCTTTTCGATAAATGGTGCTGGGAAAATTAGACAGACACTTGCACAATAAAATAAAATAAAACTAGACCACCTTCTTACACCACATACAGGAATAAATTCAAAATGCGTTAAAAACTTAAATGTAAAACTGAAAGTCATAAAAATCCTAGAAGAAAACATAGGCAGTAAAATCTCTGACATTTCTCTAAGCAATATTTTTTTCTGATATCCTTGGGCAAAGGAAACAAAAGAAAAAAATGAACAAATGGGACTATATCAAACTAAAGGTTTTTGTAAAGCAAAAGAGACCATCAACAAACCGAAGAGACAACCTACTATATGGGAGAAGATATCCGCCAATGACACATCTGATAAGGGGTTAATATCCAAAATTTATAAAGAACTCATACTACTCAACACCAAAACCTCCCCAACAATCCTATAAAAACATGAGCAGAGGACCTTGAAGGAACATTTCTCCAAAGAAGACATACAGATGTCCAAGAGGCAAAGAAAAGATGCTCAATGTCACTGTCAGAGAGACGCAAAATAAAAGCACCATGAAAAGTCACCTCCCACCTGTCAGAACGTCCGCCATCAGTACGTCCACAAACAGCAAGTGCAGGCGACGATGGGTGGAAAAGGGAGCCCTGTTGGTGGGAGTGCAGACTGGCACAGCCACTATGAAAACAGTATTGAGTTTCCTAAAAGAACTAAAAAATAAGTGGGCTTTATGACACAGCAGCTCTACTTCTAGGGATTTACCCAAAACATTAATTCAAAAGAATATATGTGCCTTATGTTCATCGAGGTGTTGTTTACAACAGACAAACAATGCAAACAACCCCAGTGCCCATCAATAGACAAGTGGATAAAAAGCCGTGGTACACATTTCACTCAGCCATAAACATTGAAATCTTACCATTTGTGACTTCATAGATGGGCCTAGAGGATATTATGCTAAGTGAATAAGTCAGTCAGAGAAAGAAAATACCACATGATTTCACTTAGATGTGGAATCTAAAGAACAAAATAAAGAAACAGACAGAATTGAAACAGACCCCTAGACACGGAGAGCACACTGGTGGTTGCCAGAAGGGAGGGGTTTGGGGGACTGGGAGAAAGAGGTGAAGGGATTAAGTATAAATTGGTAGTTACAAAATAGTCACAGGGATGTAAGTAAACCATAGGGAATATAGTCAATAATATTGTAATAACTATGTATAGTTCCAGTCGGAGTACTGGAAATATCGAAGAGAACACTATACAATGAATAAGATTGCCTAACCACTAAGCTGTACACCTGAAACCAATAAAAAAATAAATTGAGAAAAAAACACCTTACTTTCTCAGTTATACAGGTCTGCCTCCTCTCAACCCCCACAGTGGCTTTCTTTATACAAGATACACCTTCTCCAAGGACAGAAAGTTGTATGGATTTTTCACCATTGTATCCCCAGGGGAAAGAATTGTATTTGCCGTACAGTATGTGCTGAATACATGCTTTTTGGGTGAATGATGGGGAGTTTTAGAGGGAGTGGTTGTTAGGGATACAGAATATTTAAGATGTTCTGTTGTACGTTAAAAAGATTCTCTGTCCCCTTTCCTCTTTTCTTAGAACTGAATAAAATGAAATAAAAATGACAGTATGATTTTTCTGTCATTATACTGTGCCTTTGACTTGCCGGTCTTCAAAGGCTGGATCACATAGAGCCCCAGTTAAATTCTGGTTACAGATTATTTGTGTATCATTGAGTTGAGGTCACAGAACATATCAACCACCGGCCCTGATATTTGCTTCTAGACCAGTAGTCACCCACTGGCTTGCAGCTGTTGCATCTACATGCCAGCTCGGGGGCCACCCAGCAAGGTTCCATGCTGTCCTGACACTGTCTACAAAGGGGGTTCACCGTCATGGTCTAAGTGTCTGCTGGGCATGACCTCTGAGCCCCTGCAGACCCCGCACTGTGCTCCTCCAGCCTCTGGAGCGAGGGCTTGTGAAGCAATGAGGGTGCCTGGGAGGCTGACCTCCCTTGGAATAGACTTGCAGTGCCTAGAAGTCCTACTCTGCAGCCCTGCTGACAGAGAAAACAGGTTTATCCGAGGCCTAAAGCAGTAAAAATGGGCAGAGTCATGTCAATGCCTGTCGGGGACATGAAAAAGTCATTCCTCCACATTATTTTGAGAAATACTCCATTTCCCACTAAAAATCAGTGAGGAAACCAGGCCTCTAAGGCAGCTGGAGACTAAGGGGTTCCAAATTTACCTGAAACATCAGAGTATTTCAGGTCTGTTTTAAACTGTTTTAAAATTTTTATAAGTGTATTTTTATGTAATATTGAACTTGAAAGAAAAATTACAAAATTGCCCATATATATTTTTACCCAGATTCGCCAACTGTTAACATCACCTTAGCTTCATTACCACTTGTGCTCGTGTGCTCACTTTCTTATATGTTGATTCATAACTGAGAATAAATTTGAGCCCTAGTGTCCATTTACCCCCTAAAATACTGAAGTGTTTCTTCCCTAAAATTGAGCATATTCTTTACATAGCCACGGAATGATTCTTAAAAGCAGCCCACTTTAGCGTTAGCACAGTTGCTGCCTAATTCATAATGCATACACAAATTAATCAGCTTTCTGGGCAACGCCCTTTACTGCTTCCCGCCTTCCCGGTGCGGGAGCCGATCCTAGGAATCCTTTGCAGCTGCTGCTCAGCTGCCCTTAGTCCCTGGAGTCCGGGGCCACTCCTCCAGCTTCCTTTGAAACCTCAATGCTGGTGAAGGTGCAGACCCGTTAACTTGTAGAACGGTCCTAACCGGGGCACTCTGGCTGCTTTCTCGTTTCAGATGCAGGTTTTGCATTTTGGGCAGGAATAGGAAGAGCTGGCCCTGTACCCCTCTCAGGGCATCTCCCTGTGGGGCACGCTAAGCAGGTCCGCCCCTTCCTGGCGCTGGTAACTTGATTTCTTGGTCAAGGCTGTGTGCGGCAGGTTTGATTATGCCAGGTTACTATTCTTTTTCGTTTGTAGTCTGTAAGCGATCTGTGGGAACATACTTTAAAACTATGTGTCCGTCCTGTTCCTCCTCAGACACCCGCCTGCTAGTTTCATACTTGCTGATGACCATCGCCTGCATTGGTTATCACCAAGGTGGCTGCAAAATGGTGACATTCCACTCTTCCATTCTACTTTGTTAGTTGGAATCAGACTGCAAGAGAGAGTTTTCCCATTCATTTATCCAGTTATCTATTTAATTCCATACAGACTTAATGGTTTATTTTATTCAGTGGATTATAATCTATTATTTCTGTTAGAATCTGGCAAGTACCGTTTTTTATTTGGTTGCTCAAGTTACCCCAGGTTTGTCCAATGGGGGCTCCTTCAGTCTGGCTCTTGTGTCATTTTAAATGTTTCCATTGATTTTTAAACAATTCTTTCTGTGGCCAATGAGGGTGTTCTAGATTCATTTTGTAGACCTTTACCTCAGCCCTGGATCCATCTACAATAAGCAAGGAGTTTGGGCTGCTTTCAAGAAGCTTGTATAGCTCTTTTCACCTTATATATCCAACTAACTTGAAAGTTTTAGATTTTGGTGCTTTCAAAAAGAGCCTGGGGTGTACCAGAGCTTACACTAATCGTTCTCATGAGCAAGGTCCTACGGAACTCCCACAGGCCTTTGAGAGGAGGCCAATGGCAGGCTGTCAAGGGACCAAAGAGAACTGTATCCTGTAACAGATGCCTTCCTTCCTTCCTTCCTTCCTTCCTTCCTTCCTTCCTTCCTTCCTTCCTTCCTTCCTTCCTTCCTTCCTTCCTTCCTCCCTCCCTCCCTCCCTCCCTCCCTCCCTCCCTCCCTTCCCATGCGCCTGTTTCTAGCACAAATTGTTTTCTGATATTATGCTCACATGAGAGGTAGTTTAACCAGCTAGCTAATTGCTCAGATAAAAGCCTGGTTTTAAGCCTAGTATGTGGGCACATCATACTAGGTAATGTACCTACTCACTGGGCTCAGAGTGACCAGTTTGATAATCCCTTTTAAAGTAAAAAGTGACTATTACCAACTGTGGAAAATGCAAATGGAAGTAACGTCCATGCAACTGCGATGGGATGCTAAGCCAGAGAAAGTGCTCTGATCCGTTAGAAGCAGACTACGCTCCAACTGGAAAACTTGAGACGAGAGCAATCATTGTGGGTTGGAAAAGCACCACTGTAAAGTTTTCCAGGACTTCATCAGCTCAGGTCTCCAAATAATATGCAAAATGTGTGTCCAGAAGGAAATTGGTGCCATCCAAGGTCCCCTATCCTGGGAGACCTGGAGGCGGGTGAAACATCACATAGATTTGTTTTGTACCTGCACCTACAGGGCAGGATGCTTCTCCAGCTGGTGAGAACACCTCCCAGAAAGAAGAGGTCACAACCTGAGTCCCAGCGCCCTGTGAGCCAACTGGGGTTCAGGTCAACATTGTGGCCGCAATGCCCGCCTTGGACTAAGTCTCTAAAAGTGGTGATGGGCACAGTCTCCAGGCTTAGGATGTGTTTGTTCTCCCTGGAGCCTGCCTGGCGTACCTGGGACGCCTGCATCCTGGGCGTCATTCACATCATTGGGCCGTAGAGGGCGCCCCTGAAGAACCTCTACCCTTTCAGGGCCCAGGGCTAAAGCAAGGGCATTAAATTGCTAACTAGTGAGAGAAAGAATAGCGTTTTTACCCGAGTCAGGGGTCCTTTTCCTTTAACGGCACTTACCCTGATTAAAGTGGACAGGGAACTAGAAAGAAGATTGAAGTAACCTTCCCCTTATGTGTCCTTTTGATCAAAAAGACAGAAGGGAGAGAGATGAGCTTGGTAGAAAGAGTCCTGAAGACTCCGTGAACATTTGTCTCCACAAGACAGTCTCTTCTTGCGTAAGATGTAGTTTTTGCTATAAAAACCCACAATTTTTTCTCCCCAGCCCACTCACACTTTCAGAGCCAGGACTGGCTCTCACCCTGCGAGCAGCTCTAAGCTAGAGGCGAGGAGGGGCCGGGGGACACTGCCCACAGCTGTCCTCCTGGCCCTGCCCCTTCTATCCACAAGTGCTCACCTGCAGCCAGGGACGCAGCCGACCCAGGCGGGACTGTGGGCCAGGCAAGACCCTCCACTGAGGCAGTGGCCGGTCGTTTTTGATTCAGGTATTAAGATGGCAGTAATTTGGCTCGATGAGCAGTGTTAGTCCTGCAGGCGAAAGGACAGCTGGAATTCCCTGTGAGGTGTTAAACAGCTCCTTCCTTGAGAGAATCACTTTCTTTAGAGGCCGACTATGCACATAAATAATGCATCACACCAAAGCTTAGCAAGTCCTTATCAGCACCAACTCAGGCAAGCCTGCCCGTAGCCCTCCTGCCAGCTCTGACAATGGCTTGTCAGTCCCTCCAAGCCCAAGACAAACATACTGGACAGAGGCCACCAGGGAAGAGGCTGAAGTGACTCAGGTACCTCCTTGGAGGTCCATGTTTCTTCACTCAGCTCCCAGGGGCCCAATCTCTATATCTAGATCTCCTCGAAGATTTGTGTTTGGAACTATACTATCCCAGAAGGGCCCTCTGTCCCTGGTTTTTAGGGAACTATGGTGGAAATACCCGACTGAGCAGTGGGACCAGGGTGCAAGCATCCCTTCACTTGTGTGTTCCCTCAGCAACGCTGCAAGCACTTGGTACCAAGCCAGCTGGAGGCAATGGGGACACCCAGGTCAGTCGTATAGATGAATATATGTGAGAAACTCATAGAAACCCAGAAACAAAGATAGTTGAAAAGAACACAGGGTGTAGGCGGAGTCTTATCGGACGCTTTCAAAGGGTAAAATTCTCACTGATGAGGGGAGGGGCAAACTCCACAAAGGAATTGATTGAATGGGATTATCAGTGAAAATGCTGCCAGAGAAGTGAAGGGCAAAGGACCAGCTAGAACAAGGGCTTGAGTCAGGCCAGGGGAGGCTGGGTTCCATATTCGTGTCCACAAGGTGCAGAGGGTTGGAGAGGGCAGGGGAAAGTGAGCTGCTGCAGGCAGGAAGGCTGGAGGGGAGGGGAGGGGGGGACGCGGGCCTGGCAGAGGCAGGCTCTTGCAGGGAAATGGGAAACCAGTGGCGGGTTGTAAATAGAAGTCAAGAGTATGTGGAGTTCTAGGAAATGAAAGCCTTTGGCCTGGCTCCTTCTGTCTGTCCACAGCCTGGGACCTGACCTGGATGTGTAGAACTGGGAGATGGTAGGACTGCCCTTCCCATTCCACTCCTGCTAATCAAAGCTCTAATCCCTGGGCTCAGAACTGAAGTCCTGGCCTGTTTAGGATGATCTGCTAAGCCTTCTAATTTCCTCAGGCATAGCTGTTTAGTTGTTGAAATATATATATGTGTATATATATATATACACATACACATGAAATATACATAAGATTAACTGACCACAATATTTTGCATCTAGATATGTGTAGGTATCTTTTCCATTTTTAAGACAAGTACAGTTAATAAATCATGGTTAAGCACCTACTACGGGCCAGGTACTGTTCTAGGTACTGGGGATGCGGTAAGTTTTATACCCTCATGGAGTTTAAAGTCTAGTTGGAAAAATGCAAGAAAAGCCTTATTGAGCAGTTAACACCTGAGCCCAGGCAGTGTTCTCAGCATTTCATGTGAATCAGCTAAGTTGATCCTCACAGTTCTAGAAAGCTGGGATCATTGCCTCCCTACTGGGTAAACTGAAATACAGGCAGGTTAAGAAGTCACTCCAGCCCACCGACCTAGTAAGTTCCAAGCATGAAGAGATTCTGTCTCCCCAAGGATGAAGGTGAAGCTCAGAGAGGGAGATGATTCTGTGAGCATCACTAAGTCAGATCTGTCTAGAGCCGTGCTCTGACGCTCCAGCATAATCACATGTACCCCGCTTTCACGGGGGTGAGACCGTCTGTCCTCCAGCAGCAAGGAAGATGCTGAGCACCACCGATCATCCTGGTAACTGACCACAAATCTACTTATTGACTATAATTCACCAAACACCTCATCGGGTTAACTTATGCATAGAATTTATGGATGAGACCATAGCATTTCAATTAGCCTGTAACCACACAAACTCCTTTTCTCTGGCTGGTAGAAACTTTGCAGAACATTTTGGTAATTTGTTAAATTATCAAAACCTGGAGTATTTACTCATCTGCTCCCTCAGTGAGTGCCTGGCAGAGACACATAGTCAGTAGGTTGCCCTAAAACAGCTAAGTGAGGAGAAGGCCATGATAGTGGTCCTGGGCCAAGGATCAGGGAGAAGTAGTTAAAGACTGTGGTACTTATTACAATTCACACAACCCCATTTTCATCCCCAGGATGAGAGCTGGGGAAACTGTACATCTATAGATTGCATTCCCTTAAATCTATTAACTCACACTTGATCTCAATGAAGTGTGTTTCCTGTCTACCCAGTTAAGGCCCTTGAAATCTACCAACACATTTTTTCAGGTAAATGCCATTTCATTTTTTGAAAATCCTTAAAATGTTCTAAAACTTTTGGGATAAGAAAACTTATGTGAATACAAATCCTGTTTAATAAAATTGGTCTCAGGAAAGTACCCGAGGAACTTCTAATGCTAACATTTCTGATCCTGGGAAAGTGATCACATATAATTGCATTTTGTTTTGGCCCTTAGAAATTACAGGGTACTTGGGCCATTTCCTTATGATTATTTTAAGGCTGTGTTTCCTGATGTAGGGTCTGTTCAAATGCTTATTTGAAAATCCGTATTTTCAAGGCTCCCCATAGCCTCATATTATCCACATAACATCTGTGAAAGCTTTGGAAATAACATGGCTATTTTTCCTGGTAATAATACAGATAATCTGAGCACAGTGCTTTCCAGCCTTTTTCATCTCATGATAAAAACTAATTACTAAAATTCTGCAGCCCACACACCAAAAAATATATTGCCTTTTTGCCAATCTGACAAAAATACGTATAATTTTGATTCACTCACACTGAACAGCTATTGTTGTGTTGGCTGTTGTCATTTTTTTATTTGACAATCTAAGGGAGAAGAGGTCAGTGCCCCTGACTCAATAGTCAGGTATTGCATGTTCTAAAAATTCTTGCAACACACTGGTTGAAAATCGCTGTCCTAGCGGATTCTAGGGAGTTGTCCTTGTTCATTAGAGTGTGTTTTTGAAAGAGCAGGTAGGGCAGTAATCACATAAGCATGAATGGAGCTGGAGAAACCTGAGTTCCAGTTCCAGCTGTGTGACTAACCGGTTGCCTGCCCTTGAGGGGAGGGGAGGGGAGCGGTGGCAGTCCTCCTGGGGTTTCAGTTTGCTTGCTCACAGTAGGAGCGGTAGGGGGACTCATCTCTGTATGAACTGGTTTTGGGATGCCATCCTGTTGGTTAGTAACAATTTGAAGCTGGAGGACAGGAGTCCTGACTTCTGACTTTGTTGTCTAGCTTAAAAATGCTCCCTTTGAGTTCATTTTATTTATATTTCTAGACAGAGAGCCTCTCATTTTTTGCTGACTTATTAGGTTTATCGCATTCCTGTGCATTTAGCATAACTTGGCGGTGGCTCTTCATGGATGGGAGGTGGGGAGCTGCAGAGAGCATATCAGGATCACCTGGGCATGTTTTATTCGACATACACTTGCCCTCTCCTACCTTTCCTCTTCTCTCCAGCATGGCTCAGCCTTAATTCCCCTGACTAACCACCTATCAATATTTAGATAATTCTGCATGCATCTCTCCCTCACACTTCAAAGAAGCCCAACTAGAACATCCAACACACCTGCTTCCACAGGTCAATCGGAAATCTAATGCCTTTCTCACTAATGATTTGGCAAAGGCTCATTGGCGCCGCTACTGCGTTTTATCCAATGACCAGCAAGCAACTCCCTTATTCTCAGTCTGCTTTGTCCCCTATAAGGTATTTAAATTGTCCTTTCATTTGGAAATCACTGCACGGTGTAGCTGCAGTACCCTGAAGATGCTCTAGGATTTTCTCAGAGGCTTCCTCAAGCAGAGCTTATGGTTCTCCGTGACATCTGCTTAAGAAGTGACCTGTAAAACATAGTTCAATTCATAGAATCAATTTCCTCTCAGACCAGGGTGCACATCATGGCAACCCCAAGGACACATATTTGAAGACCCTTCTCCGATGACGTCATTCAGTAAGAAATTCCCTTAATTCCAGACACTCTATTGATTACATGGTTTCAGGTCAGCCAGCTCATTTGGGTGACAGATGATTCTTGCCCTTGCATTGCCCTCGTATTTCACAGGCTTTAAGAGACTTTGGAAAGATCATGAATATTAAACAGACAGAGACCCTGGGTGGAGAAATTTTCATGCTAGAGACCATATCCTTATTTATCGAGGTCTGCTCGGGTTTTACTCAGACGTGCATTTGATGGGCAGCCTTGTGATTATTTGCCCTGGTGGAAATGACAACGCATGCAGGCAAAATTAAAAAACAAAACAAAAATCCTTGCTTGTAAGATTTAAACAAAGGCTTTACCCAAACCAAGGGCAGCATGCTTGCAAGAATGACAGGCTATTCTGCTGGGTCCCCTGCCTCCCTCCTCTGACTGCTTTTCAAGGGCCATCTGGTCAGCTCGGCATGCTCGGAGGAGCAGCACAGGGCCCTGACAATGAGTTCTTGGAGAGCTCTTTAAAAACCCACGCCCCCCGCCCCCGAGTTGCCATATGCCTAAAGGTCACCCCGGCTTCCTTGGCATCCTCCTGGTTCCCTCTCTGTGGTTTTCATTTGGAGCGAGCACCCTGGTGCCTTCAGGGGTTTGGGGTTTTAATTAATGCATCATTGTAATTATTTTAAGTGCTAATATCACTGACATCAACCTTGTTATCTCATCTGAAGCTGAGGAAATAAAGCTGGAAGGAGGAAGCAGAGTCCACAGAGCGGGCTCAGGGCCAGACACAAGCTGAGCGAGCTCCTGAGGCGAGCACACTGTCCAGGTCGCAGGCGCTCCTTCAGGTCACTGTCCCTCAGCAGTGATGCCAGCAATGGCTGCACAGCCTCCAGGCACAGACAGTGGGCTTATCTCTGCTCTGCAGATGGATCACCCAGAGGCTTAAGGGGCTCAGAGGGGAGAAAATGTGAAAGAAGAGTGCAGGGGAGAGGAAGAAGTGCATCTCTCCCCAAAGAAGTGCATCTCTCCCCAACACTTAAGGCATGCCCTCTAGGGACCCAAAAGGCATCCTAGGGCAGTGCACTTATCCTCTGATTCTCTCCAAGCACAGCATTTCCTGAAGGGAGAAGGGCAAGAGCTTGGCATTCACAGCTCCCTCTCAGCCTCAGTGTTTCCCGTCCCTGGGCTCCTTTAGAAGCACTCGGAAAATCTCAGGGCAGACTAATGGGAAAGCCTGGAGTCCCCAACACCTCTGCTCCGGGCCCTTGCTGCTGGTGACTGACTGTGTGTGGCACATGCTTCACAAGGGCCCCTCGACATAGTGGGAAATCTCATTAAAGCCTGACATTTGCTGAGCATCCCCAGAGGGCAAAGGTGGCCGTTCCAATCACAGAGCCCACCAGGGCCCGGCGGGCAGCGCGGTGGCACTGAGCCTGAGCTGTCATCTTTACCATCACGCGGCCGGCCCACCCCCTCCTGCAGCCAGAAGGGCTCTGTGGGGCCGGACCCCTTCCAGCAGGGGAGCCTGAAAATGTCTCCCCGCCACCTTCCTCCTCTTGCATGTCTCCTGGGGAAGTCATTTTGCCTGCAATCTATTCAAAACCAGCAGGGGAGCCTGAAAATCCCTCCCACTCCATTCCTCTCCATCTCTGGCCTTCTGCCCAAGACAGGAGACACCTGAGCAAGCAAGGTCTTCCCTGTGGATGCCCAGTGGCAGCCACTTCTCACCTGTGCACACCTGCCTGCCCAGCAGTGTGCCCTGGCTCAACCCCCGTGGGCTGGGAATTGATACGAATAAGAGCAAAGGTGCAGTGGTCTGAGTCCTGTCTTGTGTAAGCAACCTCTTGGAATTGGACGGTGACCACTGAGGATGCACCACTTGGGTATATTCCTGGCCACCAGAAGCACAGCAAGAGGAGCAGCTCCTGTATTAATGTTCAGAGTGTGTACAGAGGGAATTGCAGGGAGTAAAGGGCTCGCCCCTGCACGATGTTCTATATAAACATTTTAAAATCCATGGTACATCTACTTTCCATAAGTGAAATAATCCCTTCCATTGGGTTAGTCTGTAGTCACTGGATCAAAGCCATTCCCTGTACCAACGTTGGAGTTTTACTATCTGTATCCTCTATAGCAGCCTGCTTCTCTCCCCGCACCCCACAGCCCAGTGCTGCATAAATAAATACCCACACCTACTGTGTCAGCTCTGTATTTATGTTTTATATACAAAATCCCTAATTTTCACCAAACTCTGTAAGATACTTGTATAGCCATCTTATTAGCACTCCCTTAGTGATATTTATGTGAACTATATACAGAAATGTAGAGGGCAATGAAAAATAGCCCAGTGCCCACCATATAAAATGAATAAATGCTACATTTGCCACATTTACTTACAGATGGAGTGGAAGTCTACTTTGAATCTCACCCCACAATCCTATAGAGGTAGGCGCTGTCCTGAAGTCAATATGCATCCTTTCTGTCCATGTTTTATAATTTTATTTTATTTTTTTAGGAAAGCAATGAGCTGTGGGATGCTGAGTAACTCGCTCAAGGCACCCCAGTTAGTGGGGGAGCTGGGACTGGATGCCAGCACCCCCTGGGCGTCTGAGCCATGAGTGGGCACATCTGTGCACACGCAGGAGCTGGGCAGAAAAGCAGGAATGGAAAAGATGCAAAACCATCACCGAGACAAAGAGTGCCTCGGAAGGTGGCGGGGTAGAGCGGGGAGATGCGGGGCGCCCTGGAGCTCTGGAAACCAGCCCTCCCGCCCCGTGGGAGAGAGGCCGGCAGAGCCTGGGGGCGGCTTCCACATGCCCGCTGCACTTCTACCTTTCCCCATCTCCAAACTTTCAAAAGAATATGGTGGTGTCTGTGCAACTAGGAAGAGTGGGTAGCCTAGACTGGTCCTAAAATTCAGCTCCTTTCTCTCCTTTGACCCATCACTGGGCTCCTAAGCTCAGAGGGGCCTCACCATACCCTGTGGTGAGCCACCTGCAGCACCACAGGTCGCTGGCAATCCTCTTCTCCTTAAGTTTTAAGATCCAGCCTCTTTGAGCTGCCTTTGGATAGTTGTCCAATGATGAAAGTCACAGGTCCTCTGCCTGTCTCATTGAGTCATTAAAGGGGAAAAATTATTTGTTTGATGAATGTTTACCAAGTATCTGCAGTGTGCACTGACTTGTGCTAGTGGCTGGAATACGACCAGGAACCAGACAAGCCACTGTCCTTATGCTGCTTATAATCCCTGTGAGAAGAGACAGACAGGGGCCAAACATTGTCACTTACTAAGGGGCGATACATGGCTCCATGCCAGCACCAAGGAGAAGCACCTAGTTAGACGCAAGAGATAGGAGGTGTCCAAGCTGAGCCCTCGGGGACAGGGGAGTTGGCCACAAGGAAGGGAACGTAGTGTGCTCAGTGCGACACAGAAGACAATGTGAGTTTTAGTTCACGCTGGCTCTGCAGTGTAACCGTTGGTCCATGTTAGTACAACAGGTCTAATCGTCTTCAACTTTCCCAGAAGCCCATTTAACTCTTGTCTTTTGTGCCCAAATCCTAATATTTCCCTTCAACCAGGTTTTCTCCGCATTTAGCTCCAGCATCTCAGTGCCTGGTGGCAGTGAAGGAAAGTGGAGGGAGAAGGAATTCATGAGGAATGCCGATGGCTGTCCCCTCTCCCTGCTGCCTCGGCCTGCAGGATTCATCAGACGTCCTTGTGGAGGTGGCCTCGAGTTTATTGCCTCACTTATAGTCCTAGTCCTGGCCTTGCAGAATCTGCCTGAAGAATCTGATAGATAGTTTCCTCAGTTTCTCCACCCCTTCCAAATGTCAAAAGTGGAGAGCAGGAAAAGGAAGGGAGAGAATCCCCCAAGAATGGTCTATTTTGGTCCTTCTGAAGTCAGTTTTTCTGTATAGCTCTCTAAATTGAGCTCTCTGCTCCACAAAATGAGCTCCTCCCTCCTGTGCTGGGTTTGCTCAGACTTTCAGGCAGTGTCATTCCTGGTGGTGGAAAACCCACTGGAGGTGACTTGGAAGGAGGTGAGTCAGGAGGAGCCTCACCACAGCAGGCTGCCCATGGATGGGCCCTTTGCTGCTGACTGTGAACAACTCTGGGGAGGGAAAGATGCAAATTCCAGGTGTGTTGGCTTAGCTGTGGGAAGAAGCTGCATCTTTGGAAACAACTTTTCATTGACACCAGGAAAGGGAGAGCTATGGGGAAGGTGCAAAGGTCAAGCGAGGAAAAAAAGTCATGACTCAAAATGAAGCAGCTCAGCCCACCTTCCTCTTGAGGGCCCTGGGAATGATTCTATCAGAGAACTTCTGCTCTGGTCACAATGGGGTAACAGGACCAGTTCTGGCCGCCTGCCTGAAGCAACTGAAAAACAGGCAGGATATATAAAACAATAACTTCCAAGGTCTTGCGCTCAGACATGAGAGACAGGGACCCACGAGAGATGGAGAAAGAAGAAAGGAGTCCCTGCATGTGCTACAGTTCGTGCCTTAAAAGAGTTTACAGGCTCTCTGAGTTGAAGACTCAAAGCTGAGGGTCTGGGAGACCAAGACAGTCACAGTTTGCATAGAAGAGTGCTAGAGCGGACAGAGAGAGCTAGCTACACAGAAAGACAGGTTTAGAAACTTGCCAAGAGTGTTCCTCACTCTCTCAGTGGAGTACTGATCAGATGGTGCAGGTGAGGTGCCCAAGGCTATGGAAAGAGTCACTCAAAGGGATTAGCAGCAATAACACACAGGACTAGGACAGGTGCCTCCTTCTACCTGCCAGTCCAGAAAACCACGTGGCCACAGAATACTGTGTAGAGTACACAGAATGGTGTTTAATAGTGAGGAGCATTCAGCCCTAGAGTAAGCATGACTCCAATTCAGTCTAATAATTTTTAAAAGCAAGACCCAGAGGGTCTAATTCTAATGCACCCCAGAACAAAGTTTAAGAATACAAAAATATCCAATGCACACCAAGGTAAAATTCACAATGTCTAGTATTCAATAAAAATTACCAGGGATGGAAAGAAGCAAAAAATATAACTCACGGTGTGGATAAAATAAAATCAATCAATTAGCAACCAAAGATATTGAATATACTGCAGTTGCATTCCAAATGATCAAAAAGTTAAGCAGAGACATGGGAAAAAAAAACAAAAAACGAAACCAAGTCAGACTTCTAGAGATTAAACTCTACAATGTGTGAGATGAAAAAATGCTGGGTGGAAATTATGGCATGTTAGACAGTAAAAAAAAGAAAGAAATAGTAAACTTGAAGACAAAGCCGTAGAAGCTATTGAAATTAAAATATATATGAAAAAGAATACAGGAAGATGTATAGGACACTGGTGAGCTTTGAGACAATTTCAAGTCACCAAATGTACATGAAAATGAAACCTCGGAAGGAGAGGAAGGAGGAGACATGAAACTATTTTTGGAAATATTGACAAAAGGGTTTTTTTTTCCATTTACTTAGCACCAAAAATAAAATAATTAGATATAAATCTAACAAAATATGTGCAAAATTTATATGAGAAAAATTACAAATGCTGATGAAATCAAAGAAGACCTAAATAAAGAGAGAGGTCCATGGTCATGGGTAAGAAGACAGTATTACTAAGATTTCAGTTCTTCCCAACTTGATCTGTGACTCAACACAAGTTAATTTGTTGTTATTTATCAGTTGATTCTAATGTTTTTATGGAAATACAAAAGACTACAAATAGCCAACATACTACTAAAAAAGAACAAGTTCAAGGACTGACTCTACTCAACTTCAAGACTTACTATAAAGCTACAGGAAGTAGGAGCCTGGTCTCAGTACAGGAGTAGACAAGTAGGCAGATGCAACAGCGTAGAGAGCTCAGAAATATGCCCACACAAGCACAGGCAACCCACCTGTGATTAAAGAAAAAAAGCAAAGCAATTCAATGGAGAAAGAACTGTCTTTTCAACAAATAGTCTAAAACACATGCAAAAAAGAATAATCTAGGTACAGACCTTACCTCTTTTATAAATAGCTCAAAGGGAGCATAGATCTAAATGGAAAATGCAGAACTATTAAATTTCTAGAGAATAACTTAGGAAAAAATTATGAAAAGATGTTCAACTAGGGAGTCCCAGATAAAAATGACTGTAATATACCACTGTATACCCATTAGAGAGGCTACGATCCAACCCAATGACAACATCAAGCGCTGAGAGTGCTTGAGGCCATAGAAGCTCTTCCTCACGTGGGGATGTGCAGCGTTGCAGCCACTCCGGACAGTTTGAAGTTTCCAGCAAAATTCAACATAGACTTACTTTTCGATCCAGGTATTGACGCAAATGAGTTGAATACTTATGTCCACACAGATACCTGCTCAAGGATGCTTAGCCTGTATGTAAGAATTAAACTTCAGGTACCGTCTTGACTCTTGGGACTGCACCAGGCCCCAAAGGCCTGCTCATGAGTTTCTCTGCTTTCACCTGGTGTGCTCTCCCACCCCCGCTCAGCGGGAAAGGCTCCTCGCCTGCCCACTTCCCTCATCAGAGGGTCAGCTGGACTCTGGGTCTGCAACCTAATGTGTTTCACCTCTTTGAGAGCCTTCGAAATTATTCAAAGTCCAGCACATTCTCTGTGGGAACCAAGAGTCACCTTACTCTCTGTTACTACAAAGCCTGCCTCCTGCAGTCTCGGATGGTTAGCTCTGCCCCTTGGTGCCACCTCCCTGTTTCCTGCCTGGTGTGCGGTGTCCTCCCCGGAGAGGGCGAAAGCCTGTGACTAGTAACCTGCTGCCAATCTCAGCTGGCCAGTGTCAGGTGTTGTGTGCTTGGCTGACTCATACTATTTAGGGAGGGGGCTCTCTCCTTCACCAATGAGGTAAATAGGGGGTGATTAGAACATAGCAAATTCATTCGTAATTGCCAAAAATTCAAAACAAGCAAGATGTCCTTCAGAAGGTAAATGAACTGAGTTATCAAGCCAAGCAAAGACCTGGAGGAACCTTAACTGCATGTTGCTGAGTAAAAGATCCCAATCATATGACATTACAAAAGGGAAAACATTTAGAGAGAGTAAAAAGACCTGTGGATTCCAAGGGGTAAGAGCAGGAAAAATAAAAGGGGTGAACAGGTGAAGCACAGAGAGTTTTTAGGACAGTGGAACATGTCTGTGTGATACTCTAATGGTGGATACATGACATTATCCATTTGTCTAAATCCATGGACTGTACAACACAAAGAGTGAGTATCAACGTAAGTCATGAAACTTGCGAATAACATTATACCAGCATCGATTCACCAATTGTAATAAATGCATCATACTAATGCAAGATGTTAATAATACGAAAAATCGGGGGAGGGGGAAAGAGGGGGACATGTGAACTTCCTTCACAATGTTTCTATCACCTTAAAACTGCTCTAAAAATAAAGTCTATTAACAAAAAATGAAGGCAAAATGAAGACATTTTTACACATACAATAATAGAAGTATTCATCACAGTGTCCTCACTATGAAAACAGGTTAAGTTCTTCAGGCAAAACAGAAATGAGGCCACAAGGAAATATAGATCCTCGCAAAGGAAGGAAGGAAGCAGGAAATGGCAGCTACATGCATAAATATAGTTTTTCTTAGGATTTAAATCTTTTGATAAGATAATTAAATATTTAAACAGCGATAATAATAGCAGTCTAGTATGGAGTTATAACATGTAAAGTTATGTGTATGGCAGAATCAAAAAGGGTTATAGCTAATAAGCCAACGGGGAAGTAAAAAAAGGAATCATAAAAAGATTCAGTTGACCCAAAAGTGGTCAGAAAAAAGGGAAATGAGCACAAAGGAACAAATAGAAAACAAATAGCAAAATGACCATTTTAAACTTAGTATCAAAAAGCACATTAAATGCATATGGTCTATGTCACTCAAAAGGCAGATATCATCACATTGGGCAAAATGAAATACCCAATTATATGCTGGCAACAAAGGCACATAAAGGTTGAAAGTAACGGAAGCAGAAAAAGGTAAAGCATGCTCCCATTACTCCAAAGGAGGTGGGCTGGCTGTAGACTGACCGGCAAGAAAGGTTCGCCGACGGCACATGGGCACGAGAACAGATGCCCAGCATCGTCAGTCGTTAGCAGCAGTGCAAACTGGAGCACAGTGAGAAATCACTATAGCGCGTCTTCAAATGGCTAAAACGAAGGGCTGTTCATAAGGATGTGGAGGGACTGGGGCTGCTGGCAGGGATGTAAAATGACACAGCCATTTGGAAAACATTTGGCAGCTTCTTAGAAAGTTAAACATACACCTATCAAACAATCCAGGCATTCTTCTCATAGGTAATTAATTACACAAGGGAATGAAGGTAGTGCTCATAAAGACCTGTGAACAAATGTTCATTTCAACATTATTTATACCAGCCAAGACTGGAAAACACCTGCATGTCCATCAGAAAGTAATAGATAACCAGTGTGGTGTACTCCTGCAATGGGCCACTACTTGGCAATACAAAGGGATGACATATTGATACATACATTTGGTTGAATCTCAGAATAATTATGATGAGTGACAGAAGTCAGACTCCCCAACCCCATGCTCCATGACTCCATTTATTTAAAAAAAAAGTTACTGAAAATGCAAATTAATCTACTGTGATAGGAAGCAGATCAGTGTCTGTCTAAGGTTGAGAAGGGAATTAAAAAGGGAAATGACAAAACCTGTGGGGATGATAGATACGTTCTATGGCATTTATCTTGATGGTGATGGTTTCATGGGTGCATATATACTGCAGACAAAAAGAAACAAAAAAACAGTGAAAACAAATAAAAGGCAAGCCATGAAGCAACTCCATGGTTTGCACTCGGTTACCTGTGGGGCACCCGAAGGACAAAGCTGGCCTAGGGAGCACTGGACGCAGCAGACCTGGGGGCCAAGATCTGGGCGTGGGGGCGGGCTAGCGGCTTTGGGGTTAGCTCCGAGCCCTTGCACTTTTGAGGGAGCTCTGGGAGGTCTCGGCTCAAAAGTAGGGAAATCAGAAACTTTCTTTTAGTTTGTTTTGTTGCTCATGACTCAGAAATTGAAATTTTGCCAGCAAGGTAGGTCCAAAATGACAGGGAATTTTCTGCTTAGTTGCAACTCAGAAAGCATGGCCCCCAAATGTCGCCTGTGATAATCAGGGCTTAGGCCAGGTTGAATGTAGCGGGTCCTCGGATCTGACGTCATTCTCAGGTGGCCCTGCCCGGGGGCTGTGGCGCTGAGCCCGTCCGGACTGATCCATCGAACACAGTAACTGGCTTCTAAGTCCGCCCCCTCACCCTCCCGTCCCTGCCAGGACACGCTGCTCAGGCTTCTTTGTTTTTAGCCTCTATATTTTTTTGCTCTTAGCTACTAAACATGTTGGTCTATTTCTTCTGTCCTCTTGCACCTCCTGTCCCCACTTCTTAGTCCTTCGGTCACCTTAGGAACTGTTGTCACTGTTTCCCGCCTGGCCCGCGTCTCACCACGGACAGCATGTTATCACAGTGCCCCTTCCCGGGTCAGCCTCGGGAACCGTCCCCCTCTCTGCTGGCCCCTGGGCAAGGCAGTGACTCCCTGTGTCTCCCCTGAGGGGCGGCACACAGCATCACCTGCTCCCTGCAATTTCTTCAAAAATCCATCACCCTGCTGCCTCTTAAACCAGACTGCCAGCCTCCCGTGGGCTTGCCCGGCAGCAGGCTCTCTCTGACCCCCCAGGTCCTTGGATCACCAAAAATGTCACTAGACTTTGAGCAGACTCGCCAATGAAGCAGAACTCACTCTTTCAGAAAAAAAAAATAAAAGTCTGGGTTGCACCGCCTTTACACATCAATAAGACACATGTATAAAGCTGTTCGAGTTGTTAATGATTCACCGTGAAACATCCAATACCGCGGGGACAAAGCACCTTGCTAACGGTTAATGAATATGCGCACGTGGCAGACGAGATAGCTCCGAGCTCTTTTCAGGGCCTTTGACAATACAGGCCTTGTATCATCCCCGCCGCATAATGAAACCCCCGCGAACTGTATCAATGCAAATCGAGGGAGCTGCCTGCGGCTTGCGTGTTGTGACTTATCTGTTGGGCCAATAAAAAGATATCCCATTATCAGCCTTGTCCACTTAAGTATTAGTAAGGGTCCCCCAGGCCTTTCATCCGTCTCCGGCAGCGCTCAGCTCCCCTCTCCTGCCCACACAGCCAGCACCTGAACCTGCTGAACCCCCGGCCCGCACATTCACTAGGGGAAGGTGCCAGGGGTGACCGTCTGCAGGGAAAAGCAAATCTGCATGAAATAGTAAAAGGAGGCTCTGAGTGGTGAGCACCGCCAGTCCTTGCCTCCTCGTGGAGCCTGGGTAGGTGGGTGAGAGAGGATCCCCTGTACCTCTGGGTAGATGGGCGGCCATCCCTGGGCCTCCCATGCCGTGCTCTGGTTTCTCAGGGGGTGGAGGCCGGGGAGAGGCCTGCTGAAGTCATTCCCGGGCCTCAGCCTGCGCCTCCCCTTCCTGCTCTGTTCCCTGCAAGCATCAGCCCTCTCCAGACACCTCCTCCACAAAGCGCTCTGGCCCTGGCCCCCTGCAGCCTTTGCCCACTGAGAACTCTCCTGTGCACCGCACCAAGGTCAAGGGGCTGTGCCCAGAGCGGAGGGAGATGAGACTCCATCCACCCATCCTGCTACCAGCACCAGGTAGCAGTCCTCTCCCTGAACCCCGTCCCTCAGGCTGGTGGCAGAGCCCCCACTAGGAGGGGGGGAGAACACCAGTAGCGTCTCTGGCTATTTGGCTTTAAGGACAGTCACTTCTCTTTACCTGCACTTTCTGGAGTACTTTTTTCTGTTTCCAGGCTTACTTTCTCTTCACTTCTTTTCTATTGTTCCACTGCACACTTTACCCAAATTTACTGATTCCCTTTCTTTATTGAGTAACAGCCTCGCCTTCATTTTAGAACCAAGAGAAGTGCACAGAATGGTACGGTTCTGAAAGGAGACTTCTGGAAGGAGAGCTCTGAAGGGACCGTCCTTGCTGATCAGCCTGGCTTGCCCTGCTGGTATTCTCCGGTTGACGAACAGCACACGGGGCTCCTATTTGTCAGCTGTTCACACGCCTGTGTGACCTCTTGTGACCCTCACACCAACATTTGTGATTATAAACAACAGCTGAAGTGTTGTTTGTCCCGGCTGGTTCCTGAGGAATTTAGGAGTCTTTAGCAAGAAGGAAAAAAGGGGGAAACAGAGTTGAAAGTGAGAGATTGCCCCCTGAAGTGATGTCACCAGGACTGTGAGACCTGAGGGAAGGGGGCAGGGGAAGAGTGGGTGTGCGGGGGCCTCCGTTCCAGGGGGTTTCCTGGGGTCTTACCCATCCGTGGCGCGCTGCCCAGTTGGCATCCTTTGCTCTTGCTCCCAGGCCCATCCCCACAACACACGCACCCCCTGCTCGCTCTGTCTCTTGCTCACCCTTCCCCTTTGGCCTGGGTCTTCTCTGGGTGAACGGACCCGGTTCCAGCAAGTAGCCGAAGGGTCCTGAACACGAGGGCCGTCCTCTCTTTGTTCTTGGGCCCTCCCTGGACCAGGGCGACCCAGCTTTTCTCCCCCCTAGAGCCCTGCCCTCTGTCCTTGCTGCCTACACCCTGCTGTGCCTCGGCTGTCACCTCTGCACCCGCCCCCCCCGTTCTACTGAGCCCGCACCTCCCCTGCCTCCCGCGCTGTCCCGGGCAGTGCCCTGACCTCGGCTTGCTCTCCCGGATGGAGATGAACCCCCAGTGTAGACACTGTCCTCACTCCCATTTGAAATTCAAACATCTGAGTCTCAAATCCCCTTCTCCTTCCCTCTGACATGTGTTCCTCTAATTTTAATTTTCTTAACAATATTTCCCCTGGATTTATCCAGGATAAAACCTGGATAAACATTTTACCTTCGCTGTATCGCCTAAGTCCTACCTAGCAGCACACCTGACCGGTTCTGCTTTACAGCCCGGCCTCATCCAGCTTTCCTGTGGTCTCATTACCCACACATGACTGTCAAGCTGTCCTTATGACTAAGCCAAGTTCCTAGGACTTAAGGGCATGAACTTGCTAGGTTAGAGCCCAAACTCTGACTTTTACTACGTCGATTAAATGAAATAATCATGGTACATGATACATAAAGCAGTTGGTAAGGTTAAATACTCACTGCAGAAGAAATTCTCAATTAGTAGTTCCTAATATTATTTACTTTTCTCTAGTCTCGCCTTTATTCCAACCCATCATGTCCTCTACCAAAAAAATAATAATAATTTTCTTAATGTATTGTCCTGGCAATACAATGTCACTACTCTAAAACCACAAGAAGTCCCCAAAAGCTTAACAGATTAAATCCAAACTCTGCAGCCTGGCCCTCAACATGCTCCCCACTAATCCACCTTCACTCTGCTCTGCTCAGAATGACTGATTTCCTGCTCCTGAGACCCAGGTCTTTGCCGTCGTTATTGTTTGCAATTCTACACAGCTTCAGATTGGAGGGGAAACCCCATTCAAAACACCGCACTGCCAGCCCAGTCGTAACTTCTTTAAATCCCTCGGGCCGAGCAGGATTTTATCGGTGTTGCTGGCTCAGCACGAACTACTTGCCGCCTTCCGCTCATTGTGTTCATCTCTAGACATAAGGCCCGGAGGTCCGAGATTTCACCTTATTTGTAGCTGGAGCCCTGACAACACATGGCACACAATAGGTTCTCATGATGTTTGCTAAATAAAAGTGAGTATGATGCCTATCTCTATTAAAACATGGAGTTGATAAATAAGGCAATGGTGTGAAGGGGACATAAAAGAGAGACAGCGGGAGACTCTTATGACCGTGGCGTAGAGATAGCAGTTGATAGATCACAGGCCTTCTGGCCGTGTCAGGACAAGGTCCAAGCCCTCTTCTCCACGGCGACCTGCACGGCAGAGTCCGGGCGGGGCACCCTTCCCATCCCTGAACGGTGCGCCCTTCAGTGTGAATGTAATTATGCATCTCGGGCACGCTCCATGCTGCCGGTGTCGTCCTCAGACATGGTCAGAGACCACGGGCCTCGTGGGCAGCCACATGTATATCCAGACACTCCGCGTGAGGCCTCCGTCTGACCGCAGAGCACAGCGCAGGAGCCATGAGGGGGGCGTTCCCTGTGATCTCCTCGGTAGAGAGAATGACAAATGGCATTTGAATAGTTACCTGCAGCGACTGGGTCAGGCACTGGCAAGCTGATCAGCAGACCCGGGTCTCCCTCTGGGGCTCACACCAACCCCATGGCATAGCTTGCTGCTTTTAGGTAGTTTTCCTAAATGGAACGTGAGGAGTGTGGCCGTGCCGGGCCGGGCCGCGCTCTCTCCCACTTTCTGTGGCCGCACGGCCAGCAGGCTGCTGGCACACGCTGTTTGAAGGTGGCAGAGCCACAGCACCGGGGAGTCGTCAGTCCCAGAACGGCCGCGTGGAGCAGAGACTGCCTGCTGACGCACAGTGTTGTGACATGTGAGAAAGGAAAGCCAACTGCTTTCGTATTAAGTGCTAAGATCTGCGGGCTGTTTACTGTAACAGGCTTATTGAGATGGACGGGTACACGGTCCAGGGCATTCCCTGTATCTTATGTAGGGAGCCTCAGACACACCTGGGGTAAAAAAGGCTTAAGTCTGGTTATGCCATGTTTTTGATGAAGAAGAGCATGTTTGCAGGGCCTCTGCTAGATCCTTCAACTAGAAGGTGGGACTCGGGTACGCCGTCTGCTGGCCCCCCTGCTTGAGCACGGTTCCTGTCGCGCATAAAACCTCTTGCTCAGCCCCCTGTAATCCTTCCCCACAGGCCCACGCCTTCCTTGTCTGGGGCGCCAGCAGCACTCGGGTCCTGAGCCACAGGCTCCTGTGAGAGGCAGGGTGGGAGGAGAGGGGAAGGCCCAGGGCCCTTGGGACTCTGCCCCGTGAAAACACGGGCGAGCTCGCTTGGCCCTTGTGCACACGCCGTTTTGGCTGATTCCTCTTTGTCTGGAAGTGAAGAGATGCCACTTAGTCAGGGTCTGCTTGGCCCCTGTGTCCTGTCCTGCTCTCTCTTCCGACCAGAGGACTTTGAGGAGGTTTCAAGATGGGAAGGTAGGGAGGGAAGGTAGGGATGGATATTTCGGTCGCTGGAAGAAAAGGGAAGGAACAGCAGCCTGTCTCTGCCTCGCCGTGCTCTCGGCCTCAGCTGGTTCTAGGGATTACTAAGAAGCTGTCCCACCCCTGACAGTCCTCCCTCCCTCCTGCCGCCACAAAGCCGGAGTCCTAGTAGACCTGGCTACGGGGATGGATACAGAGCCTGGCTGATACCCAAGGGGAGCAACATGGCAACGCCATCAAGCAACATAGGATCCTTTTTCCTAGAGTGTAAGCTTTTAATTTGAGTTTTAACTTCGAGTTTTATTATTTCAGGTAGCTGGTGAATTGGTTTCAAATATCTCCAAATTCTGAAGTGATGCTGGTGGGAAGGGAGGTGATACGCCTGGACCTACCAAGCACGCCCTGCCTGGGCGCTCCGGGAGGCTGTCAGCTGTGCCTTCCTGCACCCCAACAGCAGCCAACACAGTGGCTGGCATCGAGGGACAGCTCAGTTAGTATTCATGGGGTGGAAAAGCGGTTGGGTGATTCGACTTACGTTTGATAAGTGTATATGTAGCCATTGATAGCACATCTTACTTCAAATGCATTGAGACCAATAGTCAAGTATCTATATTCTAACTACTGCAGCTAATGTTTACATGTTGGTTGTTAACAGGTAGGTAAGGGAAGCACCTACCATTTTCTAGTAGAAATAACAGGCCCTCTGAGTCCAAATTCAAGCCATAATTCCAAAACAATACTTAGACACCTGGGTGAGAGGCAAAGGGAGGTTAGCAAAGCAGGGAGGGAATAAATTCAAGTTCCTGGGAAGCAGGATACAGCTACTTCTTGGGTATCTAGGCAAGAAAAATTCTGGGCTGTTAGCAATAATGGGAACCAGATGGGAATGGCGTCTTTAGGGAGCCGATGGGAACGGCAGGAAATGGAGAGGTCAAGAGAGAATTTATTTTAACAAATATTTTTGGGCTCCTAAAGAATGCTTGCCGAATTCTTTTGGGGAAATAAAGAGTGATCAGAACTTTGTTCATCAACATCTGTGGAAGAAACAGGAGACAGAGATGTCTACTACTAATTAATCTAAGGCTGACCGTGATTAGTGATGAGTGGCACACTGCAATTACGCAGTGCTACGGGAGTGAAGGGAATGCGTATTTTGTCAGGGTGGGTGGAGGTGGTATATATAATAGGACATTTAGGGGAGTTGGAGTTTACTTAAGCTGAGTAAGTTAGGTACGATGTTGACTGGTGATTATGGAAGGAAAAGATAGCGAAAAAAGCAATGTCTTAATCGTAAACCAGAGAAAGGTAACTATTGAGTTGATCAGCAGAAGAATTAGGTATAGAAAGAAGCAGAGGAAAAGTTTGGCTGGAAAGAAGACTGATAGTTTGGTTGGGTCACATTGTAGAGAGTTTTAAATGTGAGGCTTAAGCATTTTTGCTTTGCTGTGAATTCAATGAGGTGCCATTGAAAGCTGGTGAGCATAGGAGTGTCTGGGGAAAAACTGTATTTTAAAAAGGTGACTCTGAAGGCAATGCACAAGGCCCATTACATAAGGAAGGGCCTGGAGGCAGGAAGACTAATTTGAAAGTGGAGCATGGACGTGAGGCTCTGAGCTCAGGCAGTGCCCTTGTGAGTGTACTGAGAGGGGTCTGCGCTGAGAGGCAGAACAGGATGGGAGGGCTGTGACTGCTGACAGAACTGGGCATGAAAGAGCAAAAGTTATATAAAAATTCTAGCAGTTGGAACCACAGTGATGAGGAAGAGAGATACCATTAGGAAAGTGGGCAACAAGGAATTCATACTAGTGGGGAGATTATAATTTTTTTTTTTTTTGCAAAAGCCTTGAGCTGAAAATAGAGGGACAGAGATGGATTTGGGAGTTTTAATGAGTGGCAAAAATTTGAAGGAGCTATTGTGAATTTAATATAAAATTAATTACAAAATAAACATAATAGAGATTTTTTTCTCTATTCTAAAGACCAGGTTAAGTTTGAATGCTACTAACTGACAGCAACCTACACTCGTTGATGGGCCTTCCCTCCAGTGGTTGGCTGGTACCCTACCTGGGGAAGGCTGTCCTTTCACTGGAAGATGGAGATTCCTGGTGCTATGCTGCCTCCCGACCCATCACGATTCATCTCTGATCACCTGCCCAACTGGAACAGGGATAGAGTCTCAGTGGGTGGAGCCCCCCAGCTTTAACAGCTTCCCTTATAACTCCTTGCAGTTTATAAAGTGCTAGGTTTAGAATACAGGTGATTGAAAAGAATGGAGTCATCAATACTGAGTTCCACACCTCAATTTTCTGACCATTACAAATGTGCTGGTTCTCCTGGACCCCGAGAAGTTAGAGGCTTCCGCACTGAACTTCAAATACACGTTGCAATAAGAAGAGCAAGACCAGATAACATCAGTAAATACCTTACCAGTTAGTAAGGATGTGCTTGCACAGTTCTAATGACGGCAGTGCCGTGAGGCTGTCTCATTAGTCCCATTAAACATGCTCCTGTGGATCCAGAGCTGACCCAGTGAAGTTCTCCGAACTGAGAATTTCGCTGCAAACTAACCGTTCACAGGCTGTGGGCTGCCAGAGCCATCACTCAGCTTGTCTGGGGCTCTGGCTGCATGACAGAGAAATGGGCTAATGATACCCAATAACGGCCGCTTGATAAGGCCGCAGGAATGATGAATGAGCTGACCTCTAGACAAGACGCTGTGAGACCCAGGAAGGAGAAACCATGATCAATTAGAGATTTTCGCCCCCATTGCTCTCTCTCGTACCCTTGTCTGTCTCCTGCAAAACAGGAGGGCTCCCTAGTTACGTAAGTGGGCTAGAGCCAGTGTTCAGTATTGACAAGGGGGAGAAAAAAATCACACTGGAGATTAAATTTCTAAAAAGAGCTGTCCAATTTGTCAGCCATTCCCCTCCTGACCTCCGCTGAGTGCTGAGAAGCGGCGGGGCCTCCCCGGCATGCTTCCCTCTGTAGAGCTCCATGGACGGAGCATGCTTAACAACGCCGCCAAGGCAGCCCATCAGATATGAAAAGAACAGGTCTCCCTCAGTCAGCCAGGGGAAACGAGCCCCACTCCCTGCGTGTCAGGGACCCCCAGCGCCTCTCCCACTTGAACCTCACGTAGCTTGTCCGAGGGATCTGTTTGTGCCTGAGGTTACAACCCTATGCCTGACTTGCTGGGCCATTTACATGGGCATCTTCTGGCTTCCGAACCCCTGACAAAGCCCAGAAGGAAAAGAAAGCTGATGACTATTCAGAGGGGACAGAGGCAGGTGGCAGGAGACCACGGTGGCTTAGGGTTGTGACGTTTGAGGAGTTATCAGGTTGCTATCAGCTGTTCTGTGCTGGATAGGAGGTTCAGATGAGACTAAATCTAAGTGGAGCAATAACTGGCCAAGTTAGCGCCTGGGACAAAGGAGGTAACCACTGAGCAGGCAGGTAGGTGAGAAATGCCCACCTGCTTCCAAAAATAAAGGGCCCATCCCCTAAGCAGGGTAAAGGCCAATTCTGACTTACAAAGCACTGACTTAAACATTAGCAAGTAAGTGGGGGCTTGTAGAATGGGGATGGTAATGCTTCCCTGGGATGGGTTTATGGGAGTTTAAACGCGGTAATATGTTTAACTGCTCAGGTGGCTTGCCTGACACCTCCTAGGGTTCAACCAACGCCAGTGCAGTGCACCTAATGCCAGCTCACCACAGCTTGCTTCAGTTATTTGTTTATTTTTAAATCAGTGCCTACAGTGCCAGGCTCCATAGGAGGCAGGTCCCCGCTGGACAAAGCTGTATGATAAATGCCTGCCCTGGAGGAATTCACAGCCTAGTGCCCCATTATTTACCCACTGTGCATGCTCGGCAAGTTTATAGCCTCTGTTCCTTCATCTGCAAAGTGGAATGATGGTCACATTTAATTAAAAATCAGCCCGCTCTCTACCTGCCCTGCAGTGGGCACTCAGCACGTGCTTTCTTCTCGCCTGTCTCCTGCTCCCCCTCCCTAGTTACCTGCTGTTGGGGTTCCGGGGGGGCAAGGAGGACTGGTAGAGTTAAAGGTGGGGATTCTGCCCTGTGAGCATAAGAAAGCTAAGTTGCCAGCTTTGCCACATTCCATCCCAAAGTAACTGTTGTTTAGAAATAAATTAAGTAGATTCCCCCAAATAGTAAGAACCCAGGGTCACATTTCCCTCTTTTCTTCAGGAGATTCACTGGGAGTTTCAGTTCCATGTCCTGCTCAGCCAACTAAGAGCCCTCTCTCTGTCTTCGACAGAACTCAGCCTGGCCACATGGGCCAGATAACCGACAAGAGGAGGAGAGAGCTCTCCGCTGGAGGCAGGGAGCTGGGAGTGAGCCCCCGGCCTCCCCCTGGCCTCTGCTGCCCTGCCCCTACTGCAGCTACAGAAAGGGCTGCTTCACTCGGACCCCTGCCAGGGAGGAGGGAGAGCCTCTGCAGGGTGTTGTTTCTAACGCCCTGGGCTCTGGTTTGGAAGCTCTGCCTGCCCTGCAGGAGACCTGACCACCAGGCCTACAGGAGAGAGAGGTGGTGAGGCAAAGACTCAAATGGCCCAGCCAAGGAGACCACATCTGTCCTCATTTTGTCCCCAGGACAGAGGTGGAAATGGGCACGTCTGGTGTCCCAAACCTGCGAATGGCAGAGCCAAGGCCCAGCGTTTAAGGGATTTGCCCAAGATCAGACAGGCAGTGAGCACTGGCTTAGAAAAGAGCAGAGCTCAGGAGCCAGGAAGCACCTGGTGCCCTGGAACTGCCGAAACCACGGCTGGGAGGGACATGGGGGGCTGTGCACAAGGACACAGCGGAGGCAGCCACCAGTTCTTAGGAGGTAGGGTCCTGATTGACCAGGCGGAGGGAGCCATCAGCCCTGAGAGTGAGAGGGTAGGAAAGGGGAGAAGGGAAAGCCCCTCACCCGCCACCAGCCCTGCTACTGTCCCCTTTCCCTGACAGCCAAGACTCACCTGCCCTCTGAGCTAGGACCAGACGCCACCTCAGTTCTGTTCAGCATTTTAAACATCTAAAGTGATGGCTCTTCTCTCCTCCGAAGGCCTGCGTGGGCTTTGTGGATTTTTCATCCTAACTTTGCTCCGCACCGTGATACTTGCAAACAGGCGGCATGAATTAGGAATCGGTGATGATAACATTTGGAGCAGCTGCTACCGGGACTCAGCTGAACCCTGGTTTGTGGATATGGAAATATCTCCCACTTCGACACTGCCGAATAAAACTCCCACCCCCCCCCTACAGATTCCATGTTCTGCTGTCCGAAGCCTGCCTCTGCGAGCCAAGGTGAAGACAGGCCCCAGGCTACTCCTGTCTCTCCCACTTCAAGTACAGCAGTGTTAATTTACTTGCAAAAAGGACATGAAACGGGGCTCCTCTCTTTCATCCCCTCTCTGTATTATTCAATTTATTACTGATCTGCCAGCTGCCCTTCCAAATTCCCTGAGACCTATCCCCACGTTTGTTGCTGTCACTGAGGGAATAAATACCATTTTCAGTTCAACACTCAGCTGTGGATACCTTGTTCATCTAGTTATTAGAGCATCGTGCAGGTGTGAGTGGTGATATTTGCTCCCCAAAGCCCTTGCCTGCTTCTCGTGTGATTGTACAGGTGACCTTTGGGGCACATGCCATCCGCTCGGTCATCCTTGGGTCTGAATGGCAGACGTCTAATTTTGATTACAAACCTGACTACCCAGAGGAGATAAGTAGAACCATCTTGGGGCAGTGAGGGTGGTTATACCTGGAGAGAGGAACCATTAAGGATGTGCAACTGTACCGCTAAGGAGACCACAGCATTTCTACCCAGCACTGGGAAAAGAACCATCCAGAACCTGTTTTCTCAGAGAACTCCACCCCTGCCTTCAGAAGGGCATCTGCCCGGGAGCCAAAGCCAGTCCCGCCAGGAAGTAAGTGTCCCGGGTTAACAAGCCCCTGCCTCCCTGGGCCAGGCCCAGGGCAGCCTCCTTCTGTTTCCTCATTTAAACGTTAAACGATGGCCTCGGGAATAGGATCTTAGCTATTTTTACCACCCTCATGCCCACTTGGAGACACCACCCAGCAGATGTATCAAGTAATACATCGGAGGCAGGTGCGAGCAGTAACAACAGCTAACGGGGACTGGACCCTTCCTCCCTGCTGGCATGGCTGATGCCTGTGTGGATGGTGTCACTCGGTCTTCTCACAACACGTGGGGGCCCTGTCATCCCATCAGTTACAGAGGAAGGAGCCCCTCCCCCCCAGGTTACCTGTGGAACTTGCCCAAGCTTACACAACTAGGTGGGCTGGGGTTTAAACCCAGGACTGTGGAGCCTGTGCTGTTAGTGGCCATATCAGTGACTGTCCGAGTTGCAGGAGTTTGGACCCAGGCCTGTAGTCTCCGATTCCTCGCTCTTCCAGCTCTGTCACCGGACGTGCTGTGCACTGCTTCATGGTGCTCTCTTTCAAAGTGAAACCCTGTGAAAATTGGCTCCTGCAGTCTCAGCAGCCCTCTGACTCAGGGTCCAGGCCGGTCATCACACTACAAGGTCCCCACCCCACCCAGCACCCACTCTGCAAGTCTCTGCAGAGATGTACAGGCACCTTTTGAGGCCTTCCTGCCCTCTCCTTTCTCCCCCAGTTCCTCCCTGGCTGCAGGATCCCCTGTTGGACCCTGATTTCCTCGCTGTGAAATTGAAAATGGCATTTCCTCCAAAGCATAGCAGCAGCCCCCAGGCTGCGGGGAGAGGCTGCAGAGCTGGGCCGGTGGCTGGAGGGGCCAGGAAAGGGGTGGGAACTCCACCAGGAGGCCGCATGGTCCCTGTTCTCCTGCAAGAGTGGCTTCTGAAACTATTTCAAAGGCATTAATAATTCATCAGCCCCAGAGGGGAAAGAAAAAAATTAAAAAGAGCAAAACAAAGATCTAATGGCCCTCAGAGGCGCCCACACAATTGGCAAGGTTGCTCCCTGTTCAGCTGCTGGAGTGTGGGGCGATGGGCAGGAGCGAAAGCACTTACTTGAAGAAAGCCACCTTTTAAAGCCACCTTTTAAAGCGAAGGCAGCCTGTCACAATGAGACCTCACATCTGTACACTCCTTAGAGTTTATAAAAAGCTTTCAAAGGTAAATTTTCATCCCTTAAAAAAACTGAGGATAGTGCAGTTGTAATTAACCTAATATTTCAGATGAGGAACTGAGTCTTCAAGCTTAAGGGTTTGCCAACCACCCACACCCTGGTGTCCCGCGCCTCAGTCCAGTGGCCTCTGCGAGCCAGGCCGACGCCCTCCGGGGTTCTGGCGTTTGTTTCCTCTCAGGGGATCTTAAGGCTTCCAGACAAAACAGACAGGAGGCCAAGCGGGGGACCCTGGTCTAGAGTTCTCTGGATTGCAGCACAAATCTCACCTGAGATTCCCAGAGGTGAGAGTGGACCCCAGGGTCACAGAGCCATCCACCTTTTTGTTCCAGCCCCTGGAACCAAAGGGGGCTTTCTTGTTAAGCGTTGGCGAGCCCCCCAGGGAACAGCTGGCTTCTAGGTCGTGACCTTCCAGGGAGCTTCAGTGTTCCTTGTATGGATAAAAAGGCAACCTTGTTCAGGGCTAAGAGAAACACAGGCAGCGATTTAAAGTGTAACCTGCTAACTAGTTGATGTTTTTCATGGGCTGTTTCTCTTGGTATTTCGGGGTCCAAAGCTACCTGCCCTTTTCAAACTTCCCTCGGAATCCAGTGCCGTCCCAGAGAATCGAAGAACTACCTGGAAAGGGCCCAGGCGCCCCTTCTAACACCCTTCCCGTCCTCACCTTCTCTGCTCCCAACAGGGTCCCCGTGCCTGTCCGAGCCCCAAGCCAAGAGAAGGAAGGAACGTTTGCCTCCCGTTTCGGATTCTCCTTGGTCGTAAGGGAGAGTCTAAACCACGGCGGCTTAGTGGCTGCTGCCTGTGAGCACCCCTGTCACCGTCTCAGGGCGCAGAGTTCTTTTAGAGGCCGGGTCGCATCCTCAGGATGGGGCTCCTGCATCAGCAACCAGCAGGAAGGCCCCCACCTGGCAGCGCCCTTGCCCTCTCCAGCACCCCCACCCCGCTCCACTCCCGCTTTGGACTCAAGGTAACCTCTTCCCTCCCCAAACCCCCACCACACGGTCTGTTTTGACTACTTTTTCTCTTACAGAGACGTTTCTGCAGTAATCTGGGAGCGTTAATGTGCTAATGCCGGTAAATTGTAATTAATTTCTCTCTAATTGATGCGTGGGATTACCTAGGCCCCTCATTTCCCCCCTTCATCCCGTTACAAATATGCGACTTGACAGGTTAATTTGAAAGCAAAAGCTCGATTCTTTACAGCCGTCATACCGGGGCCCGGACCTCGGTTTCCCGTCTCGCTGCGCGAAGCATAATGAAAGGGTTGAAGTCGGGTTACCTTTCTCTCCGTCGCTTTGCTAATTCAATCTTTTCCCCCTTCATAAGGTGATATAATATTCATTCCACAGCCTGCAAACCTCAGCAAAGGTTGCCGGGGAGCAGTCTCCAGAGTGAAGTGACAGCCGGGGGCGGCCTTGCCCAGGCGGGGCCCTGGAGGCGGCGCTGGTGGCCCTGGGGGAGCTGCGCCCTGGCGTTGAATCAGGCCCAAGTCAAGCCTCCTGCGTCCTGCTGCAATTTGGAGAAAAGCTCTAGAAATTTTGGGGGTTTCTGGGACTGTGGAAGAGGGAAGCAGCCCTGTTGCTAGGTACCTGGAGCTATTTCGCCACTTCAGGAGGAGGGGGAGGTGAAGGGCCATGACTGTCAGCTCCAGAGCCACGTTGGGGCCGGGCGGGGGGGGGGGGGGGGCTGGTTAATGGGGGGAGCTTATGACTGAAGGAGATGCCCACAGGGGCGCTCATCTCCAGAGGGAGAGAAGGAACCCAGCTGCCTAAATGGCAGGCTCCCTGTTGCCAAGCTCTTAGCAATTACCCTTGAGAGGAGAGTAGGGTCCCTGAGGCATTTAGCCTTCCCGCAGTGAGCTAGTGTCCCTTGGGGCTTCGAGAGAATTCTGAACCACTGTGGCATCGGTCCCTGCTGGTTTGCTAAAAAGCTCTCCACAGCCTGGCCTGCTGACTTGAGAGGTCTCTTCCTCCCTAGAGAACTGGCCCTTCTGCCACTAGCCCATCTATCTGAAGGATCCAAGATTACCTGCCTCAGTTCTTTTCCCCAAAGAATTGGCCTAACAACAATGGGGCTGATGCGCAATGGAAACATTTCTTGCTTCCACCCCGGCTACCTTTCTCTGTAGGCCCGTTTTCTCTCTTTTGCATCCAGGTTAAAATCAAGAATGCAAAGAGAGAATGCTGGTCCTTCCCTGCATGGGACCACCCATGGGTGCCCAATATCATACAGGTGGACCCCATGTAGACGCTGAAGTTAGAGCCCCTTTAATTAGATGCACTACAGGTGAGCCAAGGAGACACTTTCACCAGCTGACACTTTTCCTGCTCTTTGTAGAGGACCTGGAAGTGCTTACTTTTCAACTGGAGGACACTACGAAGGCGTAGCAAGTCTTAGGAGGCAGGGGGTTGATTAGGTCCAGTAGTCACCCCAATTGCCCTGCAGAGATAATGCCTAGAAACATCTGGTCCAATGCTCAACCCACCGCTTCCAGGTCCCCATCTGTGGGCTTCTGGAGGGCAGTTGTGGAGGTCACAGAGACCAGGGGGAGATGGATGCCACTGTCACCGTCTTCACAAATGTCTTCATGCCTCATATAGTCCATTTTTGGTTTTGTTTTTTAAAGAAAGTGTTGCCATAAGCAGGTTGATCTGGCAAAACAGGTATCAAAATAAGTGGTCTGATAAATGCCTCCTAATCATTCCTTTTTCTCTAAATTTTATAAAAGTGTATATTTGGTGGCTTTAGCCCTCCGCTTCCTCACGTCACTGGGGATTTATATTTTTATGACAATTTTATGCAATTAGTACTATTCCTCCACATAAAATTTAGTTTATTTTTTTTCTATTCAAATATTTGGGAAACATCATTCATTAGTGGAAAAGGTATCTTTCACTCTCTGTTATTTTTAATGATCAGCATTGAAATGTGTTAAAAGACTGCCTAAAAGTTTAAAGAGAAAAGCCATTTATCAGGGAAACAACTACATGCTGTCTTTTCTTACCTCCCTTACCCGTCATTCCATCTCATTGTCATCTGGTTTCCATCCTAGCTTCAATATTGACTTCCAGGGAGCTCCAGTCTATGCAGTTTAAACAATAAATGTTTACTACCTGCCTCCCTAGTGAAAATGTTGACCACTCTATTCTCTTTTTAAAAATATATATTTATTTATTGATTTCAGAGAGAGGAAAGGAGAGGGAGAGAGAGAGATAGAAACATCAATGATGAGAAAGTCATTGATCAAGCCCACAACCTGGGAATCGAACCCCGATCCCCTGGATCCTAGGTTGACGCTCAACCGCTGAGCCACGCCCACCCGGACCTGACCACTCTATTCTTGAAACACTTTCCTACCTTGGTTTCCATGAAATCACCTCCTAAAATATCTCCCATTTCTTTGGCCATACCCTCCCTTTGGCCTTTCCTGGCCTTCCACGAGTTTTTGTACAGAGGTGCCCCCCAGTGTGCCTTACTCTGTCTCAACTCCTCTCACTGTTCATTACCCACCCCACACCCTCGGCATCAACTTGCCGATCAGTCTACTGCATGTAATCTATACATCTAATATCTATATCCAGGCGAGAAGTCTTCTTTGAACTCAATTTATCCAACTGCCTACTAGACGTCTTTACAGATCCAAACTTAAACCTGCATTTCTCCCAACATCTGCTCCAAGCTTTTCCTCCTACTCTAGCCCTCATATTGAACAGGGGCCCCCATCCACCCAGTTTCTAAGGTCTGGATCTTGGGGACCCTCTCTGCCTGTGTTTTCTTCTCACGGCCCATATCCAAACTATTAACAGATTCTGATCTTCTTGTCAGGTATCTCTCAAATCTCCCTCTTCTCTCATCTCATCCACCTCTGTCCAAGGCCAGGCCCTCATCATTTATTGTTTACTATCAGAATGCCTACTAACTGGACTCTGCACCAGTGTTAATTTCTCACTATCCATTTTCTTGGCCATCAAAGCTTCTTTAGAAAAGACAGATCTGATCATATTGCTGTCCTGCTTAATTTTTTCAAAATATCCCATTGATCTTTTCAAAATTACAATTGATATACAATATTATGTTAGTTTTAGAAGTGAAATATAGTGATTCGACATTTACGTAACTTACGGAGTGACCACCCTGATCAGTCTAGTGCCCACCTGGCACCACACGTAGTTATTACAATGTGGACTATAGTCTCTATGCTCTACTTTACATCCTCGTGACTACTTTTATAACTAACAAGTTGTATTTCTGAGTCCCTTTACCTTTTCCTCCCTTTTAATCTTGATGATAAAATCCCAGTCCCTTAGCCTGGTAGACAGAGCTTCCGTTTTCCTAAGATCCCCACCTAAGGCCCTTACTCATCTCTGCTCTTCTCTCGCCTGAGCCCCCCGCTCTGCCCATCTCAACCCTCAAGCGGGTGTCCCCATGAGAGCTCCCTTCTCTGTGTAGCTGATCACTCCCCGGCCTGGGCAGGGCAGCTCTCCCACGCTGTCGGCAGGAAGGGTCGCCCCTTCATGCTCCTCGTCTGCGCCCCTGGAATTCCCAGAACCCACCTCTGCCTGAGTGCTTGCCACATGCATTTCAGACATCTCCAAGCGCTCACCGGCTTATCCCAGGGGCTGAGAGCTTCTCAGGAGCAAGAAACACATTTCTGTCTGGTTCATCCTTCAGCAGAGTGTCTCTCACGTCACAGGAGCTAATAAGTTTGTTGAATTGTTTATGAAACAAACAAAAAAAAGTAATAATTCACACAAAACTACCTACAGAGAATTGTGAAAAAAACCAACAAAGTTTATTTTAAAAGATGTCTTCCAAATGAGGTCCTTTGGGTAAATGGTCATTTTAATCCCCAAAGCAGGAAAAAATTCTGTGTTCTAATTCACACACACACCCCAAAACCAAAACTAGGATGAGTTCTGGTTTTGTTGTTATAAACATTTTGTTATAAAAAAAAAAAAAAACCCAAAAAAACCACACACAAAAAAAACACCTGATTCCGACACGCTAAATCATTTACCATGCCAGAACCCAGACTGAAAAACAAAAAAAAACAGGAATCTCCATCCTTCTCTGTCCCTGGCAGCAGCACTGTCAGCCTGTCCCCTGTCACCTTAAACCTCACTCTGTGCAGCCACTGGAAGCAGCCTGCGTCCTCTGGGCCACAAGGCACCAGAGGCCGGGCTCCAAATACACCTGCGCAATTGCATCCTGCTTATCAGGTCGCCCAGCGGCAACATCTTCAGGGGGAGCCAGCAATTCCTCCCCCCCACTGAAGCTGAGGGGCAAAATAGCTCTCACTGGGGGGCAAGGAGAGGAGCGCGCACGGAGACCGCGGGCGCCACGGCAGCCGTCACAAGGCCTTACAGATTCAAAGCTGCAGCGGAAACTTCTGCGCTGCGGAGCTGGGAAGGAAGCATCGCACAGTTCAGGGGACCAGGGGCTTCAGCAGGAGCTCCCAGGGCGCTGGCTGGCTGCTGCCCCACAGGCCCCCAGAGGGCCAGAGCAGCAGCTGTCAGCTCCCAAGCAAGGGGAGATTGTTTTATATCCACTCCGGGCTCTCTTTCCATTCCCAGGCATGCCTCACGGAGTTGAATTTACAACCAGGTTACTCGCTAGCAGGCTTAGCTGGGCAGCAATAAGAAGGAGCCCAGCCTGCCCGCTTTCTCCCCTGCCTCCCCTCGCCGCCCCCCCCCTCAGCTCCCTTTTGCAGGCAGCAGGCTTCCCTGGGTTGCTGCTAGACGCATCTTCTCCGCCAGCTCATGCAGGGAGGCGAAGGAAGCTCATTCAGAGCCAGCAATCAACTCCCTCTTTGGATCAAACTGCAAACTCAAATTGTACCAATCTGTCTAAACAAACCAAGGAAAATGGGACCTAAATTGTCCAATTTTGGTGTGGCCACCTAGTTGGCTAATTTAATTTTACTTTCCAAAACCCTGAGACCTGGTACCTTTCCTCCTCCTCTGCTTTGACCCGGAAAAATGAGAAAAGCAAAAAGCGCATCTCCCCAAACAAATCATTCCACCAGCCCAGCAGGGCATGGGCGGTGCAGGAACCAGCCTCTCCTCTCCGGCATCTGTATCCAGGCTCCTCCGAGGCCGGCAGGAAGCTCAGAGCCACGGGAAATTGAAAAATAACAGGGGAAAGGCCAAAGAAACATTTCAGCTCTGTCTAAAGTGCTTTTGGGACCTGATTCCTCTGGAGAGGGGTGTAGGTGGGGCCAGGCTTGTCCAGCAGGGCCAGGCGCTGGCCTGGCTGGGGCCTACCAAGGGGAGCCGGGCGCCAGGCTGCGCTGCAGGCTGTGTTCAGAAAGGCGGGGCGAGGCTCTCCCGTGGCTCAGGGTCTCCTTCCTGAAATGAAGACCTTCCCTGACACCCAAAGACAATTTGTTTCTGAACAAAATATAAATGAGGGGCTTAGATGAGCAACCAAAAACAAAACCCCCGACCTCATCAGCAAATGATAATTATAAGGAAACTATCAGGAATACAAATCCTGTAGTGCTACGTGTCTAAGATTCATTTCTAAAATAAGCTCCCAGAGGTGTGAGAGCCCCGAATCAGAGGGGGAGGAAAGTCCTAAAAGCCAGCCCTGGCAGGGTGCTGGTGGGCTCCCCCCTGGAGGTGGGCCTTTCCCGCACCGGGGGAGCCAGGGGTGCTGTCCGCCCTCCGTTTCCTATCACTGTTTGGCACCAGGCCCCATGAAGGCACCGGGATTGCACACTCGGTTGTCATGCTCCACCCATCACGGATTTGTTAATAAGTGTTGTGTATTTTTTGTGGAATGATTCAGGAATCCTCCTCGCCCTTCTCTCTTCTCTTCTGCAAAACCCTCCTCAGCTCATGAAAGCAAATCAAGGTATCTACCTAGGCCTGAGGGAGATGGATGCCGCAGGGGATACTAAACAGACCTCCACACATCCTTGCGCTTGAAACAGGCCAGGGTGAGCTGACAGGCACCCTGCGCATGGTGCTTCAGGCCCACGCCTACCCTGCACCGTGTGCTGGGGGCTATGGTTACAATGTATGTATCAGTCAGTACAGGGCAAGTTACTCTGTGGTAACAAATGACCCTGCATTGTGCATCTTCCCCCAGCAGCTGCTCCCGGCTGCTGCTTTCACTCCAGCCCTGCTCTTTGTTCCTCTACATTACAAGCAACTCCCTGCTTCTGGCTCCTGAGTCCACGCCCTCGGTTCACAGCACAGTCACTCTGGACTGAGACCCGCATCTTACAATAGAGGAAGAGAGAGGCAGGGCAAGTCAACGTTTCTTCTTGGAACCGATGCCATCATTTCTTCCTGTGTCACACTGGCTAAAGCAAGGCACATGGTCACTCTGGAGTTAAACAGGGCAGCAAGAACTTGTTCTTTCCCAGACAAGAAGGCAGATATCTGCCAACAATGCTGCAACCTCCTGTCACCATAGCCAGTGCTCTGTAGCTTTGGAATTTACATGTGGACTCTCTCACAAAAGCACTGTCACAAATCAAGTCACAAAGCAAGCTCGTGCCCGTGTCCTATCCTGAACCATCCCAACCCTCCAGCCCAGGTGCCACAGCACCCAGGCTATCAGCAGCAGGGTTGAGTCCCCCGTGAGACAGCTGCCCTGGCCTCCTGCTCGGCACCGTGGCTCAGCCTTGTCTCAGGAGCAGAGAAGCCAAGACAGAGAGAACGCACGTGATGGAGGGAGAATCAGCCACCAAAAGCCCACTGGGCCTGAGGAGGAAAGGTCAATGAAAGCAGACTCCGGTTTGCTGACATCTTATCTCTTAGGCAAACCTGAGAGAAGGGATCGTGTGTGTGCTCTCTTATGTTTTATTTACTTCAGGAATTCAACATTATGCTCACGAAAGAAGTTCTTGGAAACTTTAGCATGAAACGTATAGCACAAAGTATAGCATGTCACCAGATCTCTCAATTTATGATGAACTGCGCCTGCCCAGCCCACGCCAGGGGAAGGGGCTAAGTGAATTAGTCCACAGTGAGCACGGCCTTGAAGGCCCTCAAGCAGGAGAAGAAACAGAATATAATGAGGGAGCCCAGGCCGCATGCCCCCAATTCCTACCCCAGGAGTAGAGAGATCCCGCCCATTGGAATGGCTCTGCCATGAACTGGTCCTCTGGTCGCCTTTTGCCTCGACTTCCCTTGGAGTGACACCCTTTGCTGACCCTCGTTTTGAACCCGGGCTTCATGCTACCTTGGCTTGCGAACTTGATGGGCAGTTTTACCCTATATCTTGCCTCCTGGTCATCTTACCCGAGTCCCAATGCTCTAGTTCCCTGTGCTGGTACAGTGCCTCCAGGGACCAATAGCCTGGTCAGGGACCCCTCCCAGATCTGGCCGGGGCCCCTACAAGCCTGAGGAACCTCAACTGAACTTACCCTCTCCTGGCGCATTCATTCCTGGAAGAGGGCTGGGAGGCGTGAGGCAGTGCTGGAAGGAGACGAGTCTGGTGAGCAGATGGAGCCCTGAGTGCCACATGGCTCCCTCGCCAAGCAAGCAGTTGCCATGCTCTGCGAGGCACGGGGCCTGCCCTGGAAACAGCCTGGCCCGGGTTCGTGGAGCCCACGGAAATTAGGCAGCAGGCCGAACGAAGGGCAGGCAGTAGGCCTAATGAAAATATCATAGCCCCTGCCCTACCCTTCCCTTCATCTGTAAATTTAACTAAAGGAAATCTGCAGGAGGAAGCAGGCAAGCCAGGGCTCACTTTCTGCTGTTTTCTCATTGTCTCGGTGGCAGCGGGACAGAAAGAAAGTTGGAAGCAGAAATCCTGGCCCGTGGCAAGGACAAGATATGAAATAATAAAATAAAATAAACAAAACAGTGAGTTTTAGAGCAAAAGTTCAAGAATTCAGTGGAAGAATTGTCAGGTGTCATGCGTGTTATTGGAATTTGGAGGAGGGACAGAGCTTTCTGAATCGAAATGATGACAAAAACTTCACAATGAAGGTGCAGTTAGGGTCCAGAAGATGAGAAACCCAGCGGGTAATGGAGAGTGAGGGAGACATGCCACATGCTGAGGGGTGGGGGTGCAGCCGTGGATTACTGAGGTTAGCACTACGGAGAGAGCAAGGATTTAGGCTGGTGAGACAGCTTAGGAAAAATTTAGAGAGGACCTTTACAAGTTTTCTAAGCTGCCTAATACTGATGAGTTCCCCACACAACGGGAATGGCTTCTCACATAAGTTGTATCAAACTAAGAAGCTTGATGTGTGTGCCGCACTGTCATTAGATTCTTATTAACTTAAAAGATTGTCGGAAGGCATGGATCTTAAACTGCTTTGTACTTCCTTCAATAAACACAATTCCTTGTGCATCACGGGATTTCAATACAGACACAGCAAATACCAAATACATAAAAAAATAATGTTTTAACGCAGAAGGAAATAAAGCTGAAAAACAGTACAATGAAAATTCTATCTCAAAACTCAGCCGGGGGCTCTTCCTCCAGGGAGACAAGTATGACTGTTTTTAGCCTTGGAAGAAGAGGCCTCTGATTTTTGCATAAAGTGGTGCCACCTATATGTCCTATCTGCCCATGAACTGGTCCCCTCCTACAATGCCGAAGGGCACGGCCAGGATCTGCCAGAGACCATCCACATTTACCAGCCTCCTTGCTTTTTTCTTCCAACTTGAACCTCAGTCAGCTTATGCTCAACCACAGCAAGACTTTGGCCAGGCAGAGGAGGGGAAGCACCTGCCACACATCGCAGCTGAAGAGAAGAGAAAAAAGAGGGCAAGAGGGAGCTTTCTTGACAGGGTGGAACCTGCGCGGCGTGCGGGTGGGCCCGCAGCCAGGAAAACCAGGCAATACCCCAGGACCCCGGCTGCGCTCATTACTTCAGGGGGTGAGCTAATATACAGCAGCTGATATACAGCCCCTAATATACAGCAGCTGATATACAGCCCCTAATATACAGCAGCTGATATACAGCAGCTCTGGTTCGGGTTTGCTTAAGAAAACACCTCGTGTCTCAGTAGGCCAGCCACTTCCCCCCGTTAGTCAGTGCTCGCGGTCCAGTGCAAGGGGATGTGGACCGGGGACTGGCCGCTTGCATATTTAGGGGCTCACCCACTACCAGCCATACCAAACCGGATTTGAGTAAGTGAAGAGCTGTGACACTTATCTCAATCGCCAAAGGGAATCCAGGGAAAGGGCTGGAAATCAGGACAGCTGGAGCCACATCGCAGAGGCTGGCATCCTTCCCTGTTCTTGCATGGACTTAACTTGCTTAATGCGTATGCCCCCTTCTCCCTACCAAAAATCAGGAATTAATCTCTTTCACTGACATGTACACTAAAACCCACAAAGCATCTCACAGCGTTGGAAGCATTTTAGATTCAGAATTTAGTACCTACCCTTGTGATCTCCATTTTACTAACTTGAACCTCTGCTTACAGGCCTATAAAATGGGCATGCTGATGATAAAGGCTCTCCTACATCATGAGGTTGTCATGGAAATAAAACAATAACATTAGCTACATATCTGAAAACTCTTTGAAAATTGATCTCCAAATGTTCTCGAGATCATATTGTTGCAATAATTCTATTTATTTGTATGCTGGTTTTAGCATGTTTCTTGTGTTTTTATTTCTTTTGTGTCTTGCATTCTCATTATTTTCCATGGTAAGAACCTGACCAGAGGCCACACGCTTTCTTTCACTCGGGGTCATCGCTTTACTTGTAGTACAGACATCAGGAGGTGCTCAGTACCTGCTCCTAGGATACCAGCTTATCAAACACTCTGGTACCACTGAGGCATGGCCACGGGTGAGTGTGTACTGTGATGACTAGAGAATACAATGTGGGTAGAAAGAAAAATGTAATAAACCCAAAAGTGATTGAACCTGGAGCACATGCTAACAAAATATGATGTAGTGCTCAGGAGTGAAAATCTGTCTCTCCGTGAAAAATTTTCTCTTATGAAAAAAACAAGAGGCTGATTCTTATCAGAGCTGAATGTGCATGTCAGCAAAATTTACAAGGCGGGCCTGACTTTCGAGTGCTGGTTTGATTGAAGGTTACAGATGACCCAGTGCCTCTTGAATAAATTTCTCCCTGTGGATCTCAGTAGACGGTGCCAGTACCTCCTCTCCATCCCCTTGGCTGTTTGGACAGCCCCCTCTAATGGCTTCTTTTCTCCCAGCATTTTGGCCTGGGTGTTGAGGACTCAGTTTCATCTCAGTGCTCTCCCACCCGTGTTTTATCTCTAACAGTACAGAGAAGTGCCCCTGTTTCCTTGAGCTTGGCTATAATTATATTACGGAAATCACAGTTTCGGTGGAAATGAGTAGGCGCCACCCCCAGCCAGACTTCTATTAAAACCGATCATGTGACTTTCAGCTTCCTGTCTGTGAGATGGATAAACTTTCTCTTGTTAAGGAACCACAGAGGTCGCCCCTCCTCTTCTATAAATAAGGGGTCGATGCCTTACCCCCAACATTTCTACTTAAAACCCGGCAACGTTCTGCCAGTTCCATAAAAGGCAGGGTTTTGAAGCTGCCCAAGTGTATGCTCAAAGCGCCCCTTTATGTAGTGACTTCATACCAACTTGCTACTAAGCAGAAGTTGCCCACATCGCAGCAGCAGTGACAGTGTGCGGACACAGGAGCCCTTGCCTGAGACACACCTCTTACTTAGAAAGGAAGTGGCACAGAGTGACTAAGGATTGTCAGGCTGGGCAGGTGGCTTTGCGCAAGTAACTAAGCCTCCCAGCCTCGTTTCTCATGCCGAATACCCTGGCCCCATTTGTAAAACAGAAACCAGAGTTATTTAAAATAATAATCTAATGTCTGGAGCTGATTCATGTAACAGATATTTCTCAAATGAACGAATAACAGATTATTTAAGCAGATTATTTAGTAAAGTTCTGGGCATGTCGTAAGTGCTTTTGGGAAAGTAGATCCCAGTGCCACCACTTGAGATCTTAGGTCACGGGATCTACTTTCTAAGCCTCATTCAAATAATGGGGACAATTTCTTCCTTGCAGAGCTAGAGGGGTGAGGGACATTAAGGCACAGAGCCCAGGGGCTGGTGTGTGTGCAGTGTTCTGTAAATGTCACCTCCTATTTTCAATCCTCGAGAATGCCAGGGGGTAAGTGAAGGACCCTCTCCTAGACTCCAGCTGGTAGGATTATTTTTGCACCCTCCCCGTGCGGAGAGGAGGGTGTGTTTGGCCACATTTAGGGTCCTTTGCCTAACAGGAAGCACTGACTCAGGGTTCCAGACCAACCTTTCATCCCATGTTGCTGCACATCCATTTGCTCCAGATGAGATCATTGCTAAAAGAAGAAAAGTCTTTCAAATGCTTATTAGAATGGCTCGCAAAGCTCTGCAGATGCCTAATGTTCTTAAACGGCATTTTAATAATTTAAGCACAAATGAACTAGAAACCTATGGATTTAATTTCCCTTGAAATACATATACATTTAAAAATTAAGGGGAACGTACTCAGAGCAAAACATATTTGTGATTTGGTTGCAGCCATTGCACTCGCAGAGTGAGCTGAGCCACAGGCCCCAGCCCACAGGCAACCAAGTGGCCCAGCTCCCGCAAGCTCGCAGGAGCTCTGGCCGCAAAAAACTTGTTCGCCGGTTGCTGGCACTGAGGTCAGGAGGGAATTCTGTTTGCTTGGACCACAAGGATGGGTCCATTGTACTGGGCTCAGGAGAGGCCTCTGCCTTTCACCCAGAAGCCCCACCATCCGATGCAGTGCCTGGAGCCTGGAGAAAACACTCCCTGTGGAGTCTTGTTTCACCCAACTCGGGCAAACACAGCCCCTCCTGCTCACCTGAGTTTGAGAAACTCTCATTCCCTTTTGTCTCTGAGCTAGACCGTCATACCTCCCAAGTCTTAAAGTGTTTTTTAACCTCTCATTTTTAGAGTCACTTGGAATAAGTTTCCTTCACGGTCCCCTCTAATAAACACAATGGCCTTTTCCCTCGGGGTAGAGGTGCTGCCCTCAGGTTCTTGTTTGTTGTGTTTGCCTTGTTTTATTTACCACACAGCTCCAAGCAGGAGGAGAGAAGCTGCAAGGTTGGCAGGTCCTCCCCTCCTGTTGTGCTCTCTAATCCTTGGCTGTCCTTCCAGGTCCACCTTAAGAGTTTCCTCCAGGACGCATCTTTGGCAGCTGTTGACCACTGGTCCCCTGGCCCTGAAATCCAATACTAGACTCTCTGACCCAGTATAAGCCAACTGCTTTTTGACTGTCTAGACAAAAGCAGTTGGAAGACTTAATGGAAGCCATCTCAAAAGCAAGTAGATGCCTTGAGGATGGAGACGAGACATCTTGAAAGAGTATAGAATGCTCGCTCTGCATTATCTTCTAGTCCACGAACTTTATGTCCGCCCCCCCCCCCATTAATCGTCAGCCACTGCATCAGTGACTTCAAGGTGATAGCTGTTCTCATCTTGAAATCGGCAGCAACTGAACACCTCCTCTACTTCAGACAGTGCTATCGGGGAAAATACAAAATAATTAAGGAATGACCATGGCCTATAAGATCCTCACAGTTCAGTGCGATAGGCAGTGTTTTAATGAATTAATACCAGCTAGCATTTATGTAGCCATCCCTGGGTGCTGGGAGCTGCTGTATGTTGTCTGTAAGCATTAACTCATTCAGTCCACACAGTAATCATATCAGGTAGGTACTATTAACATCCTGCTTTATAAATGAAGGGATCTGGAACAAAATTAAATGACCTAGCCAGGTAATTTACGTTAATGTTAATTTAAGTGATACAGTTAATGTTAGGGTATTGGCATATGCAGGGAAATACAGTGGAAGGAGCAATTACTTCTGCTGAAAAGTAGAAATGAGGATATTTGCTGAGAAAAATTATATTTGAGTTATGTGAATAGTGTGCAGTGTGTACTGGTTTGACTCCAAACCATGCCTTGCTCTTCAGAAGACCTTCTCCTCCCCCGACAAGGGGGGACTGACTTGACAAACTCCAGAAACAAGCCAGTTTGAATACTAAGCCCAGGGCAATCCAGATGTGAAACAGATTAAACTCATTTATAATTACCAGACCTGTCCTCTTGGGGGGTGGGGGCATTCAGACCTCTTGGCAATTCCCTTCAGTGAATATTGGCATTGTTTTGGATCAGTGCCTTTGCATCGGTTCCCATGTCGTCCAAAAGAGAAGTGTGTGATTAATGGCAACGAGGCTTGCGTTTCCTCTCCAGTGTATTGTCGTCTGTGTCCTCCTGTTATCGGTCTAGGGTTCTCATCAAAATAGTAAAATATCAGCACATAAAAGCAAGAGGCAAAGAGACTAAGCAGCCACAGAATGATTTAGGAGAGTAGGTGCCGAAAAAAGATACAAGTATATCGTGTTTTACTTAAAAATGAAAGGATTTGGAGCAGAGTGGTCACGCTAGAAGCCTGCTCGGGCATTAACGAGGTGTGTCACCCGGGCTTGTGTCCTCACCTATTGGGTCTTTATTTATCTGTTGGCTTCCTGTCTCTTCAACAGTGTGTTAAGAATACCTAAATTATTGCTGAAAAGCACAAAATAAGTAATATAAGTGAAACCACTAGACCTGTGTCAGGTACTATTGGTAAACACAACCTTGCCGAGCTCAGTTGAATTCCGAGCAGATGTAAAAACCAGTGACTTTCTAATTATGATCAAAAGATCTGACCGTAGTGGACCTAGCAGAAGGCCTGTCCCGAAGGCCATTGATGTCTTTGAGAATTTCTTACAACAACTGTCTCTTTCTGCCTCAGGTTATAGATATGCCCGCATTTTTCCACCCCTAAAGAAATCCCAGGTCGGTGCTGGTGTCTTCTCCTTGGAGTTCTCTGTCGCTTTCTGTAGCACCTCTAGGACAAGGGCATCCACGCTTAGGGCCATCAGAGATCACCCGCAAACGTGTTTCAGTGCAGGCCTCTCTGCAAATGTCTATCGTTCACCTTGCTGCACTCTGACCTTTTCTCCAGGTTTCCCCATCTCAGTGGGTGTCTACACCATCCACCCAGTCACCTCAGCCAGAAACGTCCTTGCGTTTTTGACCCGGTCCTTTCCTTCCCGTCTGTTAATTCACTCATCAGTTACTTTTACTCTTGCTCCTTTGCTCAAGGAAACTGCAGAAAACAGCTTCCCTTCAGGGTATTAGGTTTTTGGGGTTTTTTCCCCTGTGTTTTTAAAAGAATATATGAAAACCAGAAGGCATGTCAACAAATTCCCATGGAAAAAGGGCGAGAAGTGATTCAGCTCTGCTGCTTGCCCCAGTTTAAAAAAAGAGAAAGGAAGCGACTTCCCTGGACTCTGAGCGAGAGCGAGAACATTCTATGTCACTTTCAGTGCTCTTGGGCGGCAGCCAGGTAAAGTGCCTCCCTGACGCAGTGGCAGCGTTGGCATCAGGGGCAGTGCCAGAGACCCCTGTCCCCCCAGAGGCCGGTGCTGTGCTGCTGCGGAAAGAGCCCTTAGGGGAGCAGCCCCCGAAAGGCCAGGCCGGGAAGCTACGGACGGGAGAGGGGCGTCCCGGGAAAGGAAGCTAGGGGAGAGGCTTCTGGGGCTGGTGCTATTTTATTTTTCTCTGACTAGATGATCAGAAAGAGGCAGGCAGGAAGGTTTTCATGTGGCCCAGCTGAGGTCCAATGTGCAAGGAAATGGTGTAGGGGGGGAAGCAGGGGTCAGCAGTGAGCGAGAAAAACGGTGTCCTGAGAACAAAGAAAGCAGAAAGCATGAGGAGCAAAACTGGGGCCAAGAGAGCAGAGGACTGTCAATAATAAAATAAGGGACTATAAGGTACAGTGTGTAGGAAACGGAGGGTGAATGGCAGAGAGCAAGTTTGGGTTCCCTCTATCCTGCACACGATCACATGGGCCGCATCTTTCCAGAGGCCTTCAGAAACCAGCAGCTCTTCCAAAGGTACAAATACACGCTGCAGAAACAGCTGGACCACGATTAGTCGCTCCAACCATGTGCATCGTGTCCACTATTACGTTCCAGGGATTGTGGTAAATTCCTTATACATATTAATTCATCTATTCATTCCCAGGGCCCAATGAGAAAGCACTGACTGCTACTTCATCTTTACAGAAAAGGAAACTGAGGCACAGAGAGATGAAGCAACTTTCCCAAGTCATCCAGCTGGAAAATCACAGATGCTGGATTTGAACCTGAGCAGGCTGGGTCCAGAGGCTAATTTCTTAATCATTTTCTCACATCCGTTCCCAAAAACTACATGAGGAAGGAGAGTAAATATTCCTTTCCCAAGTTTAAAACTAAAAAAAAAACACAACTATATAGCAAGCACAAAGGAGAGAAACAAACCTAAGTGACTATTTGGGACTAATTTCTGCCAATTTTCAGTCAAAAATCCAACTTTGGAGAGCCAATTGTTTCGAGCTCTGGATTCAAGTTTCGCAGCTGCAATATCACCCACCTCATTAGGATTGCTGCAAAAATACAAGAAAACCATGAACTTTTAACCCTTACCTGAGAATCCTAAACACAGCTAAGCTACGAATTATGAGCATGGCTAACTTACTGTCTACAGAAAAAGACAAAATAATGATAATTTAGCAAGCAAAGATACACAAACTGATTACTTAGTTAATTAATTGAACAGATGTGGATTAAGTACCTACTATGTTCCAGCATTGTGGGTCCAGTGCTCAGCCAAGATGATAAAGGCCCTGTTCTCTTGGAGTCTACATTTCAGCGGAAAGAGGCTAATAATTCTCAGGTAAATAACCAAACAAGATCTTCTCAAAGAGCAATGCACTCTACAAAGAAAAGAACATAGGCTGATGTGAAAGCCAGTAAAATAAAGATACCAGTGAGGAGCTCATTTCAATAACAGTCCGGGTCGTGTTGGTGATCGGGTCTGGATTGTAGCAATGGAGGCGGAGAGAAGGGAGCATGTATTCGGGAGCGGGGTCAAGAGGACTTGCCAGTGGGTTGGACGTGGAAGGGAGGGCATTAAAGAAAGGGGAGATTAAAGGTGACGATGAGAGTTTGGATTTAAGCAACATGGTGATGCCATTTGCTGAGATGGGAGACGGCTGGGAGAGCAGCCTGGTGTTGGTTCAGTGAGCAAGTGTCCTGTTTTGAGCAGGTTAAGTCGGAGATACTGTTAGGCATTCAAGTCAGGTATCAAGTGTCCAGTAGACACACGCAGGCACACACACACACACACACACACTGTTTATTGTTTTTTGATATCACCAAAATATGGATAGTATTCAAAGCTGTAGGACTAGATGAGCTCATTCATGGAGACGGCAGAGACAGGCAGGAGTAGAGAAGCCAGGACATAAGCGGTGAAGAGTAAAGTTGAGTCAAAGTTGACTCCCAAGTTTCTAGTTTGAGTTTAGTGGTCAGATGGCAATTTCATCAACCAAGAAGGGACAAAGGAAGAAAAGTAGATTTTGGAAGAAAGTGATACATTCAGGCTGACAAGTTTGGAGTTAGTATCGCCTATAAAAACACAGGTAGAGGTGTTCAGTAGACAGTTTAAAATATGGTTAGAAGATAAGGCACATCTTTTGTGCAACTGGGCTGAATGAGCAATTTGAAAGCCAGAGAGTACCAGGCACAGGACATGCCCCGTCTAATTTCAGTGAGATGGGGAAATGACACCCAGGACTAAATCCTTCCACTGAAGTGACCGGTCCTGGCTGGAAGTCTGATACGATCTAAAGACAAAGTAGTTAAGAAATAAAACGAGATAAATGGTTGTTTTAGGCAGTTGTAGGCAACGTACTGGGGGAAATAACACCGCAAGAAGTAATACAAAAACTTCAACCAGCAGTGAGAATGCACAATACAGAGGGATACAAAATCTAGCAGGAAACTAAGGTCAGGAAAGTTGTCAATATAGGGATTCGGTTGTCAAAATAAGAATCTGGTTCTGTACTCAGAACTGGAGGAAGCAAGACATTCAGTCTTATAAACACTGAGTTAGTGCTGAAGGACTAAGTGAGAAACAAGTATTTGAAATAAGTATTTTCTTTGTTAATTAAGTGGATGCTAAATTAAAGCCAGTTAGCCAGAAAACAAGGCTGAAGATAGAGTTCCTGAGCATTGGGCAAGAGGGCCTCGGATCTTCCATTCTGTGCGGTAAGAGTCAATGTAGACCATGGACGTGGGACTGGCCTCTGGGCACAGTCAGCTGCTAGAGCTGTCGCCGTAGGAGAGCCTGGAGTCACCCTGGGAAACAAGCTAAATTGATAAGGAGATTTTCAGGGAACAAAGTGTCCATCTCTCTCATTGCTCTACCTGAGAAGCTGTCCTCCAAACTCACATTTTCTACCTGTCTACAGTTACCGACTCTGTTGCTACAGGAGAAACTCAGGAAGATATTTCCTGTTTGCTTTGTGGTTGTTGTTTTTTTTGTTTTTCTTTATCTGCCTTCCATTATCTCACCAGATTTGTTTCTTGATGCTCTTCTAGCCCACTTTTTCAAAAGGCTTTTATCCTGTGGTTCCTAGTACCTATTATTTAACCTCAATCTTCTCCACGGTCTAAAAGTCCACTTGATGACCCCTGAAGGGCAACCGTGTGCTACATCGGTCCCCTATCAACTGGAATTCGCACATAACTCATAATACCAGAATAACCTGTCACTTTCAGGATTTTCAGCTTTTTAAATTTCATGTTTCATTTTGCAGAAGATGCCAGGGTGATGAGGAAAATGCTGTAGCAGAAACGGAAAATCAATATCCCACAGGAAACCAAAACTCGGCTTTCTCTTCTGTCCGATGTCAGGTTGTGTAGAGAAGATTTTGCAAAGTCTAAGACTGCTTACATTTTCCCAAAGGTTTAGTGAAGCATCCTTCTGATGTTCTGGGCTTGCAGGAGAAGAGATCAGAACTTTTTAAGTGCTTTTTAACACTGAAATTCTTGAAAGAAGTCAAAGAGAGAGCAAAGTATGGGAGGCTGGAAGAATTGTTGTTCTTTTTCCAGAGAAGAGAAGAGATGAAGGAGGTAGAATGCTGAGGAGAAGGCCAGGAGCTAGAATCTAGTTACTACAAATATAATTGGCTAATTCTATTGTTATTGGGAAAATTCATGGAAATTGATTTGAGGTTGGTCTGCTCCTTCCATAAAATGTGAATTATGGCACTTATTCGAATGCATAACATAAGCCCCTTGTATGAAAACAACATGTATATGAAGATGCTTTGAACTCAATCGGAAGATTACTTCCTTTTATTTAAATTATTTTTGAAAGCTCTCTCTGTTGGAATTGACTTTGAAGACAGACTCATTTGTTCAGCAGTGCAGTACCAAGGACCTACTCCTCAGTCCATGAAAGGCACTGGGATAAAGTGTGATGCACATGACAGTTACTGAATCACAGAGATCCCAGATCAGTACAAAAATGGTTATTTGCTCTATAATGTGCTAAATGCTATATTAGGATAGTATAAGATCTGCAGAGTACTTAGAGGAAGCCCATAACTCAGGTATGGAAGGTTAAGAAAGCTTCTTGGAAGAAGTGACTTCTACTTATGACCTGAAGGATGCATAGGAGATAAACAGCCGAAATGAGGAAAGACAGGGCATTTAAGGCAGAGGGAGCCACATGGGAAAGGCCCCAAGGGAGGGAGAGCGAGGCAGGAAGGGGGACGTGCAGGAGCTGAGCGCGGCTAGAGCCTCAGGCATGGGCTGGGGCGGGTGGCCGAGTGCGCCGGACTCCCGGCCCGGCAGCGATGTAGACGGTGACGGCTGTTTTGGTCTAGGCCTAGGACAAGCTGTAGCAGTAGCAAACTGGAGGGAGGCGATAATCAGTGCAAGTTTGTTTAATATTCTGATTTTGAAATTTCTGTAGGCTACCCAATTGGTGATTTCCAATAAACAATATATGATTCTAAAACAGAGGAGAAATATTGTGCTAGAAATAAATAAACCAATAACCGACATTTGCCAAACGCCCATTAAATGCCAGGTGCTGTGTGAATATATTAAACACAATGTCTCACTTCATCTTAGTAAAAACTTGTGGAGGTAGATACTATTTAGAAATGAGAAAAAGTGAGTGTTAGAGGTGTTGACTGTTTTGCCTGAGATTAAGCTTAGGAAATTATAATCATGACTTTAAAGACCAAAAAAAAAGAGTTCTATGCCTTGATAAGTAAACATTATTTAGAAAATTCTAAACCAAAATTATTTTTAGTGAACTTGATTTTCACCTTACCATAAGGCTTTCCAAGCAGCATTCACCATTTTCAACAACCAAAGCTACACATAAAACAAACAAACAAACAAAAACTACACTTAATACATTTAAATGCATCTTTCATATTAATTCCAAAGATGTTAACTTCTTCCACCTTAGCTTCAAAAAAAGTATGCTACCTACCTTTGAATTCACTTAGAATTATCGTCATTTGTAAATATACATCTATAAGTGTTGGATTATTTGTTTGATGTTTTATGTCTGTCTCCCCCAAAAGACCGTAAAATCCTTAAAGGCTAGGGTTTAGAGAGTATAGATTGAAGGCCAGGAATCAGATTATCAGATTGCGGCACATAGTAAGAACTCGAAAGAAAAATAAAATGGGTGAGCAAAGGAATGAGTGAACACCCACCGGCCACAGACTGATTTATAGATTGAACAGCAAAGCAATCCCCACAATCTCTCTCCTACAAAGAAATGCTGCGCAGTGAAGAGTGTCCCTGCAGGGGAAGCCACCAGCACTCAAACCACAGGATGTCACGCATCACCCCCACCCCCAGGCGCCTCTCATTACAAAAATCAGCAGTAACCTGAGCAGGCAACACAAGCAGGCAACTCCCTGCAGGTAATAGCAGGAAACTTCAGCACTGACTCAGCTTTAATCCTGCCCTGGTTTAAGATTCTCTAAGAAATGCAAATAAAATTATAAAAAAAGAATTTTTTTTTTCCTTCGTCACTGCCCCAGCTTCCATAGCAATATAACAAGAGCCTAGAGATGCAGACACAGAGTTTACGAGGGAAATGATGAAGCTGATGGATGAGTGTGCACCCCAGGGGTGGGACGGGGACTGGGCCCCGATGGCCAGTCCTGAGCAGCCCGCCCCCTCCCACCAGCCCGAGGATCCCTCGTCAGCCGGTGCGCCCAGGCCCGGGCATCAATCAGGGGCAACGGGATGCGCGCGGAGAAGCGGCCTGGCAGCTCGGCGCCGCCGCCATAAATCAGCAACTAATCCAATCCTGCCAGGTGCCTCGTTGGATTAATTTATGGCAGCGGTTTCTGGGCCGTCAGGCTCGGTCCCTCGTGTCATCCCTGACCGCCATTCTTCACCTTCTCTGGCACAGGGAAGGGCCCCCCCACCACCACAAAAGGAGGGAGGCCATGAGACAGCAGAGTAGATTCTAGAAGGCTGAGCAGGATTAACACCGCTGCCTCCCACACTTAGACGGAGGGAGAGAACAGGCCGTCAGCGAACCCAGGCCACAAGTGGGGAGAAACGACCACTTTCTAGTCCCCCCAAAACACCATCCCCTGTACTTTGTACTTTGGAGTGAAAGAAGGTAACCACACCCTCACCCCCCAGTCGTAGGAGGCAGAGCAGCTTCCTTAGCAGAGTCAGAACAATGCATCAATATTTAATTCTCCAGATGCAAAGGCGATCATGAACAAGCCATTTATAATCCCGACGGACTGGAAACTACCTAATACCCAGCAATAGTGAAATTAATTGTGTTATATCTATACAGTAAATAAAGTATTTACTTGTACGGAACGTAATTTATTTGTATTGGAAAATACTCACGGAAGGCTGTTTAGCGGGAAAATGAACATCAAACACCTGAATGTACAGTGTGTTTCTTTGTTTTCTGGCAACAAATGTATTCATGCTCACCTATATTTTTATTACTCTATTATTTTAGTCTATAAATTCAATGTTCTAATTATTTCTGATGAATATCTGTTTCTTGTGCACTAGAAAAAAAAGTAGATAAAAAATAGTCTTAACAAAGACTGGAGAGTAGAATTCCAAAATCCTGGAAGTTGAATTTAGATCGGTTTGTCACACGCTTGCTAACATTATAAAAAATTGACTGGGTGTTATAGGATCATCAGTCTGAGCAGAGGTACAAAGGAGGCCATGTCGTATTTGAGAGGACCCCGATCTATGTGGGCAGACTGAACAAGACCGCAGCTCGATGCAGACGGAAGAGGCGAGGGTCAGAAAGGATGTGGCTGGGAGGAAGGACGCGCACCTGCTCAGCATCCACTGGGCCCTGAGCTATAACAGCCATTCTATTTCCAGGCTGGTGGTGATAAAGTTCTAAGGCTGGCGAGCCATCTCCTCTATGGCCTGTTTATGCCTGTTATTAAAAATGTTTCTACCTTAGTTACTTTGGTACAGGTTTACAAGTATAATGGAAGAAAAAAGAAAAAAAAAACCCAGAACAACTAGGTTTTCCATTATGAACTACAACCCATGACAGGTAACATCTATCAAGAACACAGTTTCTCTTCTCACACATTTAATTAAGAAGCTTGAAATTGAAAGGAAAGGACAAGAAAGGTTGATGAGCCCTGAAAGGAAATTCTGTAATTCGCTGACAGTGTGTGTGTGTGTGTGTGTGTGTGTGTGTGTGTGTGTGTGGAGTCTGGATTTAAAGTGTCCCTAGATGATCGGCATTAGGTATGACCCACCCACTCAGCACAGGATGCACAGTGCGAGTGGATATGCTCAGAGTCTAAATCTGTCTTCCTTTGTGGATGAGAGCTGTGAACCCATGTGAATGGCAAGTGAGGATATCTGTATATTGGGAGCCTGGTCCTTAGGTTATAAAAAAACTGTTAACCTAGGAGAGGTAGCAACCTGTTGAAGATTATGAGAGATGAGTATTTCCCAAACTTGGCAGTCCATCCGCAGTACCTACGGAGCCTGATAAAATTACAAATCTCCTAGGCGACTATTAAACAGGCATTCTGTGGATGGGATCTCTGAACCCACCCTTTGAAGTGAGTTCCTCTATGATTCAGGCTATAGCCATCTGCCATAAACACCAAGTCTGACGCATGTGTTACTATTTCAAAAACAAAGCACAAACTCTTGGGTGGAAGTTAGAGAGACAGGTTTGGGGTTTGTACTGCAAGTATTTTCAAAATAGTCTGTGCTGTGCAAAACCCAAGCTGTGCAAAAGAGAAACATGCTGCTTCATGAGGTCATGAGGCTCCGTCAGGAAAGGTAGAGATGCAGTAGCCTTGAATTCTTTTGTACTTATGGCACTATTTGCACACCAACTCCGCAAAACAGCAAAAATTACCACATAATCGCTACTGTGGTGGAAAGATGAGCTGCTCTTCCCACAAGAGCCTCCGCAGTTGTCCCACCACCCCTTGGCCCCCTTTCAGCAACACCCTGCAGTGCGAGCAGAGCGCTCTGCAAGCCCGCGCTCTGCAAGCCGGCGCTCTGCAAGCCCGCAATGCTGCCCGGTCTTGGCCTCTGCCTGAGATCAGGCCTCTGGGCTTGCAGCTCATGCTTTGTGCCTCCTTCAGGCTGCCTGGTGCATTACTGCTCACCCAGTGTAATCCTCGCAGCAGCAGGTCACACGGCACCTGCCAGTGTCCTGCATCACCAGGATCTTGCAGGTGTTAAGGTTTTGTGAAAATAAGTCTTATTCCTCCATTCGTATTTAGGAGCGTACCTGAGAAGGGCTGGAGGAACACGATGTGCCTCTGTGTACCCGCTGAGGGCCTCTGATCCAGCCAGGGGGGGTGCATGCCCACTGGAGACCTAATGGGTGGGGAAGGCTGAGAGCTAATGGGTATGCAACTGGGAAGGCTTTTTGGAGACTCTATAATCTGAAGGAAGGAGATGCCTGTAAATTCTGCCTGGATCCCAGGGAAATCAGGAACCTAGAATCAATAATGCTAATTTAGGATTTTGGACAGGTGGCTTGAACTTGATTACGTTTATGGACGTGATGCACTGAAATGAATGAGCAAATAAACAAGCCAAAATCCTGCTTCCCCCTGGATGTGCAAGATTGCTCCAGAGCCAAGCTTTCCCAGGGAGAGAAACTCTAGAATCTGATTGCTGAGACAGCAAAAGACAATGGGAATGCAACTCCGGTTCTTTCCCTGCCCTGCCCACACCTTCCAGGGCTCAGCTCTCATGGAGAACATGACCTCTCAGCTCCCCAATGAAATCACAGTAATGTGGGTGCTGCACCAGCCCCACAGACTTTCCAGCTGTCCCACCGCGTATGGACTTGCTATGGCCTTCTCGAATGACTTGAACCAGCCTCTGGGACCTTCTGCAACCCAAAAGGCTCTTCTTTTAATACAAACATATATTTATTAGCTACTTGTTATGTGCCAAGTCTACAGTAGAATCATGTTTTCTACCTCCCGGAGACTATATACTAGAGAAGGCAGATAGGACATACCCACCTGAAATCAAGGCAAAGGGTAGAAAGAAACAATATTTTGGAGTGGAGACAAACACTATGTAGCACAATTTTCCAAGCATAATACAGCTTGTACTCTGAGCACAGTCTGAGCTACAAATGCGCAGACAGATGTGAAGAGGCCGAGTGTTTCAAAAAGAAACCGAGCAAGAATATTCAACCAACGTGGATTTTCCAAAGACTTTAATTAATAGTTTGGGGGAGTTTAATACGCATAAATGACATAATTATTCCTCAAATTCAGAGAAAAGGAGACTAAGCACACAGGGCTATGCAAACACATGCACAGTACACAGATGTTTCAGAGAAAAAGCATTTCTACTTTGGATTTTTAAATTATCTCTGGGGGGGGGTGCTCTGACTTAATTTCTCTTAAGTAAGAAAAAGTGTTTTCTAAATGGCTGTCCAGTCCAGTTCTGCCTTCTTTCCCCCAGGCACAGCCGTTTTATTTAGTGTCCTATTGATGATCAGGCCCTAGCTGCCTCTGTCCTTCGCATACCCAGAAACCTTGGAGGAAATTCTAATTTTTGTTCATGTGGTGTTGGCTTGAAAATGTGTTTGGGAAATACATAGGCACCTGAAAGATACAAATCGAGGTTAAGATATAATAAACCAATAAGATAACTTACTAGATAATAAAGAAGGCGGCAGAGTAAGTCTCCATAAGGTCGTTCTTAGGAAGGAAAATCACTGTATTAATAACAATGAGAACAAACACCCCAGGGTAGAGTCGGCATTTCAGGGGATGTGAATTGAATCCTGGGGTGGGACAAGGCCTCTTCTCCATGCAGATGCCCTAGGACACCACATGTGGCTTTTGGGGAAGGGGACTCCCTGCTGCTGTGCAGAGGAAGGGAAATGGTGAGCAAAGGAAGTCCATGGAGAGAGTCACGGGGTAGGCCATGCTCTTTCCTCTCAGTCCTGCATGCAGCAGACACGGATTCGGTGGCTACAAAATACTGGATGCCACCTGGTCAAAGGAGAGTAGGGTTCAATTGTGAAGGAGCTCAGAGTCCACGGGGATTTAGAGCCACAGAGAGACGTGAAGGCTGATACACGCAGGAAGCAGTGTGTGTGAGCAGGTCGGGAAATGGATGTGGAGACTTAGCCTTGACCAGGCATTTGCTAGGGAGAGCGGAGGAAAGGGATTCCAGGGAGGGAAAGAGTAAACGTGTGGAGGTAACCGGGGGTCCGGCCCAGAACGGGAGCCTGGGGGCAGCAGCCGCTTGGAGGCGGTGAGAAGGGCTGGAGGGTGGCGGGGCTGGAGCAAGGCAACACTTGCTGTAGGCAGCTAGAAGCCCCTAGAAAGTAACCAGAGGACCGAAACGCGATCCGTGTGCCTATTTGGGAATGGCAGCGAGAACAGAAGGGGCTAGAAGACAGGCTCAGCAGGTGGGCAACCTAACTCCGTGGCTGTCAAAGAAGCGTGGCCTCTGCACACACAGGCTCCTCGCCTCCTCCCCGCCTTAGCGAGAAGGGGTTAGATGAGCCATGAAGCCAGTGCCAAGGCCATTGCACCCTTGCCCAGGTGGGTCTTCGTGGGATTTATTCAGATCTGCCCGGCCCCTGGGCTACCCATTGGTGAGGAAGGAAAACTCTTCTCGGCGGCTGGTGTAAGTGAGAAACGACAGGCCCTATCCTGGGAAGGTGACACGTGGCCTCAGAATCTGATTAAAAATGCACAGCAATCAAAGAAACGCTCTCTTCTCCCAGAACCTCCCTGCCTTTCACTGCCCCACGTCCCTGCCCAGTGTCAATTTAATTAGAATCAGAGCAAACGCGGGCATCATGCGAATCGCCTGCACAAGGGGCAAGGGCGCCAGGAGGACATGAGAGCCACATTCCTGCCGCTCTCTCCGGGCAGGGAAATGGGGGGAAGCCCGAGAGGAGGGCGGGGTCTCCGGGGGAGGCCCGGGGCCAGGGGAGAGGCCGTGCGCGCAGTGCGCTTCTCGCTTCAGTTTCCTGCTCGTGGCACAGGCATCGCCTCGTCGCCCTCGTTACCGCGGCACAGCCGCGAAGACTCCGTCGTTAACGCATCCCGCGTAACCTGGGAGGATGCGTGCGCTGTGCCCACGAGCTGTGACTGTGGAGACAGGCGGTATTCAGAGGAGCAAAACTGTGCAGGAAAGGGGAATTTAAAGCCCGTGTTTTCCAGAGGTTTTGATATTCACAACCGCACCCACGGTTGTAACAGCTTTGTCCACAGCAGCCGCAGCCTGGGACAGCCCGGGTGTCCTTCGGGGGCGACTGGTTGAACAAGCTGATGCAGCCACACCCGGGCCGCCACCGAGCGGCAGGCGGGTAAACTATTGCTACGCGGCGGCCTCGGTGGCTTTCAAAGGAGCTGCGCTGTGAAAGGAAGCCGACGCCGGGCTCGCAGGCCGCCTGCCCTCCTTCAGGTGCCGCCTGAAAAGGACCAGCCTGGAGAACCGGAGAACGCAGCATGGCCCCGGGGCTGGGCTGAGCGGCGGGGGGGGGGGGGGGGGGGGGGGGGGGGGGGGGACACACAGCAAGGGGCTGACTGCAGTGCGGGGGTCCGTATGGTATTAGAACCGCTCGGGATCTTGACTGCGACGGTGGACAGAGAAACGTGCTCGTGGTAAAACCATGTAAAACTAAATACGCAGACAATTGCGTACAACTGGGAAAGCTGAGGGAGACCCGTGGATTGCATGAATGTCACCATCCTGGTGAGGATATTGTGCCATAGTTCTGCAGGATGTCACCACTGGAGGAAGCTGAGTGAAGGGTACGCAGGACCTCTATGCGTTATTTCTTACAACGTCGTGTGAATCTACAATGAACTCAAAACAAAGAAAGGTGTTTAATCAGAAATGATAGAGAGGAGAAAGCAATGGGATTATACGATTGTTTGGGGGCAGTGTTCCTTTGTGCCCTAAATCATGAGTCGCAAAGCCAAACTCGAGGGTGCCCCTCCTGCGTCACAAATAAGTCTGCTCTGGGTGGGATGTTAGTTACTGACGCTGCCCACGGATCGCCCCAGGAGCTGGTGGGTGTGCTGGAGCCCTCCGTCTGCAGAAAATAAATGACTGGCAAAAGGCTGCCGTCCGGCAAATTCCTACCCCGCGTGCTCACAGAGACGGTGAGGGTTTACATAAACTAGACATATCCACGTTGTCTTTCTGGCCACTTTCTCAAAGTCTCATCTTCCAAGGACAACGACTTTGTACCGATCCCTCAGCAAAGCAACTGGAGGGCAGCCCTGAGGCCGAGGCTCCCTTCGCCACTGGCGCCACTCTCCCCCAGGGCACCCTCCTCGGTGGCCTGGACTCTCCCAGTCCCCTGTCAGTAGGCCTGGCGCCAGGAAGCACGCTTCCCATGGAGAAGCTCCTAATTGCACCCTCCGTTACTGCTCTCCTGTTCCTCCCCTTCAGGCGATTAACACTTTGAGATTTCCAAGACAAAATGTGATGCCACTCCCACTTCTAAATCATTTCACTGCTCTCAGCTGATAGCGCTTCTCCAGTGTCTCACAAAGGAAAATCCATGTAACGGGGAAGAGCGAAGTCTTCCTTTGCGAGATGTCAATCTGAGAAATAGCTAATCTCCTCCAGCTGAAACCCATGCCGAAGCCCGACCAGAAGATTAGCCATTCCCTTGATTTCTTATTATTTTGGTGCTAGCAAAACACCTTAGCCTTTTCAAAATGTAAAGAAAAGATGCAGCAATGCAATTTGTGTGGTTATCTAAGCTGAACAGATCTCTCATTCTTTCTTATTAATACCGACCCAAGACTGGCACAGATGCCAGCTGACTGCCAGTCATGCCCTCCGAGGATGACATAACCGAAAAGAAAGGGCGGTGAGACGATCCTCTTGCTAAGGAAGGGAGCCAACTGGATGCTCAACTCAGAAGAATGCTGCCTCATTCTCTAAAAGGGTATCATAAACCTCAGCAGGAGGTGCCAGGCGCTGGGAATTCCCAGGACTGCCAAGAGTGGCAAAGCCTCCTGTCAGAAAGCGAGAAAGCCAGAGCCAAGATGCCAAGGGTAGTTCACCTTCAAAGAAGCAAAGCGAAAGAAAACAGAAAAACAAACAAGTTTGTAATTAAGTGGGTGTAAAAATAAGTGACTGATAGGGTTTGAATAAAATGAGCGTCGAAAAACTGGTGGAGCTGAATGTGTGTGGTGCATCCTGGGAGCTGTCATAGGTCCCCGCTTTCTCAAAGAAGAAAAAATCCCCCCCTCCCCGGAGCCCCGTGAGGAAGCACCCCCACAGCGACTTGCTGGCCTCCAGTTCCAGAACACAAGCAGCCAAGGTGAGGACCCAAATGCGTCAAGGAATTTGAAAAGGTGATAATTTTGTCAACACCATGTGAGGTGGGTAGAGAGACCATATGGTGCCATTTTTTTGCTCGAAATAAAATCTCATTACTCTAGCAATCTTTGGGATCATATCTCAGATTATAAGTATGTATTGAAAAGAAAACCGCATGAATCCCAATCTCATGAGAATTCTAGGTAGACATGAAAATCTTAGAAATAAAATCTGTTTTGAGCTAAAACATTTTGGAGCCTGACAAAGTAAACTGAAAATATGTGCTGCCGGTGCAGTTTCTGCTGGATAAAGTGAAGAGAGAAGAGAATTTTAATAATCTCAAGCTGTGCCCTAAATCCAATCTCATTCTGTAGAGTAGCATCTCACCATCTAGAACACTTTCACCCCACGCAGGAAGGTCAGGAAACCTGTAGAATTTCCTAAAGAAAAAGCCTTCTGGTTGGTGGCAGTGTTCTGAGCTGAGAAATACGACTCTGTTAGAATTACAGTCTAATGACTGTAAAATATTTTTCCTAACCCCTGCGAAATAACTACCATCTTCAATTTAAATAAATCACTTCACAACCTGACTCTTCCACTCACTTATTAAGAATCTACTCTACTGGCAAAATCCTACCTAAACTGATGAGAATATATCACATATGAGACCATGGCGATGGTTTTATAAGAGATACAAAAAATTATAAGGCTTCGGTTTTTGCCTTCAAGGTGTTCCTATGTATTTGGGGGAAACAGTTCAAAATATACAAGTAAAAGCAAAAGGCAGTGTCTGAGTTAGTGCCAAAATGAGCTCTTCAGCTTATGAACCTGAAAGAAACCCAGGCCCTCAGAGAAAATAGACTCCTGAAGATTTCCAAGGAGCTGCACAGCACTCCCTGCGCATCGGCGCTCTACACAGACACCTTGGTTTTCGATTATGCGCAAGCCTGCTCTCAGTCACATTGGGATGTGACTTACGGGTACTCATCAGGGGCCCCCTGTGCGTGTGGCACAGACCCACGGCCGTGCTTGATAAAATTTAATCTAGCTGTGCGGCTTGGCAGAGATCACCTGAGATCAAACCCACGTGGAGAGCAAGGAGGGCCTCAGCTGTTGACCTGACCCTGGAGCAGGGAGAAGAGGGTCACAGAGACAGATGCTTCGGGTCCAGGGCGGCCAGAGTCTGCCTTCTGAGATTCACGCATTAAGCCATTTGCTCACTCATTCAGCCCTCGTTGAGCCCCACTTTGTAATAAGACACGACTAGATGTTTGGGGAGATAGAGTAATGAACACAATGCAAAATGGGGAACCTCTCTAACAGGAAAAGCGAGCGCGATGGGCAAGCTCCGAGGAGGAGCTGGCCTCTTACGGGGATCAGACGAGGCTTCCTGGGCGAGGCTGACTCTGGGTCGTCAGCCTTAGAGCTCTAGAAGTTTCTGAATGAGATGCAGTCTGGAAGGGAAGGGGGAAGGGGCAAAAGGAGAGAGAGGGCTTTCCGTGAAGAGGGAAGGTGAGGAAGGCCTGATGGCCTGAAGAGCGGGCTGGGCACGGCGGCAACGCCTGTCCCTTAGATGGAAGTGTGCTCAGTTGGCCTCCATTACGTGCACATAAAAATCACTATTGGCAGATCTATAAAACTCAGGTCCATTAAATTAACTATCTAGTGAAAGTAATTAAGACAGGGGACTTCACTTCAGTTCAGGAGGACAGTATATCTTTGTTATCAAGTAGGCAGCTATTCACAGTAGACATTGATTGCAGGGTTATTAAACCTCAACAAATATGTTTTTAAGCATATGTTATTTAACATAGAGCTGTGACCTTTTTCAGGATAAATGGAAGCCTTTTCCTAGGCAGGTAAATTATTGCCTACTGACAAATAGAGATTGTTTCCCACAGGACATTTCTGTCTCATTCTGAATCTTTCTTCCTAAATGTGGCTTCCTTCATTTTTCTTGGGAGACAGTGGGAATGACATACACACCTTGTATATAAAAATTTTGCCTGATGACCAGCGTGATTTTCCCTCCAAATCTTGACTCTATTTCACTTCAGAAAAAGTCTGAAAACTTCTAAAAAACCAATACAACAGAGCTTTCAAACCTCATATTCAAAAAAGTCTTGGGTACAGAAAAGCCAAATGTAAGAAGCACAGTATATTCATGATAACTACACACCTTACAAAGAGTAAGTGTCAATCCATCAATGGCCAGATCAGCCCCACACACCTTCAGAAAAGCAGGAACTGACACCCACAATCAGAGTTCCTCTCCAATTGCGTTAGGGTAATCATTGTCCAGACTCATTTATGTTTGTATAAGATTATTTTATTTCCCACACTAAAAGGTCTTTTATTACCAACCATCAGCACCATAATAGCAGCCCTAAATGTGAAGAAAAGCCACTTAAATTAACGCAGCTTTCCGACAATTTCACCGCGTCGGGGCCTCTGAGAGGTGCTGCAGGCGACGCCGATCGCAGGAGGGAGGCAGCTGCGAACAATGGATCCAACAGGAAGCACAAAGTGGGCGCACAGTGGAGACTTGAGGGGGTGAAAGGAATTAGAGAACAATTGTGCATAAAGAACAATCCAGAAGGTTAAACCTACTAAGAAAACTCAATGAGAATGGGGGAGGCAGGGGATGGTCAGAGGGGATCAAAAGCAAGAAAAATCATGCATTTTAGTTTTCTAGCTCTGATGGCTATTTTATTTCAGGATAAGAACCACCAGTTCATGGTTGATAAGATGCTTTTCCTTGGTAGGACTCTGATCAGTTTATACCTTCTTTTTCTGAACCCCCCTTTTCCCAGCACAACCTGGAAAGAACACAATGTTTACCCTCATTCCACAGAAGCAAAACTTAAATGCAGAGGTCTCGTGAATTCTATAAAGTGATTGGGGAAGTCCGATGTAGTAAAGTTATTTCAAATCAAATTCTCAGGAGACTCACATGAGCTCCATTTTCTAGCCATCACTTGAGAGCATATGTACTTATTCCAATAATGGCAAGACCACAGTCTGGGCATTTATGGTGCATCTTTGAGTATTGACCGGTTAGGTTTTAGTACCAGAAATCTAGCCTCAAGCCACTGTAGTCGCTTTGGTTCTGATCCAAACATATACTATCCAGCTTGCTCATTTAGCTAGTTCATCAGACTTGACCTTCTAAACACTTAATCGCTTCTCAGAAGTGCTTCCACCCTGAGGGGAATCAGATATTTTACCTCGGAGAACAGGCAAAGAATGGGCCTCAGGCTGCGTATGAAATTCCAAGAGACGTTTTCTGAATGTGACACAGAGGGAGCAACAGGCACAACGGGGAGAAGTTTTTGGTCTCCGCGGGCAGATGTTACGATAACTCATTTGCTTATCTCAGTTTGGGATGCTTCTTTACTTGTCAGTGTCACTTCTGTGGCCTAAGAGTGGGTCGTTATTTAAATTCGAGCCCGACTAGCCTCTGGAGTGGATGCTCTCACTAGGTGTGGCGAAGTAGGGTGCAAGAGCCAGAGAGAGCGGAAAAAGGGGGAAGGGGAAATCGGTAAGTGGGGGTTGGGAAAGGTGGTGGGAAAAAGAGAAGGGCCGGGCCTCGTCTTTTATAGGCCTCCTGGTTATCTCATGTCTCTCCCAGGCTATCTGTGACCTCTAGTCTCAGGCATCCCACACATATTTATTAAATGTCTACAATGTGCAGGTACTCTAGATGTTGGGTTACATATATGAACAAAACAGGTAACAATCATTTCCTCATATATTTTATTTTAGAAGGTGCAGGCAAGCAGTGATCAATAACAATAGATAAGCCAATGATATAGCTTTTAGGTGGTGCTAAGTATCATGGACCACTTTTCAAATAGAGAAAGAAGGGGACTAGAACTGGAGGAAAGTCTACAATTTTAAATATGGTTATCAGGGTAAGCTTCATTAAGAAGGTGACAAGCGAAGATTTGAAGCAGGTGAGGGAGCTACCCATGAAAATATCTAGGGCGGAAAAGTCATACTGAATGCCTCGAAGCCAAAGTATGCCTGGAGTGTCCACAGAATGCAGGACAGCAAGTGGCTGGGACAGTGAAGAAAGCCTAATGAACTGGTGGTGGTGGTGAGAGGTGAGAGGCGGTGGTGGTGGTGAGAAGGGTGTGTGTGGTGGGGGATGGGAGGCTCCCGATGATGGGGACCCTGTTAGGATCTGGGTATTTACTCCGAATGGAGTGGAGGGCCCTTGGAGCATTCCAAGCAGAGGGGCCCATGTTCTGACCTCTCCTGTAAAGGACACTGTCTTGAGAACAGGTGGCAGGAACACAGGTAGACGCAGGCAGGCCACCAGGAAATACTGCGCCGGCCCCTGCCCTCCGGTGGTACTGGAGGTGGGGAGTGGCGGTTCGATACCGCACCCCGACCTTAGCACGCTGGTGCTCATGCTCTCACTAGAGCCCAGTCCCCCATCTTTCCACCTGGGGGGGGTAGGCTTCCTCAAGTTTGTTTCTTTTTGGATATATGGTAGGAATCTGTGCTGCTATCAGCTAGACACGAGCTTCCAAATGAGCTCTGCGGCCTGTGGGCTTCAGCCCTGATGGCTTCCATTGAAAGCTCCAGCTGTCAGGGGCTGACCCAGCTAGCTCTCTCCCTGAGCGGAGACACCAGGCAGTCTCTATTTTTGCCTGGTATGACTCTTTACCCGACTCAGCTTCTCCCCCAAACCACACATGCCCCCTTCTGCTCCACCAAGAGAGGGGTGTGGGCAGATGCCAAGAGCAGCAAAGAGTGTTAAGGGAGGTTGGGACTTTCAGCTCTTTCCAACAGTGTGTTAATGGCAGCTATAAAGTGTAGTCTACTGTAGCTCCTGTGTTTACGAAACTTGGATATCTCCTTTGTGTGTCAAATATACTATTATGCAAGTCTTGTGTGCAACAGTTTCTAAGGACAACTCCACACTTTACGTCACATGATCTTTATAATATCCCTGTGAAGTCAATTGTACTCATGGAACTGTCATGAGTTGTTTTTATATTTTTCCAAACATATAAAGAAGCAAACTTGAGGAAGCCTACCCCCAGGTGGAAAGATGAGGGGAATGCGTTCTAGGTGAGAGCATGAGCACCGGTGCGTTAAGGCACAGGTCGGAGTGCGGTGTCCAACCGCCACGGCCGCCTCCAGGCCCACCGGGAGGTCAGGGGCCCGATGAAGCCAAGACGGGGCTCCAAGCACGACGCTGCGGAACAGGAACCCAGCTCTGGATTTCAACAGAAAAGAGGTTTTAAAGCCTCTGCTCCAGCTGAAGTTCTAAGAATATCTTCCTTAGCTTCTATGCTCTAAATCTTATCACTTTTTTTGTTCTCAAGAGGAAATGGCACCAGCCAATAAAAAAAAAAAAAAAAAAAAAAAGGTTTATTTCTGGTCAGAATTAACTGAGTGACAAAGAATAAAATTATCTCCCCAGAAACTGTCATCACAGTTATCATCAGGAGTTTTCTGAGTTCCGGGCTGGGTAACTGCCATCCACTAGAGGGACTGATCAGCCCTCTCCTACCTCCAGGAATAAGCTTTTGAACTTGTCCTTGGGCAAGTCTCTCTTCATTTTGGTCCTTACCAGTCACTGGTACCGTGGAAGTCACTGTTCAGGACAAAATAATGTGTCTTATTTACCCCGAGGAACTGTGGGAAGAGGCGACAGCTTGCCTTTCCATTACCAAGTCTGAGCTTTTCTTACTGCCACAAGGTTAATTCAAAAGGAAGACAGATAAACAGAAGATGGAATTAAAAAATAGTGTGAGATTTGACCTACGTGGAAGATAAGAGGAAAATCTCACAGATACAGGGACTAGAAAAAAAAACGTTTATTGTTTTACAATGTGCTTGTGTGAAAACATCTTTAAGATACAGAAGACAGAGCATCCGGAGGTTGGGAAAGAAATTTAATAAGTGGGAAGCAATAAGAATCGTCCTATCTACTTTGTATTTTTAACGATAAGTGCTTTGCCTTCGTCAAAATTATAGAAGTCTCTAAATTATCCCCATTAATGAGGTTTGGCTGCATTTATGTGACACAGTGTGCTTACCCTGAACACCTTCCCAGGCCCGCTTCCTGAACACTGCTTACCCAGGCCTGCTTTCTACACTTGGTCATTAGCAGACGGTCATGTTAGCCACGGGATGGCACATAGAGGTCCCCATGCCATAGCTCCACTTGCATGTCTAATGTGTCCCAGCACAAACTTGGCACATCCGAAACAGAGCCCTCAGCGTTGGCGTTAGGCCCCCCCACTTACCGCCCTTCTCACAGGCTTCCCCCCCTTCCTTTCCATCTGGTTAGCTGTCCTCCACCTACCCAGACGCCCCAGTCAATGGCTCAGCCTTATTTCCCTCCCCCTCGCCCCTGACTTGCCATCCGTCACCAGGTCCTAGTTGTTCATTCAATATGTGTTTTAAATCTGCCCACTGCTCTTCCGTCCCGCTGGCACCACCCTTGTCCAAGCACCATCCTCTCACCTTGACTGATGCAATAGTTTCCTGGCTGGTCTCTCTGCTTCTAGTTCTACCTCCAAGTTCACTTTCCACAAAAATAGCTAGCGGTTACTCTTAAATGTAAGTCAGTTTAAGCCACAGTCCTGGAAGAACAGTCATTGTCCCCAGCCTGGTTCCCAAGGCCTGCATAGCCTAACTCTTCCTACCATCTCCAGTTTGCTCTCACTCCTCTGGGACTTGGCGACTAGCCTCTTGTCACATGTCTTTCTGCACCTGAGCCTTGTGTCCACCTCCGGATCTGTAAGCCTGCTCTCCCACATCCTGTGTCCCTCAACGCCTTGACAGGCCTGTTCAGTTTCTTCAGTGTTGACTCAGATGCCACCTCTCCAAGAAGCCTTCCCTCACCGTTTATCCTAAAATAAAGTTTAATCTGCACCTCAGTTCCCCGAGATCACATCATTCTGTTCACTCCCTCGGGTGTAATTATGGGACTCTATAAACGGCTCGTGCATTTGCTCGCTCATTTCCTAGTGTCCACGCCATAAGGGCGTGTAAACTCCACCAGGGCAGGGCTTTGTCTACCATCTTTACTCCCGTATTGCCAGTTCTTGGCACTGGGAGCAACATACATGAAGTGCTTATTATATTTTGCTAAATTAGGTCAAGACCTAGATAAAGAAATAGAAAACACTATGGTTTTCCATATGCTCATATAGCTCCTGAATAGTAGATGTGTAATTGAGCTTCAAGATTGCCTGGCCCACATCTTCATTTTTTAATAGATGAGAAAGCTGAAGGGCAGGGGAGAAAGCTCCATGTCATATACGGACCGCCAGCCTCTGGGATGGAATGTTCCCCTCAATATTCATCGCATATTTTAACAACTACCTGAAAAGTGGCCTCTTGATGAAGAAGTACTATATACATAATTCTAGCTAGATCTTACTACATAAAAATATACAGTATCCATCATTATAAATATGGGAATAGCGAAAAGTCACATGGTCCTTTTCTTGCTTATAAACAAGAGTCTTTCAAAATGTCCCAGCCCAGCAGGGGTCCAGTTTACCCTGAGGCCACACTGGGTTTAATACTTCTGTGTCTCATTACCCTTCCCCACCCATTATATTCTTTTTTCCAGTTAATTATATAACATATTACCAACTCTTTAATATAAATTAGATGGTATTCACCAGGTAGGACTACAATCAATTTATGGTTGATTCCAAAATGAACCTGCTGTCTAAGTAGCTGGGGAAAAGACATAGTTATCCCCGGGGGCTGCTTGCAGCTTGGACAACTGAACATTCTTCCAATTGAGCAGGGAAAGCAAGGGAAGGTTGCTGTCTTGTATTAAACAGACTCCACAAAAATGCTTCATCCATCCCTCACGGTCCCTGGTTAGGTTTTCACCAGATTCCGAATTTTCGTTCCAAAGAGCTTCATCACGTCCACACAGTTCCCGCTGGTCCCCGACAGACGGGGGCAATAAAGAGATAGCCCAACAGACAGCAGCAAACACCAGCTTCCTGCTGCATCTCAGCGCCGACAGCCAGGGTCCCCAGGCGCCGGGGCAGCTGGGGATGCGCTCGGAGCCGTCATGAGTCCCCAGGGCTACAATTTCCTCATGGGGACAAGAGATATGAAAGCTGTATGCCAGGCAGCGTACGAACACAACTGCTGCTTTTCACTGCCCTGCCGAGGGATTAAAGGGGAGGAAGGAAGGTGGAGCCCGGGCGCGTCGCCATGTCCTGGCCACACTGGGAATCACCGCCGCTCACGAATCCTGTCGCCTCCTTCCTCTCTCCTTTTGACAACTTTATTGAGATATAAGTCGCGTAACATAGTCATGCATTTTAAGGGTATGAGTCAATGGATTTTAGCTTATCCATGAAGTTGTACGAGCATCACTACCATCAACTCTAGAGCATTTTAATCACCCCCAAAAGAAATGCGGGGCCCCTGAGCGGTCATCTCCCCATCTCCCCAACCTCCCCCTTTCCCCACTCTAGGTGATCATGAACCCGCTTCTTTCTAGATTTACCTATTCTGGACATTTCGGAGAAATGAAATCATACAACACGTGGTCTTTGATTACGAGCTCCTTCCATTTAGCATAATATTTTTAAAGTTTACTCACATTGTAGCATCTATCAGCACCTCATTTCTTTTTATTGATGAGTAACATTTCATCGCGGGATATGCCACATTTATTTGCCCACTCACCGATCTATCCGAGGATTCATTTACCTGCTGTACGTTGATGTATATGTTTTTGTGTGGAGATATGTTTTCATTCCTCTTGGGTATATGCCTAACGAGTGGAATTGCTGGTTCATATGGTAACTATGTCTTGAGGAACTGCCAGATTTTTCTGAAAGTAGCTGAACTATTTTACATTCCCATTTATGTGAGGGTTCCAATTTCTCTACCTCCTTTCCTACACATTATTATCTCCCTTTTTATTGTTATTTTAGCCATCCTAGTGGATGTGGAGTAATAGCTCATAAGGTTTTTTTCCCTTGGTGATTAGTGATGTGGAGCATCTTTTCATGTGTTTAGTTGCCATTTGAGCATTTTCTTTGGAACAATGTCTATCCAGATTCTTTGGTTCTTTTAAAATTGGGTTATTTGTCTTTTTATTAGTGAGTTATAAGAGTTATTTCTCTGCTGCTTTCTTGCTAACGATTTTAGATGGCAATTTAGAAAGTTAAATGTATATTTTAGTTTAACATTAAATTAAAATGTATATTCATTTAATTTATACCATAGAATAAAAGTATTTCTGTATAACTCTTCTTATCTCCTACAGTCTCACAGATTTCTGTTTACATGCCCATATGTGTATCACACATTGAAACCCATGTATGGTCATCACTTAGATTAGTAAATGGGCAAGGCTTTGGGTAAATGGTCCACTTGTCTTTAATCCAAAGTGTAGAAAACCTTAGAGCTATATAGAACCACCTGAATTGTCCACTATATAGTCCTGAGGCATGTTTGGAGTCATAATTATTTAAAATTAGTACAGTAAAAAAGCACAATGAAATACCATTGCACATAGTTAGTGCTCCTCACCTGCTGGTTGAAAGAATACAATGTATGTGAGGCTTTGTGAGGCTTTGGGTTTCAAGTGCTTGGCTTTTTTCATTTAGAAAAGCAGATGAAGGGGTAGACTTATTTCCTTCATGGTCAGAGAGTTGTTGATGTTCTGAAGCCAGGCCCAATATTAGTTATGTTTGACAGTCCTGGATGTTTCCTAACTTTGGACAGGGAGAGCTGCTCACTTGCAGATTGATAGCCCCATCTACAAATGGGCCCATCTCCCAGTGGAGGTCAGTATATGCATGAGGTTGTTTATCTAGTTGTGGGAAGGAAGACAGATCTAAGTCAGATATGATTATCAGACCTCCTGCTTACTCTTAGATCCAGAAGGATGTTTCAAAGTCACTTATCCACCAATTAATTCCATCGCCCTTGCTGTTAGCATTTACAGGCTAAAGATTAACTGCGTTCCTCACATTTCCTTTGTTTCTACTCCTAGTTGCTTTATTGTTGGCCCTTTCTTGGTCATATTCAATTATAAGTAATAAAAAGAGACAGGACTTCAATTTCTACTACATATTAGCTGTTTAACTGTGGGAAAGTCACTTAACTTCTCTGAGTCTCAGTTTCCTCTTTCAGAGATTTGAGATGCTAAATATAATGCGCTTTATCTCTTCTTTCCAGGACTGTTGTGAATATCAATTGAGATAAGGGAGACAGCTTTGCAAAATGCTAAACTCAAAACAAATATTAGTTGTGGTTGTTATAATTGTTTGGTAACCTGAAGTCAACCCATTAGTTCCTCTTCCTTCCACCCCTCCCACTCGCCCCTTCTCTTTTCCTTTATAGCTCTTATTAATATGACATTTGAAAAGAGTTTGTAACAAATTACTGAAATAAAAGTTGGAGATAAATGGTTGATTTTTTGGCCTATTGTTTCTTTTCTGCTAACACAGACTATGGGAGAATTTGAGAAAAAATTGGCTCTGTGTGTACATAGATATCACTTTTGTTGATGGCGGCAACACAAAAGGGGCTACCACAGCATTCCTCTAGATTGTACCTGACAGAACTTTTCTCTAACTGTGAAACCAGAATTCTGGTCCTGTACTTTCCAGGCTACAATCCCTCCTCAGCTCTTACGAATGGCAAAAAAGAGACCACCTCCTGGATGGGTTGCCTTCTTTTTAACTGGCCAATGAGAGAAATCCAAGAGATGAGTGAAAGGGTCTTCCCTGATGAACTGGGCTTTGTTTATGTCATGAATGAAAAGAAAAATCTTAGAAGGTATCAAGCCAAAGCTGATCCAATGAAATCAAGAATAACTTTCAAATAGCAGGAGGTAATTCTCAACTTGGAAACAAGCCAGAAATAAGAGAGTGCCCTTATTTATTCCACCTGAAATGTCACAGGAGTTGAATGACCACAGAGCAGTATTTTCCAGGAAATGGAAACCACTAATGGGCATTATTTTAGTAAATCAAATACTTTCATGATAAACACCTGCTCCTTTTGGAAACAGATTAAATGATGATGTTTATCCATTTATGTTTGTATACTGCTGAGCCAACTGACAGCACTCACAGCACTCAATAAATAATAAATAATGATAATAATAATTATGATCCAAAAGTCTTCAGGAGAAAAAAAAAAGTGGCATATTCAGTAAAAAATAAATAAATAAAATGATCTGGCTTTTTAAATTGAAGACATGCCATCAGTGAAGATAGTCCATTCACTTGTGATTCAAATAAAATGTAATTTAAAAAATTACAATAATAACAACAATAGTCAATGATGCATATGGCCCACAATAAAAATAAAGGGAAGGAAGGGAGGGAGGAAGGAAGGAAGGAAGGAAGGGACGGAGGGAGGGAGGGAGGGAGGGAGGGAGGGAGGGAGGGAGGGAGGGAGGGAGGGAGGGAGGAGGGAGGGAAGGAAGGAAGGAAGGAAGGAAGGAAGGAAGGAAGGAAGGAAGGAAGGAAGGAAGGAAGGAAGGAAGGAAGGAAGGAAGGAAGGAAGGAAAGGCAATACCTAGAATAACACAAGTTATTACTATGGAAAAAGAGGAAGATTTCATGAGCACTTTTAAATGACTGGATTCAGAAACAAGATCTGTCCCAGATATAATGTCAACACTTGTTTGTCTTTTGAGGAGGTAGCTTCCTTGCTCAGGTCAGGAGGGATACTAATATATCTCTATCCACACCTCACTGTCCATCCAACCCTCCAGCTTTCTCAACAAGTCGAAACTCACGTCCATCGCTTCAATCATCAATAACGGCCACCCGAGCTTTACTTCAGGCCACATTTTCTCAGAATGATGAGGTTATAATGAGTTGAAATAACCTCAAAACTACCTCCTGCACCCAGACTCTTCCACACGCAACTCATCCTTCATCTTGCCTCCATGAGGGGGATCAAAAACCACAAACGGTCTTTGTCAAGACCCTTCAATGGTTGCTTAATACCTATAGAATGAAATTCAGAATGTGTTCTGATGACCTGTTCCCACCTTAGATGTTCAGCTTCACAGCCCAGTACATTTTCCCTTCAGATTCTTGTTCCACTGATACACTGATAATGACCCTCACACTTCATGCACTTGCCTGGTGTCTGTGACTTTACTCAAGCTGAGTCCCACATGGAATTCACTTCACCGCCCATTGAGGTTCTTTTTCAATGGGGAGCTCACACATCAGCTCTACCATGCAGCCTTTCATAGTTTCTCTATTTAATATTGATTCCTGATGCCCCTGTACTCCAGTGGAATCAAAATTGTAGCATTTTTTGCAGTATGTATTTCAACCTTCTTTGCAAAAAATTAAATGTATACACAATTTTTACCTGGTAGGTTATAAGAGTCCACAGTATATAAGTTTACCTGGGTGCTTTATACATAAAGACTCTGTTGCTATAGCTGGAAGACCACCCACGGGGAAAAATACTAATATCTTGAAATTTTATAATCTATACCTTTTAGTAAAATCCAGACCATGTCCTTATTGAACAAACTAACATTGGCAAGCATTTCTCTAATATGTAAAAGTCTTCTCATGTATTGTGCATGGCATGCATTAGCTGTTCAATAAATGCTCACTGAAAGCTCATGGCTAACATAGAATTAGCACCCATGAGAAAATATGTTGGTATCCTCAGTATGTACAAACTGTGCCTTTCTGTGAAATCCCAGCTTTTCCTTGCTACACCTCTTCCTCACTTTGACAAACATTTCTTTAATATATTGATGTTCTTTTGGATTTTATTTCCTACTCTCATTATGGCACCAATCAAGTGCCACTGACAAAAATAACCAATGATTGTATTTTGTCCTTAATCACACAGTTAATGAAACATCTTCATGGTATCTCTGTAGGATTTAGTTAGCATGGGAGGCAGAAGTATGGGATTTAAAGTTATCATGAAAATGGTCTTTGTCTTCAAAAGGATCACATTTACTATCATGTACTACAATGGCTGCTTATGTGTCTTTAACCTCCTATTAGATTATAAACTCTAGGAGGACAGGGGCCACATCTGCCTTCCACAGTCATATTGTTCAGCACCCATAGTATATGCTCAGTACATACTTGTCACATGAATGAGGTATATTGAAATACTAAACCAGCAATGGCCCCAAGGGGTAGCAAAATTATAGACTAGAGTACTTCGACCTTTCCTCTCTCTCTAAGTTGAAGCAATCCTAAAGGCTTCCTTGAGCTTAACTGATCAGATAACACAATTTAAGGCAGTGACTTGGGAGTTTATTTAAAGGAAACTCTTTGAAGGAAAGTTTACTTTTCAAATATTCATGGGCTGCTGAGATCAGTGTACACCTGTGTCTTAACAAATTGAAGAAAGAACTAAATGGGACCAAGGAAAATAAATGTATGAGGAACAAGGGGGTTTAACTATCTCTTCATAATGACTTTAGGGTTTACTGCACCAAGCCAGGTGTAGAATTTCCTGAACTCCCTAAATCGATTCTGCCCCTGAGCCTTGCAAGGGGTTATTAGTGGATTTCTTACCCACCTTGCTGATTTTAATAACAGCTAATGCATCCATTCCAGCAGCCTCTCGTTTGGAATCCTTATGTTTTTCTCCATGGGAACTCTGATGACTGGGCTTCTCCCCTCCACTCAACAATTCTTCTAGAGGCTCTTGGGAGAGGCTCATGCATATTAATCTTTGCAGAGATGGCAAGGCTAAATTTAAGCTCTTTGGTGAAGGCTATTTTCTAACTTTCTTACCAGGCGGACTGCTTCTTGACACCAGAGGGGTATCCTGGCAACCTGATTGCTAACTCTTAAATATCTCCATTGCCTGGAACTAGACTTTCAAGTAAAAATACTTTGCCCCTTAATAGCGCTGCTCACTAAAAGATTTATTGACAATCAAATATTATTCCTTCCCTTTTATGCAAAGGCCAGAATAGAGTAATGAAAGAAAAGGGCAATGTTAATGTGGAGATTAAGAAACAACTGGGACCCTACTAGGATTAAAGTAAATAAAAGAAAAACCAATTTGTGAGCCAAAACCCATTACCAATTGCCCAGTGGCACTGGGGTGGGGCACTTGTAATTGATGAGCATCTGAAATACTAAAGGGCTATTTATTTACATGACTGAGGCATAAGGCCTATTCCTGTAATTTCAGTGACCCCAAAGGCTTCCTGGAAACAGGCATGATTCTGGATGCAATTTGACATTATTCAAAGAGAGGGCATCTCGCCCTTTCCGATAAAGACAAGGGTGCAGGGACCACAGCTAAGAAAGCAAGCTGGTCAACTGGCAGCGACTCGCCTTGAGTGTGTCATCTTGATCAGAATCAGCTTGCTGCTGCAACTGAGCTGTCTTAATTAAATCCAGTCGGCTTTTCCCACGCTGAGAGATGGAATCTGTCATCAACACAACATTTTATACTCATCACAAATAATATAGCATTTTAGCAGAAGGACTTTCCTCCGCTAGGGTACCTCTTTCTTTATTAGCACCCCAAGTGATACCATCAGGGTATAATGCGTCCTTCAGATCTTGCTCTGTGAATTTGAAAGGGCTTGAGGGGTGTAAATAAAGTATAACTTTGCTTCTAGAGTGACATACTGTCCTTCATCTAGGAAAAGATCAGCTCTTTGGTAAAAGATTATTAAACCTTAATATGTTCACTCATTAAGGGCAGAAACCATGTCATTTCCAAGTTCTATACCAAATTCAGCACATGGCACCTGCTTAATAAATGTGACAATAGAAGAGCTATCATAATACCAGGCCTGCTGTGTGGACTCATTTCCACACCTCGCTGCTCCTCAGGAGTGACGAAGGTCTGCAAAGGCCAAGATAATGAACCATTCACTGCAATTAAAGGGGGGTGACTAATGGCAGGAGCTAGCCAGGCTCCAGGCTGGTTATGGGACTCTCCTCTCTGGAAGGGAGACAAACTGTGTTTATGGCCGCGAGCTTGAGTCGATAGCCACACTGCTGCCGACGCTATCGATCTAGCACGAGCCTGAGATCCAGCATCTGAGTCCTCGGCTCTCCCCCAAGTGCCTGTGTGATCGACTTTCCGATCCCTTGTTTAATGGGGCCAGCGCGATCCGAGTGGGACGGCTCCCAAGTCAGCTTTTAGTCAAAGTGCAGGTAAGTAAGGGAGAAAATAGGTACGTTTTCTGGGAAATTCAGGCTGTGGCACAGCCTCAAAAAAATCAAAAGAGTGATCGACACTAAAGTCTCCTTCGTGCACAGCTGCCAGGCCTCCCTCAAAAAACACAATTATCAGCCCAGACAGAAGACCTGTTTGTCAGTGACCCCCTCTCCCATGCAGCCACACATTTGATACGAGTAGACAAAGAAATGAAATTGGCATTTTTCCACTTTCCTGGGGTAAACAAAAAAATCACTTGGGTATCCTTCCAAAATGAGTTCAGAAGATGTTTGTCTCATCCAGCGATCTGTATACTGACGGCTATAATGACGCTGTTTAAAACCCTGTTCCACTGTGTTACATGCCACTGTGATATAGCTTAAAAGCTAAGCGTGGAGAGGTGTTATAATAGCAATATGTGGGAAAATCACCAACAATTTTATAGTATTCTCACAGCCCTGACTTTAAAAAGTGGAATTATGGTTTAAAATGTAAGTTTGATTACAGATCCCACTTAGTTTACATAACAGGTATATAAACAGGTAAAGCATGGCCACAGGAGAAATAAGACCCCTCCCCACTCCAGTCAGGCTGTGTCTGACCAACAGTGCCAGAGGCCTGCCCCAGCCCGGGGCACGGCAGATGGAGGGGGCCCCCCTCAGCTCCAGAAGGACGTGAAGAGAGCAGGGTCAGGAGACAACATAGTTGCCTTTGAGTAAGTGAAGAGCTTTGTGCAGAAGGGAAATCCCATTTATTCTGTATGGCCCCTGAGGCAGAGCTAATATTCCAGGGAGGCCATGGAGCTGCAGGGGAAGGAGGCCCATTCCAAAGCCACAGCCATGCGGGGCAGCGGGAACGGTGAGCAGAGATGTCCTCAGGGATGTTCAGAAAGGCTGTTTGGGCCCTTGATGGGCAGGCCATAGAAGACATGCCTGTTAGATGGAAGCATGTCCGAAGGTGAGCTATACATTTCATTCTAATCATGACAGAATATGAATCTCTGAAAAGCATCTCTTTGTCTCTTAATATAGTTTATATGGGAAGATACATAACTCAAGGCATTTAAATAAAGAACTTACTCCCCTACATGTCCATATGCAAAGTATAAACAACATGATAGATAAGAAAACAGCAGGATTTCTTTCTCAGAGGGGAAAAAAAAACAATGCATGTGACAAAGCAGAAGAGGGGAAACCTTACATAAGCAGGTTAATTGAAAAGAAAAGAGGCTCTGGCTCACACAGAGTTTGGGGCACTCACAAGTTTTCCAGGGCAGAAAAATTTCAGGAAAACAATGAGAATAGGCTGACCTTCTGAAGGAAATGGAGGAAAAGGTGAGGAACAGAGAATTTTAGGCAGAGGGCTTTAGAGGATCTGAGAATAGTTTCTTGCTTAAAATTAACTCTGGGGGAAAACAAAGAGAAAAATATCATATTTCTATTTGTTGCCTTTGGAAATTATCTTTGCTTCCATTATTGTTTTACAAGATATATATATTTACATACATAGTTTTAAGAGAATTCTTTCTTTTAAAAAAGGTTCACTGTTCATTGCTCTAATGCAGACCCATGACTGTCCCGTCACCTAGTGATGGGGATCAGTAATGGAGAGAGAGAGGTGGCCAGCTAGGCAGGCGAGTTAAACAAGCTAACTGCCGGCCCCTCAAGACAGCTGCGAGCAGAATAAATGCCGCAGCTATTGCAGTGTTGATTCAAGAAACCTCGACCCTCCCTGCATATCTTCATACTTCCCAAGTATTCACAAAGTAGAAATGTCAAAGCCACTCTTCACTGTAGATTTGAATCATAATACTTTAGCAACACCTTGATTTCTCCTAAAAGTTCTATTTTTAATTAATGCTAACTACCAAAAAGCATGCTGTAGTTTATCTCTTCTCTTTTTTGAGATAAAACATTATCTGCGAGTCTACTAGAATAGTCTCCAAGAAGGCAAAGTTCATGTATTTGTTTATCATTAAATCCCCAATTAGTAAAAAACCCAACACCCAGTAGACACTCAAAATATATTTCTGAAATTAAAGAATTAAGTGGATCAATCTCTGCACTGACTCCAGGCAGCTCTCTGAAAAGATGAGTCTTGAACAGCCTGGACCCAGCCTACCTGGGCAGCCTCCCTCACGCCGCATGCCCAGCACAGGGCCTGCCCCGCGTCCATCGTTGCTCAGACGAGCTCCGGGTGGCCCCGGCCTGTGCGGGAAGCCCTCCGTGCCTGCTGAACTCCCACTTACCTCTCATTACGCGGCTCAGGGATCACCTCTCAGGAGTCAGCGTGACTGCTATAAGAAAAGCCCTGTGTCCTCTGGAAGCCCACACTGCCCTGTGTCCGTCCCACGCAGCTGGGCCTGCACGCTTTGCTAATGTGTGCCTGTCGCCCTTGAGAAGAGGGGCCATGGCTTATTTGGAGGAACAAGAGGAGCAATTTTATAGACACTCACTGAACAACCTTTTTTGTTGTTGCTGTTATCTCTTTTTTTTAAAGTATAACTGCTTTTCTCATTACATAAAAAGATTGGGAAAATGCCAAAGTAGATAATGCAAAATCTCTACCCTCACTAATTTCATTCTTTAGAGGTGGTCACTTATATCAAACTGCTGTGTTCCCTCAGAGGTATTTTTCTGTACATACAATTACTCAAAAAATCTCTGGGCTGTGGTCATGCACATAGACATACGGGTGTGGACATAGATATGTTGTGATGTTTTAAGAACAAGTTCTGAATATATGTTTGCCACATTGCGACTTATTTTTTTCACTTAACAGTATGTCCTGGCTATCTCCTGTGTCACTATATATGGAAAGCAATGCATGATTTCCACAGTTGAATAGGTTTCCATAGCACGGGGGTATATTTTATGCAATTTAATCTACTTTGCATTCCTAGGACTTAGCACAATGCTCTGCACGTAATAAATGACCGGGTCCTACCTACAACTCAAGGTAGTCGAACATTTTGATGAATATTTTCTCTCTGCATGTGCTCAGCTTCTCCTGAGATAAATCAGGTAACCATATATTCTTATTCTAGTCTATCGTGGGTAAGTAGGTAAGTAGCACGTGAGCTGGATGTTGATAAACGAGAAGATACATCATTCAGAAGATGTGCAGCCCTCAACCAAGAGCAAAGGGCCGGAGGCAGGAGGAGGGGGCTAAGGGAGGAAGCGGGAAAGCGGGGCTGGCTGGGAGCAGCAGGAGGTGGGAACCTGGAAGCCTCAGTGCGCAGAAAGGCCGGTGCTCTCCAAGGCCACCACGCCCGGAAAGGCTGGGAGCCTCTGCCTCCCCATCGCCTCCCCAACTGACTCCCAGCGTTCACCTGACACTCCTGAGGGTCGTTTATTGATTCCAGAAACACTGTTGTCTGTTTGCTAATTTCTATGCTACTGATAATGTTCTATGTGCTGGGAATGATAGCTGCCAGCAAAGCCCCATGTAAATGAATTTCATAATCCCATGGGATAGGCAGGCGATATACATATAATACAATATATAATCCACTGTCACCTACTGGTAACTGCTATAAAAACATAGAGGAACATAAGGAAATAGACAATTAGGGAATAATTTAGGCAGACTAACGAAGGAAGCATTCTCTGAGGAGGAGGAAACGTTCGCCTAGAGGTCTGAATGCAGTGACAAGGTCACCCCTGCTCGTATCTGGCAAAAGCCATCTTTTCTTTATTTAGTAGTTGGTGTGGAAGAATGGCTGGGATTTTGTGTGCCCCCAACAGATCCACGGAACCCCTCTCCATTCTCTCAACAGGTCCGCCTCGGAGTCAGGGTGCTGTAGTCAACGCGGGAGGCCCCGAGAGCCATCAGGACCCAGATTACTGCACCCCGCTCGCTCACTGGAGGCCTCGGGTGCCCTCGGGGAGGGCGGGTGGACAGGGAGTGGCAGTGGGAAGATGCAGGCTTTGGGGCTTCCCTCCTGGACGTCCAGCCTCGCTCCTTCTCTTACTAGCAGTCTGATCTTGAACAATAATTACAATGGCTAACATTGTTTAATACTTCTTATGAGTCAGTGCTAAGCATGTGACCTGAATTATTGACATTTTACCACAGGGACATCATGAGGTTCTACCAGTCCACATTTTACAAACGCAGAAACTGAGGCCAGAGATAGATGATAGGTAACGGGCCCAAGACCACAGGGCCAGGTGGTAACTGACAGTAGGGTTCGAGTCCAAGCTCAGGCCTAACATCAGACCTCATGCCTTCAGGTTACACCTTCTGAACAAGTTAATCTCTTCGGACCTCACATTTGTTCATCTGTAAAACAGGATGGTAATCCCTTGCTGTGCCGTGAGAACAAAATGCACAGAGCACTTGCACAGTTCTCCATAGATCTTAAACTTGTTCTAATAGGAAGGGCGTGAGTTCCCTTTGCTGCGGTCTCCTCCCTGGGCCACCTCCTTGGGGTATCTACTTGGCCAAGAGTGACTATCCTTGCCTTCCGACTGAAAGCCGGGAGGGACCTGAAAAGCTAGGAGGGAAGACGACATTGGTGTTGAGTTCAGAGTCTCTCTGCACAGGACTTTCCTGTCTCAAAAGTCAGCCAATAGGTACTTGTAAATTATTCATATGAAGATGTGGAACTAGGAGATGAATTATCAGGAAGGGTGAGTAATCTGCAATCCCTGCCCAGACCTGTCTGTGAATTAGAAAATCCTGAATTTGTGGAGGCCAAGCTAATGAGGCATCACTATAGCTATCTGTCAGCTTATGCTAAGTGCTTTTAAATAACATAATTTCTATTGATTTCAGGGTAGTTTAAAAGATGCGATGGAACAAGGCACTTCTCTCATCTCACCAGAGCTGGCATCATCAATTAGGAAGTGTTTAAACTATGCAAAATCTATATTCTGAAAATAAGAGAACACCATAGAATTAAGGCAAGGTTATTATCTGAATGTCAGATTAAAGGGAAAGTAATAAACAGGGCATTCAACTTACCATGAAAATTGTTTACAAACCCACATTCAAAATTTCTGTTCAGATATTCACCCGAGTGGGCAGTTTTTCCCTGACTTCCTGAGCCTCTCCTTGCTTCTCTGTCATTCTACATATGAAAAAGCACAATATTTTCTGAATTTTAAATTATATGACTCACAACGAATGTTTATGAAGGTGGATATTCTGACATCTGCGCAGAAAGGAAGATGGACAGACTGCCAGTGGTCTGACCAGTTATCGGCCCGGCCCACGCTGCAGGGCCTTCACAAGCGCTTGCCAAAGCCCCGCACAAACACTGTGCTTCCTGTGGCGCCCGCACAGGGTCAGTGCTCAGGGCCCGGGAGCCACTGCTTTAAAGATCAGAGTGAGCCCGGCCAGGGGTGGCTCAGCGGTTGAGCGTCGACCTAGGATCCAGGCGATTGGGGCTCGATTCCCGGTCAGGGCACATGCCCGGGTTGCGGGCTCAATCAATGACTCTCTCATCATTGATGTTTCTGTCTCTCTCCCTCCCCCTCTCCTTTCCTCTCTCTGAAATCAATAAAGATATATTATAAAAAATAAATAAAATAAAATAAAAATAAGGATCAGAGTGATTAAAGGCCATGAGGAAAGCTCGTCGGACACCCCCCCGTCCCGGTGCCACCCTTCCTTAGACACACTGACGCACTCAGCTCTCTACCTGCTACCAAGGAGCCGTGGACTTTTAAGAAACTGCTTAATTTCTGGAGTCCTCAGCTTCCTGAGCTATAACAGACAAAACCCAGAGAATCCAAGGCCCTTTCAGGGGGAAGCTGCTGGGTTCTGCTTCTTTAGCGAGAGAGCTAGGGCGTGCTGAGACAGGGCCCGCACGAAGAGTTTCCTCTTCTCTGTCACTCCCTCTGGAACATCCTGTGTCCCTGGAAGCACTTGCGGGTCTAAGCCATCACGTGAATGAGGCTTGCGGGCTTGGAAGGGCTTTTATAGGCCGGCCCAACACGCAAGAGCCCAGTAGCCCCCGAGAGCCCGCTGGGGCTGACCGGGGATTGCAGCCTCTATGTGCACCTCTGTCCCTGGACCACAGGCCTGCTTGTTTACCAGCTGGCATCCCCCGGGCTGAAATGGAAACAGGGTACTTAGAACTCGGAAAACCCTTCTGGCCAGCAAAGCTGCGAATGGACAGAGAGCACACATTTGACCTCCTGCTCCCTCTCCTGCTCAGGCGGCTGTGGCCACCTGTCCACAGGCCTTGGCCTGGAAGGTCAGGGAGCTCAGGAGTGCCACACAAAGCCTTAGGCCAACCGTCCAATGTGTCCCTGCAGAGCCTGATCTTCCAGAGGAAGCCACAGAAAGTTTCAGTTCAGATTGATGGCTTTGACACTAAATGAGTTAACAAGAGTTTAAGTCAGGCGACAGCAATAGAATATCAGCTTTCAGACACTTCTGACACTGACAGCCCCGTTTAAAGGCTGTGGACCGCCAGTCTCTGTGCTAACTTTGATCTGCCTGTTTTCTATGACCTTGGGCGATTCGCTGTCTCTCGCTAGACCCAAACTTTTTCATCTGTAAGGTGGCAGAGGCTGGTAGGGTTAGTAAAGCTAGATGACTCCCGAGATTCCTTCAAGTTCTGATTCTAACCCTATGTTCATTCAAAGGAAACTATTTCTTAGGCAGCTATTGGCTGTGAGAAAAAGAGGCACCAGAGCTCTGAGGTGTGGTAGGTACATTCTCAGGAGGCAACCTCCACAGAGAAAGGCAGACTGTCAAATGCAATTTCCAGGCCCAGGCTTCTGGACGCATTGCTGTCACTACAATTATACTTTAACGCGAGGCAACCAGGTATCCCTTCTGGTGTCCTGACCCGTTGTCACTCTCGTCCTGCTCAGCTGCAGCTCCTGCAGCCACAGACCCTGAGTACACCCTGTTCCACCAGCCATGGGTTTGCACTCACGCTGATCTTCTGCCTTGAAAATATTTCCTTCACTCTGTACCTGTCCACTTAGCACCTCCAAGCCCTATAATTAATACCTGAAACTGCATTAACCACCATGTGCCCCCTACTCTGAGTTCCCATGGCATCTTATACTTTCTTTTTTTTAATTTATTGATTTTTTTTTTTTTTTTTTTGAGAGAGAGAAGCTTTGATTTGGTGCTCCGCTTATCTATGCATTCATTGGTTGCTTCTTGTATGAGCCCAAACAGGGATGGAAGCCACAACCTTGGCTTATCCGGACGATGCTCTAACCAAGTGAACTCCCCAGCCAGGACCTATACTTTCTCTATTCAGAGCACCGACCCCCTATCTTATAGTGTCTCATTTAGTTGTTGCTCTTCCTAACTTAATTATAAATTTTATTGAGAAAGGGGCCCTGTCCATTTATTCACGATTATACCTCAAATGTTTCACACGTTGCTTGACACATAGGAGGTACTCAGCAAGCACCGTGGTGTTGTGTTGATTGTGCTGCGTTGCATCGTGGGCGGTTGGGTTGCTTTGCATTGTGTTGTGCTGAGTTGTAATATAGACTATAAATACAGGAGCAGGTGAATTAATGTAAGGAAGAAGCCTATACACTATAGGGGGGCAACTAGACCACAGTGATCAAAGAAATAAGTAAGAACTTTGAATCTCTGGAGTCAACTTTGAGCGTAGGATGTGGCACAGAGCTGCTCATTAAACCTCTTGGTTGCTCAGTTTTTGCATGAATAGATTGGAATGATGCACTTAAAAAAAGCATGTTGCTAGGGCGCCATAGATATAACACCGGTGTGGGTTATCCACAGTCTGTGGTAATAATGAACATGAATAAAAAAAGGTGGTGTTCGATGCACATTTGACACATCTCTCCCTCTGCTTACCCCTTCTCTGCTGTTAAGCTTTATGCACCTTTTTTATTCCTTTACAGCAGATATTTCCAGGTGCCGGCTATCCCAGAAGAAGGCCCATGTGAATTAAGGATGCTATGAGATGGAAAAGACACCTAAAGCAATGACCTTCTCTAGGATCAAAGGACTATATTAAGGGCTGGAGCAGGTTCAGGGTGTGGGGCCCCCACTCTATAGTTATGCCACCTCGTAACCACCTGTTCTCACTGCTCATAAGGCAGCCTTGCTTTAAATATGTTTTTATTGATTTTTTTAGAGAGAAGGGAGAAGAAGAATGAGAAACTGAAACATCTATGAGAGAGAAGCATCGATTGGCTGCCTCCTGTATGCCCCCTACTGAGGGTCGAGCCCACAGCCTGGGCATGTGCCCTGACCGGTGACCTCTTGGTGCGTGGGACTGTGCTCAGCCAACGGAGCCACACAGGCCAGGCAAGGCAGCCTGTTTTAATATCCCCCATTGATGTCTAAGAACCAAACCTACTCACTTTTGGAAAAAGGCATACTTATATGAGAACAAAAACAGTAAATAAAAATTTACCTGAAAAGCTATCCTGAGTCCTCTCCAGCTGACTAACTTCATATCATAAAATTTACTTATCAAGAATGGCTTTCTTCCCCCAGTCGAGGGCAGGTCCTGATTATGCATTCTTAAAGCATTGTGCTCTTTTCTTTATCATATCACTTAATTACAGCTGTAATTAAATACTTACTGGTGGTAATTATTTGTTTACTGTCTCTTCCTCGATAGATTAAAAACGATATGAGTGTAAGGACTGTGTGAGCGTGTTTGCCCCTAGAACCCCCACATCCTGTATGATACCTGGAGTGGAAGAGATGCCCAGAAAGTATGTGTCCAGCGAATGATTATGAAACGATACAATTGTTCAGTATTGAGAGGCTTAAGAGTGAGAGATTCACATCACACATAAGAAAAGACACTGTCAGATGCCCTGATGCCACATTTTAGGTTTGAAAACAGAAATGCGGGTGCGTATACACTGAGGCAGAGTTTGACAAATAGCACACTTATAAAAAAAAAATGTACAAGGGCAACTACTATCCATTTGAATGTGAAAGACATGACATCACCCTTCAAAGGGCATGCACTGGTGGAATGTACGTTATATTCTAGGTGTCTTGCCTCTGATGTTCCTCTTTCCCGCCAGAGCAAGAGTGTTTGCGGAGGGGCATTGCTCCCCAGCCCGCGGCACCCGCGCCTGCCGCAGCGTGCGTGGCAGGGAACCAGGCTTCGGGGAGGCCCTCGCTCAGTAACCGAGTGGCGGGATGAATGGGGGGATTAGTAAATGAACCCAAGGCACCTGCAGGGGAAGCTAAAAAAGTGAGCCCAGACCCTAAGGCAGAAGGCAGTCATCCATCAGTGCCTTCCTCCTAAGCATGGGGAAACAAAATCGGTCTGTTTCTAACTGAGCTTCACCTCTATTTATTATTAATAAATGACTTCCATAATAAACATGACTTTTCTCCGAAACATGCTAGATTTTCAAGGGGAAGGAACAGCTGTGATGAATTGAGAAGAAAAAAAATCGCAGCTCTCCCTGGAGCAGGTGCCTCTCAATTGAAGTGTGCGGGACACACGCACCGTCGCTGGGCTGCAGCGACAATCCACAAGCCCCCCCCCTTCCCGCATGTGCCTGGCAGACGACGCCAGGCCTGCGCCTCCCCTGGCCCGGCTGTCACTCACCATTCCGTTCATTACGGGGAAATGGAGTCCGTTTCCAAGCAGCCGGGAGCCCCGAGGAATTGGGCTCTGCAAAGTCTTTTCGCTTAATTTTCTCAAGTTGCATTTATTTTTTAAAGAATTAGGAGTTAGCGGTTGATGGACAGGACATCAGAAAAATGAAGGCAAATGGACAGGATAATAAAGAAAATGGTGTGGCTGTCCTTGCTCCCCCCCGTCCCCTGTCCCCCAGCCCTCCGCACTCTGTCCCCTCCCAGGTCTGCCCGCAGCGGGGTTTGCGGCTCCCCCGTTCCTGTGCAGCGGGGAACCAGGGACAGAGTCCTCCCGCTGCCCGGTCCTCTCCTTCTTAAAACCCCTCTGAGGGTTTGTCGCGGAGGCAGGCATGGATGTGGCTGTCCACCCACCGGGGCCTCCTTTCGTTTCGACTGGCAGAGCCCTGGGAACAGCTCAGAGGGACATTTCTCCCGTCGCCACCTTCACCCCCAGTTCCGCCCGAGTGGAAGCAATCAAGGAAAGGGCTTTACAGGACTCAGGGGTTCTACACGGATCACTATTTCCTTTTCTTTGGTGGCCGTTAGATGGGTGGAATAAAGGTGTTTCCTTGTAAAAATAAACCTGGAGCTTAACTCAGAAAGACCAGGATTCAAATTCCATTTATACTTCTTAATAGATGAATAATCTTAGGAAGTTTAATCAACTTCTCTGAACTTGCTTTACTGAATAGACAACTTTCATGAGACTATTGAGGGTTAAGTGATGTGCCTGGCACAGAGCAGGTGCCCAGCAAGAATAGTCTAGGCCTCCTGACACCTCTTAGCGCCCTCCTGTACCATGTCCCTACCCCAGAGTGTCAATCACTGCCACAATAGGGCCTTATCCTCACAAGTAAAAACATAAGTCAAAGTCACCCACAGGGTACTGTCTCTATTAACTACAAGTACCTGGTAACAGAGATGAAATGAATGTCATCCGAACAGAGGCCTGCCCACTGAGCCTCAGCTTCCTAGTCCCATGGGGAGAACAAGCCCCTGAGGAGGGGCGAAGTTCTTCTGTAAGCTCCGAGGGTTCAGCGCAGATTCCTTCAGGCTCTGCCTCTGGTGATGGTTTTCTGGAGCCCAGGGTGGCTGCTATGCATTGTTTTGAGGGCTTCTAAGTGAGACCACAGCACCCTGTGTCCAAAACCCACTCTCTAAACACAGTGTTCTGCTGTTTCTTCAGTGACGGAACCCTTGGAAGCCCTGAGTCCTCTCACTTCAGAGCTTTACACTTGTGACACACATGGTCCCCACACTGCAACATATATGACAGACATGGTCCCCACATGACAACATCTATGACAGACATGGTCCCCACATGACAACATCTATGACAGACATGGTCCCCACACGACAACATCTATGACAGATAAGTTCCCCACACTACAACACCTATGACAGATATGTTCCCCACACTACAACATCTATGACAGATAAGTTCCCCACATTACAATACCTATGACAGTCATGGTCCCCACACTACAACACCTATGACAGATAAGTTCCCCACACTACAACATCTATGACAGATAAGTTCCCCACATTACAATACCTATGACAGTCATGGTCCCCACACTACAACACCTATGACAAATATGTTCCCCACACTACAACATCTATGACAGATAAGTTCCCCACACTACAACACCCATGACAGACATGGTCCCCACACTACAACTCAACATTGTCAGTAATCAGCCTTGGGCCTTTAGAGATATTATTTTTCAAACACAGTCTGCCTAGAAGCCAGAAGAGATGTGTGCGTGCATGTGTGTGTGTGTGTGTGTGTGTGTGTGTGTGTGCGCGAGCCCTCGGGGCTGTAAAGACCTCGAACCCTCTCAAGGACTCCGTTTCCATGCTCCGATGCCACATTAATAGAGAGGGAAGTGGTTTCCCAGGAGGAGCGAGGGGCTCAGAGGCCATTCCCTGTAGCTGAAACTGTGAGTCTTGCACCAGAAGTCATCCCAAGACAGAGAGCCATCAACTTTGTGGCAAAGCTAATATGTGGATTAAATCAGCATCATCCATCATGTTTTCTACACAATGTCTCTTCCAAGTCTCAAAAAAAAACCCTTTGAAGTAGACAAAGTGAAGGCCTGAAGAGTGTAAGGATTTGACTGAAACCCACCTACTCAGGGAGTGAAAGAAGGTAGAGGTGAAGCCAAGACTATCTGACTCTAAGAAGTGTGATCACTAACACCAGCAAGGATAACAACGAAGTGAATCTTTCTTGCTCTTTCCCACCCGCAGATCGCATAGCTGTGCAAATCCTTCCAGCTCCTGTACGCTGGGTTTACTCCCCTTCCCTTCCCATCACTTCTCAGATCACACCCCTCCCCGTCTCCATTGCTCCTGCGTCTCAGACACTCTGGCCGCTCTGATGTTCATCAAACACGTCAGATGCTTTTATGCACAGGACCCTTTCGGCCCCGTATTCCCCTTCCTCAGAAGCGCTTTCCCGTGCTTGGCCAAGCCCTCACCTCTTGCAATATTTGCTCAGCTGTCTCCTTTCCCAGAAAGCCCACCCTGAACACCCTATTGAAACCGAACCCACCTTCCCCACTCCACTGCACTCTTCATTCCTCTTCCTCTGTCCTTCTTGCTTAGTTTTCCCAAATGCTTGTCATTTCCTAACAATCTCTACGATTTACTTCCTAAATATTAGTGTTGTTATTGTCTGTCTCCTATTAGTCCAGAAGCTTCGTAACCATATGGCTCTGTGTCTGTTTCGCCCGTGTGTAGAACAGTGTTTGAGTGAATGATTGAAGAAATGTTGTTTAACCTATTTTTGAAACACTCAGGGCTCTAATTGATAAAATAAAAAAATCCAGCTGCAACTTGAGATGAGCATGAAGTTGTGGCTAAGAGAACATTTGAATGATTTGATAATAGAAATTGATGACTAAAAAGAACTTGAGAAAATCAGGTCCTGAGAACCTATAGTTTACAGAACACCCAGCATCCAGGTATCCAGGTGTTGGTTTGATTGTGTGTGTTTTCTAGAGCATAACTAAAAAAAAGAAAAGCAGACTTAATGTTCACAGTTAATTTAGTTAATTTGCAAAGGATGACTTGCACAAAAATGAAAACTTAGAAAATAAGACAAAGTTACATTACAAAAAAACATTTATTTTTTACTTGGTAGAGAGAAAATCTAAAATTAAAAAAAAATAACCCTATAATAATAAAATTAGTGCTATTAAGAACATTACAGGATTCTCTGTGTAGCAGCAGGATCATGGTTACAGCCCAGCCCTCTCCTCTAACAGGGGCAGCTAATTCTGGTTATTTCCCTCCTCTGGGCGCCTTCCCTGGTTCTCTGTATCTGTCCTTCCTGGCTCTAGTTCTTCTAATCAGATTTCGTAAACTAAAAAAAAAACTTCCATTTGTCCTCCAAAATCTTAGGCACAGGTCATCTACTCTACAAAGTCTTCTTTAATATGTCAGGTCTGATTCCCTTTTTAGTTCCCTGCACCGATTTCTCCCCTGGTGTGTTAAAAGATGTATTATGTGGCAACGTGATGTGGTAGGTTGCAAAATTGGCCACAAATGCCCCGCATCCCCCTATACAAGCAACTGTGCAATGAGCCGCGGCTGCCACCCCCACAAAGGGTGGGCCCTAATTCTTCGTTCACAGAAGCTGGGCTTGGGCGCCTGTCTTGCTGTTGCCAATGAGACGTTAGCAAGCCTGTGGCTCAGAGACGCTCCATGACATTTGCTCATTGGGACTTGTCTGCTTACTGCTCTTGGAACAGCTGTGACTACCATCGTGGGGATGAGCCCTGCTAGCCTGTGGTTCAGAGACACGTAGGGCCAAGTCTCCCCATCACCCCAGCTGACCTCAAGCTCATGGCCAGACATGAGTGAGACCATCTAGCCCCATGGAGCCTTCTGTCAACCGCAGAGATTGGCGAGGCGAGCCCAGATAGAGACACCGCTCAGCTCATTCGAGGAATCCTTGAGAAATAGCAAGTGCTTGCTGTTTAAAGCCACTAAGCTTGAGGGTAATTTGTTACGCAGCAAACGCTAAGTCACACACAAACTGTAGTTACTACCAGCGTGCAAGGAGTCAGTGAGCACAGCAAAGGCAGAGAATGGGTATTTGTCAATTCTAAAGAAAACCACATTAAAACCAGGCGAAAGCATGGCCTTAACAGAGCAATACTGATAATAATAATGATAGTAATTAAAAAGGTGCTCTTCATGTGTAACCCAATTGCATAATCAACACTTAATACAGAAAGGAGCTCTATAAATCACAAGTAAAGCTGAAAATAGGATATTTTAGAGTGAAATTATTTTAAATGTGACTATCTTCAGAAGGAAGCATAGACGTTCTTTATAAATCAATTTATAAAATAAGGAACTTTATAATAATCTGGGGTAAAATATACTATAAACATAGACTATTCCAATTTTAATAATAATAAAAATAAAAGAGAATGCCCCAAAGAACCAAAGGATTGTAATTTTCTTTCTAACCCACACTCTTAGATTCACAGGCCCTGTGTGTGTGTGTGTGTGTGTGTGTGTGTGATGAGAATATGCACATTCCCTTCATTTATGGCAGAAAAATATTTTAAAAGCTTAGACTAAATCTGTATACTGCATGCAGTATGTGTATAAACACATGTATTTATTTTAATGCGGGTATAATTATTACTGAATTGTAGCTTTTAATGGGAAGATCATTAGGGACACTGAAATCTGACTGTGTTTAGCTTTCATTGAGACTCTGAAATTATCTTTTCCAAATGTTCGGGTTTTGAAAAAAGTCAAATGGTGTTTGTCTCCAATAGTCTTTCGTGATTTTTCAGACTGGTATTTTAAGGCAAATTTAATCCATATAGTTCATACTCATTTACACTTAAATTATACAACCAGAGCTTTTAACAGCTATTTAATGTCCCAGACACCTTTTGAGCTTTTAAAGTGAGCTCCTGAAAGCCTTTTCCATCTCCACCTCCCTCTTCTCATCAGCTTAAGAGGTTGCATTTTGCTCAGAGTAAACAAATTGAATACTGAAACTTTGGGTTATTTTTCCTCTCGGTTTATGACCTGTGAATGTAAAGTGGCTTTCAGATGTGACATAACTAATTTTCCCATCCCTGTGAACCAATAGAGGGTGTGTGTCGCATCACACTTCTTATGAACAGCTCTGTAGCCAGCAAATGAGGCAATCTGCGGGCCCCTCATTGGCAATCCAGAGCTTATAAATAGATAATTACAAAACCTCAAACTTCTCTGACATTTTCATCTGAAAATTGCAAGGCTGCCTTTAGAATAGCATAAGCATATATCTTTAAGCTTGCCGTGGACACGAAAATACCTAGTTATATCTCGACGTAGGTGTACCTTTTTACAAATGCGAAAGGCTTAAGAGCTAAAACCAGGGAACCGAAGCTCCTTCCTCCGGGCTTATGGTCCTTTGAAGCACAAAGGAGTTTAAGAAAAGGTCAGATTTTGAGCGTGCTCGTGTGTGTGTGTGTGTGTGTGTGTGTGTGTGTGACAGAGAGACAAAGACCCAGAGAAGCAGAGGCAGACAGAGAGACAGTGACAGGGAGGTGAAGTGGGAGAGGAGAGCTGGAGGATTTGAGGACCGCACAAACACCATCTCTTTGCACAAACACCGTCTCTTTGCACAAACACCATCTCTTTACACAAACACCCTCTGCACAAATATCACCATCTCTTTGCACAAACACCGTCTCTTTGCACAAACACCATCTCTTTGGAGTCGTGAGGTCACCGAGGGCTGGGGTTACAGTCTCAGGAATTCTAGCCCCTATTTCCAGCGAGATAAGCCTCCGCCTGCCGCTGTGCTGGAACCACTCACCTTAACTTACTCACTGTCGCCTCACAGGCAGCAGACACTGTCTCCGTGGATGTTTCAGATGTCATTGTCCTAATTCCCTTTACCACTATCAGCTCTAATCTCTACACTCAGTGTGCTCCCCGGCTTATTCCCAGGGCCCACTGAGACCTGTTTTTGTGTCTTCAGACTGGCGAGGAGAAATGAATATCAGAAATGTCCTGGGGAACCCAGGGAGGCAGGGGAGCAACTCATCAGGGGAAAGCTGGGGACAGCAGGCACGGTGGCGGCTGCTGAACTGGGTGAGCCTGGGCTTTGATGGCTGGAGGGAGCAGAGCCCGGAGCTGGCCTGGTGGCCCGCGGGCAGTGGGCAGGCGGTGCAGGAGCCCGGGTCCCTCTGCCCCTCAGCCTGCCGCCCACCCGCCCCCTCTGCCACCAGGAGAGCAGCCAGAGCCAGCGTTCTGGATCGCTGCGTTTTCCTAATAAGACTTTGCACAAGCCGCTAAATGAAGCTGGCTGCCCGGTTGAGTTCAATCCCAGCCTATTTCGGTTTACCCATTTCCTCAGAATGTAATCTCAGCTCCTCACTATTGGATTCCTTCAGGGCCTTGTAACTGATGAATAGAGGCTAGCTAGCAAGAGGGAGGGGTGCAGGTCATGCAGAAATCTTAGCGCCCCCATTCGGAAGGCCCTGTCTGAAAAGCCCCAGACTATGCGCATTTCCTGTTGCAAGGCGACGTCAGGAAATATGTCCCGCAACTCTCATCTGACATTTGCATTCCCCGTATGACCATCCTGCCTCTGATGAGGCTCGTGACGGGGGACTCACACCCTCCAGAGACAGCTTTCGCAGGAAGCTCTCCTCACGCTGTTGACGTTTCCCTCCCTGAACCCGGCGCAAGCTATCACCTGCACCCTTGTTTTTATAAACCCCAGCAGGGAATTCCTCCAATAACCCCCCCAGTTATAAAATATAAATGAGTCATTCTTGCAATAGAAGCAACTTGTTTTATTTTTTTTTTTAAAGGAATCCCCTATGAGCCCTTTGGATGGTACATAGTGGGTGCATTTGTTCGGAATGCCTGGAACAGAAATGCCACTGTCTCCGCGCTGATTCCACCCCCACCCAGGAGAGAGACAGATTCATTCTTCAACCAGTTGTAGAAGCAGAAACGGTCGTAACATAAACAGCTATGTCTCCCTCTTACTGCCTACTCGACGCATCGTATCCATCATCTCACTCCTCATTACGTCTGTGAAATTTATATGTATCATTACGCCTGCTTTCAGAAAAGAAAATTAAGGCTCAATTAAATAATCCACCAAAGGGAACACCTTCGCTAAGTGACAGAACTGGGACCCAAACTTGAAACTATCTGAATGCAAAGATATGCCTTTTTGATTGCCATGTAATAATTTGTACATTTGTTCATTTATATGTACAAACAGCTATGTATTTTTTACAGTCAAACCCTTTTATTGTGCTATATATATATATTTATACTCAACAAAATATATGTGTTCATATGTATATATGCATGCATATATATACAATTTATACACAAATAAACATATGTAACCTATGTATAAATATACACTATACAAAAGAATACTGGTGTAAACAGGTAGCCATGAGTAAATACCATGTGTTTGTGCATCTCAGAGCTAATCAGGGCCTGTGCTTGGCTTCCTTTAATCTGTAGATTGTCGTTGAAGCCCAAGTGTTCACTCAAGGCAACTGACTACACACATCTCTCTTCAACATCAGGACTTGGTCATTTTCTCAGAGAACAGGGACAGTCCCTCACATTCAGATCCGAGGCGCCACTTCCACCAAACCCACCTGCCTCTGGCGTCTAGTCAACCTTGGCACGCTAGTCTATTGCTCCAGGCCCCTTTGTTGCCCCCCTGAACTCCCCACAAACAGGTCACTTGTTGGTGAAGACTCATTTTTTTGTGTCTTGTTTTGTTTTTTGTTAATCTGAGGATATTTTTTCAAGGGAGGGGGGGAGAAAGAGAGAGAGAGAGAGAGATGGATGTGAGAGAGACACATCCATTGGTTGCCTCCCACATGCGCCCCAACCAGGGCCAGGATGGAATCTGAAACCCAGGTACGTGCCCTTGACCAGGAATTGAACCCACAACCCTGAGTCACACCAGCCAGAGCTCATCTTTTAAGTTCCTCATCCTTCTCCCTACTTTCCATAGGTAGAATTAGGGGCCTATTATTTTGCGCCCAGCCTGTGGACTCTTGAGGCCTCCTAAAAATGAGAATACCAGATGTTCACTGCCTGTTCCTATGCTTTAAAATACTTATAATTGAGCACCATGTGGGCACCCAGGGTGGTCAAGGGAAGGACACTTTCCCAAGATTGGGGGCCGGAGGAAGGAGTCAGGTGTGGCCCCTCCCCAGCCCAGCTTGGGCGCTGAGAGCAGCGAGAGGAAGCCTCAGCCTGGGGTGGTGCTCGGCCAGCTGGCTGCTGGGTCACAATGCGAAGGGGGGTGCCTTTCACATTTTCCTGTTCAGTGAAGCCCTGGCCCAGCCTGTCTCCAGGGAGGTGAGTGAGGCCAGAGACCAGTCACACTGAACCGCTGGCCTTTCAGCACAGTTGAAAAGCCTTCCTCCCAGGCTGACTCCACCCAAGACGGGCCCCTACAGAGAAGGGCTGGCTGGAGCGGCTGCTGCTGGGCTGGGGTGGCCTCTGCATGTTTTATTTTATTATATTCATTTATTTATTTTGTTGTTTTTGTATTTTATATTTTATTTTATTTTACATTTTATTTTATATAATTTTTATTTTTTTTTTTTACTTTTATTTTCAGTTGAGAAGAAATCTTGGAGAAGTACAGGCTTTGTAAAATCCAAATTAAAATCAAGTTAAGAAGCAGCAGTTAAAAAACAATCCAGCCCAGCTGGGCGTGGCTCAGCGGTTAAGCATCGACCTGGGATCCAGGCCATCGGGGGTTTGATTCCTGGTCAGGGCACATGCCCGGGTTGCGGGCTCGATCAATGACTCCCTCATCATTGATGTTTCTATCTCTCTCTCTCCCTCTCCTTTCCTCTCTCTGGAACCAATAAAGATATATTTTAAAAAATAATAATAATAAAAAATAAAAACCAACCTAGGCCCTGACTGGGTAGCTCAGTTGATTGGAGCATTGTCCCAATACACCAAGGTTGCAGGTTCTATCTCCCGTCAGGGCACGTACAAGAAGCAACCAATGAATGCATAAATAAGTGGAACAAAAAACCGATCTCTCTCTTTCTCTCTCTCTCTCTCAAAATTAGTCACTTATAAAACAGTTCAGAAGTACTTTTGATGTGAGTTGTCTCTGTGTAACTTAGTGTGAGGGCGAATTACGTCTGGTGCTGAAACACAGGGTTCACTGATAGAGAAAGATTGAGGACAGTAAACATTAGGTGATCACATTTGAAAGCCAAAACATACCTTTTTAGTTCATTAAAGGAGAGTGGTGTATAGCATCTTGTACAGAAAAGTTGTATACGGGTTTTTCAAAAAGAAACTGAGGCAAGTAAGAGAGCCTGAGTTTAAAGACAAGGCAGTGAACTGGGGTCTGTGCAGGTGAACTTGGATGGACTGGACTGGACTGGCTGCATCCAGGTCCGAGGGGAAGGGAGGAATGGTTGACCAGTGAGGTCTGCGACTGGCGGGCACGGAGGGATGCATGGCATGGCCTGTCCCACTCCAGGGACTCAGAGTGTGGCACTATCAGGGTTATTATATTTTACTCTGGAGCTGCTAACCTCTGTTCATGGGTTTGATAGAGCAAGAACCTTAGAAAGAGTCCTCAGAGGTCTTAGGGATGGCACTCACCTGAGCCCACCAGTTCTACATGGGCCCTTGGTAGAGGAACTGGAGCCAGCTGGTCCCCAGCCTCACACCGTAAGGCCAATGCCCCGCCAAGCACCTGGCACCATGTGCTCACACTCCTTTGGTAACTGGTATTTGTGTGGTAGGCACTGATTTTGTGATTGTTTTTATTTCCCTACCTTAAAGTATTGCTTTAAAGTAGAATTTCAGCTTGTTTTATGTTATGTAGTTTGCCCCAAACTTTGTTTTTCTATCCAGTTGGCTTGACTGTTACCTTTGTTAAAATAATATAAGTGGAGACACTCTGCAGTAGAAACAGAGCTGCAGTGCCAGAGGAACTGGCTCCTCAAACCTTGGAGTATTAAACAGGACCATGTAACCTTTAGATTGAGCCCAAGGCTACACTGTGTCCCAGAGAACTGTTTGCAAGAAAACAAGAAAGCAGTAATTATAACCACTGTCCTGATGACTGCTGGCCTGAAAGTTAAAAACAAAATTAGAATGGACATCACTGTGTTATGTTACCTGCACCAACAGACATGCCTCCGTTCCATTGATATCACTGTCCTCCTTCCGTTTCTCATAAAGACCCTCTGCGTTGTTTCCTAATCGAAAGACTATCTGGGGTTTGGCCTGAATCAGTGCCCTGGGTAGTTATTTTTTTTTTCCTTTTTATTGATCTCAAATAAATGCTTGTTGCCTCTCACTTTGAAAGGCTTTTTTATTTTTAGGGTAACACCATAAATAGGGTCTGGGGAGGTAAGTTCTTTTATAATTCATCTTATGAGCAAGTATAAGGGAGGAAGACATGTGGCTTCTCTCACTTTGCTTCTATAACCAGCTACATAATCCCAGAAGGTAGCCAGTGCAGACTCCACAAGATCTGGCTGATAGCAAATGTGACAGTCTTGTGGTTCTTGGAGGCATCTACGTCTTGGCAGCAACCCACTGATAGAAAGCAGGTGACACCCACGGCACTCTCTGCAGTGAGGAAATGTTCTCGGTGTTCCCAGGATAGGGGGCCACCAGCTACATGTGGCGACTGAGCACTAGAAACATGGCTAGAGCAACCGAGAAGCCGAATTTCTTCTTTTAGTTAATGTAGTTCATTATAAAGATTTAAATAGCCACACGTAGCACGTCGCGACCCTGCAGCAGTGCTTCTCAAATGTCAGCATGGGTAAGACTCACCCGGAGGCCTCGTAAAACACAAACCCTTGAGCAGCCAGGAATTTCTGGGTGTGATGTCAACATTTCCATTTCTAAGCCCCAGATGACAGGCAGCCACACGTCCAAGGAACTCACTTTGAGTAGCTGACAGAGAAGGCCGAGACCACTTAACTCGGAGGTTAGCAACCAGGGAGGCTTTGCCTCCTGCAGGACTCTGGTGATGTCTGGAGACACTTTGGGCTGTAACAATTTGGGGGTAGGTGGCTGTGACTAGCGTCGTCTGGGCAGAGATCGGGCTGCTGCTAACTGTTCTGTATATGGGGCAACCCCCTCCCCAACCAGGAACCATCAGCCGAACATGCCCACAGTGCCCGCTAACAGCCTGTTGCTCATGCCAGTCAGGCTCTGGCTGCGGAATGGTTACAGTGGCATCATTTCCACTCACTGACACCCTCTGTCCTCGACAGGCTGCATCATTCTTTCTTTTATGTGATGTTCATATTATAATTCATATTATAGCACTGATCCCTTCCTTCAGCCCTCGGACTGTTCCCCACAGAAGCTGCCTGCTGGCGGCGGAGCTGGCATGAGGTTTTTTTGCCCCTGGCAGGGCAAGTGTGCGTGGCCCCGGGGTCCAGCGGGAGGGGCAAATGGCTTCTTCACTTGGCCTCCTGTTTGTCTCTGAGAGGAGCAGTACCCGGACGTCTAGTTTTGTGTGAATCTCGTGAGATTGGTCATCGGGGGGCTGTGCTGGAGGCATTCACCTGGGAAGTGCGTTAGGAAACCAGACGGGATAGGGCACAGATGTGCCGGGCTCCTGCTGTTCTTCTGGACAGTTCCCTCGGCCTCCCCGATTGCCCCGCAGTCGCCTGTGCTCTCCTGGGGCTTCGAAGCTGCCAACCAGGAACCCAAGCAGAGGTGGTAAAGGTGCCGAGGGTCCTGAGGAGTCTGAAGCCAGAGCTCTGCGGCCGACCTTGAACGTCCTGTGACTCCTGGACACGGAGCAGGCATGACATGCAGGCCCTGTTAGGGTATCTGAGGGGAGCCCCTCGACGTTTCCTGTCTGCCTAAGGCTCCTCTGATTTCAGGTCTTAAAATAACTGATACATTCCGCCTCACTCACCATTGAGTCTTGCCCCCCACTCACAAATCACCATCTCCATTTCTAAGCTCCAAACCCCAGGTGCCTCCAGAGGCCCTGCTCCCACTGGGCTCCGTTCACAGACTGAATCTGGCTTCTCTGCTTCGCAGAGCAAGATCCCCGAGGCCTCCTGGTGAGTCACGGGTGTGGCAGTGGATGGAACTAATCTCAGGATTATATGGCCCTTCCTACTTATTTATTTATTTTTTGTCGGAAATGAGAATCTGAAATCATTCAGCCACCGTCATTATGGCCTGAACCCGCTTTCCTTTTTTAGATCCCCAAATAGTTTATAATGCTCAGAGGCCTCCTCAAAGGCAGCTGCCGTCCCGGTCACACTGTCCATATGACACGGCGAGGGTTGAGCCTTTGATGAGTAACACTCCGGCCACTGCCCCTTAGCATCCGGGGACAGATGGGGCGCCCGTGTGATGGCACAGGGATGAAGAGACGAGCTTCTCTGAGGAAGTGAAGTCCTGTCTGCAGAACACTGAGTCCCAGCCAGCTGATGCCTAGGGAGAGCTGGGCCCCTGAAGGTAGCTCAGCCTCATGCTCTCTAATCCCTCTGCAGCATCCTAAAGGCTCCCGTCCTTCAGGAGCCAGCCGTGGCAGCCGGGCCAAGTCGCTGGGTCTAAAACTCGGTTTCCTTTCTAGAACAGAGTAGCGCCGCCTCCCAGCGTTTAAGCTGAGTCAGGCAACGCTTGTTCAGGTACCAGCGCAGAGCCTGGCCCACAGCGACCCTGCAGGAAATGGAATCTCAGGGTGGTGCCCACACCCCTGGGCCCAGCGCCCAGTGCCCAGGCCTGAGGCCTGTGCCAGAGCAGAAGTGCCAGGCAGCTGCCCCTGAGCGGCCCTGAGGCACCCACCAGGGGAGGCGCACGTCTGCCTCCGGCTATTCGGCCAGGCGTGAAGGGAATTAAGCCCAGCCCGGTGACTACACAGAGAATGCTTATTACCACGGAACAGCCTTTACACTTTGGCTAATGAGTTTTGACCTGTGCGAGTTTGGTCTCATAATTACCCAACTCAAATTCCCTGTTAGCGAATCAGGCCGAGGCTGGGATCCAGCCATTTCCCCAGGCTCAATGGTCAGCGCAGACACCAGGAGGAGAAAAGTAACCAGCGTTCCCCTCTCTGAATGTCTTCTGGGAGCAGAACTGGCTTTCCCGTTCCATTTGTCAGCACCAGCTCTGTTTACCCCTTCCAGGCCTACACCCCCCAAGGTCAGGCCCCTGAGGCCAGACTGCAGAGCCACCCAGCGTGTGGCCTGCAGACATCCCAGGCCCAGCAGCGGCACCTGCGGGTGGCTCCCGGGCCGCGGGTGAGCCAGGCTGGAGGCCCAGGCGGGAAGGCGACGCCTGTGCTCATTCAGAGGCCTGTGAGGGCCACGTGTCACAGGAAGGGGAGCCGGAGGGAACGCGAGGGCTGCCTGGGCACAGGGGCCTGGTGCAAAGGCGGGAACAAGGAGGGGACTTAGAGGTGTGGGCAGGGGGGAGCACAGGCAGGCTCGCTGACGGAGGCAGGGGTGCGGGGGCCTGGCGGGCAGGTGTGGCGCACTGTTTCCGCGACGGCAGGTCACTGATGGGCTGCTGCTCGGGCTGGGGCGCTCGGGTCCACTCTGGGGGCAGACACCCCCTGCAAGGAGGGGCATCTGCGCCACCGGCGCGGGCTGCTTGGGCGCTGAGGCCGTTCACACCGGGCTGCAGGCGAGGTGAGCAGCCGAGGGGGGCCGTGGTCGGAGCACAGCCCGGGCAGCTCTGGCTGGCCTCTAGCATGATAAATGATGTAGCTGTCTTCATCTATTATTCAGCATAATTTATTTTGGACATTTGCATCAGCAGTTTATATACAAAATCAACCAGATGCCAAAAGGAGGAAAAATTAAAATGGACACGCATGGAAGCACGGAGGGCGAGGAGGGGAGGGACGGCGGGAGGGGTCCCAGGGATGTCCCGCCATTAATCACACACGGGCTGTGCAGTGACAGGAGGTGACAAGGGGCAGGCTGGGGAGCCCTGGGAGTGATGAGGGCTCCTGCTTGGCCCTCCCCGGGTCCCAGCCCCATGGCCAGCACAGGTGGGAACGACGGTGCCCCCGGGGGTGTGGGGAGAGAGTGCACCCAGCCCCTGTCCCCGTGGGCACCCAGACCAGGCCCTGGTTCTGGAAGGGAGTTCCCAGCTCCCCAGGGCCCGGCCAGCAGTTCAGCCCTCCTTTATCTTTGTTCACTGCCTGGGGCCACAGTTTCGGGGTGGAAACTGCTTTTTGACTGGCTCCGGGGTGCTGATGAGGAGGGGCTGAGGGGGCCGGCTGGGAGTGGAGAAGGCAGGCCCAAGCATGCTTTCTGTGTCCCGGGCCCGCGTCATATTTGGTAGAAACCATTAAGCAGGCACCGTGGTTGTGTGGTGTTTCATACTTGTTTCTTTTTGCTGTCCAAAGCCTCTGATCATCCCCCCCCTTCATATTTTACAGTAGAGAAAACACTGGATGGGGGAGGGTGCAGAGTCTAGAAAACTACGGAGACGGGGTCGCTGGGAGAAACTGCGCCTGGGGAGCACTTAGAGGAAGAAAGGAGGGCTGTTTTTCAGCGGAATCAATGAAAGGTTCTGTTTTGTGTTTCTAAACCTTCAGGGGATGACTGCAGAGTTATTAAGGACAAGTTTTCCTGTAGCAGAAAGAAAGATGTTTCCATTGTTTTAATAAAATGCACCTCCACTGTCTTGCTTACGGATCCCTGCATCAGCCTAAACCTGAAGGTCTGTGACTCTCGTTCCTGCCGTTTGATTCTGAGACCTGTCCCTCTGCTACAGCTGAGCCACCAGCTCTGCCATCATCACCCGAGTGTTAAGCCAGAGGAACTCAGCCTGGGAACCGCACCAACGCAGCCGGTAAGCTGCAGTGTCGTCTGTGTGCACCATTTGCAGGCCAGCGCTCTGGCCTGAGCACGTTTGGGTAGAGTGTAGGGTGGGGGGGGACCTGGGGAGAAAGGGGAGGGCGAAGAGCTCATTTGCAAGAACTGGCCGGCAGAGATAACATTTAGAATGAAAATGGGAAGGTCCAATGCTTTGTAATCCCCCAGCAGCTGCTCACTTTGGGTCAAGATCGAAAAGCAGCATTTTGCCATTAGTCCCTGAGCCAAGAGTGACCGGAGGTGGTGTCTCATCTCCCTAAGCCACCTCCGAGGGGGCCACTCAGCTGTGTCCTGGGGAAGCTGAACAGGAGACAAAGAGCGAGAGGGCTTGTAGTTTCCATCCCTGTGCGCAGCCCTAGGATGCCCTGCAGATGGGCCTGGTTGGAGACGATGCCTTGGACCGGCTCACGGCAGCTCAGTGCCCAGAAAGGGCATTTGGTGGGCTTGCTCTACTGTCCTTCAGCCTGTCACTGCGCAGATCTCAACAAGTTACCCACATCCCAGACACAGATTATCTGTCAGCTCAGAACCTAGCCTCCCTCTCAGGGACGGAGCTGCCCAAAAGCTGCCCGAACCCCAGCAGCCGCCCCGGATTCCACATGAGCAGAGCCCAGGGAGCCGACCCACTGGCCGTGGCTCCAGCTGAGGGCACACACCTGCACTTGCCACCTTCCACCCCCGGGCCTGTGGTTTCTCCCGGTGGAGAAAGAACGAGCCTTTTCCTCTGCTGTAAAATTACAAATAAAACTAAACCGACTTTGAGCACATTAATGATACCAGATGGTTTCATAAAATGTAAACAGAGCAATGAAAATACAAATGGGGTCTTCCCAGTAATTAACTTTTGATTTACATAGTCCAAAGGGAATCGGATCAAGTCTTGTATTTCCAGTGTATTAAGTGCTTATTCCCGGCTCCGGCTCACTCACTTCCCTGTGTCTCTTCCCTGACCCTCCATCCCAAGCCGAGACGTTCTACCTTTCATGGCGCTGGGACGTTGAAACGAACATTTGCAGTCATCTCCCAGGAACGTGTCACAGGCGGCCTCATTACAATGGCCATGAAGTCCTCGGAGGGCATGAAGAGTTCCATGAATGCACATTATTCCAGTTTTAATCACGACCCAGTAATACTAACTCAGCTGGCTGGGGCATTTTCGCAGCAGCAAATATGCCTCCACTTATTCAACAATCATGTGCTTTGCTACTTGTGGATGGAAAGTAGTCCTGATGCCAAGGCCAGGTCACTGTGTAAAGCCAATGCAGTAGAGGTATTCTGATTCCTAGATTCACCCTGAGCTCAGGAAGATTTGTAAAACCATAGTAACAGAAAACCACCAAAGCAGGGATCCCTCTCCATGGGTGTTGTGGGCCCTCATAGATCGAAATATTGGCTACTTCACTCCCTAGCTGGGTGACTCGGACAACTTACCTGACTGATCTGTGCCTCAGTTTCCCCTTCTCTGGAATGAGGATATTAATGTTGAATGCCTCAGTGGGATTACTGTATGAATTAAATGCGTGAACAGAAGTAAAGCACTTAAAACAGTGCCCAGTGACACAGCATGTTCTGTAGTGTAAGTGCTGTGGCTGTGGCTACAGTCGCCACCATGGAGCTGAGAGAGTTTCCTAGAGATCACCTAGCTTGGCCTCTACGTTGTACAAAGCAAACCTAAACCGAGGCCCACAGAGAAGTTGGACCTGTCCACAGGCATGTGGTGGTTTTGAAAGAGGATTTGTTTGAGCTCTGTAAGTTCAGTATAAGAAAAAGAACCTGAAGTTATAGCAAAATAGATAGAAAATTCTTTCAAGTTGGAGTTGCATCTTAATTAACCATAAGGACAGATTAATGAACAGCAAAGTGGATGCACCATTTAATAATAATAGCAATTAACACTTAGTATTTATAATACACACTAAATATTCTTCAAAGAGCTTTTCATGCCATGTCACTTAACCCACAAATAGCACTGTGATGTATATATTATTAGGATTGATCTTTTAAAGTTGTGGAAACTGCACAGAAAGGTTAAGTTACTTGCACCAGGTTGCATAGCAAGTGCAAAGTGGCAGAGGTGGGATTTGAAACTTTCTGGGTGACTGAAGAGCCCTCCATGAGTATGAGAGTTAACCTGGGGAATAGAGAGATTAGATGTACCCCTAACTCTCTACCAGTCCTATAGTTCCTGAACATATACATCCCAAATCTCACCCCACACTCCCTACTCCCATGCCTGCCAGGCCCTGGGGCAGACCCAAGGGTCTGGCAGTGAACCTGGAAAATGTGGGTCTTGCCCTCATGGAGCTGCTGTCTATGGCTCTAAAATGCTACAATTTGTGTGTGTGTGTGTGTGTGTGTGTGTGTGTGTGTGTGAGTGTGTGCTTGCACTCAGGGGGAAGTTTGCTCCCTTTCGGCTAGGACAAGGTTTCCCTTTTTTTACACATTCATATGTGATGGTCAAGGTTCAAAAAAGAGTCAGCTATGACAAACCCTCTTTGTAATCTCCTTGTATCCCTGGGGGAATTCCATCTCGACTGGGTGACCATCTCCCCTTGTGAACTGGACATTTCACAAATGGGGCCACTGATGACCTGCAGTGGCTGCCAGCACCCCCCTGTGCACTTCCAGGTCTCTATGGCAGTGGCAGTGATGGATCTGAGTCAATCATATGCAATACTTGAACATTTAAATTGAATGGCAAGCGAACCTGGAATCCATTACCTTCTCCACTGCTACTAAAGTCAAGCTAATGGGACCGATTCCATTTTGCTCTTACGGATGGAGCTTGAGAGTGCGTACAAGCCAATAAAGATCTAGGTAGGGTTCTGCTGTGGCAGAAAAGGGAGGGAAAGGGATTGGATAAACAGTCTGCACAGCCTTAGGAGCCCAAATCAGGCAATTAACAACAGGGTCCACATCCGAGGGGCACCCCGAGACCCCCCAATGACCACATTTAGACTCATAACTCAATATACTCTAGTCATGATCCAATTTCACTGGCATAGACAGTGATTCCCAAATATGCTTCATGTTATCAGTTAAAGTTATTACATCTGAGGAAAAGAAAGTTTGGCTGATCTGCCAGGGCCTGCTCAAACCTGCTTCAAGAAGACAGGGGTACGTGATGAAGGCTGTCCTCACAAGCCCTCCTACTCGGACCCTGCACACCCCCATGCCATGGCCTCGCCATGAACTTGGAGGCAGCCTGGGTCACACAGACGGGATCCCTGAGCCACCTGTGCGTCATCTCCTGACTGGCTTTGCGGAGACAGTTTATATCCTCATGACATCTGTCAGCTGTGCACCCAAATATCTCAGTTCTTGTGAATCTGTCAGATCATCATCACCATAATAGGATGTTGAAATTCATAAAGGCATCTATTTCTGGGAACGGGCCATCTCCCAGTTTGAGAAGAGAGGTTTTTGCTGGGGACAGGAATCCCACACGTCTCAAGAGGGCACCTGCATAGTTGAATTGGGGAGGTAATTTTTTCCTGAGAGAGGCTGCTGAGGCCTCTAATACCGAAAGTTTAAATATATCACTGGCTGCGAAGCTTCGCCAGCAAGCTATGAATTGCCCAGAAAATCAGATGATTTTAAAGCAAGGGAGGGAAAAAAGATTGTTTTTCCCCCTGACATCCATCTACACCTGAGGCTGCATTCCCTGTGGCTTTGTCTGGACATTCTGGGGCCACCAGCATGAAGGACATCTGGAGGGCAAAGACAGGCAGCAGCCAGGAAGCTGCCCGCCTCTCCCAGACAGCTTTCTTCTCATCACAAGGAACAAGGGGTACAGCTCTGTCCAGATCCAGGCAGAGAAGATGTGGACTTAATCTCCCCGTCTTAGGCTTTCTGAGGTACAGGAGCAGGAGCCCTGCCTGGGGCCACTGCAAAGGGGAGCTGGCTTAGGCTCCGACCCAGAGAGTGACATGCCCAGGGGTTGTTTCCTGTCCAGAGGGCAATGACCAGGCCAGGACCATGGGGACTCTGCCTGGAGAGCTGGGGTTGGGGTCACTCAGCTCTGAGCTGAGGCTCTTGTCTTTATTAGGAGCCCTTTGCCCTGGGGGTGGGAGCTATTCCACTTAATAATTCCAGTAATGGCTCTGAGTGAGAGCTCAGGAGAGACGGGCGGTCACTCCCGTGCTGTAGGAACAGCTAGTCAGGTGGCTTCCACCCATCACTGACTCCGGGTTCAGCTGGCGTGGTAGGGAAGATGCCATACATGCTGTTCATTTGCACAGGGCTGCCTGTTACAAAACACCTTCAGACAGACCGCTCAGCTGCTCTTCGCAGGGACACAGGGAGGGGAGCCGGGCAGGAAACTCCAGCCGGGCCTCCGGCTGCAGCAGCCCCCTAGTGGAGGCCTGGAAGCCGAGGTCTGGAAAGGTTAAACTTGGTGAGGGGCATGCAGCGAGACAACTGAACAAAATGGGACTAGATCCAGGGTTTCCTGCTTCTTCCCACCGAAGACCTACTCAGTTATTTTCACTAGACTTCTTGGAAACAGAATTTCAGGCTTGATTTTCAAAACCATTCATGGAGCCCGCTCTGCACCTGCGAGAGGCCCTTCCTGAGCTGCCCGTTGGGGCTCTGCAGCGCCAGTAAGGTGGGCACAGAGGGTGCAGGGCCCTGCAGAGCCTCTCTTTCTTTGGCCCCTGTCCTGCTCCCTTTTCCTGCCCCGGGCAGCCCCTTCTGCCAGCTCTTTCTGCCGGGCAGCATGGGGCTTCCCACAAATTTATGGAGGGAGATTGGATCCTGCAGGGCCCCTAAGCACGAGCCCAGGAGGCTTCTCATGAAAAATGATCATACCGCACACAGAGGCTGTTTAAACCTGTCACTTTAAAATATCCCTTCTCCCCTGCCTTAGGCTGGGACCAGGAGCGCAGACCCAGGAAGGGGAAATCAGTTTAAGGTGACAGCATTTAATTTCTAAAGCCAAATCTTGGCATTTGTGGCAGACTTTTTATGTTCCAAGGTCTCAATTTAAAACCAAGTGCCCCAATGGCACCCCATAATTCTCAGTAAGTTTTTGTACCTCATTCCCAGATTCCTTTTCATGAGAAAGCACCCAGAAAGCTGGGAAGAGTCTTCCTGTAGGGGCTGAGCTTGGAGCGGGGTGGCACAGGAGCATGCCCAGGGCATTAGGGGGCAGCACAGGACACCTCAGGGAAGCCACCCGGCCTTTAACTGCTTTTCTTTTATTAAAAGTTGCTGTTACCAGGTTGCCTGGAGCAGGATAGGATGCTCAGCACTCAATTAAAGTGTATTTCATTATCAGAGGACAGTTAAAACCTAAAGCCTGGAGATGTTGAATACGCGTTTTTAGCACACTTCAAGGCTCTACCTTGTTCTCGCCTCTTCCCTGAAGTCTTCCGGGACCAGCCTATCTAGAGCACTTAATTCCTCTAATAAGTCCCAGAATCCCTCTGGGAGTGCAGTTAATACATCCTGCCTTGTCAGTTTTATTGTGTGACTATATTTTCTCACCCACTAAGCCCTACTATACCACGTGTTCTAGCTCGAGCGTCTAAGATAGTGCCTTGGCTGTCTTAGATATTTCATAAAACGCCCCGCTAAGATCTTTATCCAGAATGAGGAAAAGTGATCAGTTCATAGGATTACAAAAACCATGTCTTCCAGTGCACCTGACATGCAAGCCCCTTCTCTGGTTTCTGGGGCCGAGCACAGTGCTAAGCACAGTCAGCTGCCTGGAGAGATTTGTTGGGTGAATGAAGACATGAATGAGTTTCAGCAGAAGTATGGAAACCCCCCCCTTCCAAATTAAGTGGGAAGGAAAGAAGGACACTCATCTTGGGGTGGTGGCGGTGTGGAGGTGGTGGGACTCGCGTGGCAGACGCCTGGAGGCTAAGTGGCCCCGCCTGAGGTCTAGACCGCAGAAGAGGCATTCCCACCCCGCTGGCAGTGCTGGGGCCAGCAGCTGCCACAGCTCATTCTGCCCCCCCAGTGACCCCCCTCTACACGCAGAGGGAGGGGTGCTGACCAAAGGAACAAGACACAGGCGCTGAACTGTAACTAGAGCAGGAGGCTTTCCAAGAGACCTCTCTAGGCACCCACCACACTCAAAGCTGCTCGGTTTATGAGATTATTACTTTTAACAAGCTCTTATCTAGCACTTAGCATTTCTAGGATATCTAGCAATCATAACCCAGCTAATTAATTCCACACAAATAGGGCATCATAAAAGTAGATGGGGTGCTCACAGTCCCCAGTCTTAGCCCGGTTGCCAGTCCGCACACTCGAGGTGAGGGGGGCGCCCATTTCACTGAGAGTGAGCCCACTTGAGTGAGCTGTCACCTTCTCCGAAAGCGGCGTGTCCCATGTCGTAGGACACGGCTCTAAGGCTCTGAGTATCAGCAGCACTATCATGACTGTTTCTGAAACGTTGATGATCTGAGTTAAAGAAAAGTAGACAAAAAGCAAGTGCTTTAAGGAGCCTGTGCTTCAGACCCACGATCTGCCCCCGCTCACAACGAGGACTGGAGCGCAGGCCACCGGTCCACACGTTTGCAAACAGGTTTAGTAACAAGGGGCTGCCAGCCTCCATGTATCAAGCTCCCTGCCCGCTGCAGGAGGGAGTGCCAGGAAGGCAACGTGCTACAGAGCAAGGCCAGGCCGCGGGCTCCCCTCTCCGCTGCTCTAACACACGACACACTTTCCTTCAATAGGAGATTTCTCAGCAGAATCAACCGCCTAAAGAGCATCTAGGGATGAACTTTGAGAGTGAAAATGAATCTCCAAGGAGATGGGCAGAGCAAGCTGTTCCCCTTTGACCCTTGATGAACACAGACAGGAGGTGAAGTCAAGTGGAGAGGATTGACCCCTGGACCCCAAAACCTAGGGCTAAGTGCCCACACTGACAGCAACCAAACAGGACAAGCCAGAGCCACTAACCTTTCGCCCTTCCGTTACAAACAGAGCACCCCACGCTCAGGCCACGCTGTTTCCAGGCTCCCAGGGGAACCCGTGCGGTAACCAGACGGACAAGTGTTAAGTTGGGATTGAGAGAAGTACCCTCGTCCCGGGAAACCCAGCCAAGAACTGCTGTCCTCTCCGCTTCTTTTGGGCTCCGCCCGCAGCACTAGCTCGGCGGGAGCACAGCACCCCGATCTGCCGGGTAAGGCGGCTGCGATGGAGCCCCGGCTCTGAAGTGGGACCTGCGGCCCCTCCGCTTGCCAGCTTGCGACCCCCGGAGAGGTGCGAAGATGACCGGGACAGCAGTGTCCTTCGGGGTAAGACTGGGCCTCCATGACATGCAGATTAACTGAGGCGATCCCTGTAAAAAATGCAGGGAACAAGCCTTCAATGACTATTAGCTTTATTATCATTCGAGGACTACGGGGGGGGGGGGGGGGGAGTAGGGAGAGGGGTGGCCCGGACAGGTGGGAAGGGACAGAAAGGGCCGGAGGCTCGGGATCTGATGGGAGGCCTGCCAGCAGCATCAGAGAGTGAGGCAGAGGAGGGGCCAGAGGGAAAGGGGCGAAGCCCAGCTCACGGGGGACCTGGTTTTACTCGGGAGCCTGAACTGCTCGTTGCCTGGAGCGTCACCTTACGCTGCCACCACAGAAGAGGTGACCCAGGAGGTCCAGGAGCTTGACTGCTCCCCAGCTGCAGCTGGTCCCCGATGTCCTCTCGCAAGAACACATTACCCGGCCCATCAGCCCCGAGCTCGGTTTCCAAGGACAAAAGATAAAACTACTTTTTGAAGAAAAGCAGATGGTGTGGTAGAGAGAGCTCAGGATATGGACTGGGGTTTAGGTTTTATGTTTTTGTTTTTTTTTAATTCTCACCTGAGGATTATTTATTTATTTATTTGTTCTTTATTTATTTATTTTCAGAGAGAGAGGAAGAGGCAGAGAGAGAGAAACAGTGGTCAGTTGCCTCCCGTATGCAGCCCTACTAGGCTTCAAACCTGCAGCCATGTGCCCTGTCTATGAATCAAACCCCAGGCCCTGTGGTGTACAGGACTATGCTCCAGGCAACTGTGTCACCAGCTAGGCTGAGACTGGGGGTTAGTTTTTTTGTTGTTGTTGTTTTTTAAATATATCTTTATTGATTTCAGAGAGAGGAAGAGGGAGAGAGAAAGATAGAAACATCAATGATGAGAGTCATCGATTGGCTGCTGCCCGCAGCACGGGCATGTGCCCTGACCGGGAATCGAACCCTGATCGCCTGGATCCTAGGTCGACGCTCAACTGCTGAGCCACGCCCGGCTGGGCTGGGGATTAGTTTTGAATCCCTGCTTTACTGACTGGGTCCCTAGGACAGGTGAAGTAATCTCGGAGTTTCTGTGTCTTCATCAGAGCCATAACAGGTTTATTGTGAGACATAAATGACATATATAAAAGGCATAGAATTGCTTTGCAAGATGTGATGCACTATGAATTCATGTCAATTATTAGGACTTGGGTTCCTGGAAATATTAAGTTGTAAAAGGAGGGATTCCAGGTGTGGTCCCGTATGAAAAATTAGAGAAACCCCATTACGAGAGAGAGAGAGAGAGAGACAGAGAGAGAGAGAGGGAAAGGGAGGCTGGTGTTGAGAAACTGTGACATTGCTTTTCAGACTTAAGTATTTACTTATTAGATAGTTTTGAACATCACAATTTCATAAATGTTTCCAACAGAGAAAAGTAGGGAAAGAGAAAGAAGGAGGGAAAAAGACCCTCACCAAACAAGTCTGTGTGCTACCGCGTGAATAAAATTACCTTCTAATCAAATGCATTATTACACAGACATTTGAGTCCAGTGCTGAGAGCTTTACGAGCAAGGCATTTGCAGGTAATCAGGACATACTTCCTTTGTTGCTGGGATTGCATCAGGGCACTGTTGGCTCCTGCCAAATAACACCTGCCTCCACTGTCTCCCCCTAACCTGGCCTTACAGGTAACCATGGGCAGTGCCACCCTGGACCATGTGGGCAACTGAGCTTCTTTTACAAGGACCTATGGCAACTATTGTGAAAATATATCCAGAGAAACTGTGAACCAAAAGAGGTGCTGAAATTCCCTGGGACTGGGGAGAAGGGCCAGGGAGAGGGGAAGGTGCACCTGTAGGTCCCAGCTACTGTCCAGCTTATGTGGGAAGGACATGAAGGGACCAGAAACTGCCACCACACGTGTGCCACTCTGACGTGTTGGCTATTTTCAGCTGAAGGAAGTTGAAGGTTCTCTACCCTCCCACCTTCTACCTAAAGCAGGACCTGAAATTTCCCCTGAGGTTCTCTCCCTGTCCCAGGAATAGAAGAATATTCTTATTCCCAGACTGGGAACAAGCACTGAAATGGACCTGCATCCATGGATGTACTAAAATCACCCTGATCCATTAGTTTCCCCCATGTATTTTCTAGTCATTTTTCCACAGTCTACTATCTCTAGCTCAAGTCCCTTTTTACTTTGTCTTACCACATCTCCTCAGTTTATCACTATTTGTTAAAATAGTATTTAAGCCCCAAGTCTAACCCCATCTATGGGGGTTTTACTTCTTTCTATGAAGCCCCCCATGTCACCTAAAAATATTAGCATCAAATAAAATGTGTATGGTTTTCTCCAGTTAATCTGTCTCTTGTCAGCTTAATTCCTAGGTCTTAGTTACAGACTTTAAGAAGGTAGAGAAATGTCCTTCCTCCCCTTCAGGTAAGAACTGGAATGCCCACGGGTGTCACCATCTAAACCATCGGTGTGCTCCCTTCAAACAAGTCTCAGAGTAACCCAGGCACTGGGCAATTTAAATGATTGCGGAGCTGAACTGCCATCAGCATTAACCTGGAAAGGGGCAAAGTTCCCAACACTCTCTGGTTACAAGAAGACAGTGGGAATGTTGCTATGAGGGACAAGATTAGAATTATTGGCATTTTTTTTATCTTTGTGCAACTATTTATTTTTTTAAATATGTTTTTTAATTGGTTTTACAGAGAGAGAAAGGGAGAGAGAAAGAGAAACATTTATGATAGAGAAACATCAATCCGCCTCCTGCATGCCCCCTACTGGGGACACAACCCAGGCCCACAACCCGGGCATGTGCCCTGAACAGGAATTGAACCATTGAACAGACAACTTTTTGGTACATGGGACAACTACTAACCAACTGAGCCACACCGGCCAGGGTTTCTTTGAAAGAGTCCAGTTGTTCAGTTTCCTAAAAAATATTTCAGTTTTTTTGTTTTTTCATGACCAACAAAAATTTCTGGAAATCTCTTTAAAACCTTTTGGAGAGCTATTTAGCAGGCTCTTCTGTCTCTAGGCAGGGAAAACTTGCCCTCTTTTAGTCTAACCACCACTGAACCGCAGTGACTCACAGAATCATAGGAAACAGAGGAAGTAAGGCAGGACATCGAATGGAAAGCCCAGGAAGCCAAGGGACATGCCCAAGGTCACACTCCTACCTTCAGTGGGAGGGCCGAGACCAGGACGGCCCCTGGCTGTGCAGCCAGCATCTGAAACCTCCTCTTACCTTGACTTAGGCACCGTGGGAGCAGCTGACCCTCTCCCTCCTGGAAGGCCTTCCTGCGCCTTTGCAGATGGTAATTACAGACCCTCCGCCTCCCCCCTCCTCCATGCTACTTCTTCAGCCTTTCTTTGGAGAAAATTCTCCAAAGGTCTAATCACCTTGGAATCTCCCCAAGCTATTATGAACTATCTGATCTGAAGGGGGAGCCCACAAAATTTTAATAGTAGAAGGAAGCAGTCATTTGCTAGAAATGCTTGGGAGTCCCGATCAGAGCTCCGGGCACCCCGGCCAAGCCCGTTTCCACAGCGCGATGGTCGCTGCCGTTTCTGAGGTGTTGGGGGGGCACTGTTACACCCCAACGCGGCGTATTAGCGGCCGCCTAGACATTTGTAGAGGTTGCTGCGTAATTGAATGACCAGGGGCCCTTATCGGGAGCTGTGCGCCAAGATAAGGGTAATCAAATTTCATGCTTCAGGGCTCCGGCTTTAGCGGCCACCTCAGGGGTCAGGCGGAATCCCTCCCCCACCAGCCCTGCTGTCTCCCCCCACCAATAGCTGTGGCAGCTGGGCAGCTGCCTCTTTGTGCTTTTGTGTTTTTCTCTGAGGATTCTCCCCTAAGAAATTCCCGGAGGCAAGGAACCTTCAGTAAGAGACCAACCTGGGCCAGCTGGGCTGAGAAATTCATTCCTGCTTGTTCATCCCCCCAAGAGGCACTTGATTACTCATCAGACATTTACAAGGGGGCTGGGGGGGGGGGGAGAACAAAGGCAGAGAAATAAAATTGGGGGGAAAGAGGAGATAAAAGAAGGAGAGAGCAACTAGGAGGGAATTAAACATAGTTAACTCAACAGAAGAGGAAAGGCTGTGTCAGCAACAGCCCCCCAGCTGCCCGAGGAGACTGGCCAGTGTCAGGCACCTTGCGCTCAGCTGCCTGAGCTCCGGGGAGGATGTTAGGAAGCCAACCCCAGCTCAATGGCCCCTGCAAGGTCACTCCTTGTGGTGCTAAACAAACAAGACGCCCAGGAGGGGCCCAGGAAGAACCCCCCTCCCCCGGGATGACTGGATGTTCTGGCCACGGTCATTTTTGGTGTATTGGATCAGCTGCTTCTGCAAATGGGTGGTGAGTCAGGAGTCAGATCTAAAATCAGTTACCAGCTCAGACTGTGAGCAGCTAATTGCCGATCTCCTTATTTGTGAAAAGAAAGGACTGGACTGGACGACACTTCACTGAGGCACCTCTGCGTTAGAATCCATAAGATTATGATAAGAGGCCCACGTCTTAAGTTGTGAAGCTTTAAGAAATGCTCTGTGGTACGTCTGGAGGGAAGCTTCTGGCCAAAAGTGATGTCTCCAGGAGTCACACATTTAAACACAGAACAGCTTACATTTCCATTGCTGCTTCTTGTTTGAAAATATTTCAGAGTGAAGGCATTGTTGGTATAAATATCACTTGGAAATGGGCTTCAGGATGAGAGTCCCCAGCACCAAAGACATGCACATCCTGGGGGTGGGTTTGGTGCACAGACCCCTGGGTTTAGCTAGGTAGTTAGCTAGTTATTAATAAACAAAGTAAGCAAAAGGGATCGGACATTAAACCTAATAAACTAGGGAGACACAGCATTCATAAGCTCCCCAGGGGACCTCGGCATCCCCCCCCTTGAGACCTAATCCCCTAAACGGACAGGAAAAATCTCCCTGAGGAGCAGCCCCTGGTACTGGGAAAGGCGAGGGAGTTCCTTTGCTGGGCATATGTGCTGGAGGGGCCAAGATGGTCACCATAAAGGCCACCATGTCAGTCTAGCCTGGGAAAAGAAACGGATTGGGTAAGGGACACAGAACCCCAGAAGATCTAGGAAATGGACTGGTTAGGGGGAGGGCCCAGCACAAGGCCAGGAAGGACTGGGGAAGAGATTGGTTAATTTTGAAAGAGCACCTGTCCTTCCAAAGCCCAAGATAATATAATCAAAATTTAACAAAGGCCTCTCTGGGTAGCACACGTTCATTTGCATTCATTGGCATGTTCTCTCCATAGCAGCCACCGGGCCCAAGCGCAGGCACCAAGTGTGGGTCTGGGTACAGCAATGCAGTGCCAGCCAGAGCGCAGCCGGGAGCAGAGACTAAGCTGGCTGGATGGGGACCGAGACTGAACTGGAAGGAGCTCTGCCACGGACGGAACTGAAGGCCCAGAGTCTCTGGACTTGATGAAGACAAGGCTGGACTTCTTCCAGAGCCAAGGGGATGGAGATGAGGCATTGGAAACCTGGGGTCAGTCTTTTATTTCTATTCCAATACATCTTTTTTTTTTTTTTTTTTAAAGAATAATTTATAGATTTTTAGAGAGGGAGAGAAGCATCGATGTGAGAGCACAGCATCGATCAGCTGCCTCCTGCATGCCCCACTCTGGGGATCAAGCCTGGGCATGTGCCCTCACTGGGAATTGAACTGGTGACCCTTTGGTGCATGGATGATGCCCAACCAACTGAGCCACACCAGCCAGAGCTCTACTCCAATAAGTCTTATGTGTGGGTCACCGACATGCTTTTCTCATGACCCCTTGGAAGAGCTCTGCTTTCACTAGCAACCTCAGCCATCTCCCTGTCACTGCTCCTTTCTCTGTGACCTGGCAAAGGTTCAGTAAGCACTTGTTGAGAAGCTGGTGCATTTCAGCTGCGGCGCCATGAATGATTAAGCTCAATGAGATGTTACCGGTACTAAGATGAAGGTTAATACAGGATCTGTGGGTTGAGCTCATAGAACAGTGTTCTAGGTAGAAGGAAAGGGCTGAACAAAGGCATGGAAATGCCCGGCGCTCTGACACGTCTAGGGCAATGTGTCATTGGAGGGGAAAGGTTAGGCAAAAGTTAGGCAAGAGTCATGGACCACCTAGTATTTGTTTTTTAAAGAAGAGACAATAGAAAGGAATTGCAGAAATAACCTTCAGATTCCAGATCCCCCTCATCTTTTTTCTCTTCAAACCATGTGACCCTACAAGGGTTCTTTGCCCTGGCCGTACAGAGCTGTGTGCACATATCCATGTAGAGAACACAAATCATACATGGATTGAGTGCATTTATCAACCCTACTGCCAAACCCCAACCAGATGCAGTCAGAACTAGGATGTGCCTGATGCTGGTGGAGAATGGGGCAGAGTCAGGGCCCTTCAGTAGGAGCTCGCCCTATTCATATGATAATAACTACTCTCCATGCATTGTTATCACATGCTAGGCCCTGCAGTGAGTGCCTTATAAAAATAATGTCACTTCATCCTCACAAAGACTGGGACGATGTGCCTGGCAGCATTCCTATGTTACAGACAAGGAAAGTGGGACTCAACTAGATGAACTGACAGGGCCAGTGTCACAGTTGTAAGTTTCTGAATCAGGACTCGGTTTCAGGTCTGCAGGTTGTGGATCTCACTTGACCACTGTCCCATTCTGTTGTGTGAGCGGTGGCCCTGGATGGTATCACGAGGCATTCTGGGCTCTCCACCTCAAGAACAGTCTAGGTCTCTGCTCTTCTGTACAGTAGCCACTGCCCACCTGTGGCGATGATTGAGCCCAGGAACTGTGGCCCGTGGAGATGCTCTCAGTGTAAAATATATCATAATCTTAGTACAAAAACAGTAGAATGTCTCAGTACACTTATGCCGATTAATTGTTGAAATTATAATATCTCGATATACTGGGTTAAATAAATTATTAAAACTACTTTCACCTTTTTACTTTTTAAAAAATGTGGCTCTGGGAAGTTTGGGATCACGCATGCGGGTTCCATCGTGCTTTATCGACAGCACGGGTCTAGCAGGTTCTCTGACCTCCTATCTGCCCCTCGGGAAAGTGTGGGCTTCTGGCTTCTCTCCGTGGCTGGTCAGGGCAGCCGTCCTCAAGGAGACTGAGGGTGGTGACTAAGGAAGGGCCCCCAGCCCCTCGTCATGAGCAGTGTTTCTATTTAAATGGGGCTTTCAGGGACTGCCCCTCCCAGTCCTGCAGGGGAAAGAGAGTATTCTGTGTTCATTAGTTAATATTTGCAAAGTGCTTTGAAGATGAAATGTGCTACATTAATGTTAGTAATTGCAGGCTGTACTCCGTGAGCCTTTCATCTGGGGATATCAAAGTTCCCGGCACAGGCAGGCATTATTGCACCATTACTTTCACATTAATTGTGCCTCACTGGGGAGCTGAGTCATTGTTTTCCTGGCTACTTGGCGGAGGAGTGAGCCAGTCGCAGTGGCCTGTGGTCGGGGAAGGACTACAGTCCTTGCACCCAGCCCAGGTTTCGGGTGAAATTAACTCAGAGGCTGGACTTGTGTATATATATATATATGCACATGGGAAGGCCATCCTGCCAGAGCACCCCTGAAAAATCCTGCTAAAGAAAACCTTCCTTGGGGCTCTGTCTGCTTTCCCTGAGGGTTTCCTTAGAGCCCGGTGCATGCTGATCACACGGTGAATCCTAGCTGGTTGGCTGAGCTCTTTGGTAGGGGAGGTGTCTGTCATGAATTGTCAGCCTTGGTGGTGGATGTGACAGTCTGAGAGGGGAAGGGTCACAGAGCTTAAATGCTGTGCTCAGTCCAACCCCAACCGCCTTCGCTGGGCACCACCACCTTTTACATTGTACAGCAGGAAGCCACACCCGAGGATGCGCCTGATCAAGCGGAGGAAGAGCACCTGCAAAATAGAAAGGGGCCTCAGCCCCAGCTCAGCTGCAAAGTACAGGGGACCCCGGGAGTGTCACAGCCCAGGCCCACGCGGCAAGGCCTCCCCAGCAGATGCACGCACCCTGCCTGCCAAGTGTGAAAGACCAGAAAGCGGGCTGCCCAGCAGATGCAAAGCCGCAATGTGACATCCCCTCCCAGGAGAAATTCCTGTACGCTAATTAAAGCCACCAGGAAGTCCGACAGTGTGAGAGGACACAGCTGGACTCCCGCAGCTTAGGAAGAAACCTGGAGATGCCTGATCTCTCTCACCAAGCGAGAAGGAGAGATGCAGGAGACGGAGAGAAGGCTCAGGAACACGGAGCGCACAAGAGTGACAAGCACCCCACCACCACGCGGGGGCTGGGTGTGTGCGCACGCGCTAATAAAAAGGAATAAATGTGTCATTTCAGACTGGATAGGTTGAACATTACTAATTAAGAAATTACTTAATTATGGAGAAGAAAATAAAATGAGGTATTTTGCCCTTGAGGGGAAAAAATATCTTAGATTTGCTGAATCAAGGAAATGATTAGATTCAAACATTAAATAATTGGAAAGGGCTCCAACAAAAGCATTAGCGTGTGCTCACTGCGTGGCCTCCTGGGGACCCCCCTTCTCCAGGGCCCGTCTCCCGCGCCTCCTGTAAATGAGCACTCTCGGGTGCGGACTCCCGCCGCCTCTGACTGCGGGCCGCAAACCCCAGCTTTCATGCACCCCGTCTCAGGCTCAGGATGTCTACCCGTAATGTTTTATTCATCAACCCTCAGCTATTTTTAATTCCTGCCCACCAGGGCTCAATCAGGGGCTCTCTCCCCTCGCCCACAATCCTTCCGCTGGTAGATTACAGGTCCTGATCGGCTGCTCACTGAATCAGGCACGAGAGCTGTGGTCTCGGGGTTCCCCGCCCAACCTAATTCTGCATCTGAGAAGTGTCCCCATCATAGACCAGAAGAGCCAGTGGCCAGCCCACCAGGCCTGGGATTGGAAATATAGAACTTCAGCATCTTAACATTCTTTTTAAAATACGAGATAAGGAAAGCTCACCTGCGTGCCTTTAAGGAAACACTAATGTTGCTCTAAGTCTCACCTTTGTAAGGATAATTCCTCTTTCTCCAGCTGAACTCAATGTTTCAGGCCTGTATTTTCAATCGCCTCCACTGCATGTTCCCAGGTCACCCCAAAAGTTACCATGCCCACCATCGCTTTCTCATGGCACCCTTTCCTCGCCCAACAGGCCATTAGACTTAATCTCAGAGAATCTGAAGGTATCCCAAACCTTCCGTTGTCCAGGCTGGGAACTCGAGCCTGCCCTTACCTATCTTTCACCACTCCTCCGCATCCAGTCAGTCCCTGAGCTGCTGAAGCACAGCACTCTATTTCCCACCCTTGATCTTATTTGCACTCACAGGGGATTGCTGAAGTGGACGGGTAAAGTGCACTCCCTTCTTTATTCTCAGCGGATCGAGAAACAAGAGCTCGTGCTTACCTGCACATTTGACACCTTTGACTCTGGATAGCTTTGATATTATTTCCCAAGGAAGCCTTCCCTGAACCCCAAAGACTAGATTTGTTCCCCCTTTAATTCCTGTATTTTTCTTTACTTTCTCTGTCATTAACACTAGGCTGTCAGATATGTGAAATCAGAAACTATTTACCAACATTTTCATATCACTCAATCGTGTGCCTGGAAGAAAGAAAGCATACACTGAATTGTCCTTCATTGAACGAACACACCCATAAAGATAAAAAGACGGGACCGCATTTGTTAGGTCACACAACTAGTAAACGGTAGAGCCGGAGACAAGAACGAACTCTCCTCTACTGCGTCCGAACTAGTGTCCTTGGCAGGTGCCCCTCCTGTCGCGAGAGTAATCATTCCCGAGCACGTTTTATCCTCATCTATCATGTCATAAATAACATTTTTCACTTGTCCCATTCACGCAGTGCTCAAAGTCTAAACATTTCAACATGCCAGTCTACCCTCACTCTCTCTTTTTAGCCATTTTAGGGAATCTTAGAGTTGAAAAAGGTCACAGGTGATGTAATACAACTTCCTTCCCAATGTTAGAATCTCTTCCAGGGCTCACCTTTCCCAAAATCCAGAGAAGAGCTTGGTATTGCCCACTGGCCCTAAGGAGCACACCTTCATTTCCTGTGGCACCAACGTGGTCCCCCTCTGAGCTGTGCAACTCCTCACTGCCACCAGTTTCTGTGGTTCCAAGCACACACTCCTCAGTCTGGTCCCTCTTCCAGTCCCACCTCTCCACGGGGTCTATCTTAAGGATCATTTTCAGAAGGCCTTTCCCTGGCACCCCGAGAACATCATGCACCAGCATCCTCTCCTGCAATTTCGTAAGGTCTGTTTATCACCACTTTCACACTTAGGCTTGTATATTTTTAATGAGCCCTCATAAATGTTTGAGACGTACATGGCAGCTAACTTGTAAAAAAAAATCACATTCTATCCCCTCCTCTCACATCCAGAAAATAAATTGCCAAATATGTAATAAGCATCCACGTGAAAACCTTGTGCTCTGGGCACCTTCGGGCCCATTTTGTAAATACGTCCTTTCAGCAGGGTTTAGAGAATGATATCATCACCAGATAGGAGCTGCTGAGAGACAAAGTGATGTTCTAAAGATCAAAGAATAAACTAAGCGACACAGTTGTCATTCTAATCTAGGTATTTACATTACTCTGCTAGGCTGCCATAGCCAAATACCACAGGCTGAGTGGATTAAACAACAGAGGTCTGTTCTCTCACAGGTCTGGAGGCCAGGAGTCCAAAATACGGGTGTCAGCACGTTTGGTTTCTCCTGAGGACGCCCCTTGGCTTGCAGACGGCCACCTCGCACCGCGTCCTCACATGGTCTTTCCTCTGTGGACATCCTGGTGTATCTCCCTCCCCTTATGAGGACATTAGTCAGGCTGGATGAGGGCCCACCCTAAAGACTTTATTTTACCTCTTTACCTCTTTAAAGGCTCTATAGCCAAAGGCTCACCACCTTCTAAGGTGCTGGGGACCAGGGCTTTAAAGTTCGACTTTTAGGGGGAACATGATTTAGCCCATAACAGTGTTCTTACTGCAAGTTGTGCATAGCTGTTCTGTACACACAAGAAATACCAGCTGAGTGTGGTGGAGACCCTGACCTATTATTGACTTTGAAGAGGGAGTGTTACATGTTTTTGTGATTGTTTTAATTATTTTTGGTATTTATTTGCTTGGTTAATTTCCTTACCCAGTCCTAAAGTGACAGCAAACATTTGAACTCTCTCCAAGTTCTAGACTCCAAAGAAATAAGAATACATTAAAATAAAGTTAGTTCGGCTGGCATGGCTCAACGGTTGAGCATTTACCTAGGATCCAGGAGATTGAGGTTCGATTCCCGGTCAGGGCACATGCCCGGGTTGCAGGCTTGATCCCCTATAGGGGGCGTGCAGGGGGCAGCCGATCAGTGACTCTCATCATTGATGTTTCTCTCTCTCTCCCTCTCCCTTCCTTTCTCAGAAATATATATATAAATACATATATATATATATATATATATATATATATATATATATAAAAATAAAGTTACATTAAGAGTCAGAGTCCATCAATACAATCAAAATAAATTTCACACCATGGCCTTGCTTTCTTTTTTTCTTTGTCTCTCTCTCCCTGGGCTTCAGTGGGGGGAAGTGGTGTCCATCCTGTGTTTGCTGCAGGCAGCTGTCTGGAGAACACACTCTCCTGTGAACCTCCAGAACCAATGAGGTAGGAGTCCAGAGCTCAGGGCTAAGGTCATGCTCTTGAGCATAACAGTTTCCTAACACTAGTTACAAGGCTGAGAGAGTACAGTACCAGAAACCCAGAGGGTGCTCAGGAAATATGTTAAATGATGCGAATTGAGTAGGGCTTTTGCTTGGGGGTGGAGAGAGCTTCCCTTGGAAATGTGTGGGCTGGGCTCCCAGGTGAGCTCGCTGTGTGGAGCAGGGCTGATTTGCCACCTTCGCCCGCAGTTATTTTTGTTGCAATAACCAGCTGCCAAATAACTTGATCCAGGGGACAAGAGGTGAGAACCATTTATCCTTCCAGGTGCAATGGAGCGAGGTGCAGCGGCTTATTGCAAATGTGTTCAGGGCAAGGTAAGAAGGCCCCGCAGAGGGACCAGACATCTGCCTTGAGAAAGGGAGAAAAGCAGGTAATGTCAAGAGTCAAAGAAAGGCCAGGCCAGCACTCTGAGGAGACAGAAAAGCCAGATATTCTCAGGAGCTTGGGAGGCCCATCTCTCCCACCTGTGCTCTCTTTAGGGTGTTGAAAGTCCTTGCAGGGGACCTGGGAGTGGCAACGCGGCAAGTCATTGGCTTCAGTTTGGATTTTCACAGAAATAGACACTGAGAGGAGCATACAAGACAAGTTATTTGTTTGTCAGGTAAAGAAAAACACCTGTGGGGAGCAGGGCCTTGAGATAGGAAAGGAAGGCAACTGCTGCAGGCCAATGGGACCTACTCCCATTGCGGGAGCTCATGGAGCCAGCGTAAAACACACACTTCCACTGTCCCACTGGAGACAGGACAGACCTACAGTGGTGTGTCCATACCAACCCCTCTTGTCATCAGTGGGGGCTGGCTGGGGGGCAGGGGGGCAGCAACTCCCAGCCCCTCAGACCTGCCCCTGGGGACAGAGTGGGCTCCAGTGGTAAGAGGGTGGCTTCCACCTTTAGGCAGAATTCAGAGGACATGGCTGGGCATGCACGGCATCCTCGACCCATTATAACATGGGGGGGCACGATAGCCTCAGAAATGACCATGTGGCTGGGAATCCCAGGGTTGCCATCTGGAGGAGGAATGTCCTCAGCAAGTCACCTCGCCTTTTATCTCTTGATTTCTACATCTGAAAAAACAGAAACGAGAACGCAGGGGTGTAGCTGAAAGGGCTGAGGTAATGCCTGGAAGAACTGAATGAAGTCATCCATGTGATGCCCTGAACATTTGCCAATGCTCAATAAGTATTAGTTATTAGTATTGCTAACCACTAACATTATCAAGGCCAATATGTTAAAAAGGCAGCAAAGAGTGTGCTTCTGAAGGCACGGGGCCTGGAACAGGGCAGCCAGCAGTCAGGTCCCAGGGGCAGTTCATGAGGACTTGGGGACCTTCCTTCCTCGAATGCCTGTCTTCTTCATGATTTTAGCTGGCTGGTCCCAAAGCGAGTCTACTATTGGGTAAAAGGTGGCACTAAAAAGCTACAGCCAGCTCTTATGGACACACCCTCCTCTCATTCTTTGAGTATGCGGCTACATACAACAGTGTGTAGCTTTAATCTTAGCCGATTCCCAACTGTCCGCACCATTGGAAAAGATCAGAGACGGGGATACACAGATGTTGGGATAATTCAAAATTCTTCTCAGTTAGCTTCCAGGTGGTGCTTTTAGGCACAGCAGACTATCTCGGGCCAGTGTTAAAATGGGTCTCTATTCCTTAAGCACACACCAGGTGACAGTGAAGAAGGCAGGTCAAAGCCTTCCGAATGGCAAAGGACGCCACCTGGGAGTTGCAGTCCTGTCGCTGATGCAGAATAAAGTCACAGGAGCACCTCATGAAGTGCTTAAGTCCCAGGAAAGAGTAAGAGGCCTGCGGTGCCTGGCTAAGACCCTCCTGAGGCTGCTGTGTTGGAACTTCCAGCACACCCGTCCCACAGCTCAACAGCAGCAGACTACATAGTCATTCTTTCACCCCAAACAGCTGCAGTTTTTATAAATTATTTTTTCCAAAATTAAGGTGCTTGATGGGAAAATGGCCCAGTTAGTTCATAGTGGAAACACTAAAATGAAAGTTCAAAGTCCATTTACTGTACCTTTATTAAGTTCCTATCACACGGTGAGTGTCATGTATGTTAGGCACTGGGGTTATGCAACCTCAGCCTTCAAACTGCTCATGGCCCAGCCAAAGGGCAGAAAAGCAAACAGTCGGAGAAAGATGTGAGAATCGCTAAAGTAGAAGCCGAGGCGGAGACCTTGCATGTAATGCACGGCAGCGAAGACCTGAGTGGAGGATGCCTGAACCGAGTTATGAAGCCAGAGAAAATTCTGTAGGAGGAAAGCGGGGTGGGGGCAGGAGTGGGCACGATTTAGGCTAAGGAAACAGCCTGTGCAAAGAAGGAGGCCTGAGAATGCCTGGGGGCCTGTGAGCAGCCATCCGGTGTGAGGTGGGGCAGGGGGCAGGGACAGGCCGGGGTAAATGACTGCTGGACTTGAATGCCACAAAGTACCCCATATTTCTCACAGAGAATACTTAGAAACCATGCAATGTGTTTTTATTTTCAATGTTTCAAAGCAAGAAATTATATATTGCAACAGAAAAAATAACCTCTGATAGCATTATAGAAAATAAATTGGCAGCGGCAAGTTTGGAGACAGGGAGACCAACTGAAAGCTATTTTTCAAGCAAGAAATTATAATGATCGTACCACTAGGGATGGCCATGAGAGGACAAATTAAAAACCTGTGGTGAGTGTAGAATTGCCAGGGGGTGGTAGCCACAGTGACACAGAGGACTGCAGTCGGGAGTAGCTGAGAGTGACACCAGGCTCCGGGCTTTGGCATCGCACGTTATGCCAATGGCCATGATCTGGACTATAAGACAAGACTAGAATGAAAATAGAGATAATAACACCAGCTTTTCTAGAAATGAATTTAAGATTTCTATGGAAACTCAAAAGAAAACATCAGGGGTAAAGCTGGTTAAATAGGCCTAAAGCTTAGGAGAGAGTTGGCGCCTGAAACCACAGCCGCAGCCCAGGTTGTATAAGCGCACTGTGAAAAACGAGGAGCGAGAGACGCCCTGAAAACAACACCGCAGAGAGAAAGGGTGAGCTAGGAAGGAAACTGGAAAGGAGAGCCCAGGAAAGGAAGAGAAACGCCAGGGGAAGTACCAGGAGGAAGACTCGGGCTGCATTTCCTATGAAACCATCCATTCATTCAATCAACTAAAAAGCAGGGTCTCGTATGTGCTCTAAGCACAGGGTCCAAAGGTCTAGTAAAGCGACATGATTTCTCCCTCTACGGAATGCACAGACAATTGGGGAGATGAATGGTTATCAGATAATTACATAAATAAACCTTTTATTGGCACACACCATTGCAAATGGAGTTTTGAAGCACAAAGAGAAGAGTCGATCCCGTGGATGGCAGAGGGAGGTAAGTCAGGTAAGTGCAGGACTGGGCACCGGGAGACCATTCTGATCGTAGTGGAAGGGTCATGAGTGGACGGGGCATGAAGAGGTTAAGTTGCTGTGGCTTGAGGAGGCCTGAGAAACATGAGTGTAGGTTACTGATTTATTCTGTGGGGTTGCGAAGGAAGGGGAGGAGGTGGCCCCGTAGCAGGGAATATACAGTGGAGGGAGCAGGTCTTTGCAAAGACGGGAGAGACCTGAGCATGTTCTTTGTTTGAAGAAAACGACCAGGGATATGATTTTGAAAGTGAGACAGAGCATGTGGGTTTATCAAGGGAGCGACGTCCGCATGGAGCAGCAGAATGAGGGACACCTTTTGGGGTGAGGGGAAGGGAGCAAGGTGGGCAGGGACGCAGAGACATCTGCAAATGGGAGGGGGCACAAAACAGCAGAGAATTTATAACCCGCGATCTCACCTGTGGGGGGCAAGGCCACCTGCTGAGATGAGAAAAAATGTTCAGGGACCTTGGGGGTGACAAGGAGTCAAAATAGTCCATGTAGAGAAATACCGCAAAGTTCTGAATGGCTTTGGCCCCTCTCCATAGGAAAACACCACTCTCCATAGTTAAATAACGTCCCGCAGCAGTGCTCAGAGTCACAGTGCTCAGTGTGAGGAAGAGATGGTGATGTGGCGGCTCAGGAGCGAGGTGTGTGAAGGCATTTTTGGCAGAGACAAGGCTGCAGGTAAATTGAGTGTGTTCTAAGGTGGATGAAGAAGCGAAGGGAAGCCAAGAGGAAACTGAGAGAAGAGAGTAACCAGAGGACAGGAGATTTAAATATGATAGAAAAATCAGAGGCCACAGAGAGAGGGAATGGCAGCATCAGAAAGTGGAGTTTGAGGTGCCAGAGTGTCATCAGGTAGTTTCAAATCCCAGGGTGTGGCCCGGAGAGTGGGCCACTGAGGCAGAGTGGAGAGGAAGGTGTTTGAGACTCAGGAGGGATTGTTAAAGTGTTATTTGTGCGGATATGTGGATATATATATGGGATGTGACTGCGTCTTCCTTTTTCAAATACAGTTTGCATTCAATAAGATTTTGTATTAGCTCCAGGTGTGCAGCATAGTGGTTACACAACCACACAATTTACAAAGTGTTCCTCCTGCTATTTCCAGGACCCAACTGGCATCATACAAAGTCATCACTATATTATGAAGTCTGTTTCCTATGCTGTACTTCACATCCTATGACTGTTTGGTGACTCCCAATTTCTACTTCTTAGTCCCTTCACCTTTTTTACCTGGTTTGTGTGTCTTAGAAAATGACAGGATCTTATCACCTCGCACTATCCAGATGTTTGGGAATATAAATGACTTATTTCTTCCAGTTCCTTTTGTGGAACCGCCCCAAGTCTATACAGTGAAAACCACAGCAGGAATAGCACTGGCCATCCTCCCCTGACCCTTGAACAGGCAGAACCTTCCGATGCCTCCCGGCTCCGGAAGAGATATTTTATAACACAGTTAGGCAACCCAGACAAAGGCAATGATGGGAAAACTGACAACGCCATCACCCATTTCTGATCTTTTTGACAGTTCGTACATTTTAAACTCCACCTACCCGGGCTGTCAATTCCATCCAGACTCCCTCTGAAGATATGATTGGAACCAGACAGCCCCACGATCGTTCTATCATCATTAAGCAGTTCTAGGGCACGTTAGAGTGTCAAAGCACTTTGTGACGGTGCTTATTAATTTTTCCGCATAACAATGCCGGAAGGCAGTCCAACAGGCTGAACAATGCACGTCAGAAGTGTGATGGAGAGAAAATGGACTGTGGAGAGAAGCTCGATCAGGACGTACCCAAGAAGAGGCAACACAGTTCAGGTTACCAGCCCTGAGCTTGGGAGATGCCAATAAACAGTCTCCAGGGACCCAACTGCCCTGGTGAGAAAGAATCAGCCAAGCCATGAGCTCAGCTTCAAGAGCATCCTCGCACAGCACAGCTCTTCTTCCGTCTATAACACGCTCAAAAACATAGTGACATCCATATAATCCCAAGCCACTCTTCAGTTATATAGGTACATTTATCTTTTAAAAAGTTCCTTAAGTTTTACTTATAATTTGCACTCTCTTCTGCATTTCTGTTATCATTCAGTTAAGAAGAAGTTTACAAAAGAGTGAAGCTTTCAATGTTTTGGACAATAACCTATAATTCTGTGTCATCCAAACTATCAACCCAGGGTTTAAGTGAAATAAATAAAGTTTCACTCAACGGAAGTAGGAAAGAATAAAGGAAAGGAGAAAAGGAAGGAGTGAAAGAAGAAATGAAGAGATGAAACCAAGAAAGTCAAACAAAAAGTCTTTTGGAAAACACAATTTCCAACACAGTTCATTGCAGCAGTAAAGAGAGCAAGAAAAAAAATCACTCATCTTAATCTCAGCTCGGTTAGACTGAAAAAAATACAGTGTTTACTAAGGAAAAAAAAAACAGGTGAGATTTCCTTAATTAGAACTTTTGCAAGCTCATAAAAAGGGCACCTGAAAGGATAGGAAACTTTTTTTAAAGAGCAAAGACAGAACTGTAGCTGACAGCTCTTCTGTAATTTAATTACTGTAACTATCATTAGCAACGGACCTCTGCAGCTCAGAACGACTGCCAGGGCTGAAGGCACCGCCTTTCTCATCTCACACCTGCACCTGCCACACACCCACAGGGGCAGGAGGGCTGGCTCCCGCCGGGCACTGCCAGGCGCCCAGCAGAGCGAGGGCCCAGGGCCCGCGGCAAAGGGCCCGCTGGGCACGAGAAGCCCGTGCCGCTGGCGCCCTAGAAACCCCAGCGGATTATGCAGGGAGTTCTGTATGCAGGTGTTTCTTGCTAAATCATGATCAAAAGAGAAAATTTCTCATAAACGGGAAGGCGCCCTCAAGGGGGCTCGCTAAAACAGGTTTCTAAAGAGTGGCTACGACAAAAGACTCCTGGGAGAGATTGTTTAAGACCCTCTGAATTTAAATGTGAACCATTTTACAGAACAGAAAAAATGGATTGTTAGGCAGAACTGGGTTAGAGCAGAAGCCTCAGCGTCCCAAATCGACAAGCACCCGTAGGTACTGAAATAGAGCCAAAGTGCGGCACTCGATAGTAGATGACGTGAAATTCCAGTCACCCATTCTCTCTTGGCACTTATTAGGAGTATGGCCTTTCTGGATCTGTTAGAAAACACCAGCACAACTCCAGTGAGACAATGTGAACAAAAAGGTTTCATATCCCTGCCTTCAACCTCGGATGCAGCATGTTCTCTCAGGGAGTTGAGGACCCCAGGTTTTGATATCTGCATGGGGTCCGGGAAACAGTCCTCCCTGGATACACAGGGACTATAGCTAAGTTTTGGAGGAGTCAAAGCTACATGTGCGGGGTCGGCACCCCTCACCCTCACCCTCACCCCCTGTGTGTTCAAGTGTCTGCCAGACGGGAACTGACAAAGGTGCAGAGCTCCCGGCCTTGACTGCCCCCCTGCACTCTCCACCCTTCAGGTGCCCGCAAGAACCAGGCCCAGTTTTGTACTTCTGGAAACCATGGCCAAGTTTTCTTAGAAGTCTTGTGTCATGCAGGCAATGCAATTGTTGAAATCACGATTTCTCAGAAAAGTCACTATTCCCGGCCTTTGAACCATCCCCACATGAGGGCTGATGCTTGTCCGTCTTCCGACAGCAGAGAAATTCCTCTTGGTTGCCCTGGAAGGTGGGCAGGAGAGCTGCACAAAAGCTGATGGTATTAAAAGACTCTGCTGTTTCAGACTGTGCAAAACGCTAGGGTAGAGCGAGTCCATCCTTTGTCTACGAGAGATCGGATTGAAATGTGAGGTTGACACTTGAACACACAGGGGGTGAGGGTGAGGGTGAGGGGTGCCGACCCCGCACATGTAGCTTTGACTCCTCCAAAACTTAGCTATAGTCCTGTGTATCCAGGGAGGACAGTTTCCCGGACCCCACGCAGATATCAAAACCCAGGGTCCTCAACTCCCTGAGATAACATGCTGCATCCGAGGGTGAAGGTGGAGATGTGAAACCTGAGGATACAGAAGGCCTACTGTGTATTTATTGAAAATATGTCTATAAGTGGGCCAACATAGTTCAGACCCGTGTTGTTCCAGGGTCAGCTGCCCTGTCTGATTTCACAGCCATTGTGCCAGCAACAGCTCTCTCCCGGAACCCGCAGAGAGTGGGCCCCCGGGAGGACTGCAGTCTCAGGGAGGAGATTCCTGGAGTAATACCCAGACAGGCTACCCATTAAAATATGTGCAGTAGTGGGAGTTTCATTTTTTTAAATAAATTACATTAGGTACCAGCAAGGTTAACCTATTAAGACATCAGAATTAATTCCTAATGGAAATTTCTAAAGTACATACACACATACATACATATATATTCTCCATTAAAATAAAAGAGACAAGTTAGACCAGAAATATAAACAGGAGGTACGGCACAATCTGCAGTAAATTTCTTATAATATTTAATATTAGCGTTCCCTCCAGTGTAGGTTTCATCTAATTATGGGGTTGGTGAAGCTTCAGGGAGACTATGCGATGGAGTTCAGAATCCCATTTCCCTTCCTTATAAAGTGTACATTTGGTTTATTTTCAAATTTGCTGTTTCTCAGCGTTCTTGTAAATTAAGCTGTAACTCATCACCAGCGGAAGTCACCTGCTCAGGTGCTGTAATGCGTAAGGAGAGACGGGCCAACCTCTGGAGGCACCATTTCTGATTAATTCTCTTCCTTCAGCTGGTTCTCAGCAAGACAGCAAATGCTTTAAATCCTGGCTATCTTGTCCTAGGAACCTCATGAATAGTATATATTTATAATTATATTGATCTATAGTATGTATTTATAATCATATATGTTACAATACATTATAATTGCTATAGTGTGCCTTGCTCCATGGACCCTGCATTCTCGTTTCTGTGCTCCCAGCCTAAGCTGGCCAGTATCTCAGCTTCTTCTTCTTTCCCTCAACCTTCTTTCTGTTTCCTGAGTCAGGGAACAGGCAGGAAGGTTATGATGAATTTCTTAATGAAGCCCAGCAAGAGAAATGCAGACTAACCTTAGGTTTCATGAAAGACTCTGTATTTTTTCTTATGCTTAGCAGGCAGTAGAATCATAATCAGAATTAATAAAAATAAAGGTGAGATTAATATGAACATTATAAGTGGTCTTTTGGGATGTCGACTATATGTTTGACACAATGCAAGTCACGTTGTAAATTCTTATAATAAGCAAAACTTGTGAGCTAAGTCCTTTGGTTAGTTTAAAGGCGCTTCTTATGTCATTTTAAATAAATAAGAAAATAAAAAGTAGAACAAAGCAGGAAGCAAAGAAACAAGTCGGTAGCCCAGGGAGTGCGTGTTTATGGTTACAACATATTTCCTCTGCCCTCGCCCCTCCATCGCCCCTTCTCTCCTTCTCTCCCTCTTTCCACAAAGTTGTACCGAGGAACAGCCAAGTTCCTTGTGCTATGGGCAGAAGTTACAAAGATGACAGCGATGTCGCCTCTGCCTTCGAAGACTTAAAATCAATCGAAGGAAAGCAAATCATGAATTCATCAAGATACGGTGCAAATGCTAGAATTGGGCTATAACAAATTGCTAAGGAGCTTTAGAGAACAGGACATTAACTTTCACTAACGTTAAGAAAACTTCGGAGAGGAGGGGACACAAGTTGTGTTTTAAACAACCATTAGCATTTAGCCTCAGAGACAGGGAAAGGGCGTTCCAGGCAGCAGGAAGGGCCAGTGCAGTCCTGTTAAAAATCTTGATGGGTAGAGAGCAGGGCATGAGTTTGCTTCATTTCACACCTCGAGCAGCACTCAGCATGCTAGGGAATTTCTAGCTGTTGATGGAAGGTCTACGAGGAAAAGCTGCGTAGGTAAGTCGGGGTCAGCGTACCAAGGCGTTTGGGTGCCACACGAAGGAATTTCGATTTTATCCTGCAAGCGCTGGGGATTTTTCAAAGATAACGGCAGAAGATGTGCTCTCTATAAAGATACCTTTGGCAGCGGAAAGAGACTGGGGTGGAGAATGTGCCGAGTGCTGACACTGTTATGATAGCCTGAGCCAGAGACGAGGCCGAGGCCTGGAGACCCTGAACGCGGCAGATGGGGAGAGAGACAGCGATAGCAGGCGTCTCCTTAGACTGGATTTAATGTCAAAGTTGTGTTGGCGTGAGGAGAGAGGAGCCAAAGGTGAGATGACAGCTCCAAGGCTGGGCATTCGGGTGTCTGGGGACAGCAGGAGGGAGGCGAATTTGCAGAGTGTGTTAGATAGAGAGAGGCACAGGAGGAGGGGAGCCAGAGAACCAGGTAAATTCCCTCTTCCTGAGCCCCAGGGGATCTTCATGAGAAACATTACATTAACTGTGTGTTTGACAAGCCCATTAAATACAGCATTAAGCTCAAAAAAAGGAAGAATCCGGCAAACAGACAAAATAATAGGCAGAAAGCCAAATTAAGAATCTACGTTGATTCAAAGGCATGATGGGTTTTTAAAAATCCACAATAGTAATAGGATATAATGAAGATTTCAGCTGTAACTATAACCTAATACCCATCTCATTAGGATAATAAAACACAAGGAGTTGCTGTGCCGTCAACGTACTAATGGAACTCCACTCTGCCCCCTTCTCGCCCCACCGCCCACTCAGAAACGCGTCCAGTGGGGGCGCAGGCTGGGCAGGAGACTGGAGGGGAGTGTCTGGCTCGCGGCCGGGGCAGAAACACGCAGTCACGTCTGCAGCCCGGGAGGGGGCGTGATGGGGTCACACAGGGAGTCAGGCCTGGCTCAAAGGGGAAATCATGTTCGGTTCTGAGTCTTGCTAGGCCTGAGTCTGAAAAAACAGAAGCTTTTAAAAGAAAAGATGCACACATTTGACTACATAAACATCTGAAACTTTTGTAACAAAGCCGAAAGACAAATAGATTTTTGAAGAAAAAAAATTAAAAAGGAAAATTGCAAACTAAAAGATGATGAATAAACAAATGAAAACTTGCAAAGGATTATTAGAACAAATCGAGTGGCAGCCGACAGGACTCGTAGGGGAACACAAATGACACAACTTCCGCTTCTCACTTGCAGAGGGTAAGCTCTCCAGGCTCCCATCACCCGGGCTGCAGGGGCAAGGTACCTTCAATGTGTGTTTTATAAAACTGATGACTGCATGTTTTTTGTCTGCATCTTTCTTTCCTTACCCATTGATACCCCATGGAAATCCCTCCAAATATCCTTCCTAACTTGAATTTATTCTTTTAGGAGACTGCATACATTCCACCTTTGGAAGTATAACCTAATTTATTCTACCTATTAGTGGGCATTCACTATTTTTTGGTATCAAATCTGCAATCACACAATCACAAATGTAGACTCTTAATGACACGGTTTTTATTTCTGTGGGGTAGCTTCCAAGGCCTTCCAAGGTTCGGGATGACTGGAGCAACCCTAGTCTCATGGGTGTGCGCTTTCAGTTTTAAAGGGCGCTGCCGAGGGTCGCCGTGAGGTGTAGTGGGTGGCAAAGGGCACAAACTCAAGAGCTCGGCTGCCTGGACTTCATCCTTGCTTTGCCACTATCTTTGGGAAAGGTATTTAAACTCACTTTGCTTTGGTTGCTTTCTTTGTAAAATTGAAATATGATAACACCATCCTTGTAAGATTTTACAATGTTTAATGAGTTGCCTACGTAGCGAATGCACTTGTATACGCAATCACATGCATGTGATATAGTGACAGCTCCTTCTAGCAAATGTGCCATAAATACCCTCTTGGTTATTTTTCCTTAGAGAAAAGACACTGGAGACTATCCTAAGACTTCATTTTACAGCCCGTATTGTTCATTGTACATACAGTATGTGTGGTGATTTTAGGTGGTATATGAATGAGATTATTTTTATGTTTTTCATATATCATAATTTATTACATTAACAGAAATTATATTTTTCCATTTATAGCAGTAGTAGAAATTCCTTTAAAATAAATTTAAATAAGAGCATGAATAGCTGTAAACTAGAAAGCAAGTATATTGATATAGGTTATAGACAAATATGGCAAAAATTATAAAGATTGGAAATGACTGAAGTTTGGAAATGATTGGCATTCTGTATGTTTTAGCATATATTTTCCAGTTTTACTGAGATATAACTGACATACAGCACTGTATGAGTTTAAGGTGAGCAACACAAGGATTAAACTTACATATATTGTGAAATGATTACCACAGTAAGTTTAGCTAATGTCCATCATCTCATATTGATAAGAAAGAAAGAAAGAAAGAAAGAAAGAAAGAAAGAAAGAAAGAAAGAAAGAAAGAAAGAAAGAAAGAAAGAAAGAAGGAAGGAAGGAAGGAAGGAAGGAAGGAAGGAAGGAAGGAAGGAAGGAAGGAAGGAAGGAAGGAAGGAAGGAAGGAAGGAAGAAGGGAGGGAGGGGAGGGAGGGGGGGGAGGGAGGGAGGGAGGGGAGGGAGGGAGGGAGGGAGGGAGGGAGGGAGGGAGGGAGGGAGGGAGGGAAAAGTTGCTGCTGCTTTCCTTGTGATGAGAACTCGTAGGACCCACTCTCTTAACAACGTTCAAATGCACCGTGCACCGCTGCTAACTGTACCACCATGGTGTACATTACAGCCCTAGTGCTTATTTATCTTATAGCTAGAAGAGTATACCCTCACCTAATTCACCCTCCTCTCACTGCCCGCCTCTGGTCACCACAAATCTAATATCTTTTTCTTTGACTTTGACTTACATATAAGTAAGATGACACAGTTTCAATCTTTCTCTGTCTGGCTTATTTCACTTAGCATAATGCCCTGAAGTTCCATCCATGTCATTGCAAATGGCAATATTTTTTTATGGCTGAATAATAGTTCATCACATATATGTATATATAATTATATTCCAATCTATATTCATATGCATGCATCACAACTTCTTTATCCATCCACCCACTGATGGCCACTCGGGCTGCGTCCATGCCTTGGCTAGTGGAGGCGAGGCTGTGATGAACATGGGGTACAGATATCTCTTTCACATCCTGTTTCTGCTTCCTTCATATATATATATATATATATATATATATATATATATATATTCCCAGAAGTGGAATTGTTAAATGTGGCAGTTCTCTTTATAACTTCTTCAGGAACCTCCGCACCGTTTTCCACAGTGGCGGCATTGGCTTCCATTCCTGCCAACAGCGCACAGGGTCCCCTTTCCTCCACATCCTCACCAACACTGGCTGCCTCGTCTTTTTAATGACAGCCATTCTCACAAGTGTAAGGCTACATCTTATTATGGTTTTGATTTGCATTTCCCTTATAATTAGCAAACTGGAGCACCTTTTTGTGTACCTGTTGGAGGTCTGCATATATTTTATTTTGGAACAATCTCTATTTAGGTTCTTTGCCCATTTTTAAATTGGATTCTTTATTCACTATTGAGTTGTATGAGTTCTTCATATACTTTGGATATTAGCTTCTTATCAGATAGAACTTTTGTAATTTTTCCCTTTCAGTAGGTTGTCTTCTTTTTCCAATCACTTATTTGTTGTGTGGAACCTTTGAGGCCATCCCACTTGCCTCTTCTTGATATTGTTGCTTGGGATTTGTCAGTCATATCCCACACCCTGCACATATCGCCAAAAAGAAAAAGATTGCCAAGACTCAAGTCAGGGAGCTATTATCCTATGTTTTCTTCTAAAAGTTTTAGCCTTTCTGTTCTTACCTTTAAGTCTTTAATCCATTTTGAATTAGCTATTCTGAGGGGTGGGAAGACAGTTTCCTCCTTTTACATGTAAATATCCAACTTTCCCAGCACCGTCACGAAGAGGCTGTCTTTTCTCCACTGAATATTCTTGGCTCCTTGTCAAATATTAGCTGACCATATATGCATGGGTTTATTTTGGGCTCTAGCACTCTGTTTTATTATCATGTTCTGCTTCAGTTCTTTTCCTTACACTTGCTGTGAAAAATTCCTCTGGGTGCTAACTAGTACCTGCACCAGTGAGTGCTACCCAGGGTGGGCTGGTAAGCCAGCTCTCTGATTAAAAAAAAAAAAAAGTAATGTTTGCTGCTTCCAGGAGGTAAATACTCCCACCAGGGCCAATCTGAACTTACCAACAATTTAAACCGGCCTGAACAATTCCTGAATATTTAGCATCAGCTCCTTGCACACTAACCTGAGCCAGCTGCCCATCGCCACCGTCCTACTGGACAGTGAGAGACAGGATTTTGTAACCAGCGAGGGCAAAGCCAGGTGTGAACACAGCACATCCAGAATCCTGTCTGCATAAGTTGGGTTTCTATCTCGGTGATCTGCAGTTTCAAAAATGCACAAGGAAAGGTTAGTCCTGAATAGGGTCTGAGTGTTTAGGGACAAGTGGAGAGCTTTTAAGCTCGAGGGTAATGCTCCAGGAAAAAGTGGCCCCTCGATTCCCACTTCACTGCGCCCTGAAACAGGGCCCTGGTCCCATGGCACCTGGCTCTCTGGGGCCACAACGGCATCTTATCATCGGTGGTTTGGCACCTGCCACGTGTGCCAGGTGTGTGGGGGACCCATTTACAGGTGTTCAGTCCTCTCTGTTCTTGTGGTCCCTGGGGCTTATTCGATCAGAACCCCTGCACCCTCAGCCACGATACGCTGTCCACGTGGTGCTGTGGACATCTAGGTACTTCCTTGATGGCTTCACCCCCTAACGTTTTCCTCTTCTATTCCCAGGGTCTAGAAGATGCACACACTCAACAAAAGTTTGTGGCATCGATGCATAAACAAGCAGGCCTTAGAATTAGCAGGAGTTAAGACATTCTCTTGTTTGACTCCCTAATGTGACAGAGGGGAAACCTGACTTCCATGTGGTTAGTGATTTTTCCAGAGGTCACACCCCATCAGACAGCAGCAGGCAGAGATTAGAGCCCAAGCGTCCAATCCTCGTGTTTCCTTCGCTTGTTACAACATATGGCTTATTTCTCCCAATTTGTTGCCCAAGGACGTCTAAATTGGCCCCATTCTTGCATCAACAGTCTTGTAATGGCTTTTGCCATCTATCCATCCACCAATAAAGAAACCTTCACTGAGCACCTGTTCTATGCCAGGTGCTCTATCTTACTTTCTATCTTATCTCAATTTTTCCTTATTTCCCTTCTTTAATTTCTTCAGGAAAATCAATCTAGCTGAACACATTTGAGACAACTTCTGGAAAAGACAAAGTCAGGACTATGAAACCTACTAATCACTGGAAAAGCTCATTGGCCGTTAGATTTGCTCTCGACTGCGTCTGGGGAGGTTTAGCACTCTGCAGTGGTCAGCTGCGGAGCGTTTCAGGTGGCTCAGCGTTGGCCCACATCCCCCTGTTCTCTGGCTGGCATGACAGCCACAAGTAGGATGTTTGCCGGAGAACCTCCTGGGGTCCTCTTGCTTAGCACAGGCTGGGCCTTCGGCGCCAAGGTGAAGTTGAGGAGAGCCTGGCACAGCCTGCTGGCCCTAGCCCCTGCCATTGCAACAGGATTCAGCTCTGGAAGGCCACACATGTCACAGTCAGTACCGAGCGACAAAGAGCCTTTTATTCTGTGAATGGGACATGGAGGGATTGAGAAAACAAATGGTCTGAGTGGAGAAGATGGGCTACATGGGGAGAATCTGAGGATCAGTGGGCTCCTGTGAGTGAGGGAAGGTAGGCTCATTCCTGCAGGCGCAGGAGTGGGTAGAGGCACAGCCCCCCTTCCATCACTGCAGGGAGTGGACAGTTAATTCACTGCCACCTCGAACAAGAAGGCCTACCAGGCACGACAGCGATTCAGTTTCTGCAGGACGTTTTCTTGAGGAGGGAACAGAAGCCCAATGATCCCAGAACTCTGGGTTCAGTTCTTCAGTTGCACCATTTAGAGGTGGTTTGCCTGGGCCTGTCCTGGGGATTTGCAGTCCAGGGTCACTGGGAACTTCTGGCCAAGATGTTTGCAAAGTCCTTCTGAGGCACATGTCACCCTCTCACCTGGGCCACCTTCCCTCACACTCATCCTTCTGATGCCACTAGAAATGACAGGAGACCAAACAACCAAAGGGGCCCTGATGCTGTGAGACCCTGGGGCCCCACCTGGCCATGCCTGCACTCTTCAGGGGTTATAGGACTTACTGGCATTGGCTCTGCACTGCAGGTTAAAAAACAGCAAGAACAACAAAAAACACCTGCATGGGAAACAGCAGAGCCTGGCAGGCTGTGGAGGTGAAATCTGGATAATCCATTTGAAACCTCAAGGCCTGGGCAGAAATAATGCAAAAATTAAATTAAAACCGAAGTGCAAAATCTGTCTTTTAGCTCAGAGACAAACTCACCTTAGATTTCAAATATCAGAGTGGATAAAATCCCAGTTAGAAATAATTCCGTTTTTCTTATTATAGACAGGAGATGTGAGGTTCAGTGATGACAAATGATTTGTTCATGGCCCAGAGATAGGAAAATGAAGTGCCCTGTTATTTTATTTTTTTCATTTTTATATGCTAGGTCTAGTTCTAAATACATTTCCAGTATTAATACATTTTATTTTCAATACAAATTTACGAGGTTATGTAATTAATACAATTAAGACCTTCTCGTTTCCAGAAGTAGAAACTGAAACACAGAGAGGTTTAGCAATTTGCTCCAGGCCACACAGCTTGTAACTGGCCACGCAGGGATTTGAATCCCAGCAGTGAGGTTATAAGTCACCACTGCCAAGCTGTCACCCAGACACAGTATTTCTTCCTGTAATACGCTGCCATTCAAAGTAAAGCCGACCCTGGAAATCTGCGATGTTGGACACTTAATGTCGTGAATACCCAATATATGTCCATCAAAGCACAAGTGTCTCAATCTATAGAAATGAGCTAACTCCCTTCAATCTTTTATGCAGAAGTGAAAGGAGAAAAGTAAAAGGGAAATCATAGTTTAAAAAAATCCACAACCATGAGAATTACATTTTAAAAAAAGGATGTTAATTATTAAATAAAATGTATCTTGTCTGGGAGAAAATCAAAATATAAGAGCAGTCAGGAATGAGATGAGATGAGAGACCAAATCAGCATGGTATGTCCCAGGACATGTCTTTGTATTTATTCATTGAATTAATTTTAATTTGTTTATTGTTTATTAATCAATTTATTACTTATTAAGCACCTTCTCAGTCCTGGGAATATAGTAGAGAACATAATAAGCCCCCATTTCATAGTTTTAAAAAATAAGCAAAGAAAGGAAGAAATTAGAATATATAATATATTGGACAATCATAAAGCAAGGAAGGTGGAATGGGGGTGGAGGGCACGGTTTCATTTAGGTGCATCAGCAGAGGCCCCGGGAACATATGGGAGTGAGCCTGTGCTCTCTGTGGCAGAGCTCCAGGAGGGGAAGAGCAGCTGCAAAGGGCTGAAAATGGAAGCACCTTTGGCAGAAAGAAGAAGGAAGGAAGGAAGGAAGGAAGGAAGGAAGGAAGGAAGGGAGGGAGGGAGGGAGGGAGGGAGGGAGGGAGGGAGGGAGAAGCAGAAAGGTCGGTTGAGCTGGTGCCCCATGAGTGAAGGTGAAAAAATTAAGAAACAAAGTCAGAAAAGTCGTGGGGACGTACATCAAGCAGGGTTCTGGAGGCAGCTTTAAAGATTTTGGCTTTTACTCGGGGTGAAATGGGAAACCTGAATGTGGGCCGAGGAGATGGCCTGGTTGCATCTGGAAGCGCTCCCTCTGGCCGCCGCCTGGAGTCCAGGCTAGAATGGGGCAGGGCTGAGCTGGGCCTGGGAGGAGCTGTTGCAGTCACCCAGGCGGCGGGGGTCTGAACCACAGGGCCACAGCATGGCCAGTGAGACGGGATCACGGGCTGGGAAGGCTCCGAAAGTAGAACCGCTTGACTTTGCTGCGGGACTGAGCAGGGATGGGGGCGGGGAAGCCTTAGAGAGTGTGGGGAGGCGAGGATAACTGCAGGTTTGGCCCGAGCCTGTGGCTGCAGCCCAGGTGTCAGTTGCCATGGCCACATCTGGGTTGGGGACACTCAGTTCTTCCAAGCTAACCTGATCTGCAGGTTGGAAGATGTCCTTTATTCTCCTATGCTTCAGTACGTAATCTTTTCCAAAACAAATGAAGGAGATGGAGCTCAGGGCGAGAGGACTTTTTGCGACACCGATTTCTTATTCTTACACAACTAGAGCCCAACCACAGCTGACCTGGCCGCCCAACTCCACTTGGCTTATGAACTTAATCCTTTTGTCCATCTTATTTGCTTTCGGTGCCAAGACAAGAGCTCAAACAAGCCACCTGAGAGAGCTTCAGATTAGAACTATTGCTAAATGTGCAGAAAGCCTTAGGTTGTGGGACCAGGGCTTGGGGCTAGCTAAACTCCAAACCTGACCACTTCTTGGCCCTCTAGATAAGAAAGAAATGTCCTTTCCCATTCCTGAAGTGTTTTCTCTGGGACGTTAGATAATCAGCTTTTCCTAGAGCTCTCCCTTGCTGTAGGGTTCAGGAGGCCTGACCCTGTCCTATCTCTTCGGTCTTGCGAGTTAAGTCATCGGGCCTAATGTTTGAAACATTTCAGCGGCTGGATATTAAACAGAGCCATGGCCTCTTCACCTTTGCTCAGGCTACCCTCTCAGCAAAGAGCCATGGAGACCATAGCATGGGTCGCATCAGTTGTTACATATTTGGAAGGTTCCAGGAACAGTCCTGCCTTCCTGATGATGACCCCTGGGCAGGGTGGGCTCTCTCTGTTTTTGTTCACTGTCTTAGTCTCCTTGTCTACGCGAACAAAATGCTCCCCTCGTGTCCTTCCAGTGGAGGATTATGTTGACTATAGAGTAACAGAGGGTCATTCCAGCCAAGGGACACTACCTGTGGAATCCCTGAGAAGAGCATCGCAGGCTTGTTGGAGGATTTGCCTCAAAAGAGAAAGTCTAGCAGCAGAAAATGCCTGGTACATATTCTACACCAATTGAGCATTCTTTGATCAATGAGGTCTAGGAGCAAGGCCCTGAGAGAGAACTGGAGTGGATTTATCCCAGCAATTTTTAGGGATAAAACAGGGGATACCCAATTTATAGCTATCCCCAAACCAATAATCCAATCAGAGAAGTGGTCCTATAGGAGAAAATGTATAGAGTTGAAATGAAGAGGACATTATTGGATCTTAGCTCAGAAACTTACCACATAGTTCACCCCGCACAAATTACTTCATTATTTTGAATCTCAGGTTATTTCCTTTTTTAAAATGTAGATGATAGGGGATAATATCACCTACTTGACAGAGGATTTTGCAGAAGTAAATTGAACTATTTACTTACATAAAGCACTGAGATTCCAGTAGTTACTGATGCACTGGGTCATCACTTTCCTCGGGGGGAAGGGGAGGGGTAGGTGTTACTTAATCACCTATGAGGGCTCCATTCCTGATGGACAGCTAGCCAAGGACATGGTTTGAAGACAGAATATGGGCTTTTAGATCACCCTGAGGTATAAGAGAAAGACCTACCCAGGAAGAGAAACCAGAACCCACAAGTACATAATAGCATATATTTCCTTATATTTCTCACACAGATACCAAAAAGCTGGCATATATCTTAGACCTGGTACTTTACAGCAGCACTTGGAGTCATTTTGTAAAAGGTCTACATGGTTCAGTGTGGGAGGTCACGGAAACAATTCTATTACATAGGTATGTCTTCAAGACTCCCGGGATCATGTTTAAAATGAAACAGAGAAGAGATACTGTTTTATCTTGGTTTCCCTCCTAGCCTCGGGAAGATAACAACAATAAGTTCCACTGAAAATTAATGTTTTCCTCCTGAAAAATAGAAATAAAACTCCACCATTGAGTTGTTGAGAAGGTGGAGGAGTGGAAAGTTAGAGAAATAAGAGAAATGAGAATAAAGGTAGAGACCAACGCAAATCAATATCTGAAGGAAAGGATGACCCAAAGTGATCGCTGATGCCGAGGAAAAATGACTCCTTTCAATTGCTGGGAACACTGTGTTGCAAATTATTACATTCACTATAAGATACTGTCATTTCAAGAGCAAAAGCATGTTCTCATCTCCTGGGCTTGATGAAGCTGACAGACACAATCAAAGCCAGTCTCGGCGAATTCTCAAGAGGGAAGTGTGCAAGGAGCTTTGCTCTGTCTTATAAGTGAAGTCAGCCTGGGAACTCCCACCCACCCTGTGCATCCAGTACAGACTCGGGCTCCTCAAGCAGGAGGCCCTTCTCCTGGGCCTTGTCTGATCTAACCAGGGAAGTGCCACACGGTCACGCTGCCCAGCCTCCTGGGCACTGTGGGTGAACTAAAACGCTGAGGTTAACCACAAACTAAAGCACACATGGCGAGCATACAAGGGCACTTAGAAGTAAGTGCAAGCCTCAGATCCCTCAACTCTAAGATCAAGATGATAATAATACCTTCTTTACCTAATCACAGGGCTTTTTGAAAATCATCAGAAAAAAAATGCATGCAATAGCTCTTTATAAAAGTGTGCACAGCTATACAACAGTCATCGATATATCATAATTAATTATAAATAGTGCATAAAACATTCAGTAAACTAAGTACTTTAAGGGGGCAGGATTGTAGTATTTGCTGCATGAAATAGACCCTTGAAGCTAATGGCATGTTGGAATTCCTCTCCCACCTTTGTAGGTTTAGTGCTCTTACCTTCGTCTTACACAGGAGTGAGGTAAGCCCAGATTTTCAACTGCCCGGGGTCCTACAGAGAGCCATCGGGCAATCTGAGGCTCGAGTCAGGCCTTTCCCTGCAATCCACCCATTGTGAAAAGGAAACTATGGGAGAGGAGAGTGACAGTTGAATGACAGGACTCAAGAGGGCATTCTGGGCGAGATTGAGGACCACAGGGCAATTCTGTGACCGGCTGACAGAGAGGAGCGGAGAGGATGGGCCTCAGGTGCAGAAAAAGAGATGTTCTCTCCCCCTCAGCCCAGGTGCTCAAGGCCTGGCCGCTCTGCCATTCGCAGTGGCATTTCCCATCCTTCAGCACTGAGTGACATGCATCTTGAAAGCCTGGTAGGTGTTTTCTATATCTGCTGCTGCCACTTTCTGTTTTCAGCCTTTCTGGAAAATGCAACACCGGGAGAGAGGCCTGAGTATTTACTATTAATCTCTCCTCTGAAAACAGGTAAGGGGAAAAAGCTCACCATTAATTGTTTCCGACAAGTGTTGGAGATGTACTATCCCGGCGAGCAGGAGGAGGCGAGATTAGGTTGCTTTGAAACAAGACAGCAAGGCAGGCTTGAGGAGTAGGGGAGCTGCTCCTGCTCTTACACGGAGCCCCAGGATGGGTGTGTCCCCTTCGGGGGGGACCTGGGTCAGTGTCCCCCTCCCACTGTGCGTGAAGATCTCCCCGCGGGATCGGCTGAGCACCAGGCGTTGCCGGTGCTGCTCCCTCCCAGGTGTCGGGCGACTCCTGAGGGACAGACTCTGGGAAGCAGACACTGGGTAAATTCTGCCGCATCCCGCAGGGACAGAAAGGGGGGGATGTGCCGGGTCCAGTCGGGGCTGCGAGGAGCAGTGAGGCCTCATGGCGCATCTCTCAGCCAGTCATCCCACCTGGCTTTGCGGGCATCAGATAACTAGTCCCCGTGATGTCACTGTGAATAAAGCATCAGTGGACCTTCCTTTAGACAGTGGGAGAAGTGGGGCAAAATGAGGCAACCGGGCCGGGGGTCAAATAGTAATTTGACAGCACAGCTAAGGGAAAATAGAGCCACGAAAGTAGGGATGGAATCCCAGGTTGGAGTAACCGACCCCAAACCTTTAAAAAACAAAGCAACAAAACAAACACACAAACACACATATGAGCCTTTGCTTTATGCAAGCCCCAGGGGACCAGCGGAGGTACCGAGGTGGCTCCCAGCGTGGCCCCCTGCGCCCTCTGTGACACCGGGCCCTCTGGGGTTCATGAACCGAGCTCCCAATTACCTGAAGAGCCCGTTCTCTTACTAATTCCTACACCTTCAAGCATCCCGCTGCTTCAGCTGTGAGGCCTCACCCACCTCCATGGCCCACGTTTCCGTGACTGATTTGGGCCTAGCCTTTGGGCTTTCTCCTAGATATCTCCTCAAGAGTGTCCCCCACAGTGCACTGTTTCTCCCATCACTATCTTTGTCGCATGGTGCTGTTGCTGTAGCCTGCTGGTGTCTCCCACTAAAACGTGTGCAAGCAGAAACCCATGTCTATTCGGTTCAACAGTTTAGCCTCAGGACTCAGAACAATACCCGACACGTATCGGGACCTCCATAAATACTGTAGGGAATGACTAACTGGAGACACACTCCCTGCCTGAAGGAAGCTTTTGACTTACTGGGTAAGACAGACATAGGCAGGCTAAGGGAATGAGGAGATGTTGGGAATAAAGTGAGAACAGAACCAGCAGCGTTAACATTCCAGCCCAGGATGTCACCCTAATGCCACGGCGCATGCCACTGCTATAAATTAGGCTCCTGCTCCAGGACATGTTTCGATGACGGAAACTTCTGCAGGTTTCAGGGCAGGCCCGATGTCTAAATGGACACCCCTTTTTAAATTCTATCTGAATCTTGCTTGTCAGTCCTTGGACAGATAAAGACCTTGCGGATCCATCTACTATGTTGCCTGTTTTAAAGGCAGAGCTGTGGTTGTGTAGCTGGGCAGACGGGTAATTGTTTGTTTCCCTATAGCAGCTCTTTAGTACAACAGAAAGGATTTTGTAGGTGGGAGAATGAGATGTGTTGGAAAGAGCATAAGTTTGGGAATTAAAATGACCTTGGCTCCCATCCCAGCTCTGTAATTTACCAGCAGTGTGAGTTGGACAATTTCCCTGAGCACTACTCTTAGCATTGCTATAGAGTTGTAGAGGTTAATATTATATTACAGACTTGAGCCTCAATAATTTTCATCAATGGTATAAAAAGATTCCATATCCTGCCTCTACCACTTTATAGCTGTGTGCTACTGAGCAAGTTTTCTAATCACGCTAAGCCTGTTTCCCATCTAGAAAATCCCCTTTGCACACATAGTGTAAGGATTAGATAAGGTATGTATATAAAGTTCTTAATTTGGTACCATAACAGACATTCGACAAATATAAATCTTTACCATTTTTGGTATTGATTATAATAAGATTTTGTCAATGTTTTTTGCCCCGATCCATGGGAGATTATGACTGTTTTCTGCCTCTTAATTTTTATCACCCTGTGCAGTCTGTCCAATCAATATATTTCCTTTTGCATGAACTGCAGCTTCTTTAGCCACTGAGATGATAATGAGTGATCCTGGCATTTCCCTCAATTACATCCCCTCCTGTCTCTCTTCTCTAGCCCCAGCCAAAGATTCCAGCAACCTCTTTGGGCCAGAATGGAGGGCCCTGGACATTCAGACCAGATTTAAGGCAACTGCGTATATCCCACTGGCTTGGCAGTCTTGGAATTAACTTAGAAATACAATTACCAAACAGTTAAATAAAATGCTTCTCTCCCCACTCAACTGATAGAATAGTGCCCCAATCTAGAAGCTCTTATAAACTGAAGGGGGCATTTCCCTGAACATTGCAATTCTGCTCCTAACTATAGGAGGATGCTAGGTTACTCAGCTTTCTGAGCCTTCTTTATGGGGGGAGACAGCTGATTTCCTATTTAGATCCAAGTATATTAAAGTTTACAATTAATTTAGATAACACCATATGAGCTGATAGTAAGATGTCTAGCAATTAAATAATGAACATGAGGGAGCCACAGTCATCAGAGATACCAGAAAACACCTTTATTATATTGATGTAAAATCAGTGTTTTCATATGATTTAATTATAGATTGACAGGAAAAAGTGCAAAACAATAGATTAACAAATTTTAGGTAATGCATATTTTAAAAACTGTGTTTCCAAAACTATGATTAGCACTGAGCAGGTTAAATTCACCATTTTATAAAAGAATTTTTAGATTCCAAGTATAATAACTTAGCATGAATAGAGATAGAAGAGCTTTGTGTCTGATATGGATAGATAATCTCTCCTATAACGTGGAATGAAATAAAACTGCTAGGTAACGCATCATTTCCCTTAAGGCAGATTTTGCCCACCATGCAGTTTAGAATTCACAGTTGAAAATGTTGGTCCCAATAGCTTGCATTCAATGCAAAATGCGGAGCCAACTGTATTTTTGCACAATCTAGAGGCACCATATACACTGTGACATGTAAGTGTCACCTCTCAGTGTGTGCTCTAAGACAGCTGGTGGCCCTGGGACCAACAACAGCCTGTCTGTTCATTGAGACAGTACCATCTCTGGGCTCAGATGCCAGTCCGAGGCCCAATAAAGACCTAAGGGGCCTTTAGTTTGGAAACCCTCTCTCTCTCTAAGAGTGGTGGCTCACTTATCTGGGAAGAAAGACACCTCTGGACAATAAACTCTCCATGCACGTAGCATTTTCAGGGACACTACCAAACATGGGAGTTGATCAAATCCAAATGTAAAATTCCCTGGGGGTGAGAAGAGAGTAACTGGGAAACACACAATTTGCTAGGAGCAGTTGCATACAACTCCCAACATGGAGGGGACACTTGGCCCAAAGAAAACGACAGCAGCAAGGCGTCCCCTCCCAGAGGAGAGGAAGGCAGCAGGCTTGGGGATTCCACAGCTTTTTGGCCACTGAGGTGCTCGTACTCCATTCCCCGGCAGCCAGTCTAGAATTTACACTGCTATGGACTAGATTCTCCTTACTATTTCCTTTTAATGATGGAAATGAAAAGATGAAAGAACGCTGTGGATTTTATTTAAACTCACCCGCTCCCCATTTAAGGCAATGACAGAACTGAACGTTAGCAAGCTAAACAAAGGAGCGCACTGGGCCCAAATTCCATTTCAGACGCGGACAATGTCGTTCCTATGCACTCAGAGTCAAAAACCATCTCTCTAACTGGGGAGTCATTGTGGAGAAGATTACTTTTTGTTAGAGCAAGAAGAATATCCTCTCATTACCAAAGAAGAGAGCATTGTACAGGGTTTGGGCGAATCTTTGTGCCCCTGCAGGAAACTTCTTCATGATAATGAAAAGGTAAAAGGAAAGTATCTCCATTTTATTTTCATAGCTACATAAATGCAACGTGTAACTTAAAAATACAGGGAAGCTTAAATAAAACATGATACTGTGCTTGGGACTCCTGTCTGCAAACAGTTGAACCTAAGTCTCCTATGGCTGTAGAGGTGCTAAGAATTACAGCAAAGACGCCAGGAATAGACCACTAGTTACTTTGTTAATGGCTGTGTATAATTTAAGGTTTAATATATTTGTGTGTTAGTTTATTTATTTTGGTGGTGCTGGTGGTGGATTGATTGACTGATGGATAGATTAATGGAAGGAAAGCAAAGAGCAAACCTAATTTTTAGACCCATTCAGAATACTGACTGAGGAATGAAGATATTCTCATTGTTTATTTCCATATAGACTCACACTGTGAGCATTAGCTAGAAGGGAAATCATGCCGCTAGGGAACTTAAAAATATTACACAATTTAGGAAAAGAACTTCTTTGCTCATCTGGAAACTGAGAGGGCTAGATGAGTAATTTCAGGTCTCCTCCAGGAGTGAAATTCTGTTTCTCTGATTCTTGGAGATCTAGCTTAGGGAGCATTTTAGGAGAGAAATACTAAGTACCAATGACATATTTTTGGCTTCTATTTAAAATAGACGTACGGATATCTGTTCTTTCTTTCAGACATGTGCTTTCCCATAGCGATTCCTTGTTTAATTCAAACAAGAGATTCACTGGCTGAGAGATTGAAAACACTCTACACAGCTGAGTTTGTGGTTTATGTAGCAATGCAGGGCTCAGAGAGTCTCAGATGCCAGGGGGGAAAAAAGAGAAATGTCCCTCCAGTTAAATGGCTCGTATTTATTTAATCTTCTTGCCACAAGTGTGACCCATTCCAAGTCAGGACTCACAGATATGAGACGGTGTAAAGGACACCCCGAGTCCAGCTGACACAGTCTTTACTGTGCAACCAGCTTTACAGAAAAACCATCACAGGCACAGAGAGGCTACTGGAAGCTACTCCCCAGTCCAGCAGTGGGCCAGGTCTAAGAATCCCCTCCTCTGACCCTAGTTGAGATCTGCGCGTTAGGTTCTGAGCTGCCTCTTGATGCAGATGTTCCAATTTGACATTCTTAATGTAAGACTATTATTTTTTAAATCCTCACCCAAGGATATGTTTTCATTGATTTTTAGAGAGAGAGAAACATCTGTCTATTGCCCTCCCATACATGCTCCCACCAGCCACCAACCTGCAATCTAGGCATGTGCCCTCACTGGGAATTGAACCCACAACCTTTTGGTGTAAGGTATGACACTCCAGCCACCTGAGCCACCCGTCCAGGGCTTTTTTTATATTGATTTTTTAGAAAGACAAAGGACGGGAGAGGGAGAGAGAGAGAGAAACATTGATGAGAGAGAAACATCCCTTGGCTGCCTCCTGCACGCCCCCTACTGGGCATGGAGCCCACCGCCAGGGCATGTGCCCTGACCGGGAATCAAACCAGCGACCTCTCGGTGCCTGGGAAGACATTCAACCAACTGAGCCATACCGGCTGGGCGCAGCTGGGGCTCTTCATGTAAGACTTTAAATGAGTTGTATGTGCTTTCTGGGCCTCAATTTCCTCATCTATAGAATAAGAAAATGCAATTACCTACCTAAAAATATTTTTATAGAGATTAAAGAGGGTAACCTATATAAAGTACTTCACTACCCCAGAGCCTAACATAAAGTAAGCATCTAATAAATACCTCTAGCCATTCTCAACGTTTTAAGGGATAAGACAGACACACATACACACACACACACAGAGCAGTCTCTCCCACTGTTACAACCTGGATCTTTGCCTGACTTTGATAGATGTTGCCTGAATCTAAACCAAAAACACGAAGGTAAATGGGCCCTAAATGCTAGAAATTAAAAACTTTAATAGAATGAAGTGGTAAGAGGAGACAGTATCATCATAGCCATTAAAACAATTATGACACCAATTAGCTCCCATTCGAGCAGTACTTACTGCATGTGCGGCACTCTGCTAAATACTTCACATGCGCTATTTCACTGAACACATACAACCCTACGAAAGGGTCGTGTTGTCACTGCCATTTTACAGAGGAGGAAACTGAGGCTTAGAAACCCTAGTCTCTAGAACTGATATTCTCACTGCTACATGGCATTACCACTCTACCCAATGCCCCAGAAACTAGTACAAATATAAAATTGCCACCGCAATTGCACCTTATGCCCGAGACAATTATGCACTGATATGCTGAACTGAATCTAAAACAACGTCTCCATCCATTCTTTTGTGCACAAATACATTCTACAAAATTAGCTGAGCAGGCCTTGTGCACCAGGCAGTGTGCTAAATGCAAGGGTCATGAAGATGCAACACGCAGTCCCTGCGTCTAAGTTGCTCACGCCAACCGAGAGAGGCAAACCTAGTAAAATACTGCAACTTGCTTGAGTTGGACGCCCACTCGTGTCCCCACCTGCACTCGCCACTGTAGGTGTTCATCGAGGTACAAGCCCTGTGAGCTCAGGGCTCCTTCCTAGGGGGAGGCAGGTGCTTCATACCTAGTCACCACCTGCATCGCAACAGTACCCACCCCACAGGTTAGGCCCTTATTAGAGGCCCGTCTCTGAGCTCTTATACTGCTTGCTGGGATAATTACTATTAGTGATAAATGGCAAGTTGAATTGTCTATAGTTAAGCACTTGTAGGATATTTGAACTGGAAAAAAAAAGGTGAAAGATAAATACAATTTGCTAGTAGAAAAACAAGAAAAAAATCTGATATCCCAGACCATCATGCAAATTGCAGTTACTGATTATCAGACACGGTTGTATAGCATTATTGGCTAAATAAAATATGTTGCAATTATACCAACAAAGCATCGCATTTATGGGGCATACATCAGGATGTAGGTTTTCCACATACAGAACACTAGTTTTAAAGGTATTCTTTATCATGGAATTGTATTTGTGCTTCTAGGCCAGTGTCTTGGTGTGGTCACCCAGAAGCAGCCCACTCAGGGGTGCTCTGTGCACAGTGTGAGTCAAGAGAAAGGGAAGCGAGGGGTGGGAGCGGCTGGGGGCGGGGGGCCTGGTGGGCCAGGTCTGAACAGGCGCGGTCCCATGCTGACAACAGATCTTTCTTATTTTACAAGAGCCACAACTATGAACCAATTTGTTCCCTTCCACAGATTTAATGCGTTTCTTGCTAAAGAACGTCTCTTTGTGAAAGCCTTTAAGCAAATAACGAAGCACAAAGGAAGGAAGGGGCCTGGAGAAGCCAGCCATCCCTAAGTGGTGAGTCAGCAGGGGGTGGAAGAGATGGTATCACTTTCGTTCCTTGTTGGAATATTAAGGGCCTTCCTTTAAATCAAAATTTCCCTTTGCTCTTAATAAGATGACAGTCTGGAACACTTGACCAGCTGCTGAGATAGCGATTTCTTGCTGGGTTTAGATTATTCAAGAGCTTCGCATTTAATCTCAGAAGGCTGCCAGGGGTTTGAAGGGGAGCTAGGCAAAGCGAGAGCCAGAGTGGACCCCTGGAAGCAGGTGATGCCACGCAAGGAGATTAAAAGCTTGCTGATACGTGAGACCATCCTATTTATTATTCTAGCTCAGCAGACACAAATCAGCACCTTCTCCTGGGCACCTATAAAAGCAAGAAGAATGGGGAGGGGTCAAAAGGAAAGGAGGTGCCCTAAGAGCAAGCCGGGAGGAGTAACAAGCTTCGAGCTCTGGGAGTGGGAGAGTGACATATGCTTAATGTGAGCAAGTGTGCACGCCCACGTGAGTGCACGAGGCTGGGGAGTCCGGGATCTGCAGGCCAACCAAACCCCACCCTCCAGTCCTGCAGCATCCTAAGGTGCTGAGAGCTGCACCCCCCAACACACACGCCTCCCAACAGGTTTCCTGCCTCATTAAGCCTCGCCGTGAAAGGCCAAGATTGTAATGATGCAAGGACTTGATGTACTTTTTCTTGCAGAACTGGAGTTCAGAAGACAGAAGATTTTTTTGCAAAAAAAAAAAAAAATCTTTTAATTAATTAGTAAGAATTTTTATTGAGCTCTAACTGATCTCTCGAGGGAGCTGCTGAGACAAGCCAGAGAGATGGTCTTCCTTTTGTGGGAAGAATAATCCTTTTTTCCTAAAAACGAATCCCTTGCCTACCTGAAGGCCCTTGCCTCAGAAACCCTTGACTGTTTCAGGAGGAAGTGGCCCCATCGCAGGCTGACTTCCCTCAGTATAAACGGGGTCTTTCAATAAAGAAAAATATCATGAGTGTGCAAATTATAAGATCACAGGGGCAAGATCGGCCATATGTGCAAGTTTAATCATTGCTACTTTGAAATCTATGAATTAGATCTTTCAAAAGCACACACTATAAGATTTACTACAATTTTAACTATTTGTATATGTGATATACAAATATATAAGATATATTTACATACCACACACATCTACATTCAGTGCTGCGTGAAGTACACACTTCTTGGTCCACTCTCTGTCAGGTTCACGGCCAGAACCCTAACTGGTGGTTGCTCAAAAACTCAGTTGTTCACATGTTCATTACTAAGGACTTTTTATGACTTGAATGATATCAAACAGCTTTTCTGAAGACCTAACCCTCAGCACTCAGGATATGACCTTATTTGACTGCAGGTTTGTGGCAATTGTTCAGATGAGGTCATAGTAGAGTAGAGGGACTTCTTGATCCAATATGCCTGGTGCCCTCACAAGAAGAAACAAGGACAGAGCCATGGGAGGGGAGGCCATGTGACAAGGGGGCCGTGATTGAAGGGCTATGCCTGCAAGCCAAGGGACACCAGGATTTTAGGGGAAACACCAAGAGCTGGGAGAAAGCAAGCAGAGACCCTCCTCCCCACAAGTGTCAGAGGCAGCCAGGCCCTGCTGACAACTTGGGTTTGGATCAGTTTCTGTGGTTTTAAGCCTCCAAGTTTGTGGCACTTGGTTACAGCAGCCCTGGAAAGCTAGTTCAGCCCTAAAATGCTAGGTTTGGGGAGGACACATGGTTAACGTGATCCGCCCTCAGCTTCCGGAAGCTTCGCATCCAGCTGACAGCGGTCCCCAAGCTGCTGTTCCATATGAAGTCATGAAGCTTTTAAAAAGAATTAATTAGTCAAGTTTCACCCTCACTTTCAGTTTCCCCTTAGAATGTCTACTTTAAATTCTACAGAAGACAAAGAGATAAAGGGAAAGCACTGTTCATAGCTTGAGACCTGACTTTTCTCAGAAACCCTGGGTGTCATTTATTTTCATTTGCCTTGGGACACTTAACTTAGATTTTGTCTTTCAAACTTATGTCTCCTGCCCTTAGGGTCAGAGAGGCAGCTATGATTTTAGATGCCTCAAGAACATTTCTGAGCCTGGCCACAATTAGCAATTACGTTGATTTACTGGCAGGGCTCCGTTCAGCTCCGAGGAAGCCTGCCCTGCAGAATCCACACTCTGTCCAGGCAAAGGAAGTAAGAGGCCGGACACATAAAGGCAGAACCGGACCCGTTGTCAACAGCCAACCTGGATTTTGCCAACTGAGGAATTCTCTTTTTTTTAAAAATATATGTATTTCTTGCATAACTGGATCATTTGAAATGGAGCTTCCCAGAGTTTGGTTTTTAGAGACCAGTAAAATTTAAATGAAAAAAAAAAAGGCAGAAATTAGGAAGCAAACCTTTACTTTGCCAAGAAAAATGTCTATTTTCCCTCATTGTTAATTCCTACAAATAAAGGGGCATTTTCATTTCACAGAGAGAGGGAATGTCTAATCTGGGCTGGAAAGATAAGCTGACGTGACAGCATGTTGGTGACATTCGCTGACTGTGACCTCCTTGGTTCCCTCTCCTCTGCAGGCTGGGGCTTCGCCACGGACCCGCATCCATCATAGATCAACATTTAGAGACCACCGACCTCGAGAATGGAGTCACTATCCGTCTGACACCTCCACAGACACAGCTATGAGCTCCAGCCCCCCCGGGGGATGACGACTGGAGATTAATACACCACAGCTGAAGGCATCCCTCTCCACTGGGCACTGGGAGCGCCGGGACCTGGGGATCTGGTGACACACCCGATCCTCACGCCAAGCAAAGTGCCAGCACGTGGCGTTTAGAAGCATGAGCTAATGAGAGGAGGAAGGGACTTGTATACACAGCCTCTGACTCTGTTACCATCTCTTTTCTTGACATCCATGTCATTAAACGACTCAAACTATTATTTTTTGTCCCTCGGGCATATTTTTTATTTCTGAGATGTTTATGTTGTCCACATGCCCCCTAAATGAGCAGACAGAAAACAAGGAGGAAAGGGGATGGTTAACGATGAAGAGCAGCCAAAGGCCCAAAGATGCAATCGATTCAACACTCAGGACAGGAAACGAGGACTCGAAGGCAGAAACAGTGTTTGGGAAACACAAATCGGGAATCGAGAATATATATTGTGTTCCAGGTATTTTTATGAATGTTTTACAAATGACAATTATTACATTAGAAAACTCGCCCAGAAACGTCCACATAATTAGGAACCTACTTATTAATAACCTCTACTACTTGACTCCTCACACATCCCGAAGTAAAACACTGAAAAGCAAACTCTGACCTTGACAAGTCTAACGTAGTTTACAAATACAGTGAAATTAGGAAATAACTGACCGGAGGTGATGTCTACTGTGTTCTCGTGTCAGCCGGGCCCTCACTGCTTGGTTCCCTTTACTGTCCCTACCGCGCTCCCGGAGTGGCTCTTACAAACTTCGCTTCCACCCTTCCCTCCCGTAGGTGACCCCACTTTTTACCACTGAGAGTCAGCTCATCCCAGGGGGGGTCCTTCCATTCCTGCCCCTTTGTCCCCCCTTTCCTCCTCCCTTGCTCCCATTTTGGGAGAGGGGCCATCTCCAGGTCCTTTCCCCTTGTAGATCTTCAATCTCTCCCACTCCTCTTTACTTCTACCTGTAAATATGCTCCAGTCTAAGTTGTTTTTTTATATATACATATAAAGAAAGAAACAAAGCAGTCCACAGCCTGCCTCTTTCCTCATGTTTTACCTCAGTCTTCTTAAAAGAGTATTAATGTCTTTACCCAGTGCCCATCTACTTGTTAATCTACCACACAGGCATATAAAAATGCTCAAAATCCACAAGGACGTCCTAATTATCAAGTCTAGAGACCTTGTATTATTCCCATTTTTTCTCAATATTAACAAGTGTCTGACATTGTTGACCATTCCTTCTTTTATTTTTTTTGGAATGCTCTTCTGCCATGACACCAAGGCATTTGACCACCCAAAGGTGTTTTTTTTTCTTTTTCTTTGTTTTAATCTTTTCTAATAGGTCTCCCTCTTATCCCAAACCTCCTTCAGCAATTTCAGCTATTAGCTGGTCTTTGAATGGTCTCATTTACTTCAGTAGTTTCACTTAGTGACTGAAGAATACCCCCAACTCTCTCTCAAGCTTCAAACATATTTCCAATTGTTTATGTCTGTGTATCTGTCTGTCTACCTATCCTCTATAGATAGATCATTTATCGATGTCCTGTAAGTATTCTAAATTTATCTACTCTTACTTTAGCAACAAATTCTATTTCCTGCCCTCCCTAATTTTACTGTAACATACTTGAGCCCTCCTTTCCCTCTCTAGACCAAACCACACACACTCAAAAACCAGCGCTTCACTCATCTGTGACTCCTCCCTACCCTGACTGACTTCTCGCCTTCAAATATGGGAGGCCAGTGGCTATTTCACTTGCTTCCCTCATTGTCAGCCTGGGCTCATAGTCCCCCCAAGGTGTGTTTCCTTGGGGGATTCCCTGTTTCTTGAAGGAAATCCCCATGGTGAGTGTGTGTGTGTGTGTGTGTGTGTGTGTGTGCACCTGTCTGTCTGTCTGTGTCTGTCTATGTCTGCGTGTCACAGCAGGGGGCATTGAGGGAGGAAGCTGTGGTTCTGGATACGAGTTTCCTTTTGAAGGTATTAGGAAGCCCAATTTTAGGTGTAAATCTATGATATATTTTCTAATTTAACACTAATAGTAATAAACCTATTATTTTGTTTGTCTATCATCTAGTCAATTAATTTCAAGTTTAATGTTGAGAAAGGAAGGGGTATGTTAACTTTAATGTCCCATAGACATTACATTAGGTCTAGGTTGTCTTCATTTTCAAATGAGAAAGTAGAGGCTTACAGCTTTTAGCCACTTAGCCCCCTCACTTTCCTGGTCAGCAGCAGATCGGGAATTAAGCCAGCTCTGCTCCCCTCCAAGGCCCATGAGTTCACCCACGGAATTAGTGCTGGTGCCTACCCTGGGTGACTGCCCAGAATCGAGGTCCTGCTTTCCTCACTTTGCCACCCACAGCCCAGGGTTAATAGGAGGAACTGAGGGGAGATCCCCAGCGGTTCCAACCGGAGCCCCCAATCCTGTGACAATAAATGAACGAACAAATCTGCCTCCCTAAATTCATTCACATAGAGAACTTTACATGTCAGGAATCTCTCCATGTCTAATGCAGGCATCATGCTAAGGCCAAAGATTTCCTTCCGATGCCCTGACCCGCTCAGAACAGGGCACCTCTTTTCCAGGTCTAAGTTCTTGCTGCCCAATGCCCGGCGCTGCGGGAGCTCAGCCCGAGAGCCCTCCCAAGCAGCGTGGGCAGCTCGGCGCCCGCAGCGCCCGCCCAGCACGAGGGTCCTGGCTTCCAGTCTGAGGCCCCCCGATAAGCAGCCGTCGGGCTCGGCGAGGGAGAGCAGGCTCTGGGCCTAGCAAACACGACTTTGTCTCTCCAGCCAAGCTCTTCCCTCCAGCTGCCTGGCCCAGAGCTAAGGCTGAGTCCTGGCGCAGCTTTCAAACCTAAGCCCCCCCCGCCCGCCTCCCCTTCACCCCCGTATCTGCTGCCTTCCACGCTGCCTCCACCAGCCTGGCCACACACTTCAAAACCTCCATCATTTGAAAAAACGGCTTTCCACCACAGGCAGAAACCAAATGTCTCCCCATTTCAATCACGTCCCTTTCTCAAGCAAAGAAATAAAGATAATTCTGTTCATAAAGAATTTTTTTTTTAATGTGTTTATTTTAATTTAATTGTCTCTCAAAACTTAGTAGAGAAGTGGAAGGCATTTGTGTGAATACTGGTGCAGGATGAGTTCTTTGCTGATTTGGAGGAAATAGCCATGTGGCTTATCCTGGCCTCTCTCCTCCAGCCTCTCTTGCCATCCCCCAATCCAGATAAAAATAAAGGAGCAGGCCTAACAGGGAGAGACTAGAATAAGAAGTGGATGCTGATAGGGTATAAATATTTATTGAATGTTAACAATTGAATTGTGTCTGGACACAGGGCGTGCAGAGTACATACAGATCTGGGCTCTGTTTTCAAGGAGTTTATACGATCATCAGACAAAAGAGTTACACCTTCCGCATTTGCATATGAAACCAATGTATGTGCTTCATTGAATCTTTCCATTTATTTAATTAAGCCTTGCGAATTTCATCTTTGTACCAGCCTGCCCTTTTCTCTCCTTAAAAATAGCGTGTTTGGAACTTTGCACATAATCTTAGGAGTATCAGTGGCAGTGATTTAAGCACATAAACATTGTCTGATGTCGGGCTAGAAGAAAATGTTGAGCAGGAAGTGGTCTGAACGTTCCTCCCCCGTGGGAAGGAGAAAGTGGCTTCCATGAACCCACAGGCCTTGTTACCTTAGCTGAAATATCAATACCAGGTGGCTTGGGGGAGCACTTCAATGAAGGAGGCTGCTTTGATCCCCTCCCCCTACATTGAGGACCAAATTAAATCCCTGAGCACTTGGGCACACAGACCGTAGAGAGAGCAACAGTTAACATTTGACCAACCATTGCTTGAGGTTCCACGTCTGAATAATTGCACTCTCCGTATCTTGCATTTGGTGGGGGATCCACATATGTTAGGAAGTTGGGAAGCTGCAATTAGGATTGCAGTCATGTGGGAGACTGGTTTTGATGTGAGCTGTTACTTTGGTTGCATGAAAACAATGAGGCCTCTTAAATCATTTGTGATTCACTCTATCTGCCAGGGATATGGTGCTGAGAGGGGTAAATACTTCAAGAAAGGAAGGACTTCTTGAGACTTTGAATCAGCTAGTAGTCAGAATGGCAACCAGCAAAAAAGTAGGCTTTCACCAAGGACAAAGAGGGAGCAGAGGTCAGGTGCTGCCCCTGGGAAATCCACTCAGGTCCTAAACATCCTGGGGATTGTTTGACCTGTTGATTACTCCAGCCTCACAGCTAAAGAGTTTCTACAGATGCACCAGAGCAATTGCCTGAACGAGAAATTGTCAACTGTGGGCTGACCTGTCCTGCAGACTCTGTCCTTTACTGAACTCACTCCTATCCTGGAGGCGCCTTGCAGAGAGCTTGGAGCAGGAAGCCCTGCGTGGAAAAACCGGCCACGGTGCTCCCATGTGGTCATCACCACAGCCAGCATCCCCACTGTTCTTGGGACCAGATGGCTTTGATCTTTAGCAGAGGTCAAAGGAGAGTGCCAAGTGCCAGACCTCAAGGCAGCTCCACCCAATAAACCCTAAAGCACAAGTTGGGAGGCTCATGTGGCTGGGTCAGTGGTCTGGGAAATGCTGTGAGCGCTGCTCCATGCCTTAGAGCGTCCATCTTTTGATGTGAGCTCAGCTCTCAAGACCTGTGTGCCTCCGGAGAACTTGTCAGCTTTGCAGAGATTAAAAAAAAAAAAATGTATCTCTGAAGACATTGGGCCCGAGACTCTCACAGGCCCCTTCTACCCCCAACGTCCAGAAGTTAAATCCAAAGAACCTTCTTACTGCTTCACCTCCTGCTATCAATAATCAGTCAAGTTTTTTTACCAAGATGGAAAATCACTGGAAATATTAACAAAAGAGGTCAATATATTGAGCTGCGTGGCCTTTTCCTCTTCTGAGAATATTCACGTCTTTATGTTGTTACACTGAGAAAAACCTGGTCACTGCCAGTCTCCATCAAATGCGAGGGGAGGCACAGAGGGCGGAGGAACCTGAACAAGACCTGTGATCCGGGTCTTTCAAATGGCAAACTCATTACGCCCTGGCGTCCTGACAGCCTGGCAACACCACGTCTTATCAGAGCCCTTCTGGCTGTCTCAAGCTCACATACAGGGCTACGTGTCACAAGGATCACAGCAGGTCTTGGCAATAGACACTGAAAATGTCAGAAAGCAAAAGGGTTGTTTGGAGATGTCATTGAGGCTGGCGGGGGGGGGGGGGGCGGTTGTGATGTTTGCAGTGCAAACAAAACTAAACTGACTAGAAAACTGGCCCACAGGATTAGCAAGATGGAAATGGTGAAAAGAAAGAAGAGAGGAAAGAGCAGGGCAGAGCTAAGGCAAGCAGAAAGCCAGACCTCTTTTCATTCAAGGGTCCCTGGGACACGGGGAATCTGGCTCCATTCGTTGGACTGTGTTTTGTTTACTACCAGGTCTGCGCTGGGAGTTGTGCAGGCACAGAGGACAGATTTCAACCAGGAAAAGTAACATATCCCAGGGAAAGGCCATCAGCTTTAGGACAGATCGCAGCTGGATTCAAGTCGTGGTTTTTATCGTGATTTGGGGAAGTGACAAAAATCTCAGATCTTCAGTTTCATCAGATCTAATATAAGGATACTAGTTTGGCCCAGTAAAATAGTTAAAAGGTTCAAATGAGGCATTACAAGTAAAATGCCTGCCGTGTAGCAGGCAGCCAACAAAGAAGAGCTAGGAGACAAGGTTCCTGCTCAAGGGGAGTCCGTGGGGAAAGAGGGGGGACAATCACAACTCAGTGTGCTGGTGGATACATAAATAAAGTGCATTAGAACACAGGAGCGGGGTGATTAACTATGCCCCGAGTAATAGGAAACTTCACGAGGAAGTGAAATAAAGCCGAGTTCCAGATGGGGATCCAGGAAATGGAAGAGAGGTTTGACATTAGAGGGGCACGTGGAGAAAGAGTGTTTGTCCTTTTGAGATGTTTATGGCTGAGCAGAGGGCCTGCGGGGAGGAGGGACAATAGTGAGACAGACACAGGCCAAGGCCCAAAGGATGCTGGATGCCAGTGTAAGTTACCCGGGCAGTGCCTCGCAGGGAATGAGGCCCCGCAACCTTGGAGTGACTTTAGAAATATCACTCGGCTGGTAGTTTGGGGGATAAATCTGAATGAGGGCCAGGCTGAAAGAAGAGCTTGGGGACTCGTATCTGTATGATCCTTGTCACACAGGTACGTTTTAGTTAGAAGGGTGCCAGGACTAAGGAAGGGACAATGACAGTGCGAATGGAGAGGAAGGGTCATATCAAAGGAAGAGTCTTCAGCAGCCAGTGAGAGGAAAGAGTGCTGTGTTCACTCATATCTGATCCACTTATGATAGCACTTTTTATTAACTTAGTTTACTTGCCTAATCATTTTGAAATAATTTATGAACATTAGAAAACAACCCTCAAGGTGACTAAGGACATGGCCCCTTAAAAAAGGCATATGCAATTTTGCTATTTTCTTAAATCTCTCTTAATGAATTTAAGCGCATGGCTGTGCTGAGTTCTGACATTCTGCAAGGCCCTGTACATTATACAAGTCTACCTTACAAAGCAGTGTATAGGGTACCCTATGGCTCTAGAGCATAGGAGGTGACCGACTAAATGAGGAGTCACGTATGGAGCAGTTCAAAAGATAATTGACAATTCAAAATAGCACAAATGGCACACAAAACATATACTAGCCGAATAAATGTCTTACAAAGCTCCATGAGAACTTCTCCTTGAGGAGAGAGGAAGCAATGAGAGGGAGGAAGGGCACTCTTCCTTGAGAGGGAGACAATGGAAAAGGGCAGGTAGATTCAGCTACTTGTAGGCAAGAGCCTCCCTCTGCCCCCCCACCTGTTTTCTAAACCCATTTCCCCAAATACAGTTGGAAAAGCATAACAGCTGAAAAAATACTTAGGACCAGATAGGATACTCAAGACAAACTCAATTTCATTTGACTTTTTTCTTATTAGCTTCTGAATATTGCATATTTTGTCCACAAATTGAGTGAGGAAATGTGTTTTAATGTGAGGATCTGTGGCCGATCCTGGCTTTGTTGCTAATTTATTCTTAGCATGATTCACTTGCCCATCAATAAAATTGGAGCCTGATTATCTACCCCTTTCACTAACCTCAAGGGTATTGAGGAGATAAATGCGTTTGTAAATGAAATGAACACAAAGTACTCTAAACACCATTAGAAAAAGGGACAATTTTAATTTGAAAAGAGGTACATAAAACCATGCTGGATAATTCTGGATACGTAATAATTCTACGAATGGACCAAGCAATGATTATTTGTTGAGCGCCTACTCTACTGTAGGCACTACGCAGAGTTTAGCGGATTCACAAAAAGTAAAATATGTTTTAATGAGAACATCTTTTTAGTCTCCAGATCTCTGCCTGGAAGAGGGAGGTTGGTGATGAAAGAAAAACATAAGCAGAAACAAGGTGAAGAGCAGTGTCTGACCTGCATTTCACGCTGCAGACCAGAGCTGTCCAACAGGAATGAAATCTGAGCCACAAAGGTACCTTTTTGTTGGCCACAAATGTAATTTAAATGAAGTTACATTGTAAAAAGTAAAAAATTTAAAGAGTAAAATTATTTTAATATATTTAACTCAATATATTTAAAATATTGTCATTTTAACACACACACTAACTGCATTTCAAGTGTTCAAGAGCCACATGGGCCTCATGACCACCATGCTTGACAAATCAACTATAAATATTGACTGATTTCTTTTATCAGAATGTTGAGTAAAAAAAAAAAAAAAAAAAAAGAATCTCAACAATAAATGAACAACATTGGGTGTGAAATGTTCCAGGAAAGAGGTATGCAGAATATGCTCTGGGAACACAGGAAAGGAATCAGCAGACTGGTCGAGTCAGGAAAGGTCTTCCTGAGATAGACCTTTACAGGTCAGCAGGGAGTAGCCACGGGGGAGAAAGGAGAAGGCAGAGGGTCAGCGTGAGACACAGGGAGGAAATCACCGAGCAGAGAACTGCCTAGGGGTGTGGGGGTGTGGGGGTGCCGGGGTGGCAGAGAGAGGAGCCTGGGGAAGAAAGAAACCCTCGGATCCTGAAGGGCTCTCCTGTCAGGCTCCAGAATTTGGACTGCATCCTGCATGGGAAGCAAATGGAGCGGGAGGCCCATGAGCCTGCTGGCTTCTGGCCTCTACCGTCAAGCCGCAGTGCCTTCCGGACAGGCTTATAGCTTATAGTCCTTTTGTCCTGGCTGACTTCTGGGGAAAGGAAGCCCTGTGCTCTTCTCCAGGTTACTTCTCTCTCGGGTAAATTTCAGGCATTTTTTTGGACATCAAGATAGGAGTACAGCTCCCTACGGTAAGTGAAGGGGTTAAAGATGGGAACCACTTGAGGGGCTCCTCTCTTTAAACTGCATTCTTCCACGGGCTAAGTTTGGCACAGAAGGAAGAGCCCTGAAAAGGTTTAATTAGCCAGGCTCCTAGTCGAACTCCTTGCTGCGCCCCTCTATAGACTCGCGTCCTAGAGGCTGGAGAGGTTCCGCTGGTCTGAAAAGAGTCCTGCTGGGAACTGTCCCACCGTGACAGGTCCAAGGTCAAGTGGCCTGACGCAGCTCCTAAGCAGGCGATTAGGCTTGGAGTTCCTCAGTACTTATTTTACCTAAGTGGTTATTTCCTCTCGAAAGCTAAAGAGAGAGAGAGAATGGGGGGCACGCTCAGCTGTAAAAAAGAGAGGTGGGCCTGGGAGAAAGGAAATGAAGGCTGTTGGGTCTGCTAGGCCATAGCCCGTGCAAGGGAACCCCCTACGTCCCTGGTTCTCAACCCTGGCAGCACATAGCAACCATCTGGGAACTTTGAAAACATACTGATGCTTCGGCTCTGCGCTAGAGCAATGAAATTAGAAGCCTTTCACAAACAGCCCCGACAGCCACTGTTTTTGTTTTTGATTTCCAAATCTACCAGAGGTCTCATAAAGAGCCGGAGTTGAGACCCTGGGCAGACCATCAGCCCAGCTCATCGGGCAGGCGGCATCGGGCTTCAGGTAAAGGACTCGTGGAAATTAAGCGGGTACATCTGCCTGACCTTGCCCCTTAGGCTCTTTCTCTTGGGGATTTTGAGGGTGATGATAAAAGATGAGATGAGATAGCCCTGGATGCCCTGGACTTAGTGAACTCAGCTGAATGTCATCCCACAACTAACACAACGTTGGGCCCATTGTGGCTCACTTTGCTTTTGTCGAACTCTTAAAAGAAAATAATCACAGACACGTGGGGAATTGCATTGAAAGCACTAGGAATGGGATAGGACAAGAGAGCAGTAATTTGGGTAAGAAAAATTTTTAAAAATGGGAACCAGGATCATTCTCAGTGGTGGTGTTTGCTTTTGTTGAAATGAAATATGACAAATAGTGGATTAAGTTAATGCTGTTTGTTTGTTTGTTTGTTTTGTATGATGAACACTGATTTAGAAGACGTTCACATGAGAGATGAGACAAATATTTATGGTTCCAGATTTTCTATCCTTTCTATTTTGATAGCAATTTAATTCCACCTTAAATAGTAATAGGTATTTACATATTTTTACCATCCGTTCAACCTTAGAGAGTAGGGTCAGTATTTCTAGTCTTCATTTTTTTATGATTTATTCTTTTTATTTCATTTTATTTTATTTTATTTTTTCCATCACCATGTATCCAAAAGTGAACCTGTGATAGTTATGCTGAACTGACTTGACTGAGGCACACAGTTGACATTTAAGCCTGGACAATATATTTTTATTTCCCTTTTCTTTGTCCTTCCCAAATTCTAGGGTTCACAGAAGCCTGCTAGTAAGTCTCCCCATCAGAAGACAACTGTAAAGAGTGCTGGGTCTTCACAGGCTGGGGGTTACCAGCCACCCACTCTTTGCCACCCTGACCCGGCTAGCCAATCCCAGCAGAGCATGTGAGGCACCGAGGAAGGCGGGGTGACCACAGGCACACAGGGGGCCTCTCTCCCAGGACTCCCGCCTCCAGAGCCTTCCCTTCCTAACCCACTGAGACCACCTGCTCTCATATCTCCACTCCCTTCACAGTAAGAGAGTTGGGCTGGAAGGGCCCTGCACACAGGAGCACTCAGGGGCACCTGCCGGCTGCGCTTCAAAAAGCTCCACTTTCACAGCTACACGGCTCGGACCCAGGATTTGGGCTTACCTGGGCCCCTCTGAGGACTGAGAGCAGCAACTGTCAACCTTTTTCATCTCATGGCACATAGGCTAATTTCTAAAATCCTGCAGCAAAAATTTGGTATAATTTTAGTTTATTCACACTGGATGGCTATTGTGTTGGTTGCTGTCATTTTTTTATTTGACAATCTAAAGGTAAAAAAAGGTCAGATCCCCTGGCTAAATAGTCAGGTATTGCACATTTTAAAAATTATTGCGGTACACCAGTTGAAAATCGCTGCTCTAGAGGGTCAGGCACCTAACGAGGGATGGCGAGAGGTAGCAGCTGAGTTCAGCGAGAGTCGGCAAAGGTGGAGTAGAGAGAAGACCCTTGGCAGGGAATGGTGCCTGTGACTCAGGCCACATGCTGGCCAGGACCTGAGCCCTAGAATGGTTTGGACTGTAATAAGTGAACAAATAAAAACTAAAAGATCTAGTTCACTCTGCCATACATGGAGCATCATAAAGAAAGACGCTAGCATCTCACAGATACAGGGGACAACGGGGGGTTCTGTGATGGGAGGTAAGTGCGGAGCAGGAAGGAAACACAGCCCCCTGGGTGCACCTGGGACCACCACCCACAGCAGTGGGTTCACCACCCACAGCAGGGGGACCACCATCCACAGCAGGGGGACCACCATCCACAGCAGGGGGACCACCACCCACAGCAGAGGAACCACCATCCACAGCAGTGGGACCACCACCCACAGCAGTGGGACCACCACCCATAGCAGTGGAACCACCATCCACAGCAGTAGGACCACCACCCACAGCAGTAGGACCACCACCCACAGCAGTGGGACCACCACCCACAGCAGTGGGACCACCATCCACAGCAGGCTCCCGAACTCTGCCAGGCAGCTGCAGACACCAGCACACACAACCCTGGGCGGGCACCTGTGGCTGGTTTAGGACTGGGGGTGCCAGGAGATGTGACCACACAAATCAGTGGGAGGGCGGGAAAGAGGAACGACCACAGGAAGCCAGCAAGCATACTACAGGGATGGGCCACAAGTGACCTGCATTCCTGCGACAGCTGGGAGGGCTTTTCGAAGACCTTCATTCCCACGGAGCGGGGGAGGCAGGGCTTGGGAGAGACTTGCTGGGTCGATTATTGTGACCACATTAAGGCCGGTGCTGGCGAGGCCAGAGGAATGGAGTTTTAAGAACAGATCGCACCTTACGTTATTGACTGGCGCCTGGATTTCAATGTCCCCAGTCCCTGTACCAGAGGCATGTTTCAGACGATTGGCCTGAAATGCTCTGGTATTAGGAGCAGTGGAGATTTCTGGGCAAGGTGCTTCCCCAAACTTTTAAAACCATGTCTCATAAATAGTTGCCTACGTAGCTTGTACACAACACAGATGTACTTGTTCCCCTCGGACCTCGATGCACAGGCTGTGTAATCAGACAAAACGGCAGGTTCAAATGCTGGCTCTGCCGCTTACTGGGTGAACCACCATGAGGCAAGCTTTCTGGTTTCACTGTTGCTCTTTTGTGTTTTGTTTGTTTGTTTATAAACCTCTGAGAAGCTGCTTCCTTACCTATAAAGTCATGACAACATGTGATCATCAGCTGGTCCAGATGATGCACAGAGCTGGAGGCGCAGATGCTCACTAACGTCGGGGGAACTGACTCGGTCCTGGCCGCCCACCTGCTCGGTCCTGGCACGCCTACACGAACTGTCTGGGTGATCACCCCCACCCCAGTCCCCAGCCTGTCAGGGTGCTGCTAGAGGGTGTCCCTGATGGGCATGGCCCCTGCCCTTCCCCTGAAAGCCAACAGCTACTGTCCTTTTGGAATGGCCACTGAAAGGAACGGCAGGTCCCACCGCTGCGTGAACAGAACTGTGCTCTGTCTCACCTCTCACCATCTCCGTCCAGAGGTGCCAGCAGTTCCAGTTCCCCCCTTGCCACCACGTGTTAGCTCCTTCTTAATGTTCTGGAAAGTGCTGTGATCACAGAAGCCTAAACCATTTCGAGAGGGTTTTCCACGGCTCCTCTGAGCCCAGCTTTCCCAGCAGCCACATCTGAGCACAGACGAGCAACACTGATGAAACGCCAGGTCTCAGCATTTCACCCTCCACTGCTCTCCAGTGCTCGCAGGGCAGTTCAGGCGGCTCTTCTGAAGGCTCGCTCTCACACACACACACACACACACACACACACACACACACACCCCCTGCGGCCAGCTGGGTGTGAGAAGCCAGCTCACTGGGTGTGCGGTTTTGCAGTCTGTGAAGGCGCAGTGGTAGATTACCCAAGAGAATGGCCTCGCGGTTTTATAAACTATTTATTAGGCCCCTCCTGGAAAGCGACATCAATATGGCCATCAGTGGAGCAAAGCAGAGGCTATAAAAATATCATCCGTCCCAAACAAGCTCCATAATCAAACAGAGCCCGCGCTGGCTGGGACAGGCTGTGCTCTCCCGCGTAGGGGCCTCTGCGTCCTGAGCAGACCATTGAAACACTGCACCGCCGGGCTCCCCGAGGGCTAACAAAGGCAAGGGGAGAGAAGGGAGCTCTTTTCTCCGAGAGCAATAATGCCGTTTGCAGCTCCTGGAAAGACTCATTGCGATACAGATGCGAAATTACTTCTTTCATTGCGGCCTCTCAGTTTTTCCCCCACACCCAGAAAATCTCCTAACGCTTCAAAATTGCGCCTCCCCTTCCGCCAGGAACCCCTTTCTTTTCACTCTGCACATAACGCAGTGACTGTGCTGCGATCCCTTCAGCGTTATTTTGTTGTTTTTCCAATAAATAAAGAGATACAGTTTGAAACACATACCAGGCGGGAAATAATCATCAGCCGTAATCATCACCTGAGCTGGAATGAGAGCGGCCGGGCAGGCCCCAGGTCCCCCAGGCCCAGGGGAAGGGAAGCGGGTCGATGCATTGGTGGTTACTGTGATTAACTTTTCCAGCCAGTGCCCTCCAAATGGCTCCAAAACACGTCTTAATAAACTGCATTCCGAATACCCTGTATCCCCACCTTACCGCGTCTGCTCAAGTGAGATAATGTGTGGACTCGAGGAAAAGTGACATGCAGCGAATGAGCCGCAGAGAGTTATATAGGGAAGCTAAATTACACTCCCCACCGCCCGGCACCCGGCTTGTGGCTTCTCAGGATTCTAGAAATCAATCTGCTACCTAAATTCACACACGGGGAGGCTCTTCTTCGGACTGTGGGCTAGGTAGAGAAATGGGATGTGATACTGAGGGCAGACGACAGGGAGAGGGGCAGCGGGGCTGGGCAGTGAGAGGCTGGCCCACTCGGACATGCCCGCCAGTGAGCGTCCGCTTCATAAAGAAGCCTGAGGACCGAGAACCTGGGCCACAGCCCCCCGCAGGCCTGCGCTGCAGCGTGAGAGAGGTCTCTGTGCGATCTCCCTCGCCGTTAGGTCCCGGTAGAATTCGTGGATGGCTCAGGAAGGACACAGCGTGGACTGAGAAGGCCAGGCCAACATGCCCAAGGGGCAAGCAAAAGGCCTAGTGCTCTTTCTGTGCTGTCCCCCTATTTTCAACCTCTCTCTTTCCAGCATTCTGGAGACACGCACAGCCTCTCTGACACAGGTGGTGCATGGAGAGAGGGGAACGGTAATATCTGTGGTCATATTTTTGTTCATTTACAAACCACTTTTTTTTTCTTTTCTTTTTTTTTTTAGAATGTAAAGCCAGAAAGTTGATTATCTCAGAACTCCATGAACCCTGAGGAAAAGCAACTAGATTTCAGCTGATGGGCCCTCATCCTCATGATGTGTCCAATTGGTAATTCTTAGAATCGGGGGCCTATCATGCAGTTGGCAGCAAAAATCGACTCCGAAGCAATGAATAGCTAAGTGTTCAGGATCGAGCCTTCACATCCCACGTGCCATGAAGAATCACAAAGGGAAATAACAAAGAGTGACAGATCTGAGCTCTGGACTCAGTCACACCAATGGCCATCTTTATAGTCTAAGCAAAGTCAACTAAACCTTCTGGCTTCAATTTACCTTGAAGAAATAAAGCTAAAGGTTGAGATGCATTTCATGGCCGTGCTCTCAAGCGCCCTAACAGAAAACTACATGGCAACCTGCGCAGGTACGCATCAGTCTGATCAAGTCAGTGGGGAGCACTGTCTGAGGAGCCCATCCTCTTTGGAAGCTCCCTCCTTATACCCTAAAAAAGAACCCGAGAAAGAAGAAAAAACATCCAGATGGCTTATGAGGAAGAAAAATATTGGAACAAGTCTTTCGTTTTGAAACTCCTCTCGGTAGCACAGCTGGGTCTTCTATGTGAAAGGAGTTAGGGAAATCTCAGCGAGAGCTGCTAACAGTGAAAATGATATGATTTTCTGGGGAGTGCTGGAACGAAGCACTGCCTCTCCTGAAAAAGTCATCGTGTGGGTCCACGTGGTGCCGCAGCTTTAGACCACCGAGAGGGATTTTCATCAGTGACAGCAGCATGGAGTTCTGCAGAGGCAAATGGGCACACGCAGAAATAACTCCAACGCAGCTGCTGGGGGCCGATCAGGCCCACGCGCGCGAGCAGACCAGCAGGCGCCCCGGCGCTGTGGCAGGAAGATGAAATCATGGAGCCGGAGCAGGAGGCCTCCTACCGCACCCGGCCGATGCCTGTCTTTCCTCTTTCACCTCGAGCCACCTCTTGCCCCTCTGGTCTCTACTCATTTGGGGAGGTGGCCCCAAACTGGTGAATGAGGCACCTTGATGCACATCCCATTAGGAAAAAAAAACCATCAAACAGCTAAGATATTATGCTACGGCTACACCACATGCGCACTGACATGGGCCAGCTGTGAGCTCACCGGATGCCGCTCCGCTTAGGAAGGTGAATTAAAACGTGCAAGATGTGTTTCGAGGGCAAAGGTACTACAAAAAGTTTCTAAATCGACTTCTTTCACTGGAGGGATACTGTGACGATGTTACTTAATAAATAACCAAAAAATAAAAAACATCTAGTTAATGCATAGTTTTAAAGAACTCATTCATTAAACACTTCTTAAGAATCTATGCTTTTTCACGGAAAAATTAAAAACTCCTTTTACATCAGCTGTAAAACCAGGCATTCCAAGGAAGTCACAGAAAACTAAGGTAGGCTTGTTTCCAAAACCAAAGGAAAACTGTCCCACCTGGATTTCCAGACTTGGTACAACAAATCTGAACTTTAATAAATGTAAATATAGATAGTTAGAATCTGACTATATGATGCCTGATGACTTCCTATGTTAAAGTCTACACTCTTGAGGATGTAAGAGAGCTAGAAACAGGAAAACGGATTACTGGGTGTCTCTAACGAAAAACAATGGGTTGTTTAATGCACACCTACCAGTTATCTCATTGTAGCCTGTCCCTGCCTTTGTGCTAATATAGATAATTGATAGCAATGCAAAAATGATTCTGTCTGAAACATGGAAATAAATTCTGTCTGGTGTAGTTCAGTTGACTTCTCCTTTGGAAAAAGCCAGTTTCATGTTCATCTGCCAATTGATTTCAATATTCCTCTATTCTAAATGTGTTAGCCCTTCTTTGACTTCTCCTTTGGAATATATATATATATGCACCTGATTTCCTCATTAATAATGAGTTAAATAAATTATTGTTCATTTTTATTTCTATGTGAATCATCATTTTACCTTTTCTGCAAAATTTTATTTTAACAAAGATGCTCCATGTATTTAACCTAATATAGGAAATAACACTATCATGGAATATTTAAAAAAAAAAAAAGTGTCAGCAAATGATATAGAACTAGGATGATTAAGGAACAGTGTGTCTTCCATTTGAATCAATATGAGAAATTTCCTTCAGCCACACCTGGTAAGCTTCCATCAATTCAGCAGACAAAGGGAATTTCATGTAGAAACACTCAAAATACACACTAGTCGTATCTATATTTTCTATACATTGAGGTTTGTGGGTAGCTGTTTATCTCGCCACCATAGCTCAATCCTGGTACAGATTTAGTCACTGAGTCACTGTCTTCTAGGTCATGTTTGACCTTCACAACCACTGCAGTTAGAAGTCTCCCTCTGGGAGCTGGGGGAGCTTCATGAAGCTGACGGTCCACCTGACAATCCCATTAAATATTCTGATCCTAAAGTTGACAGGACAACTCTGCAGTAAATTTTATGGTACAGTGACTCAATGTGCCAAAAGTTGCAGACACCAGAAATATGCATAATTTTAGTCTTCGTAATTGCATTACCCGTTGCTCTTCCAGGGGTGGCAGCAAAAGTAGGTTTACAGCTGTGAATCAATGAAATGCAGGTTATTCTTCCATTATTATTTATTACTGTGTTGTATTCCATATGAATAACTATAAACCTACTTTTGCTCCACCCTGCATTTTCATTTTCCTAATGTTATAAAAGGTTTTCAACTGTATTTGAAGCACGCAGCTAAGAAGGCATGAATTGACTCTTCTCAGACCCTTCATTTACCCAACTGGCATATAAACAAAATACATTTAAACCTGTTTTTTTATTTTTTTAAAAGGCAAAAATTATTTGTGAAGTCCTCACTAGAAATGAAATTATTGTAATTCACTTAGATATTTTATGAAGTTCATTTTCAGTAAATAGATTCACATAGAAGTCAGGACAACCCATACGATGAGTTGATGTGCCGAGGTAAAATGATTGGCTTTTGGCATTCAGCTCCCAGTAATTTCTGATTGTGTCATTGACACGGATCCAATGCTCGCATTCCTTTTACTACTACCAGATGCAAACCCATTAACGGTGAACAGCCATACCTCCATGTGCCCTGCCGCGCCACAGGAGCCAAGAGACGAGAGGGGACCACTGGGGCAGCGTGAGCAGTAACCGGCCAAAGACTTCCTTCCAAAGGGACTAAGCCCTGGGTAGGCCTCAGAACTCTCTCTTGAAGAAGCTCAAAACAATAATGAAATATCACTTACCTAGAAAAAGACAAAAGGGAGAAGCAATAGGGGAAAAAAAAGAATTAGCGTTGGTTACAACTACATCAAGCTCCATAAAGATGATCTATTTTAAGCAAAAGAATATTCATGCAATTCAAGTTCTCCACAAGCTCCAAGCAAAATCCAGGTTTTAAATACACCCAGGTAAAGGTCAGTGGGGGAAATGGCGTATTGTTGCAAAGGCCATGCAGCTGCTGCTTGTTTTGTTTCCTGACCTGGCATTCTCATGCAGGTGCACTTAGAGGCCAGAACACGGGCCTTGTAACCAGACTAGCTGGGGACTCTGTTTTGTGCCCCAAAGGGAGAAAATGCATAGGACTCTGCTTGCCTTAGTGATTAGGGAGGTTCTGCAGCTATGTGATTCAGATGCTGAGAGATTGAACTAATAAAAAAGAAATGAGAGAACTGTCATCACAGATTACTTGGTATTTATACCAGAATCTGTTCATTACAGAAATTTGCAAGACAAATGGGTTTTTAGCCAGAGCGACAGCACTTCGTCCTCCAAGTGCATAACAAGGCACCCAATTTGTCTAGAGGATGATCTCTTTGTTTCTTTCATATATGTCTGGCTCTAAATCTTGGTAAAATTTCTGAAAACATTTATTGGAAGTTAGTAGAAACAAGTGGAATTTGTAGAGTCCTGTACAATTTACAGAGGACTTTCATAGACACTGATTCTTTAGTGCTCATGGTAAGATTTTGTTGCAGGTAAGACAGGTGTGCTTGTCTTCTCTCCCACCCCGGCCTGCCCCTCTTCCTCCCCTCCCTCCTCTCCTCCCTCCTCCACTCCCTCCTTCTCCATTTTTTTCTTCCTCTTTGAAAAATAAGTAACCCCACCGGGCCGGTGTGGCTCAGGGGTTGAGCGTCGACCTAGGATCCAGGAGGTGGCAGTTCAATTCCCGGTCAGGGCACATGCCCGGGTTGCGGGCTCAGTCCCCAGTCTGGGGCGTGCAGGAGGCAGCCGATCAATGACTCTCTCATCATTGATGTTTCTCTCTCTCCCTCTCCCTTCCTCTCTCTGAGATCAATATAGCTAAAAAAATAAATAAATAAGTAACCTGAAAGAGAAAGAACTCGTGGACATGGGGAACAGTGTGGTGATTGGGGGTAAGGGGGAAGAGAGTATAGGGGAGTGAATGGTGATGGAAGAAAATAATAAAATAAAAGCTAAGTAATCTGAGGCCCAACTTCATTAATCAGCTCGCCCAAAAATTCACTTGGAGAATTACGGTTCCAGGATTTGAATTCAGTTTTCCGGCTCCCCCATGTTTGCTCCTGATCAAACCTTAGACGTAGCATAATCGTACATAAGAAGAAACGCAGAGAAGGAGAGCAACCGACGAGAGAGTGGGGGAAACGAGCACACTGAGGAAGAGGGGTAGTAAAAGGCGTAAGGGAGTAAGAGGCAGAAAGAGATAGAGCCAGCCGCACGCCGTCGCAAGTTCTTCATGAAATATTTCTGTGCAAGTAAAGAGCATAGACGAGTAGCTGACACGTGGTAAACTCCATAAAGGCAGGGACTGTTACTCATTCCCTATGCCCACCGAGCCACGGGAAACCTGAACAGAACAGGCCGCTTCCTCCCTGTGACAGCTCCTGTTGATTCATTTGCTTAATATCTACATAGTATTGGTCGAGGGAGGAACCCTGTCAGAGGACTGTCATTAAAAAAATAAAAATCTAAAAGAAATATTTCCTGGTCATGCTCTACTCCCCCGGCGTGGATGAATGGCTAATTCCCGGCCTGCTCACCACCAGCAAAGGGCTTGGCATTTTGCTGTTTCCCCCATTTCTAAGGTCACCTTGGCCTTCGTCCCAGGGAGTTCCCAGAGTCCAAGCTTACTGGCCATCCGCGCTGCACGTCTGACCACCCGTGTGATAACGGATGCAGGCACAAGGAATGGTGCAAACGAGTTAGGCTTGGAGCCCAGAAGGACCGTGAAACGCCAGGAGGGGGAGGCCGTCGGGTTCCAGGCGCACCTAAAAGGCATACTCAGGGCCTCAGCTGCTGCCTGAGAGGGACAGGGAGGTCTTCGACCCACGTTAGCAGAAAAATATAAAAGGAGACTTCGGGGCAGTATCAGGGGATCATCATATTTGTTGCTTTTTATTGGGAGGCAATTACTGCCTTATTCTGTTACGACCCAGAATGCACATAATCCCCTCACAAACGCCTCCTGTTCACCACCCAGCATTTTCTGTCGTGGCTGGACAAATAAACGGTGGCTGTTTCTACCTGGCTGACGGCTAGGCTGTTAATTGTAACACTCCATGAAACTTAATTATGCAAAGCAGAGAGGAAACTCTGAACTATTAATCAGAGGTTTGATTCAGAGTAATTTGTTCTTGGGACCCAAGGAGCTGTTCTAGGCCCTTCCACGGAGCTGCACCAGTTAATTCCCTGCTTTAAGGGAAAGCTGTCGGGGTTGGATCTGAGAGCTGATGGTCAAAAAACAGCTTACAAACACCACCTTGCTTATTAATGGCAGGTGCCTAATTTCTTCTACTTAGGTCACCTTTAATTACAGCAACCAGAAACCAATATCATTTGTGGGCCATAAAGAGCAAGTAGCCAATCACTTATTTCCAAACTGCCTGAAGGCCGAGCAAGAGGGAATGGGTAGATTATGAAAGTGGTTAATATAAAAGAGGAAGTGAGATAAAAATTGCTGGAAATTGACAGAAAAATCACAGGCACCACCTCTGAATATTTTTAGAAAGTACAAACTGTATATATAGCTTCTAATAAGAATGATTTCAGTATTTGCTCCTAAACAGATTAAGGGGCAAAATTACTAGGTTCACCTTGATGGTGCCTAAGGAATTCCAAACTAATTTTTGATCAAAGAGAAGGAATCACTACCTGACAAAAAACAAATACGTCAGTGCAATTATAAAGACGTGCAATGGGATCTCAGTGTCCTTGGTATATATCCAGCCTCTCAAAAAGCATTTATTGAGGATCTCTTTTAAATTACTACCTGTGCTGAATAAAAACTGGAGAGACTAAGACACACGTGTCATGGCCTTTTCTTTCAAAGAGTTCACAGTCTAATACAGAAGATTTGCCAAGCAAAGGAGTGCAGATAGAAATCATCCTGGCAGGACAGGGAAATAAGTGAGACTCAGAAAGAATGCAGAAGCAAAGTTACACAAATTAACAAAGAAAAAAAATGCATCGTGGAGATTTAAAGAAGATGGACTGATTTAGAGACTAAAGAGAAAGAGTTTTAAAATAAATAAAGTAAGAGAGTGTGGAAAGCTTGGCAGAAGGAAAGACCCACATTCTGATGTTAGCCTAACTTTCAGAGTTATCATCGCTGCTACCATTATGAACTGTTTCTAGGGTAGAGTGGTCTCCTGTCGGTCCCCCAACATCTCTGCTCACCCCTCCCCACACTTTTGCTCAGGCTGTATCTGTCTGGAATGTCTTCTCCCACATCTTTCCAACCATGTCCATTCTTTAAGGGTAAGGCTGCCCCAAGTTCAAGCCATTCTATGTCTTCTACACAACAGCATCGCCCGTGCCACTCATGGCACTAAGCCGTGCACACTTCCAGATGTGGCCTCTGATTTCTTAAGCGTGTGCTATAAGTCATATCATAGAAACTTTACAGTCAGGGGTGGTATGGTAGGCAGAATTAGCGACTTCACAGATATCAGGTCCTAATGCCTGGACTTTGTAAATATCACTCTATAGGAGAAAAAGGTCTTTGCCGATGTGATTAAGTTAAGGATTTTAAGAAGGAGTGTTTATCTTGGATTATCCCGGTAGGCCCTGAATGTCTTCACAAGTTTTCATATAAGAGGGAGGCAGAGGGAGATTTTTATAAAGATGAAAGAAAAAGAACTTGTGTGACCATAGACGCAGAGATGGGAGTGATGTGGTCACAGAGCCACGATGATAACTCTGAAAGTTAGGCTGGCATCGGAACATTGGTCTTTCCTTCTGCCAAGCTTTCCATACTCTCTTGCTTTATTTATTTTAAAACTCTTTCTCTTTAATCTCTAAATCAGTCCACCCTCTTTAAATCTTCCGGAATGCTGGCGCCACAGAAGCTGGGAGAGGCAAGAAACGAACCTTTCCCGTAGCCTCTGGAGAGTGCAGCCCTGACAGCGCAGAGATCCCGGCCCCTGTTACTGATCTCGGGGTCCTCAGCTCTGCGACTGTAAGGGAGCACATTTCTGTAACTTCAGTCTTGGAAAGACATGGAAGACGCCATCCAATCAAAGGGCAATGCAAGGCCTTATTGTGCTAAGTTACATGATATTGACTCTAAGAGCCAGAAACATTAAGAAAAGGGGCAATCCATTGTGAGCTAAGATAATTGTTAACAGCTTCATGAAGAGATGGGATTTGAGCTGAGGATGAACCGTATAGGACTCACAGCAGTATTAAAAGGGGCAGGATGGGCGAATGCGTAAGGCTAATCCGGACGAACAGTATATGACAGCAATATTCACATGTCACGTGGCAGGAACACCACGTAACCTTTGCCTTACTCAATATTAACTGCTACGTTTGGTTTCAGATGTGTGTTATACCATTTCTGAGATCTGTGGAACTTAGAGGTCCTTACACTCTATTCCTTGGGCTCATATGAAAATGTCAACCTCTCCTCTGAATTCAAATTCTTGTGAACCGAGTTGATGAGAAGAGATTCACACAAGTTAAGGGATGTAATGTTACACCTTGGGGTAGAGTGATGAGAATCCATTTAAATACATTTAATTAAGAAAAAAATCACCCAAAGCTCTTCTTTTCTCTAATGCTACTGAACTATAAGTAGCTTAGAAATGATTAGATAACTTGCCATAGTACCAGCATATTCAATTCTTCCATTGAACAGCGCTCCACATGAAAGAAGTTTTATATTAATAACTGTTTGAGAAACCTAAATATCGGTCTGATCTTGGTTTTAAAGGAATTCACAAATAAATAAATATTTGAAAGTAAGAAAAAAAGGAAGGGAGGGAGGGAGGGAGGGAGGGAGGGAGGGAGGGAGGGAGGGAGGGAGGGAGGGAGGGAGGGAGGGAGGGAGGATGTCTGTTTTTGGTTAATGAAGTTGGAACGAAGAAGGGAAAATGTGAGCCCCTCCAGTGCACAGGGAAGACAATTAAGAAACAGAAATGGAAACTGGCATAAGGGGAAAGCGGCAGTTGGAAAGTATTTAAACATGTACAACCCATTTTGTTACCAGGAGGCAATCACACATATGGCACCAGAAGAGAAACTGCAACAAAACTGTGCCTTGTCCCAGGGCCTCCACCTACAGCTACCTACTGTACAACAGACCGCAGATGATAAGCTGCGCGCCTCCCCGCTGCTGATGGCTGAGCCTGCTATTCACGGCGGCCGGCCCGTTGGTTCTGTAGCTGGTGTTTCACTGGGTGATAGCTGGTGTTTCACTGGGTGATAGCTGGTGTTTCACTGGGTAATAGCTAGAAAGTCTAGCAAGCAAACGACAAACACCTGGATCCTGCTAATAACTCGCACCGCCGTGGATATTTAAATCCTGTATTGTGTTGAATGAGACTTTTAGAAGACATGCTACCATTTGTGCTCTATGGCTGACCTTGACCTGTTATTGATGGCATAAAGCTGATATCAGTCAATGAAATTTAGCATAAATGTGTTGGTCAGAGAGCAGCTGAACCTGGGGAAGAGGAGAACTCCAGAAAGTCTGCAGACGCAATAGAGGAAGACACTGCTGAGCAGGAGAGAAGTTGCAGATGAGAGTCGCCAAAGGAAAAACTGCTTGTGGCAGGTTTCTTTGTGCTACTACGTAATCAGAATGGACAATTAGACTGAAAACTTTATTGCCATCATCCAATGTTCTTGGATTTAAACTTTCATAACTACCAGAGCAACTTAGTGCGAAGATGACTCTTTTTCGGTTAGGTTTACGTGTAAAAGTTTAACTGATAAATTTGAGCACTATCATTTTCATTTTACAAAACTCTTAGAAAAGTATAGACATTCACAAGCGGAAGCGCGATGTGCCAGGTGGTTGACTCCACAAGTGAGGCGTGATTCCGCAGCCCACAGGCACGACACGGGCAGGCTCGTGAGAGTGGGAGCGTCTGCGGTGGAATGAAGCTGTATTTGCTCTAATACAGCCCCTTCATCATTAAGACAAGTAGAGGGGAGCGAAGTACCTGAATAATAACAAGTGCTATTTATGGGACTCGGGATTCTGCCCCTTTCTTGGAAGAACACCAAAGATCTGGCGGGCCACACAGTTAATGGAATAAAATCGGTGAAAAGCAGACACCATGCTGAGCGCCTCACAGCAGAGTGTGACTGGGCACAGGTACGTTTCCATTGCCCAGGGGCAGAAGCAATGCCCAGAGAGGGCTTTCAGTTCCAGCTCCACAACTTGCACCTGGATTCCGGAACCGCCCACTTAGCCCCTGAATGCCAAGGCTCCCTGGAGAGCAACAGTGTGAAAACATGGGAGCATTTGGGCTGAGGTGAGGAGAGGTCATATAAATCCCTGGACCTGATGGTAGCATTGATTATAGGCCACATCTGTTGCCACAGCAACTGGACATCTCACTTCCAGAAGCACATACCCTCACCATCACCCAACTCCTTCCACACGACAAATGCCTTTGAAAACTTTGTCCCTCTAAAAGTGAATCTCAAAGTATGCAGTGGGAATTAAGGGGGAAATGGGATTCACTATGGCAACTTGCTTTTAACCAAATTTGGTGAACTCTGTCTTAAGCGTAAGGAGACCCACTTAAACCAAGATATGGGCTCTGAGCTGCCAAACTGCCCCACCTCCAAGGCTCTGTGGCTCGGATGGAGTGAGCAGCATCTGGCCCCTTGGCTTTTCATGCTGAGAGTAAGAAGCAGAGTCTGGGTCCAACTCTGTTCTCCTTTGTCACAATTGATCCCTCTTTCTCCTGTTCCCATTGAAAGAGTAACCTCTCTTCTCTTGATACATCTCACAGAGAAGTTGTGAGGATCGAATAGGCAAGAGACATGAGGCACAAAGCACAGGGACTGTCCTGGGAGGCACTCATTGTATTGTTCTCCAGCCCAGGGGTGTCCGCCAGACCCCTCCAAGGGCAACCACAACAGCCTGAGGACACCAAGTCTGGAAAGGACGACCGGCTCAGAAAGATTTTCATTGCATGTGGAAATAGGTAAGGCCCTGTGTGGGTGGAAGAGCCTTCCCTTCTGCTAAAAAGCAGAGAATTCAGATAAATATAGCCTAAGCTATAGGCGGTCTGACTGAGGATCATTTCAGGGTCTTGCACATGGACAGGCAATTGTTTTTAATTGAATCAGTAGTTTTTGGCAGTGGTTTGTTAGAGCGATGCTTATAATTTTTCCTAACCTCCCCTCTATGGCCAAATGCTGCTACTCTGTACTGGGTTTCCCGCTGTATGGAATTACCTCGGGGCCTCCCCCACCCCACACATGGATACAAGTGTCTGCCTCCCCTACCCCCTGAATAATTAACACCTTGCATGTCTCCAGCACATCCTGGGAACTCCTTCTACAGGCCTTCTCTCCGGAGCAGCAGTCCTTTCTGCTGATCATAAGCAGTTCATCTTAGAATTACCTGAAAGGAGCCAAGATCAATGGCAACCTGATTTACAGCAGCTCTCACCAACAGCTTGTGGAAATTAGAAATAAATACAAGGTCAAACAACTCACCGGCAATTTGACATTGGTAAATATGGCTTATTTAGAAGTCTTAAATAAGAAGGACCTTCACATCCCCATTTCAATGGAGGGAGCACCAGTGAAGAGCCTTTCAGAGCTGAACAGATGCTTTAGAGTATGTCACCATTATAAGCATTTTCTACTCAAATGTTGCAGCCTAGTGGAACTGGCCACAGTACTATAACCATTCGCAGCCTTAACTGGCACGTAGTAAAAGAACAACCCACAGGGAGGCTGCTTGCAGTCCTGGAATCATGTCTGCATGTCTTTCGTAGGGTGTATTAGAAGTCAGTCAAGCAGGCGTCTGTAAACCTGAGCACTGAGCACACTGGCGAAGCTATAAATACCAAGCAAAGCAACTAAGAAGGTCCATGGATCTAATGAAATAGAAACAATGCCAAAGGGAGAAAACACTGACAATCCCAGAACTAAATGTAATTATTTTAAGGAAATAAGGATATTGCTTAAGTTTGAATGATGATTTGATCAGTTAGTCCAAAGTTCACTTTGACTTCATCTTACAAGGGAACATTCTCTGTCATGAGTCCCTATAAAACACGCATTTCAAATATTCAGAGCAGCTTAACAGAGGCAATAGTGAGCGGGAGTCCCCATTTTCTGTGAATGCTTTACAATAGTTTTTATTAACTCACAAGGGCAAAATGCAAATGCCACATAATTATAGATAAAGCTGGTATAATAAAATATAACAGGTCTTAAGGGAGTGATCTCCACTTTACCTCCTCCAGTTCAGTTAAATGGTGAAAGGGAAGGACATTCTATGAGTGGAGGCAGGTTCATGGTTTGTGCTACATCAGTTTCCCCTGATGACAAGCATACATTTTTGTGCCACAATTTGATTCTATTTTTTCATGCTTTATCTTTAATAGTGACGCATACAAGTGGCCACATAATGGGCTGTCCTACCATTGAAAATTGCCTGGTCAGCTTCAGGGCAGTCTTCGTGCGGTTCGTGGATAGCCCTCCATCTGTACACCGTGGACAAGCTGGGATGTCTTTGAGAACAGTGGGTGACTTGGCAACGAGGCCGACTTGAAGCTGGAGGCAGTTGGTCACGGTGGCCCAGTGGCCACAGCTCTGCTCTCTCGACCTCACACCACCATCCTTCCCCTCCTCCATCTTTGAATTTCAGAAGCACAGCATTTCACAGCATTTACAAGTTTGTTTTAAAGTAAAAATAAAGGCGCATCAGAGGCAGCAAAATAGGATGAGGGGTGGTATAATACTAGGGAAGGTTAGTAACATCCAAAAAGCAAAGAGAAGGCCGTGGTGAGAGACCCCCACATTCAACCTCTGGGCCTCAGAGGGGAAAATCAGATTCACGGACATGAAAGGGCATGACCAAGGTCACACAGCCAAGACTAGAGTGAAATTTCCATTTTGATTTCCACAGCCTGTCTGCTCCATCCTGTTGCAGCCTCTCTCTACACATATGTGCATGACGCATACATAAGGGGACAGCAGCGGGACTGACCTAGGCAGCGTGTTCCTCGGGGGGTGCGCTCGCCCTTCCCTGAGCATGGGTTTTGGTGCCCACAGGCCCACGGTGAGTGCCTTGCGAGCCTCCCCGACCCTCCATCTCAACCCCTGCTGGGGCAGGAGCATGGCACAAGGTCAAGAGCACCAACTTTGGTTTCAAGTGTCGTCAGCAAGTGTAGCAAGTGGCCAGCTGGGGCTGAACTCAGGCGTGTCCTGATTCCAATGCCCGGGCCACATTCAGAGTGACCGGGAGGGCTGAGGGAGGTGGCCCTCACAGAGCGCTGGGCCTACAGTAGACGCTCATCCAATCTTACTTCCTATTTTTTCTTCTGTTTAAGCTCCTTTTCTATGTTACCTCCTCAGCAAAATATCATGGACTTACTGCTCTCAGAGCATTTTAATTAATCATAGGCTTTGTGCATTCTTTTTAGTAAATGATCACTGTAGAGTTCTGAGTCAGGTTCCGTATAAGAAGCCAGAGAACTAATAACCATGATGAGATAAGAGCCACATCGGGAAGGACTTTATATATTGCAATACCAAGAACTTGAGCCTTTATCTTATGAGCTAAGGGAGATATTGGAGAAATTTAAGCAGCAGAGTAATATAATCTGATTTTTATTGTAGGTGAATCAATCTGATTGCCAAGTGAAGAATGGATCAGAGGTGGAAAAATTCACTAGAAATTCCAGTTTCAGTGGTCGAGCCACAGAAAAATGAGGAAGGCTTAACTTAGACAGTAGGCTACTGTATGAGCAAAAACAATAGAACTCTGCCAAGACATTGCACTCCTGTTGGTATTTATTTTCTCATAGGGGATGGATGAGAAATTCCGAAACGATTTTATTTACATGCTAGGGTTAAACAAATATTTCATAGATAATGAGAGCCAGATTCCTGACTAAAGCTTTAAATAAAAAAACAGGGAGACTAGAATAAACCCTGTGGTGCTATCTAGAGTCAGAGATATTAATATGGACTCATGGATTTTAAAATGTATTTATAGGTATATGTTCCAGATATCTAAATCTATATATGTATCTCTATGGTTAGGTAGCTAGTTCACGTTCCTGTATTTCCTAGCCCTGACCATTGAGAGGAACTAGATACAGTCATCTCACAGCAGCAAGTGTACACCTAAAAATATATATATAGGGCTCCTTAGAGAACCAGTAGAGTCCAAAGAGGGGGAAATAAAAATATAAAATAAATCTGTAGCATTTTCTGTCACTGGAAAGTAAGAAGGTGCTTAAAAAGAGACAGGAGGACGTGTCCGTATTGAAAGTTAAGGCTCCAAGAAAGAGCTGCTCATGTCTCAAGTTGGAGCAGCCCGAGGACTAGAATAAATAACAAAGATTCCAAGAAATAGTCTTGAGTCCACATTGATAGAAATAAGTAAGTAAATACAGAAATATGTGGAGGAGAAGACCGCTCTTCCTTGCAGAAGAACTCCAATCTAAAAACTGTAGGAAAAAACTGAGGGAAACAGAAAGTCACCATGAGAAGCCTGCAGCAGTAACTGCTTCCACGGGAACCACCAACCGATGCCAAATTTATGGACAACATTTTAAGGAGAAACGGGATATGTTTCTCCCTCCATATCGTTACAAAGGGAAACAATTAACCTTACCATGGAGATTTCCACCAGATGCCAGGGGTGATGTCATTAGCGTGTGACGCACACATATCAATGCCATGTACCTGCGGGTATCCTGGACTCTGAGCAGCCGACACCCTCCGGGACAGCTTTCCTAGGAATTCATAATTGTATGCTAATCATGAAAAAGCATCTGTACAACCTAATTTGTGGGATATTGTACAAAATAATGAAGAGTGCTGTTTGAAAGTGTCAAGGTTACAAAAGACAAGGCCAGACTGAGAAACCCAGAGGTGAGAGGATACTAAGGGAGACAGGACAACCAAGGCAGCAGAGGACCCTGGAGGCAAAAACTGACATGGCTGGAAAACTGGTGAAATCTGAGCACGTCCTGTGTATTAGTTAGCAGGACTGCACCAATGTTAGTCTCAGTTTTGATAATGTCCCTATGATTCTGCAGGGTGTTGACATGAGGGGAAACTGGGCGCAGGGTATTTGAGGCCCTCTGGGCTACTTCTGTAGCTTTCCCGTAAGTCTAAATTTAATTTGAAAAGTTACGCAAAACTGTAGACAGTAGAAGTGGAAATGGGTAGAAGGAGTAGCAGAATCTTCGAGACCAGCGAGCAGTGCGCTGTGCAGTGTTGGGCGCACGGCCGGCTGGGCGGCGTTTACCCGTCTGGGGGGCAGGTGAGCGCGCGGCGGGGAGGCCACGGGACTGCGTCTGCAACATGCTGAGTTTGGGGTGCTTCCGGGACAGCCAGATGGACACACAAATTAGGCGGGTTGATGAATGCGTCTGGAGCCTGAGAGAAAGAGATGAATTGGAAATATAAATTCCGGAGCAGTCAGCATCCGGAAGTTCGTTAGAGACGCAAGAATGGACGGAATCAGAGAGAGAAACCATGAATGGTGAAGAGAGGGGGGAAGGGAGCTCAAGTTTAACTCTTGTTCACGTTAACCTCATTTTAGGAACTTTTGTGAAACGGGGGCTATGGCTTATTCATTTCTGTGTCCCCCCACCTAGCATGTGCCTGGTGATCATGTGTGTGCGCCTACAGAAGTGCAGTTGGCATGTTTGTCAAGTGAGTGGAGGAAGAACTGAATCCGTCTCCTTGAACAGCAGGGCTGCAGACCCGTTTAAATCTCTCTGTAGACATATTTCCTTCTGTGACCTCATAATCCCGGTAGCTTAGGTTTTATTTGAAAGGCATTTTCCCCTAGGCTAAATTTTAGGTAATTGATAAGAATTGATACCTGAAGACAAATTCCACGTTAGGATACAATATCAAGTTATATCTGATCTATTTATTCCCCTCAACACTTCCAAGAGAATGCTAAAACAATCAACTAAACAGATTTCGAATTTTTTTCTTTAATGCAGAAAATGCTTTGCTTAGGGTCCCACATTCTGCCACGTGCCTTGTCCAGGACAAAAAGGAGCTCACTGCATTCCTGCCACCCCTGCTGAATGTTGAAGAGTCCTTCTTCCCCCGGGAGGCTGTTTCCAGGCAGGATTCAGGTAGAAGGAGCCAACCCAGGTCAGGGGAGAAATTCAACCTGAGCTCCAGGCTCAGACAGAAAACAGACCCCCACCGCATCCTCGGGGCTGTGGGTGCCAGTTCCTGCTCTGTGCTGCCCACCAGCTTCACTCTCCTCTGTGTGTTATGCAAATATCCTGCTAACTCAGTTTGTTTTGTTCTAGAGAACAGTGAAATATAATGATATTTAAAAAGACAAGTGGCTGCTGGAATCCCCACAACATTGCATTATTTGGGAAAATAGAGATTACCTGAATATTTTAGGCTTAACAATTGCCAACCAGATGGCAGGCAGCAATATAAAAGGTATTACAAAGCTCCAACTCCTTCTGCGTGTCATTTAGTAGAATATTGTGCTCACAATGCTGTTCTGTCATTTCCCCTCCCCTCTCAGTTTTATTTTCTCATGCTAACACTTCAAGAAAAAAATTGTTTTAAAGTATCGTCGTGGCTTAATAATTTATAATCTTTGCACTTACTGGAATTTTCCTCAAAGTTCTTTCAGGAATAGACATTGGGAAGAAAATGTGGTTAACTGGGGGGGGGGGGGGGGGAACCAAACCAAAAGAAAAGATGCAAGACACAGTTCAGTTCCTTCAGTTGTATAATATGCTGCTTCTCCTTCAGTGTGCTGGAAGCATGGAGAACTTGGCCCAGGCTTCCTAGAGGTTTATAAGCAAGAGACGCCTCACTGGTGGCGGAGTCAGGATTCTAAATGCAAAAGGCCCAGCTGATGCTCAAAGGGAAGCTCAAGGACAGTGGATGAAGTGTTTGGGTCAAACTCAGCTGTAGGAGATGGAAAAGCTCGGAGTAGAAAGACAGGGATGATTGTTTGTTTATTTGTTTGTTTGTTGTTTTAAAGTATGATTCAGAGGGGTCCAGACGGAGACATTTCAAGATGCTACAATGAGATTGGAATGGGGCCTGGCAGCAGACAGGAGGGTGAAAACCGTGGGACTGAGGGCCCCTCTTTGGGAGCTCGTCAAAGCAATGGCCAAGCTTTGGAGCAACTGGGGTGCTAGGGAAATTGTGAAACAGGCATTCAGGCATAGAACCAGGCGGAGGCAGAAATGAGCGCAGCACTGCAGCTGGGCAGTGTGTCCAAACATCACAGTGCTTCTCCACCCAGAGCCGGGCAGAGGGAGAGTAGGAGCGGCTCAGGCTTGACCCGAGACCCATCGTTCACTGCAGGGGGTCATTCACACCCCTGCGCAGAACCTGCCCCAGGCTCAGGGCCTGGCCTGTCAGTGACCTCTGCCCAAGGTGACAAAGACGGAAAGTCCAGAGTATACCCATATATTGTATTACATTATATTATATCATATCACATATTATTAGATTATAGGAGGAGAATCTTAAAGAAGAAAGCCAATTAGAATCCCATATACTAAACACCTTCCCTTTGTAGAAAAAGATTGATACTGTATTTATATCCAATTATTTCCAAAGTATTTTATGGCAAATATGTTCAAGTAACAAATGCATGTAGCTAATGAGGTGCACTTAATTAACCAGGATGGAAATAACGCCCCGCAAAGCACACCCACCACAACCACCAGCGACACAGACTACAAAACACCTCATTGAAAGAGTGGTTTCCACAGAGATCCTCCGACCTTCCCTCCTCGTGTCTCCCAATCTGCATGCACTCTGGATCCAACCAGAGAGTGAAATAATAGAGGGTGAGCGGGGGCCCTCAATAGGCTCTTTAATTTAGTTCCAAGGTGTGGGTAATTGTCTAACTCTTCCCTTTGCTGGGCCTATGTAAACACAAATTTAAATGATTGATCAAAGGTAGAATCAAGAGTCCCATAACGATCAAAAGAAAATTAGAGGAAGTGCAAAGAAATGATATTATCTCAGGTTGGGAGAAAAAGAAAGCATTTTAAACCCCAGCCCAGGCTTTCCTCTCCCCTTCACAATCTACAAACCAGCCACTACTTGCTTAGGTAGAGAAAAATAGGACTTAAAACAAACAAAGTAAACTGACAACATCATAAAACTCTAAATGCATTTTCTTGCTCTACCTCGTGATAAAAAATCACACAAAAAGTCATTTAACATTTTCGAGCCTCCATTTTCTCATGAACAAAGTCAGCAAACACCAAATATCTCTCAGGTCTATGGTGATAACAAAAGGCTAAATATGTATTAAAACTATTTTATAATGGCTTGTACAAAATAAGTGCCCCAATGACAAGTTTGATGGTGACACAAATGAATAAAATAATGAATGAATGATTAGACACATGGCTATAGCCACTGAGCAATTTCTATGCATGGATAACATAAGCACCTACCACCATTTATCTTTACAGTATTTATCACCATCTGACATTACATAATATATTTCTTTATTTATATACTACCTGCCTTCCCTACTAAAATATAAATGCCTCCTGGACAGTAATTTTATCTTATTTAGTGACCAGAAAAAAGATTATCACTTAGCAGAACATCAGTACCTATGTGTTACTTGAATGAATGAACGAATGAATGAATGAGGCAGTCAGGCTTTGAACCTACATCTGCTGACTCGAAAGCCTACACCCTTAATGGCTGAGGTATAATCTCTAAAAATAATGGAGTCGCACTTCACTCAACACCATGTGGGCCTTGTACAATTTTGGGGGAAAGAATGTGTCCCCAAACATGTCTACATCCGAATTCCCAGAATATGTGCATGTTTCTTTCCATGGCAAAACTAGACTGTGTAGGTATGATTCAGTTAAGGACAGAGATATGGGGAGATTATCCTGGATTCCCATTGGGCCCATTTATTTATTCACATGGATCCCTAAAGGCAAAGGACCATTCTAGGCTGTGGTCCGAGGGAGCCATGCGAGACTGAGGTAGGGTCAGAGAGATGCTATGATGTTGCTTTGAAGCTGGATGAAGGGACCACGAGCCAAGGAAACAGGTGGCCTCGGGAAGTTGGAAAAGACAAGGAAACGGATTCTCTTCTAGAGCCCCAGAGGGGGGCGCAGTCCTGCCAGCTCCCTGATTTTAGCCAAGGGAGAGCCCTCAGGGTTCTGACCTACAGGACTGTGAGACGACAAATGTGTGTTGTTTTAGGCCACTGAGCTTGGAGTCTGTGTTACAGCCGAGATGGAAAAACAGAATCACTTTGAGGTCGTCCATCGCTTCCCCGCTACCAGCATATGACTTTAGCCACCGTAAGAAACTTTAACTCACATTTTATCAAAAATTAATTGGATTCAACAAACTATCTTATAAACAGCCACCCCCACCACACCCCAACTTCGGGCCAAAACTAGACAATTCAAAACTCAAGGCTAATTGTAATTTTTGTTCATGTGCTTATAAGAAAATTTTTTATATGTGCTTATAAGAAGACCTTGAAACCTCAGATGATTATTTTTTGTTCCAGAAATGTGGCTGGCTTCCACATCCTGTTCATTAAGCAGTGAAGAGCATGATGTATCTGGAGCAAACTCTTCCCTCTGCTACTGCTTTCCATGCTGCCGTTCACATTAAGCTAAAAAAATAAAAAATATTCATGCTCCCATCTCACCTGCACCTGCAGCTTCCTTCACACTCGAATTGCTGCAGCTTCTTGGTCAAGGGGGTGCTGGGGCCATGTGGCTTCTCTGCCACCCCCTGGCTCGCCTGCCTCCAGCACACAGCCCTCGGGGCCGGTGGCAATGCTGAGCCCCCAGAGCCCGAGGCCCCCCAGGAATGGGCACGGCCCCAGAAATGAGCAGCATCCGCCCATGCCCGCGGCTGCAGAGTGGGCCGCAATTGCACCTTCCGTTCCTCAAGCAACGTTTGTTGTCTCGCTGTAATCCTGGCAATCAGTGTAACAGATGAACAAATCGTTTGCTCTGAAATGTTTGCTAAACACGATAGAACCTTGAAAACCACACCTCAGCGTGTGTATTGTGTGTGTGTGTGTCTCTGAAGAGACACCCTGTGTGTTGGGTAGTCTGTAGAATTCAAATTAAACCAAGTAAAAACCAGCTGAATAAGGTAAAATGGGAAAACTTGCAAGTTCATTAAGAATAACTCAGATGCCTGTCTCCATTTTCTAGCACGGTTTCACTTAGTATTTTTTTAACCTTAAAAAATGAAGGTTTCGGACAGGCCCAGAGAAACCATG